>NC_140374.1:6242500-6912500 GCF_054491055.1 Hypomesus nipponensis | reverse complement strand
CTGATTGACCGTTACAATGTAACGATGTGTAGGTTACGTAGTTCCGCTGTTACAGCATGAATTCCTGACCTTTGACCACAATAGTTTGCAAAGAACTTGAGACAATATCTAGATTTGTTGAACGTATTTAAGATCA
Organism: Hypomesus nipponensis; assembly: GCF_054491055.1. Taxonomy (NCBI): domain Eukaryota; kingdom Metazoa; phylum Chordata; class Actinopteri; order Osmeriformes; family Osmeridae; genus Hypomesus; species Hypomesus nipponensis. Next base: position 6,912,364 of record NC_140374.1, on the reverse strand, counting down.
ACGAGACAACTAACATTTGCAATTTATTCTCAAACAACAGCTAGACTACCTTAATCAGTCTGCTTGGCGGTAAAAGATAAACTACAAATGTTTCAGGCTGCAAGCTATTATTCAAAATTGTGTAGGGCTACAAAGACATTTCTCCTAAGTAAATGGAGAATTCAACATCTGACATCGACAATTCAAGACGGCGTTCTTCCTAGTAGGCTACAGTAATGGCAATGTCGAACAATTTACACAGAGGTTCAATACAACGTTTCCGTATTAACTTGAGATAAACGCTCTCTCGTCGCTTTAAGTAAAATATCAGAATGAAATAAATTGCTTCATTAACCTATACTGCATAATCGTATGTATCTTTACGTCTCGTAAATGACAAGACAGCCACCTCTAACCCACCGCTTTGTGCCTCGCAATTTTTTCCCAGCGATTTTCTTGCCAAACGGGAGGCGAATATCTTGTCCTCCGGCCGATATGTGCTCCTGGTTAGCGATATGTTTAGTCAGAAATGTTGTTTCGTAGATATTGTTGAAAATCTGAAGGGGCTTCGAAGGTTGAGGTCGTGGCTTTCAGGGCAGAACCTTCGACCCTTCGAGACCCCGTCGTCTGGCTCTTGAGGAAATGCGACAGACAGGAGCGGCGAGATAGGCAGGGAGCCTCGATGTGGTAGCAAGAGGAGGGGGGAACCCGGGAGAGTAGTGCAGTGTGCGAGGACTGCCACCGGGGTCAGGGAGCATGCTCTACAGGAGCACGAGGTGTGTGACTACTGGTCGGAATTCCTCTGTATTTCGTCTCGAATTAAACACATTTTTACTTAGTGTTTATGTGACTGAGTGTCACCGAGACAAAAGCTCCACTCAAGCAATGTCGTCTTGTGAGTGTGTGTGTGTGTGTGTGTGTGCGCGCGCGCGTGCGTGCGTGGGTGTGTTCTCTCCGTATTCCAGTATTGGTCAGACTGAGGGACAGACTGAGGGAGCTCCATGGCAACCATTTGGCTATGCCAAGTGACTTTACAGGATTGTCTGTGCACATAAATCCGTGCTCTTTCACAAAGCTGATAAGTGTTTAAGGTGGAGACAGTTGTGCCTATCTAACAACCAGAGATTGCACCCAGAACCTTTCATCAGTCATAACCACCCACAATTACGCCAAGAGGACATCACCATGGTCAATATCATCACTATGGCAGGTTCCAGACCATCTCTGCAAGAGTCTAACCAATTTGTTTTCACAACAGAATAGTGAACTACAGCCCCGTTTCTAGACTGCTTTGTCCAGAGGGCTCATAACCTGTTTGGATTTGCAACACCAAAAACAGATCAAACCAGTGTTCTATGACATAAATTCGATTCTTTCATAAAAACTAGAGGGTTGGAAGTGTATGGAATTTGGAGGTATAAAAACTCGCATGTTGGAGTGAACAGGTCGCACTTTCTAAACCTGATGTCTCAAACGTAGCTCTGTCGTACACAGTGGTGTCATGAAGTAGAGGGAAAACTGAGTAAATCCACCATGCACTTCCTCCTTCCAAGAATCACTGCTGACCACTGATCATTATGGGCGTGCAGCGTATGCCTGACAATCAAGGAGACTATACCACGGGTTGTATATAAACACTTCTACAGATGCCAGCCCCAGTGACCAGACTGGCCTGGCTGAACAGTTCTCATTTTCACGACCCTCTCCTAACTAATGATGTGAACAGATCCATAAGGAGAGAAAGTGATCAATAGGCTTTCTGCTGGCGGAGTGGAGTAAAGAGAGACTTCACTGGTGTAGTGGAGGGGAGGGAAGAGAGGAGAGGAAAGGAGAGGAGGTGGAGGAGAGGAGAAAAGTGTTCTTGGGAAGGTGTTCTTAGAAGATGGAGGAGGAAGATGAAATGGGAGGAGGCAGAAGGGGGAGGTGGGAGAGAGGAAACGAGATTGGCAGTTGAGGAGAAAGCAGAGGAGCAGAAAGGATTAAGAGGCTGGCAAGGTTAGAGGAGGCGTGGCTTGTTAGAAATTACATCTCACGTCCTTAGCAACAGTTATCTAGTTTGGGAATGAGGTCACAAGGACCCAGCCCTGCTTTTTTCATAACCTCACTGACCTCTCTTTCACCTTTGACCCCCCCTGCCCGCCCCCCTCCCTCACATCCAATAGAAACACCTACAACAATAATGCAGAATAACATCTCTATACAGGATTTACTGGCAATTGATATCTAAGCTATTATTTGTCTAATTGTATCTAGGACTCGTTTCACCCCAACAACATCTGATATCACTGTTTCTGCATGAATGGTTCAGATATCCCTGCTGTTCAGTGTCAGTGCTAAACAGATGGAATCAATATTCTTATAGCAGCACATTTGTGGGTCATGACACGTTTTCAAATCAGAACAAAGTCTGTCTGACTGTCTGAAATGGGCACATCTTGTTACAGATCCATGCTTTTTTACGATTACATTTAGTCATTTAGCAGATGCTCTTATCCAGAGCAACTTCCAGTAAGTACAGGGACATTCTTCCCGAGGGTGAAGTGCCTTGCCCAAGACACAATGTCATTTTTCACGGCCGGGAATCGAACCGGCAACTTTCTGATTGCCAGCCCGATTCCCTAACTGCTCAGCCACCTGACTCCCTATTTAGTTTTTGTTTGAACATTGTCTTTTAAGAGTTTACATTAAAAACCAGAACTATCTGTTAAAGCATTCAAATCATGGAGGTATCACGCGCAAAATACAAATGTTGTACCTTGTATATCATAACACGTACCCATGTAGCTGTTTGTGTGTGATATGTGATAGAGATGGAGTCTACCTTGAATGTTCTAAGAAAATGCAGGACTTTTTTTCTTTCTTCAGAAAGCTCTTTCTTTTTGTGGTGACGCATCTGGCGACGAGTGTGGTGTGCTGAAGGGAGAGTGAAGCTCGGTGGGTAAATGTAGTATTGATCTTGTAAAGATCACCCACCATGTCATCTCCTTGTCCCCCAAGCCGACTTGCACTGGGCACACAATCTTTTCACAGTGTGTGTGTGTGTGCATGTGTGTTGGGGATTAAGTGAGCGATTACCCGGTGGTTAGACTGCACTAGAGAGCTATAGGTCATTCATTTTTGTGAAGATGTCATTTAAGACAACCTCCGGCCAGCTTGCCTGTCACACCTCTTCTACTCCCTCGTCTGTCTCATCAATCCGCAGTACATCTCCTTTGTCTCCTCCCCCACCCCTCCACCCACCTCTCTTCCAACACCCGCCTTTCTTTCTAGTCCTCTTTCACCACCCACCCCCCTTCCTTGCCCACACACATCCCCTCCACCCATCTCTCCTTACAATCCTTCACTCCTCCACCCATATCTGCTCTTGATCCCACTTTGCCCCTCGAACCATCTCTCCTCCTCCTCCACCCACCTCTCCTCCTCATCCACCCCTCCATCTACCTCTTCTCCTCCACCCCTATACCTACCTCTCCTTTCCTTCTCCTCCAGTTGGGTGAGATGTAGTTCGATGGAGTGAAGCGGGTCAAGTTGGAGCAGGGGGGAGTGGGGAGGCAGGTAGTTTAGAGGGTGGGTGACGGGGGTGAGGGATGGGGTATAGTCCTTAAGGTGGACTAGCTGTCTGCTGAGACAAGAGGCTGGAGGTGTCAAATATGCACAGGTTCTTTGGTGAAGACAGGCATGTCTTTTAAGAGATCAGAACCAGGCTTGGGCTTGATTAAAAGACAATACAATGCATTTTGATGGACTGTAAGTGTGTGTGTGTTTGTATGTGTGACAGAGGCCTATTGACCTAACCAAGTGTAAAGTGGTACTACAGTATACAGTACAATATATTGGCTTTCTTAGAGATATTTGACTTGTTTGTCTCAAAATAACATGGCAGTTCTACTCTAAAACCTAGGGTTGCTTTTACCTGCCTTTGACATTTTCCACGCAGGCATTTAACATATTACTTTCATGGCTGTGTCTTGATTAATTAATTAAATAAATAATAAATGATGAAAATAATTGTATTCCACTCCTCCCTGTCCTCAATCGCCCTTCCCAGAGGGCTCTGCTCTACAACCCACCTGGTGTGATGTAGAGCAGAGGAAGAGGAAGGAACCCTGGCCTCCATGAGTACTAATTAGTCCCGAAGACTCTTTAATGGAATCAATTCTAATTAGACTGAATTATAATAGGGGCTGGGTGGGGGGCGCAAGGAGAGATCTGTCAGCAGGGGCAGCAGCTGTTCCCCATCATGTGTGTGTGAGCTTGGCCGTGAGTGTGTTTGTGTATGTGACAGAATGTGCTTGTTAGCCTGTGTGTGCCGTTAGGCCTCTAGAACACCTCAACTTCTTCAGACAGATCTACCTGACTACGGCCTGGCCGTTAAGACTAAATCTGCTGTGGAAATCTACGGTATATGACCCTCCAAAGACAAACGAGCTGGGCTTTTGGTGTTTTGCTGTTATAGAAATGGCCACTCTTTCTTGTGAGTGGTCCTCTTTTGGCATTGGCAAGCCTTTTGTCTGGATTGTATCCATTCTCATTTGTCTGGCCTGGTGTGTTGTCTTTTTTGTTTTTAGATTCAGAGAGCAATTACGAAATGTAGTACAAGTGATTTAAAAAAAGGGCCTGTTGGCTGTGTTGCCAGGTCCGCGGTTTTCCCGCGGAATTGGGCTACTTTTGAAGTGTTGCCGCGGGTTAAATTTTTTGTCCGCTGGTTCGGGTAGACCTATTTTGCATGCAAATTACATTCATATCTTTAAATAAAAATCTATATTTTAAATGAAATAATTTATTTTTGCCCAAATCCTACCAAACTGACTCCAGATCAGCACATACACACATGGACATGGGGCACACCCACATACACACACGCACTGTGCGTGTGGCATAATGCTCTCAGTCTCATGAGCAATTCTTCTGAAAACTGGTTTTAATGCTGGCATACTAAACAGTTGGTGTTACTTTGTAGATATTACAATAGATTTGGCAATGATAGCAATGCTGTTGGACTTTAAAAGCAGTGTATATGGTTTGGCAGGGGCATATTTTGAGTTCTGATATTGGGCTGGTCAATGGGCTGGTTTTGGGCTGGTTTTGATTGGCTTTTGGGCTGGTTTGCTCACACAGACCTGGAAAACCTATATGTTGGGGACGACTTCCCCTCATGCCAGCATAAATGTCTCACATGGTCCGTTAAAGAGTTCTCTTTAGTTCTCGTAAGTGCGGTAATGCGGTAGTGTTTTGGATTTAGATGTAGGCTATTCCTCGTTATCATCCATGTCACACCACCTCTTTATAATTCAGTCAGTTCAGAGCACATCTTGCATCCATATTTATAGACCGGCTCTGAACTAGGGCCATGAAAGGAAAAGAAGCGTGAAACTCATCTGGTTATCAGGGATTTTACGATCCCTCGCTGCTGATGTGAAATTGAATACCAATGATTGCGCTCCTGAAGGCCCTTGTTTCGACCGCAGCAGTACTGTGGCAAGGTAGTGCAGCAGTCTTTCTCTCTGCCAATCCAACAGCCTACTTTAATAGCTTTCAAACCGTTGTCATCCCCGTGCTCTATAATTCACACCACGAGCTTGAACGTCCGTGGTTAAGAGAGACGCATATCGCTGCAGTAAGCCTCAACAAGTCTGGCTACACGGGACGCATCTTTGAAATACATATTAGAGAACGTGCCGCCATTAAAATTCATGGGAGAGATTTGGCTGTTTTAATTCATGCAATGTGCAGCGCGGGAACAGCATAATAGGCAATATATTTACATGCACGGGCATTTATACCGCATGCCAGTGTGAGCTGTGATGCAGAGAAATGACACATAATGAGGATTTAACTCAACGGGCTTCAGAGAGATTGATTCCTTAGAGAGCAGTCAGGGATGCATGACTGTCTGTTAGGATTGATGTAGCCGTCCTAGCCGCACCAGACCATGTCTGTCTGACAGCCAGCAGCACCGTCTCATCTTGCCTCCTCCGGGATATTATCTTGATCTTGGGAGAAAGGGAGCAAACCAAGTTGCCTCTCAAATCTCACCAAATATTCCGGATGGAGCATAGAAACAAACAAAACTAGATTGCAAAAAGGTCACAAACAAGATTTGTTTGATCTATCTTCATAAATCAGCGAGCGACCCGCACCATTGCAATTTATAGGCTACACTATACATATACTTTGAATACAGCGCATAGGCTACGTTATGCAGATAATGTCTGGAATATGTGGACTGGGTAGGACAAGGAAGCAGAAAGAAACAAAGACTAACAACAATAATGAATGGGCTACAGCAGAGGATGAATCTTCTAGGCCGGGCAGTAAACTCAGGTACACTTCCGTTTCTGTTTCACTCAACCCTACATTAACACTTGTAGGCCTACCCCCACCACAGACAAGTAATACAAAACCTGACCTGATGGAATGTATTAGTGAATATATACATAACAATTAAATCATGGCTGTCAGGTAGGCTAATGGACGATTTTGTTGCAGTTCAGAAGTCGAGGTGCAGTATACCGAGGGATTTTTGAATCAACATTGCCATCTGCTGGCCTTGTCTCTAACTGCCTTATGACCAGATGCCTGTTGTATGAATCTCTGATTTAACAAGGGAACATGAACTTCCACAAACATGTTACGGGCAGAAGCTTTTCAATTATTTTTGCTGATTATTCTTTTTGAAAACAGGGATGTAAAAAAGTTTGACAGGTGAGGTCTGTCAAATACTGTATACAGCTGTTGCCTCAATAACTTTGGTCTGACTAAACTCGGATATGAAGTCCGTCTGACAAACATCCTCTAAATGACAGGAAAAAAAAAAAAGTACTGTAGGCTACATTCACACATGCAGGTTTTGTGTGTTTGAACACATCAAATAAGAAAGGCAAAAAAAAGGCTATAGTATCTTTATTACCTGCTTGATTTATGTACAGAGGAAGCTCTCAAAAGATTTTTAAAAATCACAATATGTCCAGAAGAAAACTCTCTGTACATCTCAGGTCCTGGATTCAAGTTAAAATTGATTGATTATAGACAGAAATATTGGTCTTTAGCTCAGGGGCCAGGGCCTTGATTTTGTAGTGAGAAGAACTGCTGTGACTAAGCGGAAAATCAGACACTTTTCTACACCATGACTCAACATGATGCAAGGACAGTAAATAGTTCACAGACCTTATTTGATGCATCCTATATTTTTAGCTGGACACCAAATGGGAAGACTGATTGTATCTTTTTCCTGGATAAATGTCTGTTTTACTCACAGAAGAGAAACAGAAGAAAAAGTCCACTAAGACATTTAAATCAGTATCATTCTTTGCTAACATCCGTTTCTAAATCAGATTCTAGGCAAACAGTAAACATATTAATCTTAGAAATAATAAACCAATTAATGTTTTATACTGGCATAGATTAGATTACAGAAGGATAGTTTCAAAGCTTCCCAAATGTTCCTACTTTTCTCCCATGACTGCTTGACCGACATAGGTGGTTCCGGCTTGAGGTCAAGTTGTCATGATGAGGCTGAGGGGTCAATGTCCACTTATGTTGATTGGATGCTATGATTATCTACTCTACCTTGAAGCTCTTTTTGCAACTCTGGATGAGTGTCCCACATCAGTTTTGTGTCTACATTTTCAAATGCGAATGTAATGTAAATAAATGCTGCTAGGACACCTCTAAAACAACATGTATATTGATTAGGGTTATTATGGTTATTTTGTACTCTGGTAGCGATGTGCGTATTAAGTTAGATGCGGCTCATTCACATTCCATTGCTGATACACACACACCCACACATGCATTCACAATCGTTTGAAGACAAATTTTATCTGAATTAGCATTCAGACAAAGTATTCAGACACACAATTTGGTGCATGTTAAGGCTTCCCTCACTAGTCTGTCAGCCTCAGACGGGTCACAGTAGGACTGGGCATCTGAGCCATCATTATTAACCAGTCAGACATGCTGCAGAGAGGAGGCTGTGTTCAGGGTTTAAGCTCTACCCAAACACTGTAACATCACTGTAATAGCACTAATGACTAATGCTTTACCTCTGAATACATTTCCGCTCAGTCAGCACTGTAGACTGGTTGACATAGGAGTACCTTACACATGTTGCCTTCCCTGACTATTCCCACCGACGTTCGAGAGAGAGAGAGAGAGAGAGAGAGAGAGAGAGAGAGAGAGAGAGAGAGAGAGAGAGAGAGAGAGAGAGAAAGAATAGAGTTAGGGGAGGAGGAAAGGAATCTCTCCTTCACGCCATCAGGTGAGCAAACAGTCAGGAAAGCATTATGAAGATCAGGTGACACAGATTTCACTGGCCCAAACAGGGGGCTTGCTATCATAGGGAACAGGCAATCTAGCTTCTGCTGATGTCCCTGCTCTGTGCTCCCCTTCCTCTTCTCCTTCTCCCTCTCTCCCTTCATCCCTCTCCCCCTGCTCCTCCGCTCCCCCTCGGCCCACCCAGTCAGGCTGTAACAGTCCCGGCAGGGAACAGAACGGCTTCTCCAGAACCTTCAGTACCCGCTTGACCTAGAGAGAGGGAGAAATAGAGAGAGATGCAGCAGAAGACAGGGAGGAAGGGACATGCACAGATAAATATGGAAAGGAAACATTTATGGATGACACAATGGCCGCAGCTTCATTCCGTGGTTAGACAAAACATAGGATGCTGACCTCTGAAAAGTCTCCATTCTCTGCTGCCTCTATTGCATTCTGGGCAATGTAGTTTCGGAGTACCACACGGGGGTTGGTGCTGTCCATCACCCTCACTCTCTCCTCGTGCAGGGCTGGTACATCGCTCTGGCCCTCACACTCTCTGGCCAGCCGCTTCCTGAGAACAAGGAAAGAGAGAGAAAGAAAACAGTGAGGTACTGAGGGAGGCATTGTTCTGACATCAAGACCAGGGAGAACGCCTGATCGCTAATACTAGTCTCTCCTAGGCTTTTGTCATTTGCGTCGCTATTTCTCTCAGATTCACTTCATGAATACACAAGGCTGTTCTCTAACCCCCAATCTATATCTTCTACTCAATTTCCTTTTTCGCTCCATTGCTTTCTTACCTTCCTCGCACATCTCCATTCCATTTTCCCCTCTATAATTTCCGTCTCTCTACCTGTAGCTAGTGATCCAACGACCCCAGTCTTCAGCCTGCTGGGCCGTCAGCTCCTCCTGGCTGGTCCCCATCAGATCCTTCAGCCTGCTCAGCTTCTCCAGCTGCCGAGACACAGTCCTTCTGTCTGAGATCATCTGGAACAGAGATGGGTTGCTCTGAGCCATAGACAGCAGCATGGCCAGTTCACTAGGAGAAGAATGGGTTGGAGAGGAGAAGGGGTCAGTAAATACTTGTCACAAGTATTTTCCAACTTCAAAATGAAAAGTCACAACTTTTCATAGATGTGTTCACATAGGGACTTTACCTCAGGGTATTTTATGGTTAATTTTTTTAATGAATGTCCACCGACCAAGCACTCAAATGTACATGCTACTATTGGTTCTAGCAAACCAGTTCATATCAGTGGTGCCTGATTCTCACCGTGGGTCCATGCTGGGCTTATTGGCCGCCTTGAGCTCCTCCAGGGAGGTGCACTGCTGGAGCAGGAGCTCTGTGGCCTGTCTGACCAGACCCTCCTCCCCATCTTCTCCTTCCGCAGGGCAGGAGATCTGACTTAGGCTGCGGAAGGTGTTAGTGAAATCTGCACCTACAGAGGAAGACGCATGTACATAATCACACCAACGGCACAGCTCAAAAGCTTCAGGGCAAACGGAACACAAATACTTTCGAGTTTGCCACCTATGAATGTGACCCAGGTGATTCGCCTACCGGTGTTCTGCATGGTCTGCAGCAGATCTGTGACCAGCATCTCATCCTCCGGCTCCTCCTTCCTCAGCAGGCCCAGCTTCCTCTTCATGATCTCCATGTAGAAGTTGTTGTAGAGGGGCAGGTACTCCTCCAGAACAGCCACAGCCCGCTCCGGAGGCAGGTCAGGGGCCAGGGCCTCAGCCAGGCGGGCCAGGTTCCATCTGCAGATGGCCGGCTGGGCTTGATAGGAGTAGCGGCCAGAGTTATCCGAAGCGTTGCAGATGAAGTCTGGATCAAACCTGGGGCACAGGTAACAGACAATAAACGGACAGCCTGACCATAGATTTCTTTTATGGAACTGCTAAAGGATGCGCAAACCAAAGACAACTCGAAACATAGGTTGGCTGATGACCTGGAAGGCTAGTCCATATTTATAAGGTAGATATATGTAGGCCTGCTTTTCAAACGCCACATGAAAATGGGACGGAACTTTCAATGTGACTCCACTGGTCAAATAAAGGAGAGCAGATGGAGGTCATTTTCCCATTTAGTAGAAATGTAACCATAACGGTTTGTCTGACCTGTCCATGAAGCCATAGGGTCCGTAATCCATGGTGAGGCCCAGGATGCTCATGTTGTCCGTGTTGAGGACTCCATGACAGAAGCCCACACTCTGCCACTGAGCAACAAGCCTGGCTGTGCGCAGCATTACCTGCATCACACCAACACGCACACAGTCACACACAAGAACAGAGCATGAAACAAGAATATGTTGAACATATCCTTGAATGGATTTTTTCCATTTATATTCATGAGAACTGTGAATGAACACAAAGCAACTGCAATTCCTAAAAACTTTGATCAGCTAATGAGGACATAGCAAGTCACTGTAGTCAGACTTTTGCAGTATCAGATTTGACTTAGCAGAGGATTAAGAAGATAATAATAGAATTACTTCCTGGTCAATGTGAGAGTGCTCAAGCCTTCAGGAAGATGAATAATTCCTCTGTTAAGAGAGTTAGTTGAGAACTACCATCTACATACACAGCTAATTAATGTATACACAATACTAATACTTATTTCAAATTATTGTATTTGCTCCCATAATCATCCACAGCAGTATACCTCTTTGAAGAATGCCACATTCCTATCTAGTCTGTCTGGGTGGTTCTGCTGTATCTCTGGGTAGAAGGTCTGGATGACATAGTCCAACATCTGGCCACGGATCTCCTCATGGCCGTAGCTGGGTCCCTGTCGGCCCGTGTTCTCATCAGCCCGCTTGAAGATCTCAAAGGAACCAAACCTTACACCGAAACAGAGAGTTAGGAAGACAGACATACGTAAACAGACGGACATCCAGGCAGGCCGACAGACAGAGGTTGAATCTGACCTGATGAAGGTGGGAGCGATGCGGAGCACCACAGAGCACTTCTCATGGCGAGCATTCCCACTGTAGAAGACATCCCTGATGACACGGCTGTCCGAGGTGACCAGCGATCCTGCTCGTGTGGTGGGTATCCCCAGGAAAAACATTGCCTCGCTGCACAGGAACTCTCTGATGCTGGAGCGCAGCACTTTGCGACCATCCGCTTGCCTTTGAAGAATGTGGTGGAGATGGAAAATGGTTTGTTTAAACTACGGAAATAAATAACATGGAAATAACACAGTAGGCATGGATACAAAAAAAATAGGGCATCGAGTTGACGAGAGAAATCTGTAATTAAATGTGTCGGAGAGGTTGTGTAACCTGGAATAAGGCGTCAATCCAGCTCCCTTGACCTGGATCTCCCAGCGCCCACTGGGGTTCTCTTTCTGCAGCTCGGGGTCCTGATCTGCTGGAGCTTTCACCTCACCCAAGTAGCAGGCCGCTCCGTCACCCAGCTGTCCGGCAAACTGTCCAAACTGGTGCCCGCAGTAGCAGTGCGCTGCAGGCTCAGATCCAGGCATTATCTTGGAACCGCTCAGGTATTCTGGGCCGAGCGGATCATTCATAACTTCCTCGCCATTGAGTCCGAGCAAAGCTAAAGCATTGTTGGATACGGCCACAAATGTGGGCTTAACCAGAGGCTGGGGTTGTACTCTGGAGAAACATGCACCTTTTACCTGTTTTACACCAGGTTCTTCAGACGGATCCAGAGGAAGTTTTTTGAGAGCGACATTGTCAAACTCGAGGCGTTCGAGGGGTGAACGACAGATCGCCATACCCATATTGTCCATCCCGACAGTGGAAAAGTATTTGATCACAACTCCGCAGCGAATACTGTTAGGCCGTGGCAAACGAAGACCTAAAGCAGCCATTCAATAAAGGCCATGCATAATTTAGTCTTAAGTCTTCAGGAATCCCACCACGCGTATTATTTCATAACTCCAAACTATGTGCAGCAGCGGATGTTTCCGTTAATAGATTGTGCCACATTATTATTGGCCCTACCAGAAACGAAGAATAAACCGGAACTTAACTCTTAAAATGTTCTAGTAAAGCCAGAGGCATTAGGTGCGTTCGACTTCATGCAGCGCCGGTGTCGCCTGCAGCCACCTGCAGCCCGGCTGACTTAAAGCAGCCAATGGCATTCTCAGCTTTAAGGCAGCCGACTGTCGGCGCCGCCCGCGCTGCATGAAGTCGAACGCGCCTACTATTTCGGGCCGTACAATGTGTATGACGTCAATGACATTATTTTTTTTGAACAGAAAGGCGACTTAAAAAAAATCTATCACCCAGCGGTGTGTACTCTTTTTGCCTCCCCTTTCAAATTCAGAATTCAAATTACAAGACAAAAAATTATATCCAGAGAAAAGTGGATTTTGAAGGGTATAGCTCCATAGACCTCCATTCATTCTGCACTCGACCGTTAGCGCCCTCATATGGAACTATAATGGAACTGCAACAAGTTCAGAACCCGGAAGTTTCCCGAGAGTGGGACTAACTCAAAGGAGTGGGAGTTCTTCCCATATTAGACATTTTCTGGTAGAGCCAAAACTGGACGAAACAACGAGGCATAGATGATAAGGTTCATAACATCCAGGAATTGAGCTACAGACTAAAGCATATTATGTAGTATATCTTTAATTCAAAAGTTTTATATGTCAATACAGAATTCGGGGTTCAATATTTGGCTTTTTAACAATGACAACACAGGGGTGAGAGAGACAGTATAGACAATCATACAGTTCTCCATCAACATTAAAACTTTAACACTTGGGGTATGAGATACAGGTGTCTGATGGGTGTAAACCAAGGGTATGAAAGACATGATTGGGTACTTTTGAGTTCTTGGAATGTTTGTCTCTAGAATATTGAGGATAAACTGTTAAGAGGTTTAATGTCTGATTTTGTTAATTAACCAACCATCAAACAATGTTCATCAAAGTAGTTAAAATATTGTCAAAAGGTGTCCCACTACTCTGGTTTCATTAGCCATGCTCCCAATATATTTATCCAGTTTATGAATGAAAAGCACGCATCGAGAAAGGGGGAATTACTGTATTATTTGGGGTCTACAAGCCAATTTTATTGACCAGCAATAGGGACGCTGCAACAAGTCATGCTGTACACCAGGAGGATGGAACTGGTCCTAACCAGAACATGACCACATCTAGATCGGGTTTGAGATCTTCAAGAAACAACCTACATAAATGTTATTCTAGAGACCAGTCATTAAACATACAGGCATATCAGGGATTGGGTAAATCTGGACTACTGCAACGCAGTGGACCTAAAACCCAAGAATAGTCCAGGAAGTACAGGGAAGACACAGAGCAGAAGTGGACATAGATGAACATGAGAGCTAAAGCAGCAGAGGCCGGATCCATCCCAGATCCAGCCTTCTCCACCAGAGCCCTATGCACACGGAGACTCCTGAGGTACCAGCAAGGATGCATGATAATTGCACCAGCCTACCCTTGGACAGGCTTATTGGCGGGTATCACTGTCTTATTGCCAGCCCGTCAAACAGATCTAGGTCTCCTGTCATAGGATGTAGGGTTTAGGGGCTAGTTTAAGATGGGACCGCCAAGGCTGAAGTGATAACACAATAAGGCATTTACCGCTCATCCCTGGCCAACAGACCATCTCAATTCCATCTCCATGTTAAACTCCATGCTATGCTACTGACACAGTAAAATCCACTTAGACATGGACCCAAGCAGGGAAGGAGATGAGGATTAAGAATCTGGGCTCTACCAAGAACATGTATAATATGAAAGCATGTGGTCTGAATGTCAGATGCTTCCATAGATGGCTTTTCTTTACAAAGTGCATATTTTATTTACCTGGCCCGTATGAAATGTCACACAGCGGGAGTAACATTAATGTTTACAGCATGTCTGAAGATTCATGACTCAGAATACAGTCAAATAGGTTACACATGTTATCAAGTCTAATATGACCCGTCTTGAGGCACATGAGACTACACACCGGGTCTTTGTCATCAAAAACATAGACCTGGCTGCTGTCAGTTTGGTTCAGGTGGAAGCTTACCATCTAGGGGTTACAGTACGAGGTAACATTGCAACCATACTGTACATGAACTGTTCCACTTTCAGATTTCAGAGAACACGCACACCCATTAATGCACTGTGCATCCTATACAGGAAGTCAAATTCATGTCTGAATCCACTAGGTTGGAGATTATATGAATGTTTGTCCCTCAGTACCATCAATCTGAAGCTATGATGGAAACTGTGAGGAGATGAACTGCGTGTTACAGTAAACTTCCTGGGTCTTCTGCTACTCCTCTGGAGCCCTTCCAACAGTGAGAGGAGGCACTTTATTTTTTACCAGGTCAGGAGAAACACTAGACTAACCTACAGTTCACAGGGTTAGGGAAAGGACTACTCCATTACAGTGTCCTATACAAATAATAATGTTGGCCTATGCTCTAATGTTTTGGTGTCACTTACATTAGTTTAAGTTAACTCAGAAATTCAAACTTAACTATGACTGATTAAAGTGCTGGGTTTAAAAAGCCATGGGTGGCGAGGGGGAGGTAGAGAGAGAGGAGATCACGCTCATCTTCAGAGTTAAACATCGGTATCTAGCTCCAGCACATGAAGGTACTGGCACTGATGGTTTAACTACTGGGGACTTTGAGCTACATTCGTGCATGGGGTAACTACATAAAACAACTAAAACACTTTGATGGAGAAAACAAAAGACATAAAATAAAAAAAGTCCCACATTCAAGTTCCAATTGTGAAAGTGTGTGTGGGGTTAATACCCTTAAAACAAGAAAATTAATATTTGGTGTTTTGGAAAATGTACAATATTCTGCTTTCACTCAAGATGAAAAAGAAACAAAGGTACCGTCAAGGTTTCTTTGGCAGTACAAAAGTCCAGTTTCCACGGCAACATAACTCCAAGCCCACGGAGTCCTGTAAGTCCTTGCCATTTCCTTAGTCGACTCCTCTCTCTAGCCTCTCCCCTTTTCTTTAAGGCCATTGGTGGTGTATGCATTGTTTTTTTTTGTGTGTGTTTTTTTCATATTGGGAGGATCATGTCATTGGTGCAAAAGGTTTGATGGGGTCATGGGGAGAGTCCAAGTCAAGCAGCAGGCGGCCGAAGGTTCTCCAGTAGTGATTGGACAGCAGGTAAGGACAACAAGGCCCTCCCCACGCCACCTCCAGCACGGTAGCATGCATATCCCAGCATTCCTAGCATCGCTCCCTTTAGCACGGTGCGCAAGACCCAGCCAAAACGAGACGGGGGTGCCACACTGGTGAGTGGTTAGGTGGTGGGAAGAGGAAAAGAGAAGAGGTAAAATTTAACCCTTGTGTTCTCTTCGGGTCATTGTGACCCATCAGTCATTGTGACCCACCGTCGTTTGCAACAACTTTACCACATACAAAAACAAAATGAAGCATTTTCTTTTAACCGTTGGGCTGTCTCAGACCCCCCACATTTAGAAGGTTAAAAGAAAATTATTTATTTTTATTTGCTTTTGTATTGGGTAAAATTGGGTAAACACAACGATGGTTCGTTATGAACCTTTTGGTCATGTGACCCGAAGGCAGCACAAGGGTTAAATGAGCTTTCATTGAAAGAAACCAACAAACAGCAACATAAGTTCAGCCCGAACCAGTTATTTCTATGTTGCCATCATTCAGGTTGTAAGTATTGCACAAACTGACCTCATGATCTCGTGAATGTTAAGCTCCTTATCCCAGTTCCTCTCAATGCCAGGGACGTGGCCCATCCCCACTACTCCAACCACCACAGCAGGCACTTCTGTAGCCCAGAGACAGAGGGAGAAAGGGAGGGCAGAACGGAAAAGACAGAAAGGAAAAGACAGGGAGACAGAGAGAGGGAGAGATCAGTTTAGGTGATTACATTGCAATGTCAAAGAAGGATTATTCTAGACGTAACTTTCCTTAAAAAACAAAAGGAATCCAACCTATATCGAACCATGAGCAGCTCAAGTGAGGTTGATCGAGCTAGCGGGTTGGGCAGACATGGCAGCTGTAGTACTCACTCTGGGCATTAGGGGGCGCCTCCACACAGCGTGCAGCCTGGCGGAGGGTGTGCGTGAGGTAGATGTCGCGCTCGGCCACAATGGTGCGGTGCAGGGCAGGGAACTCCCCTATCATCTCTGACATAGTCTGCTCCAATAAGTCCTTCTGTTTGCACTTCTCAACGTCCTCCTTACTGCGAGACACACAGAGTGAGAGGACAGTAAGGGGTTAAACAGGTCAGTGGGTGACAAGCAGGCCAGATAGGACGTTCTGGTTCTGAGGCCAGTTCATACCTGATGGGGTCGGACAGAAAGCACAGCCCCCATGCCAGCCGGGCCTTTTGCCACAGGCTCAGAGCAGCGATGGCCCGCTTGAACGTGACCGGGATGGGCCTGTCCCCCAGGTGGAACTTACAGAAAGGTACTCGGCCCGCCTAGGAGAGGACACAAATGAGGCAGGCTGGAATGACTTCTGCTGGAAAGTGTCTCTTGAGGATTAGGTTTTTATGTTTTCTGGATTATTAGGTTTCTATTTTTTGGTAAGTATTAGATTTCTATGTTTTGGTAAGTGTACCAATGTACCAGTGTGGTCTCTCTCACCTCTTTGAAGGCCTCCCTGAACTCTCCTCCTGGGGCCATGCCTAGTTGCTCTGTGATGTGGGCCGACACCTTCAGCAGCAGGATCTGCATCAGGCCTGACATGACACCATTCTGATAGAGCCCAAGCGAAAGACAGACCAAGACAACAGAATTAATGGCAATTAGTAGAGATCAGAGTTGCACGGACCGGCAACCAACCTGTTGTTCACTGGAAGTAATACCATATGAAATAAAACTATGGAATTTAATGGTGTAATCACATAATATGTATTGTGGTGTGCATAGCAATGCATACATTGTTTTGGTTGGATCCCATTCCTGTAAGCAATAATGTTTGGTGTATAGCTAAAGCAGGCTTAAAAGTATTATCTTAAAAAGCTGTTGGAATGAGACCGATTACAATCTGTACTGTGACTGTGCACTCATCAGAACGCCCCATCACCTTCACCACTCCCTTTAGAATCCCCCTCTCCCTCTCCCCCTCCCTCCCCCTTCCTGTCTGACCTGTTTGATGGCCTGCTGGACTTTGTCCAAGTTGATGTCTTTGGCTTCCTTTAGCAGAGTCTTCTCATCAATCTTTAGCATGGACACCCTATATTGGCACAGCTCCACCACCACTACGTCTGGCTGCACCGCACGGATGGTCTGGGGAGAGACAAGGAGGAGGGTCAGTATGAAGACCAGGGAGGACAAGGATCAGTATGAAGATCAGGGAGGAGGAGATGTGTAAAAGTAAAGGACAAAGTGGAGCATTCTGAAGGTAGCAGCAAGTGTGTGTGTGTCTGTGTCTTACCATGGCCACATCATTTTTACTGCTATCGCTGAAGTGGGCAGTGCCCACCAGGTAAAGCAGACTGCCATCTGGGGCGGTCAGACGGGTCACCGTCTCTGGAAGGTCAGGGGAGGCCTGGCGTTTCTGGGCACGCACCTGCCACAACAGCTCCACAGCCTCAGAGTCCGCTAGGGAGGCAAAAACAATTTTGGGCCAACAAAAAAAAACATTTAACATCTAACATTCTTAGATCATGTGATTAAAACTGATTGCCTTGTGTAACTAAAGGTCATCGGTGACTGAAACTCCTACCTGTGTCATAGCACAGAACAAGTCAAAGATTTTTGACACCGACGGGCACAGACTGAGAAGAAACGAACTACTGAAAACTGTCATGATCTGTGAAAGAGGTCTGATAGGTTGAATGCCACACATACTGTGTTGTGGTTCAGGTACTTACATAGCCCAGGAGGAAGACTAGGCAGGTCATCTTCAGAAGCATCTTCAGATGGACCTATTGACTCATCCTGATAGACCAGGCAGAGGGAACAGACAAGTATTCAATAGTCATGTCACCTTCTTTCTTCAAATATTATATCAATATGTGCTCATGGTCTTTGTGTACCAAATCTAAACCCATTAATAATGCTGTATTATGTTTAAAGCATATTTGTTTATATAAAGAAAGCAAATTCATTAGAATATAATAAGTGAAAGAATGAGTCTGCCTTTGATTGCTGATATCCCTACCCTTTCCGAACAGCACACAGATTTTTCACTCAAATTAGTCTGCAAAACTCATTGCTGTGAGACCAGCTGTCATTGCATTTTTGTATAACCACAAGCACACACACACAGATCACCAATACTTACTTCTGAATTGTTGTCCGGGTCCATGTCTCAAGGTAGCAAACTTATGTTTCAGAAAGATGCTTTCACTTCACAAAGTATTTCGGAGGAGAATCAAGCCTTGAAGAAAAAATGCATGCACTTCAGGAATCCATCCAGGTACGGGCTGACAGAAACCACTAACATTTGCAATAATGTAACAGGTATACAATCAGTTATCATATTATCAATGGGCAAGTAATCTGGTCCAGCAAGGACAGTCCCGAGACAATAGGATAGTTAGACAACTGATGACGTTGCCTTAGTGTGTGTCAACTTCAGTGATCTAGCTAACCGGGTTAGCCATATTATCGTGTTAATGTTGACACGGGTAGAATGCAGCACATCTGATATCCGTTACAAGCAACAAAGCCAACTGGAAAACACGACACCATTAAACCTGACACTGTGACAACCAGTAACGTTTCGGTAGCTAGCCACAGTACCTGCTCTCCTGCATCCCTTGCGAAAATCTCTAGCTGTTAGCTAAGCGTGGCCTTGTTCCGTGTCAGAGTTAACTAACGCTAGCTAATACTGTACAGTAGTAAGAGCTACGTTGCTAATAATGGTAGACTAGCTTAGCGTTGCAAGCTCGCTGACCAGATGTCAAGTGTGGCAACCAGTTCTAGCTAGCCAGCTACGGTACGCATTGTATGACAAGCACAACACCGACCGTACATCGTGTTACTCTTCACAGTGCTCCTTTAGTTCTTCCAAGTTTGACGTAACTTTAGTCTAAATTAAATAGACGCTAGATAAAAAGCAAACCAACCTGTTAGCTCAGTTCTCAGCTCGTTGACTTGGTACATGTAGTCCGTTCGTAGCCAAAGGGGAACCATGGGAGCTGTAGTCATTTAGATCCTTGGGTTTTTGTACTTGGTTTGTTTGCTAATCGCTGCCAACTGATGGTGCATACTGCAACCTACTGGTCAGTGAGTGAGTTTTAAACGAGCAGCCGGTGTTACACTGTCATGGCATATATCAATTTCCAGCTGAGAAAAATATATTTTAAAAACCCACACTACTGTACATCCAGAGGATCCAGAGCCATGTAAAGATAGCTTGAAATTAAGTAAGGTGCAGTTCCACCAGAGTTCCGCTGGGAGTGATAGCGGTCGAGTGCAAAATGAATGGGAGTCTATGGAGCTAAACGGATTGTTGTTGAGAAATCTCGGATTTGATTGTAGAATTAGAATGTCAGAGCACTGGCAACATTAGCAACAACATTAGTAAGCCAAAACTCTTTCTAGCATATGTACCGACAGTGAGAGCCTAACCTGTTAGTTGTGTTGTTGATGCCTCGAGAGAAAAAAGGAAGTGACCAGAGGGCTATTGCACGAAACCAGGATAAAGGATTAGGGATTTCAAGTCATCCTGGATGAATTTAACTTTGACTTGGGTTGCACGAAAGCAGGTTGAATTCAACCCAGCCAAGTAACCATGGAGATTTATTCTTTGCAGCTAGCCTAACAGCCAGGCTAAGATTCATTCTGTAGTCTCATGTGTTAAATCAGCTGCCGCTCTGATCCGAAATAAACGTTAAAAGTTATTCCGTTGTCTTCTGTGTTTGGTTTTATTTTTATTAACATGCATAGGCCTACTTGTCACTATTGCTGTCACAAGTTTGATTTTAAACCCTAGCCTACTATTGCAGTTGTGTAGATGGTTATAAATGGTTGACGAAGTTGCAACGATGATTTCAGTAGTCAGTGATGAGGGCGATATGCTATATTATATAAAGTCCTATTCACCTGTGTTTCTTCTGGCACCTTGGGATGCCCATTTCTTAACTATTTCTTAACGACTTGGACGACGAAGCACTGATACTGAGACGTGCTTTCAGACGTGAGAGGGTGTTTCGGGACAGATCTGACCCTTTAGCTTTTTCGGACGAGTACCTGCATGAAAGATATAGGTTTTCTGGAGATGGAATTCCGTTATTTGTGCAAACTGCTGGGTCCCAAAATTCAACACCGCACATGCTCTTACCATCCCACAGATGGTCTGTGTGGCACTGCGCTTTTTTTGCAAGCGGCATGTTTTGATATTCTGTAGGAGATGCCGAAACGGTAAATAAAGGTACTTTTTGCCGTACAGTCAGAAGTGTCTGTTTGGCAATGAAGTCCTTGGCACACATCTTCATTACCTTCCCTGGCAACAGAAGAACGTGCTACATCAAAGAGGATTTCCACAAGTCGAGTACCATTTCCCAGCGACTATCACAAGGTAGGCCACACACATTTCGGTGATAAGTAAACCATTTGACGCAATTGTGTTTAAGTGTAGTTGTAATAATTACATTTTGTATTCTTAGGTGAATTCTCTGGAGTTCTGGGAGACAAGGGTTATGCCTGTGAGACATACCTTCTCACTCCCCTAGCAGACTCTCAGACAGCAGCAGAGCAAGGATACAATCTGCCCATTCAAGATCCAGGTCCAGAATTAAAATGGCATTTGGCCTTCTCAAATCCCATGTTCAGTGTCTCCACCGCCTGAGGGTCACCCCAGACAGGGCATGTGACATCATTGTAGCCTGCACAGTCCTACACGATGTTTCTTGTCTGAGGAAGGAAAGGGGTCCTGCACTGGCACCTGAGATTTAGTGGGACAATGCAGCTATATTCCCAGATGACATCAATGGCAGGCTAGTCAGAGACCAATGCATCAATTATTTTAGATGACAGATTTTATTGTCTTGTCCTTAGGAGAGCTGGGGAGAGAACAATTAATACATTAATATACAGAAGTCATTTACTTCTTTATCTCCAGATCCAGTTTCCTCAGTTTCTTTTTCTTTATTTCAATACCAAGATCCAGATCCTGGAGACTCCTTTTATTGAGGGTAACCTGTGTATCTGCCAGCTCAATTTGTTTTTTGAGATGTTGACTGTACAGACATCTGACAGTGTGTGAATTATGTAAACCACCCATTGATAGCACAGCAGGAATAATGCATTATTTAGATTTACTTTAGAGCCCATATACTTACTATGTTGCCAGGCTGGCTGTCAGGCGGTACTCTGTCTGGATCCTGTTACAAATATGAGTGCTATATAAAATACTAGTGTTAATTGTTGTGTGGTTTGTGTTGTATTCTCATTTGATGTCTTCCTGCGTCATACAAATTGCCCTTCTGGATCAAAGAATAAACTGACTTCTCATCCATTATGGGCTAAATATGCATTTCCATACAATTGAAATACCTCAGGCCTTCTGGAATCCAGTGACAGTCTCCTCGTCATTAGCTGCAGAAGCCCCTTCCCATACTGCAGAAGTTCTTTCCCCCTGCCATATTGAATATAATTTGTATTGACAGGATGTGCCAAGCCTTGTGCTTTTAACAAATAATACTCACTGGATCTTCGTCTGGTGGCAGGAGTGTAACTGTGTCGCCGGTCACTGAAAGGCAAAACAAGGTCAGACAGTCCACATATACCCGTATAAATGGGTGATTGTGTTTGACATGCAGTACTGGAAAATGTACCATGTATGAAGAGGGCAGTTTCTGTAGGTGGAACACAGTCAGTAGCTGTCCCACCCTGAATCCCTTCCATCACAGGCCTTCCTTTATTTAACATAAGGGCCAATTCCTCCGCTAGGGTGAAGCCTGGAGCTGGTGGCCCTCCCCCAGTGCCAGACAAATGAGTCTTCTTCTTCACGACTAAAATCAGTTTAGATAAAATATGTGAGCAGGCATCCAATTTTTATACACAATTTGCAAACTGTTAAGGCACTTACCAGACTGCAAAATGTTTTTGTATTTTATTTTGACTTTTTGCCAAGATCGCTTTTGTCCAGTCATGTTTGTTCTGTATGAACATTAATTGTAGAAAGATATTTAGAATTAGACACAGTTTATAGAGATTTGTGCATATGGTTGTACAAAATATGCTCGCATTGTGAATAATGGTTTGAAGTTAGGCCTAGTCGTTAAGGTAAATTTCCCAAGGAACATGAATTTACTCTGCTGACTCTTGAGGGACAATAATAATAATAATAGCTTATTTATATAGCCTAGTGCTTTATGGTAGGCTACTCAAAGACACCAGTAAAACCAGCACATTTAGCAGATAAACCCAGCAGCCTACAACGTTCAACGTAGATATTTTAAAACCCTTACGCATTCAGTAGGTCAGCGATTGTCTGCTAGGCTTTTTCTCGCTGTTTAATGACGGCTGCCGTATTAACCTTTTTGCATATTATATGCTTCACCTCTTCATAAATTTCCATTAATAATTGCTGCTCAGCGGGAGAAAAATATGCCGCACGTGTCTTCTCCATTTCTGCATCAGTGAATTTGTGATCAATACCGTGGTCTATTTAAGAAATCCGTGAAGGTGCACTTATCCCAACTATGTACACCTGGATTGACATAGCGGCACCTTCATGAGCGGATGATACTAAGTCAAGCTGCGCTTTTTCAGTTATCCTGGATTTCTTTATTCTACTTTTTGTGCAATAACCCCCAGAGCTTGCCGTAATGCGGTATCTCTGTCCGTACAATGTGTATGACGTCATTGACATTGTAAAAGGCTTTTCAGAACAAAAAATTGACTTTAAAAAAATCTAACACCCAGCAGTGTGTATTTGTTTCAAAAATTCAATAGACCTCCATTCATTCTTCACTCGACCGTTAGCGCCTTCATATGGAACTACAGTGAAACTGCAACCAAGACATTCTCTGGTTGTCTTAAGCCAGCGCATCTGGACCTGTCACGTGATGCGTGCAACCGCGCACGAGTACGCCTGCGCGCTGAACTTCGTTCGAGGAAGTACTGAGAGTGAAGAATATCAGGCGATACGAGTAAATTGTTTATAGTTCGAGGAAAATAGTAGACCAACAGCTGCATCAAAATGTCAGAAGTTGACGATAACCCGTTTGCGGATGCGTCAAATGTCAACCCTTTCCAAGTGAGTCATTCTACCTTTACCATCCTCAAATGACATTTAAAAGTTGCCTTGCTTGCTTCAGCTAGCTAACGAACATAGTGCTACAGTGTACTATAGCAAGGAAACCTGTTGTACAGAAACGGGACAGGGGTTTGGTTCGTTTTAAAATGTACGGACAACGTGGCATGATTGACAAGAATTGACCAACTCGTTGTCTTATATTGAAGCAGGGAGTTCTCCCATCCTATCACGAAAAGTTGACCATTACCTAGAAGGAAACTGTAGTCGAATGGCGGTAATTTCATCAGGAAACCAAACATGCGTGAAGTTGTCAGCCTATAACGTCAGTGAACGGGGTTGTCAAAAGATCTACAAAATCTTCGACCATGTCATCAGT
Organism: Hypomesus nipponensis; assembly: GCF_054491055.1. Taxonomy (NCBI): domain Eukaryota; kingdom Metazoa; phylum Chordata; class Actinopteri; order Osmeriformes; family Osmeridae; genus Hypomesus; species Hypomesus nipponensis. The sequence goes on along the minus strand of NC_140374.1, from coordinate 6,888,596 downwards.
ATTATATTGCAGTTACTTCGAAGACTTGATGGCCAAATAATAGCTTACCAGTTCAATGGAACTTCAGATGGCTGTGTGTATGTAGTAAATTACGGTTCAAATGAAACCAACTTTTTCCTGTGACATTTAACGTCTGTGATGATGATGAACTTGCTCCTGTGAAGCTACTTAAAAAGCCTGACTGTACAGTATTTATATGTGGCCTACTTCAGGTTATGGAGGAAGTAATTGATTGACATTACAGTTACATTTGTCAATTACGCAACCACATATAACTTAATTCAAAATGTCAGCCTCAGCTCAGAGAAGCAGAATCTTTCATTTAATCAGCAGTTAAACGTTATTATCATAAAACGTGTTATCATTTGAGAGTGGGCTACACTTCAGGATTGTTTGGTCCGTGCATAACTGTGGAGCTATCGCTGCAGAGTTATTTTGGTGTGATCCACAGCTGGTGACATTAAACAGACATATGGTTAAGTTGCATTGCCCTTTTCAAATTGAATCAATACATGCATTTTGTAGTGTTCACATTCACTGTGTGATTTAATATTTAGTTTAGCAAGGAAGTAGGCCTAGTAATTTAGTGTAATTGTTGTCAGTAGAGAGTGTAGGCCTAGGTAACACTGTCTTTTATTTCATTGCCCCACTGGCTAGTTGCTATTTATCAAAATCGATTAAATTAAAGTTCAGAGCACATGACTCATACAATTTATTTTTGAACCCTCTACAAAGCTGTACAAATAAACAGCAAACATATTGCACAAGGAACAACAGTATACGTAGGCAGACCAAGCCTACTTGTAATATCATTTATTGCAAAGCCATTGTTCATACTGCAACTCACGTACGTCACTTTGACTGTTTGCTTGCTGGGTGTGGAAGAGCCTGGATAAATATCCTCAAGCTTTAGCGGGAATATGTTTTGTAATACGCCCGGGCTATACTGCAATTAAATTCCCTTCATATGTTTATTACACAATCATGTTAAGTTCATGTAGGCTAAAGTCAAGACACACCTAGGCTACCCATAGACTGTCTTGTCTACAGTGGCTAATAAACCTGGCAGAGGTTGGGTCAAATGACATCCTCAGGAGTGACACACTTATCATGTGCCCCAAGGGCTAGTCAGCCACGATCAAACTCATTCCCACATGCAAAGTGTTTCTGCTTCAAACATTTAGCCCTACCAATGCTCTGGTCAAGTATTTTTCAGTACAATTGCCACATTCATAATTGCAAAAAGGAAGTCATTGTTTACAACTTCAAGTCAACATTTGTTTCTTATACATGGGACTACACTGTTTTAGTCCTGAAGAACACTGGAGTTGCCCTTTTCCAACCCTTGATTAAACAATAAAGCCAATTCACTTTTAGCAGAGTCCTCCCCATTCAGATATTAATAAGTGATTTCATGCTTTTCTACTGTGTATCAAAAAAAGTGCAGGCTTGATCTGCAGTTAATTAATCTTGACTTTATATATTTATTCCAAATTGTTATTAGGTGGTTTATTTATACATTATTTCACTGTTCACACTATTCTATGATGGCAGAGCTGTTTGACCTCAGTGGATGAATGGCTGTGTGTATAGTTGAGGTATAGTGATGTTGTTCTGTTTCAGGATCCTTCTGTCACACAGTTGACCAACACTGGCATAGACCCTGTGAATCTATACAACCCATTTCCAGATCACTCCACTGTAAGTTCATCCGTTTTTCTATTCAAAAGTACACATTTAAAAACCAAAATGTCTGCTGTACTACTGTAGTGTACAAGTGAAACCGTGAAGGTGTGTAACTCAGTGACTCATCTCAGGAGAGCCTAGCAGGGCCCACCATTCCTGCCTCCAGGGCTCCTTCCCAGCCTGCAGTGCTCCAACCATCAACAGAGCCCAGTCCACAGGTGAGTTCCTGTTTGGATCCAGAGCTACCATGGCAGGATACCTTCAGTCAGCTGGGTTGTGTTGACATATTATACATTGGGGCCTATTTTGCTGGTGTGGAACAATGACTTCCTCCCCTGATCATCCTATTTTTCATCCCATCTCCCCCCCCCCCCCCATTCTCCTCCTTTCCCTTCCTCTGTCTCTACTCTGATCTTTTCCTCTCCCCTTCCCTTTCCCTCCCCTCCTTCTCCTTCCCTGTTATGTTCCCATTTCCCCGACGTCCCCTACCCCCTGCAGGCCACGGCAGCTGCAGCCCAGGCCAATCTGCTGAGGCAGCAGGAGGAGCTGGAGAGGAAGGCTGCGGAACTGGAGCGCAGGGAGCAAGAGCTCCAGAGCCGAGGCCCTACAGGTCAGAATCCTGCCCTTTCAACTACGACACACACAACGTCCAATCAGTGTCTCTCTTAAAGCAATAGTACATCCAAATTAAGTTTTTGCTAAAGATCCAAAATCATTTTTCTATATCAAACCAATGGCTTTGAGTTCCTAAGGAAACGCATGTGGTCATCTGTATTCATCAATGTACTCTTTGTTTTGACAGGGAAAGAAAACAATTGGCCACCTCTGCCAACATTTTTCCCCATCAAGCCTTGTTTCTACCAGGACTTTTCTGAGGATATTCCTGTAGAGCACAGGAGAGTGTGCAAAATGATTTACTACCTTTGGATGTGTAAGTATTCAATGTGTATTTGTGAATGGGGGGGATTTTTGCTAATGCAAACTTAACATTTTGTGGACATGGCTTTACGCATAGCAAAATACAGTGATGCCTCTACAGTTGCGGTGAAAGCATCAGTCAATTAAAAATACTGAATCAGGTGAATCCTCTCCTTCTCCTGTCCTCATCCTCTCCCTTCAGTCAGCGGTGTTACCCTTTTCCTCAACCTGCTGGCATGCCTGGCTTACTTCACCACCAACTCAAATCATGGGGTGGACTTTGGACTCTCGATCCTATGGCTCATCCTGTTCACCCCCTGCTCCTTCCTCTGCTGGTATAGACCCATCTACAAGGCCTTTAAGTGAGTACCTGCACTTTCAGCCTCCCCCACCTACAATTCAATACAAAGCAGAACAAAGTGTAAATACTGTAGTGAGTGAGTGTACGTTGGACTTCCCTGTTCTATCCTTCTTCCTCCCGTGCCACACTGGTGCTTACATGAGATCATGTGTGTATTATCGCTTTTAGTCAGTACAGTACCATCTAAATACTAGAATATTTTGATTAAATAGATTTGCTCATCACGCCGAAGTTCTCATGACACTAAATAATTGAACTGATTGAGCCATGAGTGAATGACGTCTGCTTTCTCCTTCCAGGGCAGACAGTTCCTTCAGCTTCTTCTCCTTCTTCTTTGTGTTTTTCTGCCAAGTGGTGATTTTCATCATCCAAGCAGTGGGCATTCCCGGGTGGGGGAACAGGTGGGTGTGACCACGTATGAAAAAGCATGTCAGCATTAAAGTGTGTCTGTCCACAAAGTGACCTATCACTGTATGTGTGTGCATGTGTGTGTTACTGTATGTATGCTGTACACACTTGTTTGTTGACTGACTGAAGGATTGTGTGTGTGTGTGTGTGTGTGTGTGTGTGTGTGTGTGTGTGTGTGTGTGTGTGTGTGTGTGTGTGTGTGTGTGTGTGTGTGTGTGTGTGTGTGTGTGGATGCATGTTTTGAGTGCACAAGCAAGTCTGTTTGCACAAGTCTACAAGCTTCCCTCTCCATTTCCTGTCTCTTGCCATCTCTTTGACAGATACCTTGCCTAAGTCTAGCCTGCTGGCTGTCTCTCTCTTCTGATGACTCCTTTGTAAGTCAGGTTCTGGCTCTCTCTACTCTTCCTTTCACTAACCCGTCTGTCCTCGTTCAAATACGCATTCTGCAGCTGGAAGCTTGTCCCCGCTGCTTCAGTGTTCAGCTAGGACTTGGTGATGAGGACAGAGACTCCCAGCTAAAGCCTTTTTGTATGGAGCAGTGTTTCCTGTAGGATTTTTTTTTTTAGCAGTGGGGGCTGGTATGTCCCCACTGTGCTAACAAAGTGCTAACCCTATATTTCGGAGCAGGTTAATGTAATAGTCTAATAGCTAGAGTAATATTGCACATATTTTTGTCCTATTTCCCCTAAATAAATAATGTTAGGCTACTTAATGACACCTTAGTCATAAAGTATGTTGTAAATGGCATAAATGCTTCCAATTAATAATTGACGTAACAACTTATTGTAAATGGTCTTATTGTAAAATCGATAGCCTAGCCCATCGATTAAGGGGCCACTTGGAAGCATGTACAGTCTCCGCTTCATTTGATCTTGATAGGCTAAGCATTCTGTAGCTAATTATAACAATATAACCACTATTTATTAATTAAAACAACTTCAGCATAATAATGCACCTGAAATACAAACGTGAGCAAGGGCAGCAATCGCTATCGAATCGACATGTGCAATTTTGCTAGCAGGGAAAGAATCAAATCAAATTGTATTGCCCTTTTTACACGCAAGCATGTCACCGAGGGCTTCATATACACCCATAGAACTGCCTCTCAACCAACCTAAACCCTCAAGGAAGACAAGGAAAAACTCCCAAAGGAAGAAAAAATGAAAAGGATGAAAACAACCTGTCCCCCGTTGTCCCCAACTAGTAACAAAAACTATAACAATAACAATATACAGCAACGGAACTATAACAGAATTGCCTACAAACAACGAAAATCACCAGTTAACTTAATTTAAATTAGCCTAACTATAGACTAATACAATAACAGGCTTAAATTAACTGACAACATAAGTTATACGACTTAGCTCTACAGTTCTCAAGGACGCACACACACACACACACAATCTCAACTACTCTGTGAAGCGTGTGTCCGTGCTATCCTTCTATACGCTTTCTAACAATCACTGCTGATAGACGGCCTAAATTTTGTACAACCCTATTTCTGATACCGCGGCGGCAGAAATGTAGCCGTGGCGGGCCTGTTGCAGGAGATATCTTGCTATCAACAAAGCGGAAACACTGTGGAGCCTGGCTGGTTATTCTCAGACCTGCTAACACTGAGGTGTCAGGGCCAAGTCTGCAGTTGTCTCTTCTAAAAAGATGCACCATTCCCCTCTCCCTTCCTTGAGGTTAACACCCATAGGAGTGGATGGATCCGCATCCATGACTAAGGACCACCTCAAGAAAGAGATTTAAGGGAGGATTTTTCCTCCCAGTATTCTTAAATCCTCAATCTGCTTCCATCATCTCTCATTTCATTTAGCTTTATTTGGTCATTTCTGTTGCTTATTGTAAATCAAGCTACCTTGCAAGTAGTTACCACAGTGGTGTCTGTACAGGGCTCACAGGTGCATCTCTTTTAGCATTCTGCAAAAGCACACTTAGCATGTATGAATAGCATTCTGTGTGGTTTTACGTATTTAAAGATAATTTTCATGGAATGTACATGGTCATGGGGAATGAGAAAAGCGTGTACATAGAAGTGGATGAAGTAGTAACCTTTGACCCCTGGTTCCAGTGGCTGGATCTCCTCTATCTCTGCGATTGCCATTAACAAGGCCGTGGGAGCCATCATGATCCTGGTGGCCTGCTTCTTCACCGTCTGTGCTGTGCTGTCAATCATCTTATTAAAGATGGTGAGTCTTCATGGGTTGTATGTTACAGCCTTTGAGTAGACACAAACTATTTGTATGTGACTTTAGGAGGTTAATTTAGATTTGTTTTGTCACAGTATTATTGTTGTCTTTTTTGCCAACTCTCAAGGCACCAATTATATCACAATCTGGAGATGTTGGCTTAATTGCAAAGATAATAACTGACTAAAAAACATGCTGATCCAGTTCCATGTTTAATAACTTTTCCAGGTTCACGGCCAGTATCGTCATACAGGGGCTAGTTTCCAGAAGGCCCAGCAAGAGTTCTCCCAGGGTGTTGTCTCCAACAAGAACTTCCAGTCTGCTGCCACCTCTGCTGCCCAGGGAGTCTTCCAGGCAAACAACTAAGGCTAGCTCCATTCCCCTGATACCCCTGTCTGTCCCCACCACCACTGCAAAAGCAACTAAGCTGGGTTAGGCTTTCTCACCATCATCACCACCTGTGGAATGCCTCTTACACTTCTGCTGTTCACATTCAATTAAGGTCCCTTTGTGCCTAAATTAAAGTGCAGGGTTCACATAGCTATGGCTGTGTCTAAGACCGCGGGACACTGGGAGATACATAAACCCACATGTCTGCTTTTGGAATGGAAACCATGAAGTTGAACGGTTGCAATGCATCCCCATCCATAACTGTTTTTGCGTGCACCTTTGCAATGTTCTTCAGTAAATATTTGGATGTGCACTTTTTGCAATGCTTGTGTGTGTGTGTGTGTGTGTTTGTACCCATGTGAAAGTTGTGTGTGTGTGTGTGTGTATATGCCTGTTTTTCTGTGGCCTTGATTATACAATGTAAAGATTTGTTTGTGTTTCAGAGCTTTGTTATTTTTGTCTTTTAGTGTGTTCTCTTTACATGCATTATTGTTGTAACCACATCTACAGACCCCAAGTTTTCTCTGGTGGCATTTTTAAATGTTACCATGCCAATGAAGAGAATGAAAATAAGAAAGCTGTCACTTGAGTGGACAGTGTCCTGTATGAAGTTTATGCTCACTGTAATATGATAATGAAAGTCACCCTGGGTATTAGAAACAAGTTTAGGTGTGAATGTTAAATCTTACAGATTGTTGGACTCACCAGTCTTTTCAAAAGTAATGTGCCTTTATATTCACAATCTTTCTGTATTTTACAGTCTGATGGCTCTTATCTCAAGCAATGTGAGGTATTTTGGTTTCTTTTTGTAGAAAGTGTGCCTAAGTATTTAAGTAATTAAATGAATTCAGCTTGCCATTTGCGCCACAACTACACTCAATGGTAAATTAGGGTTAAGGCACAACACCTGTCTTTCACAGTAAACCTGGTTAATAATGAAGGAGATTTGACCAAAGTTTTGAGTGCCTCCAAGATGTATCTTGTTAGCCCTTTTGGTTCCTACGGCAACCAAGGTTTGCTTTGGATAGGAAGAAAATTTAGACTTTTACTTCGATTTACCACTGAACATGACAATAATAATGAACATTCCCAAGTCAAACTGTTTTTGCTTTAATGGATGCAATGTTGACCAAATATGTATACCATGGATTTGCCACTAACAAAATGAGCATGTAAAGAAGCAGAAATAACTGTTTGATCTTCAATATTTTTGCCTTAAGAGATGTTTGCTTATCAGCAAGAACATAGTGTTCAAATCTGAGCAGTGGTTTTAATTGGTGGATGTTGATTTTAATTGATTTCACAATTACTAGCAAGTAGACTTAGAACCAGACCCTAAATTATTTGTGGATTGTTGTACATTTTTCATTCAATTTATTTTTATATCCACATTTGGTGTGTAAGTTTAAAAAAAGTATTGTAAGACTAATTACGTATTTAAGTGGAATCAATTGTAGGAGATATTTTGGTAATCAATATAATAATGAGGAATATAATATCCAGGCTATTAAAGGTTTTGTGTGAATTTGTTTTCTTCATATTTAGTTTAAATAAAGATAGATATCTGTTAAATGTGTTTTGACATTCCTGTTCGAATGACCATTGGCCAGCATTAGATTGGTAGATTAAAATTGCCTTTTGTATTAAAATATTCATGGTAAATGTAGCACTTATCTAATTATAAAAAAAATTGCATTTTCTTTACAACAAAGCATGTATTAGGAGGAAATGTGATGTTGGTTGGATTTGCGATTGGTCTAGGTAAGTGACAAGCAGCAGTATGGTGGAACCCATAGGCAAGGTAGCTGACATAGTATTAAGACACACCCCATCCTGAAGCTCCTTTCTCTTACCTTCTCCTTGACCTGGAGTCTGAGGCTGCATTGACTTTGCAGTCAGGACCAACAGCAGCTCATGCTGTCATCTCTCCAGGAAAGTCTGGCCACTGCCTAGAATAACTCAGCCTCCTTTTCTCTACACTGTCATCAATAACTGGGCCAGACAGCATCCCAACTGCCTGACATTACAGACACACAGAATACAAGACAAAGACCCGAGGGAGTTCAAGGATGCTTTACACAGGGAATGGTTTATTTATACTAACCTGGAAAAAAAAGTCAGAAGTACTAACTTCTGGTACCACTACCAGACTTAGAATTCAGAAGTGAAAGTACAAGGATAGACAGTGTTAAAATATGGGAACGTTTGAAAAATAGTGTATTTTTGAACCCAATGACCTCATTGAAGCATTTCTTTCAGTCATCCATTTGTCACTAGGGGGCAGCATAGTGTATGTGCTTTGAAAATGCAGAGGTGAAGTGCTGACTCACTGTTAAGAGCTGTGTTATCTGAAGTGAGAGATTTCTGCATCTCATCATGTATCTTTGCTGCCAGGCCAAAATTACTGTACATAGTTTTACATCATTCTTCAACTGTAATGTGCACACCAGCCCAATTGTATATCTCTGGGCTCTCTCTCTCCCTCACCACACACACACAAACACACACAACCAATTTCCTGTGACAGTCAAAAAACAATTGTCTGTTTATTAGAAAAATGTATAATATCAATACTTCCATCACCCTCTCAGTGTGGTGGTTAAAGTGCTGGAGCACCATGTGTTATAGTGTTACAGTAACTGCAGCCACGAGGCTAATAAAGGGAAACACTGGATAAGACAAGAGAATGAGGAGTTACAACACACAGCCTACTCTCAATGTGAAATACACTTCACAATGAACTTTGGTGAAATGAATAATTTTAATAGCTCCTTCATATCTGTTGAGCAAAATGGTTTGGACTAATAGTAGTGCAGCTGTGAATATGTAACATAACCAAATGGTGTACAGTACAGGGGGGAATTAAAACTACCACCTCTTGATCTCAATACTTTGACCACTGAGCTATACATTGCCATTTAGTTTGATCAATCACATGGTTTAAAGTTACTAGTTTTAGACATAGTAAATACAGTTGGCTATACGTCAATTTTCAGAAAAAATAGCAATAAACCCAGGATATCTGAGGCAGCAAGTTATCTGTAGTTACATCTGCCACTCATCCGAGAATTGTCCACATTTCAGGAAAGCAGTCAGCAGTTTGCCATGGCTTTGGAGTAATAGCCTACTGCTTCTAACTACCTAATCTTCTATCATATCTAGTAGAAAAACAGGCAAACTACTGACAGGGCAGGCCTTGATCTGTGTGTGTGTGTGTCCAGTTGTCTACAATTGGCAGCTGCTTATAGGCTTAAGAGACATTTTGGGGGCTCACCATTTCCATTTGCTCCGTTGTACGTGCCCAGATGTGACATCACCTTGCTGCAAGGATTCACGGACCAATCGAATCTAGAAGAAAATAGCTCTAAAAGTGAGTGATCGATTACCCCCACGAGCCCTCCCCTACCTTTGCCTCTGCACACATACCAGTACAGTAGTTGTCATGGCGATGAAAACGGCCCCAGCGTCCGCTCGTGGGGTTGTTGCCATGGAAATTCCGGTTCGAGGTGCGCTCGCGGCAGTGCAGGAGGAAGAGGGCAACGTGCGGACAAGGTCCGAGGAGATAGTTCAACACCTTGTAGAGCGACGGCGGCGAGGACCCCCATTCAGCAAGGGGAACCACTACATACTTATAGTGATCGGAGAGATAGCGACAGAGCATCAACTGCACAGCGCTAGGCAGCACATAGAGAGAGGTAAGTGAGCATACATCTCTGCGTCTCTCTCATTTATTTTCTTATGATCATAATATTATGATTTTGCTTTCGCGACATTTACGATATTTTTTTAGCAATTCAGTGTAGATAATAGTTTATTTATTCGGGATTCCGCAAGGCAAAGTGATACCGCATCGCGTAAACATAAAAAAGCTTGACTCAGCAGTATTGCGGCACCGTGAAAATAAGTTACGTAATTTTAACGTACGCAGTCCCCCATTAGCAAGGGGAAGTAGGCTACTATGCTTTGTGTTCAAACGTTCACTATTTCTGTTTAATTATTGATTACTTCATTGTGTGCGTTGAAGGGTTTGCGGCCGTGAGTCTGCTTATGATGTAGGAGTAGGCTATAGATGACAACAATAAAGAATTATTGTGATGTAATTAGTGCATTAACTGTTTCCGTTTTTTTTGCCACAGCAAAAACTGCATTTTATAACTGCATTGTTTTATATCTAAATTATTTTGTATAATTTACTGTAGGACTGTGATTTTCATGTGTCCCATGTACAAAGGCATTTATTTGACTAGGCCTTTGGCCTGCTGCATTACTTCTGGAAGGAAGTATGATACTTTTTGAAGAGTTAAAATGAAGTGTACTCCTCTTGATAAGTCTTAGATCCAAGATAATGTATTTGTCTGTAACAATAACAGGAGTTTGCAACTATAACAGGAGCTGTTTGACACATGTGAAAGAAGTTTGGAGTTTTCAAGGATTGGTCAGTCAGCAATCCCATTGTGCCAGCTCTCCTTAACTAGACTCACCCATTGATGAATCACCCATTGATGAATCACCCTATTACGTTCTAGGCTGGCACCATGGCAACACTCTCATAACTACCGTTGCCAAGGACCGCTAGCCCTAATACCTACTGTGCTATCTCAATCTGGATGATGACACATGCCAAAACAGTGTCATAGTGTCATCCAGTCATAGTGAGCCTACAACTTTAAGATACCCTGTAGTTGTGGCTGGATTTAAATTCCAGTGAGCCTTAATCCAGAAAGGGACAACAAAACAACATTAACTTCTCACCTATTTAATATATATCTGATGTCAAACCTGGCAAACCAGGTAGAGACGAGAGGCTATTTATGGTTTGGTCAGGGTCTAATCTGACTGTAGTTTCTCTGTGGAGTTCAGCCCTTCTAGTGATACCTGGATAACAGTCATAGCCCTGCAGGCCGACTTCCAAGGGACAGCCTTGTTTTCCATTGTGTTGTTTAACCCCCTAATTTCACCACATCTGCACACTGTCTGAACACTATTGGTTTTCAGGAAAAGCTTCAAACAAGTCTTAGACCCCGATGTTATGAAGTGCAAGTCATGTTAATGATATATGGCCTTGAGGTTTCTTAAATAAAAATATTCACAATTGCCAAGACAGCAATATTCCCTGAAAGTGTGAAGGGAAGACACAGTGTCTGATTCCCCCACACCAGCTAAGCAAGAGGAACAAGAAGAACAAGAGCCAGTAGCATAGAAAATCACCCTTGAGACTGTTACAGAGAACATGAGGTTCCTCTGCCTCCCTCACCCTTCCTATCCGAGACACACAGAAGGAGAGTGGTTCTCATACTTCTTGTTCATACCCCTATCCTTCAACCTTACAGAAACAATATCTTAACATCATGTTGCACTCAGGCTTGCTGAATGTTTTTTATTCTAATTTAGTGTCAATTAGAAGAAAGGAGGGCATGGTAAATTGCTCTGTACACATATGCTAATAATGTGTCATTACAGTATCTTACAGCATTGCTAAATGATACACATTTAGCTCATATAAAATTATTATTAATAGTTTACTTTGGGTTTGAGGATTGAGCAAATCAGAGTACAGTTAGTTAAACTGCGATGGCATTGGTGGTGATGCCACGTGGTGGTTTAATTTCCTGTGTGTCCAAAAGTCCCTTTCACCTTCTATTTGGACCCCACCCCCTACACAAATGTACTTACCTGAAAGAGTCAGGTAAGTGTAAGCAATATGGCACATTATTCCCTCTGGACCTATCAATGATCAAGATGGAACTATTGCCATATTGTTTATATCTTTGTTCCCTTCTCAAATCTGAACAGGTGTCTGTGTAGTATGGCCTCTATAATAATTTAATAGTGAGCATATGGAAAGCTTTCAAACATGGAAAACTGCTATCCTATCTCTCTGTAGTGCCTTCACTTTGAATTAAACATTGTGTCAAGTGGCCTGTCAAGTCAACTGTCGTAATGACAGATATCAGTCTTGGAGAACAATGTGTTCTGTCTGGGTTTTTGTGTGCTGTTTTTAAACACAAAGCTTTATTTTCAGGGCAGTGAGCATCTAGCATCAAGCCATAATTAGCATCAGTGACACAGCATTTCTTGCAAAACACTGCAGTGTGCTGAGTGGGGCTACATTTCTTTGTCCTCAGTGTGGCAATAGATTATCTTAACAGCCCAACATACCCTTTCTTAGTATAAACTGAGGGAGTAGAGGTTAGTGTAATCCAGATAGTGTGGAATGAGAAAATTAGAATAATCTTATATCCTATTCTCAGTAGTGTGCCCATGTAGCCAGCAGTGAATATCATCAGAGAGTGATTCTGCATTAGTTTCGACCATAGTTACTGAGATCTGACGCAGGGCCTTCTCTCTGAAGTTCAGAGATTCTTCACTTCAAACCATCTGTCAGAGACGGAGGATGAATGTAGAGAAGGGTGCAAATCACCCAGTAGCACCTAGGTGACCCTTGTTAAACGAAGAGGAATGGTCCATTTTGTTCAGAAAGATGAACATTACCACACGATTAGTCAGTGTTAGTTTGATTAAATCCAAATACATTTGTATGAGATCAGTCAGGGTAAAATTTGGTCTTGGGAATAATGATTAGACTCTAAATATTAGACTCTAATATTATGGAAGCAAATCAGTGACATTCAGATTGTAACATCCGGGATACCAAGGATAGGTAGAGCATTCGAGCAATAGAGAAGAGAAAACGCATGATGACTACCAGGGAAAACAACCATGCTTCGGTGAGTCCAATGTGATCAAATATTGCATTGAGGCTTGATTGCTCTACCGTCTTTGATACCTTGAATTTGATAGGTTCTAATTCTTTTTGGCTCAAAATGTTTAAGCTCTAACTTTTTTGTCTCGAATTTGATAGGATTAAATTTTTTAGGCTTGAATTTTTTAAGATCTAATTTTTTAAGATCTAATGTTTTAGGCTTTAATTTTAAGCACCCTGAATTTAATTTTACATTGAAATATATTCATATGAGAATTCGGTGTTGTTCACATTTCAATATTAAGTGTGTCACTGATTTGCTTCCATATTAAATGTACTAATGAAAAGGACAGGGAATTGAAGGTTGTTGATGGTCAGAGAATAATGTCTTTGTTGTTCTCTTGTTCTGTGTTGCTCTAACAGGGATTCGATCTTGGAACATCAGCCTTGAGTCATGTGACCTGGACCAACAGCTGCTGTTGTTTATCACACGTCACTCTGCTCAGTTCTCTTCTGAGGTCAAAGGTCAGTGGAACCCGAGCTTTATTAGAATGGAGATTAGAATACATTTTGATCACAAACTGAAGACTCACTTGTTCTGGGAATACAACGGCACCTAGGAATGATTTGTTGGACCTGATAAGTTAGATTAAGTTAGTTTCCTCCAGGATCACAATGACTCTTACTCTTACTTAGAGACTTGTTGCTCTTGTTGGTTAGCTGTAACTGATTTAAAACTCTTGCTTGCTTTTCTACAGGTACACTCCTGCGCTTTTTTGAGGTTCATGTTGTTTAACTGTAACTTGTTTAACTACATGCTCTGGTTTTTCCCTTTGGCACTTATTTTAGGTTTTTCACATTGTATGCTTCATGTTTGGCTACCCGCAATGTTTGTGGATATCTTGGTGCTATGATCAGTGACCAGATGCACTTTTGTAAAGCTCTCTCTTGAAAGTCGCTTTGGATAAAAGCGTCTGCTAAATGAATAAATGTAAATGTAATAATGAGGAATAGGGATAACATCAGAAGCAATAAGACATCAGAAGGAATGTGGATGTCTTCATGAGGAACAGGGATGACATACAGTTATGTATCCATATACAGAAAAGATTTCAAACGTGCCAATTCTATAAGCATTTGATTATACACAATTTGGTTATCAGTACAGCCTAACTGGCTTGAATTGCATTCATTAAGCCTTTACAATAATTCAGCATGGCAGCATCATTTCATATTTGTTTTACAAATATAGACTGCAATACAGTGCATTCAATGGATCAGAAAACGTTATACAAAAACTTTGCTGCGGAAGTCAAAATAAATGCTTTTTAAGAGACAAGGCGTCGAACAATATAAAAGATTCATCGCTGCTGTTAGGATAGAGTTTGATAATATGTTACAGACTTGGACTAAAGAAGAAATAAGACAGCCTTTGCTTTTGTAGACAAATAATAAGCAAGTAACTTTCAGTATTAATATGATTGACACATCTGCATATAGAGGGACTCCTCATCCAGTCCCCTCTGCAACGCCTCAGTCTAGTACCTGTAATTGTCAATATGATTATCAAGGAGCTGTGTCGGGAGCTGGGGCATGCAGTCATACTTTATCCTTTTCTGTCTGTCTGTCTGTCTGTCTGTCTGTCTGTCTGTCTCTGTGTGTGTGCGTATGTGTGTGTGACACATTGAAAGAGAGGGAGAGAGATTGTACATCTTATCTGTTAAGAGTTTGCGAGCTAAAGTCACACTCACACTTGTGAAATGCATAACTATGGACCAGCTAACATCACATGGTACCCTGACAGTGAGTGTTAAGATTCATCCAAATCAGCAAAAATGACACAGCATTTCTAAACACAAAATACTGAAAATGTATTTTTCATTCAGCTCCCACACATGAAGAACACATTGACAGTGCAGGATATTTCCGCATTCATTCTTTTCCATAAGTGACCTTCGGAACTGCTCGGACAGCAACTGAGACAAAGTCAATATTCTTTGAAGCATTGAAATTTCCATGGACTGCTCTATCTTTAATAAATTCAGACATCCACATGTGCATACCTCAATACTAAAAGCCATAAAGAAGCAATTACTCACTTGAAGCTTGGTACTGTGTGAAGAGAAAACTCACGATGACAAGGCGGTAATGATGATGAGCTAATGGTCCATACTCCTCTGTTTCTACTTTTATTGCTTCATTCAAACAACAGACAGGTTTTTTTCAACCCCTTGAATTATACATTTCAGGTACACTCAGTCATTGGCTTTACATCCTTTGGGAATCCAAGTCATCAGAAACCCAGTCATGTGATTATATTTCTACCTTCCAAGCAATTAATTCTTAATACCAAAAGCCCTCTCTTCCATCGGAAAAACAGCCTTTTAAATGTATCTTTGACAACTGAAGTCCCCGGCAAAGACTTCACAACACCAAGTGAAATTGAGATAAGTCTAATTTACAGTAACGTCATGCTTTCTCTGCATGACTGATCTTCTTTTCCAGCCTTCCAAGGGGATGAGAGAGTTCACCATACCCAAAGAAGGTCACATAGCAGTGGGCTCAGTGGCGGTCCTAGCACATTTGGCACGGGGCAAGGTTTACACCCCCCCCCCCTCCCGGACGCCAACTGACCGTGAACTGTAACCTACCATTGAGAGTGGCCTCAATCAGCCGCGATCAGCTCTGACAGTCGCGTCTTGGCCTACACCGTGTCCAAACTGGATGCGACGCGCAGTCGTGGCCCCAGACGTTTTTCATAGGGGTGGCCAGATGGAGCAAGGGAAAATCTTGGGGTGGCACACCAAAATCAAACTTGGGATCTGCACTTAGCAGCATCCAACTGGGATTGCCTTCATCAACAATAAGTTCCCTCAGCTTATATGTACCGTGAGGCTATAGACTGCACTCTCACCTGGCCCAGTGCAACCTCTTCTTGGGGGAGGTGAGACACAGGGGTTTCAGGAACTGAGTGTGGAGATACGTGACAGGATCTGAGTATTGAGATACATGGATTTCTATGACAAAATATTTCAATCGTAGACTGTGGTTTCTGTAGGCTAAAATGTTGAGGTTGATTTGTCCTACAGTAAAGTTGAAATCCCGTTTCCATTAATGAAAAAATCAAATCAAATCTGGATGACGGACAATATGTCTATTTCTCAGGGGGGACTAAATGCAGTTCGATTGGCTTGTTTTTATGGGGGTTGACAGGTGTCCTCGCACGCCCAAGCATACACTGTAGACAAGCTTTGCCCACATTAGGTGTGTTCGACATCGACTGCGGCTGCATGACACGACTGGCAAGAGTTGTTGCTTAACCAGACGTTCCTGTAACACTGACCCAACAGGAAAACGATGATTTACCACGGACATCTCATTTTCATATTCTCATCAGTTCAATATGTAGGCTGACAATGGAATTCAACTTAAATAGCCTACATAGATATAGCCTAATGCATTAAACAATGATGAACAATGATTTGATACACAGCATAGCCACGTTAAACGTATTTTATGTTATATAGCCTATACGTAGGCCCATATGGTAGTTTGTGATTTCAAATGTTTAGGCATCAGGCATAGGCCTATATGTAAATCTAAATGATCAGAGTATAATCATCATAGCTATATAATTGTTAACAGTAGCCAACAATTGCAAAACAAACCCAAATACATACATCTAGGCCCTTCCTCCATTTTCCCGACACAAAAACTATGTTCAAAAGTTAGGCTACGGGATAGTGTATTGATTAATATTAAGCTATTTATAAAACAAAAACAGAATTTAGATGTGTTTAGAGGGTGTCTGTTTTTTAATCAACGAAGTAAAGGTCTAAAAAAAGACCTCGACGTAGTAGGCTAGCCTACCCTATCGTTTACATCAATCATGGCGTGTCATTTTATTTTGATGGAGTGGTGGATGAGGGAGCTGTCATAGTAAACGTCTTAATATTGAAGAATTTAATAAATTAAAATATCTGGGTTTGGGTATTGTGTAGGCCTACCGTGTTGAATGGGTCTTGAAACGTCTTGGCAACTTAGGCCTACTTTAATTTAATTGACAATAACACGTTAATAAGAAACTTTACTTTAATCGAAGGATCGCCTCACTTTTCAATTTGAAGCTATGGGTAGCCTAATATCTTGAATGGTCTCACTAGATGATAATATGGCATGACATAATGGTGAGCTAGCTGCCTTAGCCTATCTACATATAGCTATTCACATAATGGCAGACGTAGCCTATGTCATAGCGGTGGTAGTGATTGCAGACGTAGCGACGTAGCGGTGGCAGTGATTGTTTAAGCAGTAAGCCCCAAGAGGCCGTGGTTTACGCTGATTTTAGAACAGGTAAGGGGGTTTTCGGCACTCCGCTTCGCGTCGTGCCTAACAACTCCCTTTGCCTGTTCTAAAATCAACGTAAACCACAGACTCGCGGGGCTTATTGCTTTTCTAAAACTGTTACTACAAATATTTGATATGGTTTCATCAATAAAAACAATTAGAAACAAAATAGTTTAATAATAAACCGTCATTCTTCTGCTACTACAAAGTAGAGTTCCCACATAAATCGTTGCCACGCAACAGCCAGATGGACACCTTTGCAGTGTTTTTCAATTTGAAATATTCGATGCGCAGTAATATGGAATGGTAAAGAATGTTATGAGGACAACCTGTGAGGTTATGCTGGATTTTACAACGGCATGGAACGCAATATAGCCAATCACAAATAAGGATGGGAACAACCAGTTTTAGAATTGCTTTTTTAGGTGTAGCGACGGTTGCTAGCTTTGTTAACATTACCTGGAACTAATCACCCCCCACGTTTTCTGTTGGAATTACCCAACTGGATGCAAGCGACCTATCGATTAATTCTGGAGCGGTCCGATGCGACGCAATAGTCGGACGTTCGCATCGGCACGGTGTAAGGCAGCTCAGGTTATTTGAGGCATCAAAGGGGATCTTGCAGCACCTGGGATTGTGGGGGCAGGGGATGGGTCAGGGAGTATTGAAAACTGCCTGCTTTTCAATAAGTCATAGAGGGCCGATCAATAGCACTCAAGTGGGAGGGAATTCAATGCCTGCAGTGCAGAAATAGACAGGGTCAAATTCCATGAGGTAGGCCTATGATTATTTCAGTTCTATTATCTGAGGATTCAGATACACATAATAAATGTAACATAGTGAACATAACATTAGCATAGAGCAGCAGTTTGCCAGCTTGCCTTGCGAGGAATGCCTGTGGTATGCTAGTTTTTCCCCCCAGTTGTCTGAATAGCTGCTTGCTACTTTACTGTAAAGCTGTGTACCTTTTAAATAAAACACCTCTCTCATACACACTCACCCCTCTTCTTCACCACAGACTACCATCTCCACATACACACACAGCCTCATCTACATGCCGCCTTCCCCGCTATCCCGCTGGCAGACCCAACATCACTTTGACTCTAATAAGGTGCTTTATTCCAGTCTGGTGGGCTTTCTGTCTCAGAACCCATCCCCTCCCCTGCCTCGTCTGTCCCTCTTCTGCCCCCTCTAATACCTTCTAGGGAGCGGGTAGGGACCGTGGCTTACTGTCAGCGATTTACTGTGGATGACACTCCAATCACCCCAGGCTTATAATATGTCACGCAAACACAGCCGTTCGAGTTGAGGACTCTGCATTGACAGTATCAATAGTTCTCACTGTGTCCCATTACTAGAAATGGACCACGGGTATTCTCTTCTGTGCCTCTTTGTATGTCATTTGCTACCAGGTATTCAGCTCAGGTGAAAGCAGGGGTGGGTTAATCTTCCAAGAATCTAGTAATCAAAATGTTAATTGAGGCTAGTCAGCAGTGGGTTATAGGAAATGAGGACGGGCGTGGGCTTCAATGCCCAAAAGGCCCAGGGGAACTTTGAAGGGGAAACGTGGGAGGAAAGTGAAGTAAAAGATGAGAAACTAAGGAGAGGTGGGAAGTAATGTGCTGGGAACCAACGCAGGCAGCTGTAATCCTTATGGATCCCTCCCCCACGCACTCCATAGGCTGAGAGGAAAAGATAGATTTGATGGCGTGTCCGATAGGTGCGCCTTGAGGGCGATAAATTCATAAGAGGTCTTAATGCCCCAATCCTTGTTAATCAGATAAGTAGATTCCAGAATGCTAACACACACGTAGAATAAATTAGTATGATGGTATAAGATGTATTGTGATATTTTGTAATGCCTTGGATGTTCATTCATAAAGATAGACACCTGGATTATGTTAGCTAGGCCTGCCGATTCATAATCGACCAACAGGTTTAGCAGCATTGTGCACCACATGGCCCCCAGTTTAGGCTACCATTCGGCAACTTTGAAACTTTTACTGTACTTCAGAACTAAAATAAGGTCTCAGGAAGACCTGAACAGAGAAACAAGAGAAGAATTCCTGACAGTGTACAAGGTGGGAACTTATTCACATTCAGTCGAAGGACAAGCTGTGTCAGTGGATGGATGAAAGGCATCAATATGATTACTCAAAATATATGTTGCCATGGTTATCCCAGCATAGTCGGGATGACACCTTACTGACCCATGGAGACAGTAGCTAAAATACCAAGGATTAGCCTCTGTGCTTATTGGAATATAGGCATTTAATATGTATTGGTGGGGGGTATTCCAAGCTGGAAGGGAGTAGTCCAAGTTCATAAATACTGTGTATTGTATGTTACACAGTATACAGGTACTGTTTTATATTTGACGCATTGGCCTGCTGAAGGGATTTGAAGCTTTGCATCTGGAGGTCTCTGGTGGTACCACACACAACTGTAATGATGAGGAATTAGTGAGAGGTTAACAGCTGAACGCCAGCCTTAGCAGCAGATATTGTACCGTCTTCCAGAAACATAACACAGAGGTGAATGTATATTCCACATCCCTTATGGGATTCATATATCATGCTTAATGATTTCCTCCATTCATCATTTCTGATTGAACTATCCAGTCTCCTCATCAGCTTTTCAGTTCACAGCCTTAATCCTCCTGGATCCTGTATTGGACAAATGAGAGGAGACTTTTTTATTGTTAAGTTGTCGGCTAGATGGCAGTAAAAGAATCAATAGTGGACAAGGCGGGCAGTAAATGTCATGGTCAGGAGCTGAGCACCGTTTGGTTCACCATCAACTGCTCTTTCCTTTGCTCTCCTCTCCACATTTCTCTGAATGCCCCCACATCTCCCCTCTCTCTCTGAGGTTTTGCAATGGCGGTGAAAATGTAGCCTGGCTCCGCCCTCCTACGTACTTCCGCTCAATTTTCATTTTCCTTCAGTAAGTCAGTCTGGGTTTGCGTTACATTTGCTGGTTTTCTCCGGCCAATTTTTACCTGTCCAATCAGCGAACAGAGAGAGTGGCTGAGAATGACATTGAGGTTGTGCGCTAGTTTGAGTTGTAGTTCAGTAATAGCGGCGGAGAAAGAGCGTCTGCTAAATGATTAAATGTAAACGTTCTCTCCTTTTAGTTTTGGTTAATAATCGAGCTGCAGAATTTCTCATTTTGAATGAGCTTTCAGTGGTTTTCTTGGGAAGACCAGCAAAAAGTGTGTTATAGTAGTCCAGCCGGCTGGATTCAAAAGCATGAATTAACTTCTCTGCATCATTTTGGTTTATGAATGGTCGTATCTTCGACATATTCCTGGTTCTTCCTGGTTTTTCCCTTTGGCACTTATTTTTTGATTGTTCAAAATGTGTGCTTCTTGTTTTGGCTTGTTGTTATTATCTTGTTGTTATTATCAGTGACCTATGCACTTTGTAAAGCTTTCTCTTGGAAGTCGCTTTGGATAAAAGCATCTGCTAAATGAATAAATGTAAATGTAATTCCTCAGGTGAAAGAAAGCAGTTTTGGTCACTTTATTAATGTGAGAGTTGAAATTCAAATCTGAGTCCAGGATTACACCGAGACTTGTCACCTCTGGTTTAAGCCAGGGGGTTAAACCTCCTATATTCTTAGTAAGCATCTCTCTTTTGGATTTGGGGCCACATAGTAGGACTTCAGTTTTGTATTCATTTAATTTAAGAAAGTTATCATTCATCCATTTGTTTATTGCCAACAGGCAGCTGGTAATGGAATTGATGGCCGTTGCATCGTTGGGTTCAGTGGATATATATATATATAGTAGTGTGTCATCCGCATAGTTATGGAAATTCATGTTATGTTCTCTGTTTATGTCACCGAGGGGTAACATATAAAGAGAAAAAAGTAATGGACCTCGCCAGCTTCCTTGAGCAACCCCGTAGCAGTTCTCATGTTTCTTCGACCTATGGTCCCCTAAACTAACATAAAACTTCCTTTCTGTGATATATGATTTTATCCAGTTCAGTACACTATCTGTGAAACCAATAAGCTTTTCCAGTCTATTGATTAGGATGTCATGATCAATAGTATCAAATGCTGCACTGAGATCTAACAGGATAAGGATAGAGACTTTATTTGCATCAGAGTTTAGTCTGAGGTCGCCAATTATTTTGGTGAGAGCAGTTTCAGTACTGCGATATTTCCTGAAACCTGACTGCGAGACTTCCAGAATGTTACTTTCTTCAAGAACATTTTTTAATTGGACTAAACTATCTTTTCCAGTACTTTACTTATAAATGGAAGCTTTGATATTGGTATGTAATTTGCAAGTAGACTGTTATCCAATTTGGGTTTCTTTAATAGGGGCATTACAACAGCTGTTTTGAAAGCATCTGGGAAGATGCCAGTTCTAAGGGATGTGTTTATAATCTCTAGCACCGGACATGAGACACTATCAAACACTGTTGTGGGTATAGGATCAATATCTGAGGTTGTGGAGTTAAATTCGCTGACAATTTTGGAAAGTTCACTAAGTTTAATACAGGTAAATGTGCTCATGGTTATGTTGCAGAATCTACTAATGTCAGTTTCGACCCCACTATTACTAGTACTAGCTCTGATCAAAGTTATTTTGTTCTTGAAGAACAAAGCAAGCTCTTCACATTTAACTGCTGAGGATGGAGGGGGGGGGCAGGGACAGTGTTTAACAACTGGTCAATGGTGGAGAAAAGAACTGGAATTTCTGGCATTTTCTGTAATAATGTTGGAGAAATATTCTCTCCTCGCTAGATGGATGGTTTTGTTATAGGTGGTTACAAGGGCGAAATAGTCAATCACACATTGGGGGGGACAGATGCAGGTATGCCAACTTTTCAGAGATTTAGCAGAACTAGGGCCTACTTGGTTGGCGTTGCCTTCTCAGCGTGAGATATACAAGGTGTGGCTCGAGAGCATGTGAACTGGTTGAAATGTGTGAGTCTCACGGCCAATGCGTGAGAGTTGGCAGCCCTGCAACTGTGCGACTTTCTGTGTTGGCGCATAGGCTATACAAACATTTTTTAAATCAAAAGAAAATAAAAGTCAGAATGTTTGTAAAACAACAAGGCGCTTTATTCCATCTGATCGTCAAACCAACGTATAGTCACTCTACAATGATTCGAGCATCGGCACAGACTACTAGCCTAAATTGACTAGAAAGAGGCCAGTGATGTCTCCCTAGTGAGGTAACTTCAACCCAATTTTAGACATTTTCTGTTGACATATAGTGGCTATAAATATTTGGATAAATTACTGTTAAAGGATAACAATATTCTAATATCAGGTCTGGAGCAATGATAGTCAAACAGGCATGTATAATGAGGGACAATGCTCTTTATTTTGTACAAATTTAAATACCACAGAATTGGAAAGTAACTTGTCAATTCACTTTTTTTTCCTCCAACATTAAACCCTCTAAAAATGCCCAAGCCACATATTATAAATAAAGTTTGTAGACCAATGTAGGCTTATACAGTAAATTCTATTTTCAAAATTCACATTCTTGCGGCTGTCACTCATAGCTATTAAGCTTTTGCAGACTTGTTTTCTATCAAGTCTGTCCAACCTATCTCTGTGCACATGGCACACAGCTACATGGTTTAACCTCTTCTGCGTCATGTTGGTTCTCAGCCAGGTTTTTAGCCTTCTCAAAGCACTGAAGCTTCGTTCAGCCTGTGCTGAAGAAGCAGGAACCACAAGCAAAAGTCTCAGGAGTGTCTATACTTGTTTAAAAAGGCTCCTAACCTCAGGCACCATGGTCTTCAGCAGGTCCACCACATCCCCACAGTTGCTGTACTGATGGGTGGACTTGAGCATCGCCAACTGCACCTGCAAGACAAAATTAAAATGAATCAGTAAAAATAATTGTATGCCTTTTTATACTAAACATAACTGTGACCATATATCTACTGTCTGTACTATACAAATAATACATTCTTTGGACCCATATGCATTTGCAACCTTACCTTTAAAGCTCCCTGATAAGGACATACTCCAAACTTCTGAGTGTATGAATACCCGGCTCATCAAAGCGCTGTGTAAGTTGCAGAGTGGCTGTGTCAAGCATGTTGATATACTGGCTTCTGTGGAACGACTCTGCAGAGGGGTATATATGTGGCTCAGCCGGTCCAGATAATTGTTTTGGAGGGCAGCGGATATGGGGCATCTTGATGGGCACCAGGTCTAATGATGAGGCAATGTCTTGGGCTTGCACATACAATCCTCGAAAATGCTCTTCTGTTCTCCAAATGTCTTTTGACATGCTCCACAGCCAACATCATACCACAGATTGTCTGCCGTTTACTCTGAAGGGAGCTATTGAGGGTTTCTAGGGCTGAGATGACATCTGCTGCCATCTTAAGCCCCAAGACTGTGTTTCCTTTGAGGAACACCTCATGAAGTCCAGTAGCCCTGGATGCAGTCTCCCTCACACTACAGGTCGCCATCTCTACACTGTCGTACTGACTGAGCACAGACTGGATGGCTGGTGTGCGTACGGTCCATCTAGTGGGACATAATGGCTTGAGGGATGTAGATCTAACACTATTAAATTTAGATATTTCACTGAAAATTGATTTAAATTTTCCAGACTGATTAGAAAATCTTCCTAATTCATTGACTGCGTCGAGCGAGTTCCTGACAACTGATGAAGCTGAAATAATCATCTGAGCTTCAAGGTTTATGCAGTGTGGACCACAGTGGATATATGGAGCCAGAGGTTACTCCCTTCTCAAGAGAGCCTGTACTCCCTGTACCTTGCCGAACATGTTGGCTGCACCATCGTAAGTCTGCCCTCTCAACTGTGAGATGGGCAGGTTCAGTCTGAGCATGACGTCAGTGGCAACTTTAGCAATGCTCTCTCCAGTTGTGGAGTTAGTTTCATACAGCCCTACAAACTCTTCTCTAGGATCTAGATTTTCGTCTACATACCTTATACATATAGACTCTTGCTCTATCCCAGCAATATCCATCAATGTTCCATCAATGATCACAGAATATTGCACTACAGACAAATGTTGTACTTCCTGTGCTATTTCTTTGATAATAGAGTTACTTATAATCTGAAGTATTTCGTTTTCGACATTGGAGCTTGGGATCATCCTCTGCCTTGTATTGAAGTTGCTGTTTTAAGTTTCCTTCATTCTGCTCATGACCTCTGAAAGCATTGCCCTGCCTCGCCAAATACAGTATGGCACCAACTATTTTCAAAAGGTTTTCCCTGGCTTCTTCTTGTTGTTTCTTTTGTGCCCAAGATAATGTTGCAGTGATTGGTTGGGCTTCATGTATGTATGTGGTCACTGCATGTTTATGGCTCTGGCTTTTCCCATGATTTTCAAATTTTTCAACAGCCTTCCTCCAATTCTTGAATCCAACATCAATAAATGCAGAGTCTGCCTTTGTAGTAATTGTTGGCTTTTTGCCTCTGAATGCCCTACAGCAGTAAAAGCACAGAACTGCCCTGCGCATTGGGCAGTAATGAAGCCAGGGATTTTCCAAAAAACACTTCTCCTGGAAAGACAGTTTTAGAGTTTTGTTGGCAAGAACTTGTGTTGGGATGGTCTTGACATTTGGCTGGTTTGGGGTATGTCGAGGCTCCTCTGATGCCTGTTCATCTTGTCTGTTCTCATCTACCCTTATCTGGACATTTGACTCATTTGAGGTATTTCCAAGCTCTTCTGTTGCTACCTGTTCTTCCTGCCTGCTGTCATCTACACTGAAGTTACTCTGCACTACCTGTAATTCAAAATGAGTAACATCAAAACTTTCGATATTTGATATCGATCTGATATTTTAACATTTTGCATTGCTACATATACATATACTATACATATACTATTAGCCAGTAGGATACACAATAGATAAACTAACATTAACAACCATAAAAGGTTGCTCTAAACAGGTCCAAAGGGCTATTTTGTATATGCATTTGAGTGCCGTTTGGTTGATTGATACCTGTGGTATAAGAGACTGTATACCACACGTATGATATGTTATCTATTTTTTATGCACTATTTGTTTTGGAAACTGGTTTATTACAGCAATGAGGCATCTCAGGGTTTCGTAATATATAGCCAATATACCAGAGATGCATCATGCTAAGAAGAGCTCTTAGCCATGTTATATTTGGCCATTTAGCACAACCCCTCGTGCCTTTTTGCTTAAGTATTGATGAAGAAAGTGTTTTGTCCGTCTCTTCATAAACGGAGTGACTAAGTTCAGTTGAGTTCTGGATTTTAATAAGTATTTATCAATCTGCAGATTGGGAGAGAAAACCAGACCTCTGACAATAAATGACAACACAACACCAGGCTTAGGTCTCAATCAAGTCTCTCTCCGCTCTGAAGGACAGAGGACCATCTTTTATAGGGCACAAGAATGTAAACATAGATAGTGACAGTCAGGCAGAAATGACGTTACAACAGTCTCAGAGAAAGAGATTCACAGCTCCCAACACATAGTTGGAGCTCTCCTTGTTGTCATGACAAGGACCATTTAGCCAGTAATTTCTCCTGATCTCAAACATCTATTAACCCTGACACATAGACACAATCTACTCTTATTAATAGCAAGCTTACATGAGAACATACTAACTAGTATCCAATGACTAGTTCTCTTGATTAGTGAATAATGTAAGCACACAGGAAATCTAAATTGCTTCCACAGTCCCCCCTTTTGACGTTTAATGTCAACACAACAATCATTCATCAACTGTTTACCTGGGACCTGCTGTAGTGCCTTACATTTCACAAGTTTCATAACATTTCAATACCTTAACAATCAAACAATACAGTATCTGTTACTACTCAGTACAGCATACATGATTATAGGATTTGAAGAAGTATTAGGTAGTACCCAATCAGGTGAAAAAGTACAAAGTCAATGAAGTGAATAGCTTTTGTTTAGTTCTCTAGATAGGGCTCCCAGAAATGACCTTAACCCTCCTTCTATTTTCCTTGTTCAAAGTTGCATGGCATTATACACTTTGGTGATATTGTAACCTCTGATTCATCCTAGTAACACAGGCATTTCCTAGGACCTTACAAAAGAACCAGCTTACAGCTATTCACTTCATAAGCAAACAGCATAATGACAGTTTATCAACGATTCTAGAAACATAGGCATATTTCTCTCCTGGACATAACCAAGGGTCGTGCTCTCGTGAGCTCAACACAGCAGGGTATAGACCAAACATTGTTCATTACATGTAAATTCAGAGCATTTCAAACAGTATACAAGCAATAAAGTAACCATTATCTTTAATTATTGTTAACTGATCTGTGGTTAAAAGACAGATCTCTTCAGATTGCATACAATATTGTATATCAATTGGAAAATAGAAGGAGGCAAATGGCCATCTTTATTACATTGGCAAAGTAGTCACGTGGTACTTGAGATTACATATCAGACAAGTCCATCATTCTCAGGGCAATACAGTAATCATCAGTTTTGCTTGCTTTTGTCTGTGGCTTGATTTGGGCTACCATAATTTTACTGGCATGCCTCCGAGAGCCTACTGCACAGCACTGTACACAGCAGAAAGTACACATCTTCCAAGCACAAACCACAATCAGCATAACAACGATTAACTCGCCCAATCCAGTGATTCCCATTTGAAATATAGTCGAAAAAGAAACCCCACCCGAGGAAGTCAATCAGCACAATTCCAAGCTTCAAGTTCCCCCAAAGCTGAAATTATCTCTTTAATGTGAGCATATTTGTGATATTAGCAGATTCATCTGGGATAAAAGTACATCAGTCATGACCTATCACAGAGCTGACAACAGATAATCCAATGCCATAGGGTTCTGTAGCACTACCTGCCTCATGGCCTTCATCTCAGAAGCAACCTCAGTTAAGGCATTGGCTGTCTCATTACCAATAGACCATACACAGGGAAAATAGCAGCTGAAAACATGACAAGTGACTGAGGTACTATTGAATCCACGTGATGTGATCCCAGATTCTTAGCATCTGCTTTAATAATACTTCTTTTGTGGCGGTGCCACAAAAGAAGTCTTGTGAGGATCCCATATCTACAGATCACACCTCTTATAATAAAATCTTGGCTACCGTGGTAGCATCAACTTTCCGACATGGGTAGGCTTCTACCCATTTAGAGAACATGACAACAATTACAAGTACACAATCAAAATTACAACACTTGTTCATCTGTATAAAATCAATTTGCAAATTAATAAAAGGACCACTTGGTGGTGGGTGGGCTGGGTCTCTGGCTCTTTGGTCCCTTTCCGGGATTATGCTGCTGGTAAATATGACACTGAGCACAATGTTGCTCAGCCTTTGTGGAAAAACCAGGTGCAAAACCAATCTGTATTTACTATTGAGACCATACCCCCCTTGCTCGTATGGGCACATCCGTGCGCCATGCGAGCCAACCAAGGGAACAATGCACGTGGAATCTTTCACACAGCCAACAGATAACCAACCATCCCTCTCAGTGTTATCAGCAGCGACTTGAAGGTCCACCACAACATGAAGAGAGGGAATGCGCGTTTCTGGTTGCTGAGACACAAAAAAACAAATACAGATCTGGGACACATCAGAGGGCCGCAGCCTTTGCTGCAACATCAGCTCTAGTATTTCCTCTTGAAACATTTTTTTTCTGCTATTGTTAGTATGAGCTTCACACTTAACAATAGTTGGCTTTCTCGGTAATAGTATTAAATTATCAAATCATCTTTCCATTCTTAATTGCTCCACCTGAGGAGTTAATGAAACCTCTTTCTGGCCATATGGCACCAAAATTGTGAGTAACTCAAAATCCATACCTCGAGTCAGTCTGAATATTTACGACCTTGCCTTCTGACAAACAACATGCCCTTGTCAAAGCAAAACTCTTCCTGCTGTGCAGACAGTTTACCAGATTCGAATGTCTCACTGTCCGTGCAGACAGCTTATCCGGAGTTTAGAGAGCCATCCCATGCTCAGGACGAAGATCCATCTACGTTCAACACAAGTTCAGCATTATCCCTAAGTTTGTCACAACATATCAGGTCTGGGTGTTAGCACTTTATCGACAACCATCTCACAGTCATGTGGTTCACCATCATCAGGGGTGGGCAACAATGAAACTGGATTCAATGTGGGGCATCTATGGAATGTAATGTTACTTTGAGTCAACAATTACAGTTCATACTTTGTAGCTCTAGTGGCTGACAGGTGTTGAGTTTTGGTGCGTAACAGAAAAACACTTACTGCATGAGGAACCATCACTGTCAAGGGCGACCCTAGCACTATATCTGAAGTTGCTTCCACACATGTTGCCGCAGCACAGACTGCTCGTAAGCACGGGGGAAACCTGCTGCCACAGGTTTCTTTCTAAAGAAGAAACTCACATAGGCGATAGGCCTCTTAAGATAACCATGCTGCAGGGTCAGTACACCCCGGTGTATTCTGGCAGACCGAGAGCTGGCGCTTTGGCCAAGGCCTGCTTAAGAGATACAAATGATTTATCAGCTTCAGTTTTCCACAACAAATGAGTATCAGTCTCCTTCCTTTTATCAAGGAGAGGTCTAGCCAACACAGCATAATCAGGGATCTACTAACGACAATACCCGACTGAACCTAGAGTTGTTTTGGTGTTCTAGGCTTCGGTATCCATCGGATGGCCTCCACTCTATTAGGCGTCAATAAACGCTCTGTACCTTTGAGTGTATGGCCCAGATACTTGACCTCCTAAGACCATAACTGCAGTTTTGCCTTTGAGGCCTTGTGGCCCTTCTCAACCAGTGCCTGTAGCACAACAATAGTGTCCTGTTGGCAGGAGGCAAGATTCTTAGAACATATCAAAAAAGGTCATAAATATACTGCACCAGAGTAGAGCCGGCTGCTAAGGTGACATCCTGGAGCTCCTCTCGTAATGCTTGACTAAACAACGTAGGTGATTCAGTGTACTCCTGCGGTACAACTGAAATGTATAGTAGACCTGGCGAAACGTGAATGCCAACAGTTACTGGCTCTCTTCTGCAATGGGAACAAATAAGAAAAGCAACCAATAGTCATTTACAGAGCTAGAAAGTAACAGGGTTACTTGCTAAGTATCGTAACAGAGTTAGGCACAACAGGATGTATAACACAGGCATTACCAGCTTATAAACCCATAATAAACTTCCAAGTATTTGATTAGCCTTAAGGGATCAAATTGACCTAAGTCTACCTATGACTCCTTGTTTCAACAAAGCATCAATAACTGGGACAATACCTTTCCCTACTTCTCTATCACTAGCATACTGAGGTCCGGTTCTCAAGAGTCGTACTACAAACAATGATAACAATATGATTAGCTTGTGTGGACCACAGGAGCTCAGGCCCAGCTTCTAGCAAGGCCACATCTGCGGTCGCTAAAATCTCTGCATTCCGCTGCTGGGGGATGCGTATGGAATTGCTTGG
The DNA here is from genome assembly GCF_054491055.1 of Hypomesus nipponensis. Lineage (NCBI taxonomy): Eukaryota > Metazoa > Chordata > Actinopteri > Osmeriformes > Osmeridae > Hypomesus > Hypomesus nipponensis. The sequence goes on along the minus strand of NC_140374.1, from coordinate 6,859,174 downwards.
CCAAGTGTTCTTTATCTTAAGGAATAGACAAGAAACATCAGTAGTGCATATCATTTCGGTTTAGTTTGCACAACAAATTCCTTTCAAACTGATTTATTCGACACCCCATAGTTGAAAGAAATAGAACTCTAACCTCAAGGATTTCAACCTATTTTTTTCTTTACTTTAGAGGATTCTAACCTCAGGGCCTCTAACCCTATTTTTTTGAGGACTCTAACCTCAGGGACTCCAACCCTATTTTTTAGAGGTCTCTAACCTCAGGGACTCCAACCCTATATTATTTTTTTTACATATTATTTTCTTTCCGTAAGAAATTCATTTGCAATGTCATTAATTTCTCAACTTTCTTTCCTGCATTCTCCTGCATCAATGTACAATTATGTTTGACATAATCCATAACCATATCAACAGTTTTTGTTCTCCCAATGTAGAACCTGTTTCTTAACTTCTACCTGGAGTTCAGGAAACAATCCACATATGAACACTTGACAAAGTGGCACGGGGATGCAGCTGCTGTAATATCAGAAAGTTTTTTTTTTTTTTTTTTTACATTCTAGTAAGTCTTTCCAGATAATCTTTAGGATCCTCATATTTTCTCTGTTAGCGATCATACACTTTGCTCCAGTCAAGCAACACTCCTCCAGTATTACTACCATTAAACACCAACAGAAATGTATGCTTTATGTTTTCTCAACATACCAGGCTGGAGTTCACCCTATAACCCTTGATTCAAATCAATAAAAGTAGGTATGTTAGCATTGATAGCTATTTGCAAATCTCTTAGAAAATGTTGCTGAGTCCTCTCATGTCAGGAAATCCCTTTCCTAGCTCCCTCAGCTCAGTCACTGACCATGGGCGATAAAGGTACAGAAGCTGTCATACATCAGGGCCTGGATGAACCATAGGGTTCATTGATACCTGGGGGTTCAATTGATAGTTACAGGCCTTCCTGAATAACCTCACCAATCATATTTGTTATGATATGAACCTCGACCTTCTCTTGTAAGTACTGTTCTGGCTGTACCTGACCCGCTGCTTCCCCTAATAATGCATTTTCCCTGTCTCTGGCTCTCCTCTGTATAGCCACAGCTATAGCAACAGCATCATCTTCATTGTCGGTAAATAGGCTACAAATCTTAGGCAGACTCTTGTTTCACTTGAGAATTAAGCTACCTTCAGCCTGTTTCACAACTACTGACTTCTCACAATTAGTTTTGGCCCTTGGTTTCGTCTGTTCAAGCAACTTCATGCTAACATGTTCAAGCAATGTCTTGAGTTCCCTCACTCTATGACTTTGTTCAGTCTGATCACCATTTATTAATGACTTTTCTGTTCATCTCGTCTCTGTCTGAATAGACTAGCATTCTATCAGAATCAGTTTTAGCTTGATCTGACCTTACTTTCTCAAGAAAATGCCACATTGTCTCTTAGATTCAGTTAACCATATCAACATTTGCCAGCTTTAATATTGTTTACACGTCCGACTTGTTTCCTTGTCTTTCAGAATGGCCTTTTAAACTCCAATATCTTTACATCAAACGTTTCCTAGCGGAAAACAATGTCTCGAGTCATGATTAATCCACGCATGCAATCTCTCAATACTTAAAACTGCTTGAATTCCATGTAAATCACACATATATCGGGCTGGACTAACAACGTCTCTATTGCTCCCATACTGGAAGCTAGATTACCCATACTGAATTACAATGTATCTGAATACAAAGTATCTGTAACAAATCTCATAACTGTAGGCTATGTCACCAACTTTTATGATTTACTGCAACAAGAATCACACAGCACTTTAGAATAGTCGCACAATCTGGTAGCACTGTAAAACGGTCACAATATTAAAGAATAAGAGAACTACAACATCATGTGGTTGTGAACCACAAATATGGCCCTTTTCAAGCCAAGCTATCCTCACCCTCCGGGCGCTCCATCATGGGACGCGCCTACAGAGACCCAACTCTTTGGGAACGCGCATACAATAATCTCCACAACTCCGTTACCTCATAAGTAACAAAAAACACAATTTGTGCTTAAAAGAGACGAGTAAATTAATAAACTGCCTGTCTGTCTTTTCCTTAGTATTTGATTGTGTCCCTCGCTGATCATTAAATGCCAAGCTTGTCAGTTAAAAGCCTAACTGTCCCTTTACATTGTCAAAGTATCCCTAACTTGTATAAAACCACTTTTCCCTTAAAGTTGGTCTCTCGCATAAAGCCTTTGACCCTAATACATTATGACCGCCCACCTACTGTGCTTGGTCTTAAGAATAGCCCAAAACCAAACTTAATACAGTTACAATATAAACAAATATAAAAGTCCCAATAAGATCTCTGTTCAAAAGAGAAAAGCCCAACACAAAACGTTATACCATCCAGTTCAACTTAATACAATTCAAACAAACATAATATCTCTGTTCAACAAAAATTTTCAGCTGTAAACATGCATAAAAAAATAACACATACCTTTCCTTGTTTGGTTCACCCCTGGTCTGTATCTGTAAAACCATAACTCTCTGTTAACAGATCCTTTACCTCAGATCAAGAGTATATGGTCCGTATTCTCTGTTAACAGATCCTTTACCTCAGATCAAGAATACAGATTCTGTTACATACTTTTTCGATACTTCCCGCAACCAGGGTTCTTGTACGCTATCAGAGTTTATCAACTCTGACCTAGACAAAGTAAAAATAGCAAGTCAACAAATGACCCAAATTTACTAAACCAAAAGTCTAATATTATCGTCCTCCTGTTGAGGGCTAGCAGACTCTAGTCTGCTAAGACCAGGCTCCCAACTGAACGTCACAATAAAAGGTTCTTAAATTGTTTACGTTACCAGCATCGCAGAGGGACAGCAGGCGCACCAAGCATAAAGCAGTCCATGAATGGGGTTTTGGAAAAGGATCCCCTTACCATTTTGTTTTGTGCACCACGGGTTCTGCTTTATACTGGTGCCGCCGTGGGTCTCTCCTGGATCTGGTTCTGCAATCCTGCTGCTCGACAACGCCAATTGATGAAGAAAGTGTTTTGTCCGTCTCTTCATAAACGGAGTGACTAAGTTCAGTTGAGTTCTGGATTTTAATAAGTATTTATCAATCTGCAGTTGGGAGAGAAAACCAGACCTCTGACAATAAATGACAACACAACACCAGGCTTAGGTCTCAATCAAGTCTCTCTCCGCTCTGAAGGACAGAGGACCATCTTTTATAGGGCACAAGAATGTAAACATAGATAGTGACAGTCAGGCAGAAATGACGTTACAACAGTCTCAGAGAAAGAGATTCACAGCTCCCAACACATAGTTGGAGCTCTCCTTGTTGTCATGACAAGGACCATTTAGCCAGTAATTTCTCCTGATCTCAAACATCTATTAACCCTGACACATACACAATCTACTCTTATTAATAGCAAGCTTACATGAGAACATACTAACTAGTATCCAATGACTAGTTCTCTTGATTAGTGAATAATGTAAGCACACAGGAAATCTAAATTGCTTCCACAGTATCTACTGGGAAGAGGCCCCGGGGAAGACCCAGGACACGCTGGAGGGACTATGTCACTCGGCTGGCCTGGGAACGCCTCGGGGTCCCCCAGGAAGAGGTGGTGGAAGTGGCCGGGGAGAGGGAAGCCTGGGCCTCCCTGCTTAGGTCGTTGCCCCCGCGACCCGATCCCCGGACAAGCGGAAGATGACGAGACGAGACGAGACGAGTATCTACAGTATACCATTTATCACTCACCTCAGCATCCACCCTACCCTCACTCACATCCGTCTGATTCTCTGCCTCTTGTTCAAACTCGCTCTGATGAATGTGTCAAATAATACAGTCAGACATATTTTGGTAAGAGCCCCTGGGGGTAACTATCCCCCCCCTCTTTATTTCACATTTACTTACCACAACAAGTCGTCATGCGTTGACGGCGCGTTAGCGTTAGAGCTTCTTAAAGGGGCAATTGACTGGGTTTTTGGAGTATTTCACACTGTTCCTTCCGAAAGGTCTCCGAATAGGGTATGTAACATTGGTTGGGTTGAAAATGGCCTGGGTGCTGTTCTATGCCCACTGACAGATCCTCTGAAATGTTCCCGGGAAAAAAACACTAGCTTTTCTCCTTTTATGGTGTGCTCATTAATATTTAGATAAGCTGTGCGCTGATTGGTTGGTTTTCAACGAGTGAAGCTGGGGAGCAAAAACGCAACACGGCCAACAGCAGCACTCGCTGAAACGCCGAAGTTGGAGACTTGAAATAAAAACGCGCAAATAAATCTATTGTGTCTACACAACCCTGTTTTCAACAGATTGACTATATATCATTTGAAATGATAACATTACTTGTTTCCACTTCTGTTGTTGAAGCAAACTGGATTGACTTGGGTGGGAAGAACGTTAGGCAACAGCTTAGCAACCAAACCATTCTACTCAGCTTCAGTTAGCTAGCTAGCTCTAAATAACTTGCTGAAAAATAACATGACCAAGATCTGGACAAACATGCATCGTGAATTGAAGATTTACATTACACAGGTTATTTATTTGAATGAAACACAGTCAGGAACATGAATCAACGTTAGCCCCATTGCCAATAAACTAGCCTAGGCTAAATTATCACACATTCTACCTACGCTCTTGCGTTAGCAAACTACACTTGTTTACATGCCTACGGTCTAGGTGTTACTAGTAACAGTTCCTAGCAATGCTAACGTATCCTGTATCAAGCACCTACCTTTCTCCAGTTCTTTCTAATAGATTATAGCAACGCAATTCCAAAGGGATGAAAATGACGAAGGCAGAAGGAACAAATGGCAGGAGTCTAAAATAATTTATGTTAGATAACACAATTCAGAGAACAGGAAAGTGGCCCTAAACGCTAGCTGTCAAAGCTGGGTTTAATACGTTTGACAAGTAACGCTATGCCGGCTAGCTTGTCAAAAGTCCCATTCATACAAGCTTTAGAGTAGGCCCTATTGCAATCACAATTCGCACTAATTCCACAATTCGAAATTATAGTGAAATTCACCTAGTAGTTATCTAAGGAATTAGGTTACTGGAAAGAAAGACGCACTAGCAGTCACATCGATATTTCCCGCATAATCATACAGTATGAATAAATATTGGGGGGGACAAATTGTCCTTCTTTGGATATTGGGGGGGACATGTCCTCTGTCCCCCCATATAATTACGCCCTTGGGTAGTTAGTGTATCTTTGTAGATATTGTAGTGGATAGTGATCTTTTGTTTTGATGATGTTTTCCTCCATTTTCTCTCTGCTGCACGGCATTTTCTTTTTATTTCTCAACCATGGGGAGGTTCTGCTTGTGCACTTCTTTTTGTTTTTCAGTGGTGCAACAGAGTCTAACACAGTTAATAGTGCATCATTGAGGTTGTCTACCATTTCATTCAGAGCGCAATCATGATTAGTTGGCTCATATAGAGCAAATTGTTCAGAAAATGTCATCATAGCTGTATCGTCTAAATATCGTCTTTGGACTAAAAATTATTTTGTGGTTTTTCTTAGGAACATTTCCACATTAAAAGGTATACAGTGATGGTCTGAGATGGGTAGATCAGTAATTGAAATATTATGTGTTTGTACCGCTGACAACAGGTCCTCGACAGATATGTTGCTAAGACAAATATTTTCTGTCTTTGCCAGTTTAAAATGTGCTGTCATGGCATCTCCAAGTGGCCATATGTGGTGTTGTGTTTGCATTTCTAACGTTTGCCTTATTAGTAGCTGCAGAGCCAGTTCTTATCTTATTTGAATGATAGGTCCTTGTGCTAGATCAAGGTCAGCCACTGTGTCAGTACTAGCAGTAGATTCTACAGTGCTAGCAGCGTTAGCTCCTCTAAGTGCTGATTGGCTGTGGGTAGTCTTAGCATACTTTGGATCTTGATAATCCTGTGGTATTGTTGTGTGATTAGGCTTGATAGGGGGTCGAACAGTGCCCAGAGTGGTCCTAGACGGGCTTGGAGTGAAATGGGGGACTCCGGGTCGCAGCAGACGATGATGTGTCGGATTTGAATGTGTGTTGTAGCTACCATCATGGTGTGTCGGCTATCTGGGCCCTTCATGTTTGTAAGCTGCGTGGCTAGCACTCCTGTGCCTCTTCGCCTTGGATTCCACACACAAGGGAGAGAAAGTTCCCAGTGGTTCGAATCTGTTTCTGAGTGGGACAGGAGGAGAGGTGATGTGGGAAGAGTCTCTGCCTCGCTTTTTATCCTTGGTGACAGTCCCAACTCAGATGAAGGTAGAAGCGGCGCTAGGCCTCTTTGGTTTAGCGCCGAGAGCAGGCCATGACTCATCTGGTCCATCGGCCAGTGGAGAGAAAGCTGGACCCAAGGGTGGCTCATTAGCCGGTAGCTTAGCCTCCGGGCTAGGTAGCATGGAGTCTATAAAGCCAGAGCAAGAAAAACCTTTGCTGATTTTTGTTGGTGGCCATGATGTTATGGCCCTCCTCCCCACGGGGTTGATTTTCCAGCTCGCTCCGTTAGTGGTGAAGGAATTGGCTAAGGCGAACGTTAGCGATTAGTTATGGAAGATCCAGAGTGGCTCTGGAAAGATCCAATAGTTTTAACTTCAACAAAGTACCCGCCTTCAAGGATGAGATCCTGTCAATGGGGAGTGCCCAGACTCTGTACAAATGAAATGTACACAAAGTCTGGTAGGACCAGGCTAGAGAAAATGTAGCCTGGCTGCCAGCCCAACTTATCCCTGCCCACAAAAAAATTTGGTCGGGAAGTTGGGTCTGGAGGGGCTCGATTGCGGAAAAACTATATTGGACAGGAGCTGTTCGGACCAATTAAATTGTCAGGGCGGGCTTTATACAATGATGGACAGATGATCAACAGTAACGTAATCAACAACGTCACCAAAGAGCGCTTGGATTTAATTTGTTTTCAACAAACAACATATTACGTTGCTCTGATTGGTTGTAGGTCTATCCAATTGAGCAAAGAGGCATTTGTTTTACGAGCTCGGTTGACACACGCCCCATAGTCACAGCCCAACGGAGAGTTTTCAGACTCATATTCTGACTAGAATTATGAGTATGACAACGTCAGGCTAGAGAAAATGTGCCTCAGAAACCAAAATTGCTATAGTCTAAAGAAAAAAGTTGAAAAACAGAAGTACAATAGTATACCATTTTTTATTATCTCAATTGTGTAAGTTACCAGTGAATTCATGGATAACGGCTAATGACAATAATTTGTTGTAAACATAGCCTACTGTCACACTACATACAAATCGTAAACAAATCAACATTGAACATTTGGTACAATTGACCTATCGCGAAACCCACGCCCCAAAACAGCTTTGACCAATCCTACCTTAGCTACCGGTTACTAGCCCACTTGAAGAAGCTCTGTCAAGCTTTCGGCTGTTAAAGCGCAAAATGCTAGCCTGGCTGCCAGCCCAACTTCGCCCCGCCCACAAAAAAAATTGGTCGGGAAGTTGGGTCTGGAGTAGCCTGGTCCTAACCAGACCCTCGTACATTTCATCTGTACAGAGGGTCTAGGATCGCTCCATTGACAAGCGTTAACTTCCATGAAGGCGGGTCCTCTGTTGAAGTTTAAAACTATTGGATCTGCCCAGAGCCACTCTGATCTGCCATAACCAATCTCAAGCGTTCGCCTTAGCCAACTCCTTCACCACTACTGTAACGGAGCTAGCTGCCGTAGCTGGAAAATCTAACTTTTCCCAAACCCGTGGTGAGGAGGGCCACAACATCATGGCCACCAACAAAACTCAGCAAGGAATGTACTTGCTCCGGCTTTAACTTATGGATATTCGGCAGCGTTGCCGCTACCGCAGAATAGCTTTGCTCGCATCTTTCTCCACCGCCATTACTTAACTACTCAAACTAGTGCACGACATTAACGTCATCGTTCTCAGCCACTCCCTCTGTTCGCTGATTGGACCTACACATTTTTTTTCTTCTGAAAACCGACTTCCAAGTCAAACTCCCAGACCTAGTACAGAAGCAAAATTCAAATTGAGCGGAAGTACGTAGGAGGACAGAGCCAGGCGATGTCTGGAGGGTCTCGTATTGGGAACAACTATATAAAACCAGGATCTGGGCGGACCAATGAAATTGCCAGGGTGGGCTTTATACGATGATGGACAGATGATCAACAGTAACGTAATCAACAACGTCACGAATGAGCCCTTGGGTTGAATTTGTTTTCAACAAACAACATATTACGTTGCTCTGGTTGGTTGTAGGTCTATCCAATTGAGCGAAGAGGCATTTGTTTTACGAGTTCGGTTGAAACACGCCCCATAGTCACAGCCCAACGGAGAGTTTTCAGACTTATATTCTGACTAGAATTATGAGTATGACAACGTCAGGCTAGCAAAATGTCATATGGAACATAAAAATGCGATAGCAACAGGGCATGACATTGGCACCCGCCCACCCGCCAAATGCGGGTAGAATTCAGCTGTGGCGAGTAAAGCAGTCACTCTTACTAGCCACTTTGGCAGGTGGAATTCTATCTCTGGCTATAAGATTTTTTATTGTAGACTAGTCTTCTCAAAACAAAATAATAAACTCATAGCAGGGTTCTCAAGCCTCACGCATTAACCGTGAGACGCATGCATTTCAACCAGCACGTATCGTTTCCCCCTGCAACATAGACGCGCCTTTTGATCAAACTTTAGGACCCTGCTGCAGTGCAAGGCTAGCCTGACGTTGTCATACTCATAATTCTAGTCAGAATATGAGTCTGAAAACTCTCCATTGGGCGTGTTTCAACCGAACTCGTAAAACAAATGCCTGTACCCTCAATTGGATAGACCTACAACCAATCAGAGCAACGTAATATGTTGTTTGTTGAAAACGAATTCAACCCAAGGGCTCTTTCGTGACGTTGTTGATTACGTTACTGTTGATCATCTGTCCATCATGTATAAAGCCCGCCCTGGCAATTTCATTGGTCCGTCCAGATCCTGGTTTTATGTAGTTGTTCCAAATACGAGACCCTCCAGACCCAACTTCCCGACCAAATATTTTTTGTGGGCGCGGAGAAGTTGGGCTGGCAGCCAGGCTAGTGCAAGGCCAGGATGTGGCGGTAGGCTGCATAACAGGTGTGGGAAAATCCGGAGGGAAAACAAAAAAGAGAAAAACTGATGATATAAGTATATGCAATGAGCTACTCTTTTTGTCTTTGTCTTAATCGTTTGCATATTTTCATACAAAAGGAGCTTTACACACTTATAAGAGCTGAAAATTTGGCGACACATACATTTTATGTCAGACATCCCAACCTGCAGAGACCCGCCCCCCCCCGGGACGTAATCCGGACGCATGAAGTACCCCCTCAACCAGCACGTACACCGTACAACCCCCCCCCCCCCCTCCTAATAGCTGTCATGAGGCGGGTTATGCACCTATCTCTAACAGAAATACGATTTCACAGTCTCTCGCTCGCTCGAAATACAAAATCTCAGATTTCCGGAAGATTGTATAGCATTTGCATTTGCGGGCGTCAGGGAAATTGTATAGCTATTGAAATGTGGGAGACTCCCGGACCTTCTGGGAGACTTGGGATGTCTGTTATGTTGTCTTGATTTTGGGTGTTTACAATGGTCATTTATATTTGAAAGGATCTTCAAGAAAATTGTAGCAAACCGTAGTCAACTTTAATCAAATAAAACTCAATTTCACAACTACAAAATTGTGGCTAGTGAAATTGTTGAGTGGCTAGTAACTTTGGAAAACCACTAGCCAAAGTGGCTGGTGAGCAATTTTTTTATGTCAGGATACATTTATGTCCTGGATAGCAAGTACCCCAGGAATTTAGAGGGGAGTGTCCATTTTCCCCTTTCCACAGGCCAATATCCAAGAAAAAAACTGTGTGGTAAGCTCCATTCTCTGAATATCTTAAAGATAAGCAAGCATACTGTTGTCTGTTTTAACATACTGTGTTAATATTGTACTCTCTCTGAAGCCCTACGCTAGCTATAAGATATGAGATTACATTTGCAAAACTGGATTTTAAAATGATGGTTACTATTTACTAATATTGTTACGGGGTGGTGGTGGTGGACCCAAGTGCACAACACAGACACGCAAAAACGGAGGGATGGTCCAGAGGGGTTTAATGTTGGGGTAAGTGCAGAGGGGAATGATGGTGATGAAAACAGACAGGACGGCAGGTTAGGCTGTACGGGGTCTGGCTGGGAGGCAAGGCTGGTGATCCTGGAGGCACAGGCAAAAAGTCAGAACAGCAATGTCACACAAAAAATACTGGTCTTACTGGAACCGGGAGTATACTACCGAGGCTAGACGAAACTATTATCCGGTGATGAATGATGTGAAAACCAGGGTTGATAAACTGCAGGGCTGATGACTTGATGGGAGACAGGTGTGGAGACTGAGGCAGAGTGAGTGGGTAATTGGGACTGGAGACCATGGCCACACCCACAACCGGAAAACACAAACAACAACCCACCACTAGGGGGCAGAGGGCATGACAAATATGATTAGGCCTACTTCTAATATTTTAATCTTAAATGTCCCATGGCATGCTATTTTTGGATGCTTTTATATAGGCCTTAGTGGTCCCCTAATACTGTCTGTATCTGAAGTCTCTTTCCCGAAATTCCGCCTTGGTGCAGAATTACAGCCACTACGAGCAGTCCCACAATGAACTATTTCTATGTCTATAGCTTTAAATGCTATGAGGAGGAGAGAGGCAGGCCTAACTGCCATGCTTCAGTATCTAGCCACTAGTACTAGAGCTACTAGTATGATAATATTAGCAGTAGTTAATCATACTAGTAAGTAATCATTTAAAATCCAGTTTTGCGAATATTATCTCACATCTAACATGGCGTTAGCTCTAGCTAGAACATATTATTAGCCAGCTACACTCTAACAGTAGGTTTATTTAGCTTGAGTAAGTGGGTCTGTGCTGGAAACTTCACATTGCCTACTTTAATTCGGAATCGTAGACTTGAACATGACGCCATAACAACCAAGTGATTTGCGTTAATCACTGAAGCAGTTTAACCATGACCCTCTAATAGTACTACTGTACTGTTGTGTACAGTATACTTTGTTTCAATTATTGATACGTCCCTTTCCTTGTCAGGGGCGGATCTAGAGATTTTCATTCGGGGTGGCAATGCCAAAGTAGGGGGGTACGGTCAGGTTAGTATTTAGGGCGGTGGGGGCCCCTGGGCTTGGGTCAATTTTCGGGCTCTACCAACTTACATGTCTTGGAAAAGAACAAAATGATACACAAGCTATATGTATTTAGAGCTGCACGATTCTGGATAAATTAAGAACAAAATAGAGATCACGATTCTGAACAAACAACTAAACAAAATAACATAATTTATGTTAAAGGTGACATGACATGCTGTTTTTGGATGCTTTTATATAGGCATTAGTTGTCCCCTAATACCGTATCTGAAGTCTCTTTCCCGAAATTCAGCCATGGTGCAGAAGTATAGCCACTACAAGTTGTCCCACAATCATCTTTCCTCAGAACGCGCTGTTTCTGTGTCTGTAGCTTAAATGCTAATGAGGAGGAGAGGGGCGGCAACATGCGCTAATGTTTACAGGATGTATCGCAATGGCTCGTTGCCCGCGTTGCTGTAAGATGCCTCGAATTTAGCCATTCTCATCTGATCACCCTGGTTTGCAGAGGTGCACACTCAGTCATTTCAATGTGGAGAAAGGCGGATATCGCGAGCCATAACACCAACAGCAGAACGGTTATCCAAATAACAAAGAAGTGAACACCCGCGTTACAGCGTTTGTATTCACACACACACTTGCTGTTAGCTGCAGAGCTAATGTTAAAGCCACATTCTAAGGGTAGCAAGCTAGGTAACCATATACAGTAAAGCAACAAAATGATATAGAGTTAGTTAACTTACTTGTCCAAGGTTTGTAGCTTGACCAAGGAGATTTAGTAATGATCCAGAATTTAATTTCAGCAAGGCCAGCTTTGTGTTGGCTCAAGTTGAGGAAACAGTAGTGGCTGAAATGTTTGGCGCAGACAAGCAAAACTTTGGGAAGTTGTGTCGGAGCATTTCCAGCGAAAATAAAATTGAGATATTGGTTGTGCAGAGGCTCGGAAGGAATTAGGAATTAAGGAATTAAATAAAGATTTGTGCTTGCATTTGTACATCCAAGCATTGAGCAACTGTTGTGCTTCGTTTGTTTGCTCCCCATGATGTCTCTCCAGGAAAAACCGATATCGCACTTGCCCTTGCACGATGGTAGCTCAGTTTCTCATGGGCGGGCCAGATGATCTGGTTGGGCAAAGCAGAGAGAGGGGAGGTAACCTTCCCCCTATCTACGTCACTATGGGGAGATTTTCAAACAGCGAAATCAGCCAAGTAGTTCCAGAAAAACTGTTAACCATTCTAAATTAATGAGGGACAATGACATGGCTAGATAGCTGGCTAGTCTTGATGTTAAACATTCTGACAAATTATAATTACTGTTTGAAGAATATGTCGACTTTGATGCGATCATCTCACATCCATTTGCTATTCAACTCGCCACACATGCTGCGGCCATACTGTAGCCTAGTACTAGTATATGTGCCAATACCTTGTTCGTGAAAATCTTGATATTGATTTGGGGACAATGAAATGGCTTGTTAGCTAGCTAGTCTTCTTGTCAAACATATTGTCAAATTATATTTACTGTTTGTCAACCTTTACACAATGTTCTTGTCTATGAATCTTGCTAGCATAACTTAGCTTTCTGGGTAATAGCTCAGTCCTCCGCTGCACGTAAACGGGCGGGGCCCCCTACAGGACAGGGCCCATGGGCTGTAGCTCAGTCAAGCCCAATGGTGGCCTAAATGATTAGGCTATAACATTGTAGTTTAAATTAAACACGAATATTAATATTATTTATTGAAATGTTCTATACAAATAATATTTTTCCAGGGGAAGATTGGGGTGGCAAGTATTTTTTATTGGGGTGGCAGCTGCCACCCCTTAGATCAGCCACTGTTCCTTGTTGATTTGAATATTATGAATATATCCACTGCATATTGCATTCTGTTTCCCCTCGATCTGGAGGTATTACTCCCAAAAGAATGCAAAAAGTATGCTACTTATACAGAAGTATACAGTAGTACACACTATACAAAGAAGCAACGCTTGACATACTAACAACGGCAACTAAAGTGGGCGTGGCTTACGCGAAAGGTCAACTGTGACACATTTTATAATATATCTTTATCACAGAGTATAAATACTGTATATATCACAAGGAACCAATGCAATCTAGACATTCTACCAGCACTCTGCCCTCTTCCAAGATTAGTTGTCTGACCTCATTCAGCCTGGTGAGCCTGGCTGTGTCCCTGGTTTTGTCCCTCTTGTGCTCTGCCCGGTCCTGCCTGTTCCCTACTGTGCTGACTGGGTCACCCCGCTCACCCTGCCCAGATGATGCTGCATTTCCGTAAAGGTAGCCAAGGTCACAGTCAGGTTCACTTTCACAGGAGAATGGTAGTGTTGAAGCTTGTTTTACCTCTCTGGTACAGAACTCACTTGATGCACACACAGACAGCAAACACATACATGCACACGCTGAATGAAACCCACACACACACCCGACACACAAACATACACTGTTCCACAAAAATACTGTCAACTATAATTTTAATAGAGGCTGAAGAGTTGTCAGGTCCTATTTTATCTCTGTGGACGACTAAACCAACAAATAAATCCCTCACACTTGTCTCACACTTTCCACCTTCGTACACATTGGTCTGACTTTTGACTTAACTGCTTTTTAGGGAATGCCTTACAGTGGTGAGAGGTAAAACATTCAAGCTTTTGAGTTAAAGTAAATGAGTCTACGATTTTGATACAACAGCAATAACAGTTGTGTGAAGTTCATCCCATAGTCTGCACATTAAATGCTAATACTAATCCAATGGCATTTCAAATGCATTGTCATCATTGTGAACCCCTAATCTCCTTTACAGATACATTCATCACTCTGTAGCTTGAGTTACCTTGAGGGAGAAGACAATTGTTCATAGATATATAGTATACATATACACCGTGTACATACTGTTCCAAAAAAGCAATACCTTCCAAAATGATATCAATCTGTTTTATATCAATCTGTTATTTATGACTGGCTGCAACTCTTTCTGAAACTTCAATCTGTTTTCTTCCATCCAACTTGCAAAGGCATTCTGAGTTTATATTAGAGTCCCCTATATTTACTTAGTAATAAAGGACATCTTGTCTGAAATTGTAAGGATTTTACTGAAATACTAACATATGGTCAAGCTAGTCAATCATGCTGAGTGGACAGGGGAAGATCCCTTCATGGTAGGCTCCTTGTGATGTCCTAAAGCACCAGATGAGGACGTAAGGGGCTCATAATGACAGATCTCATTAATGCATATACATTTAGTAGACACTTCCATCCAAAGCACCACACAGAGGGAGATTTGAGTCTGAAATCTATACAGCATTATAGTAAAGACAATATGTTCTCTGAATGAATGAGAAATGACTTCTCATGAATACAAATAAAGAAGCGAGAAGCTCGAGGGCTTAGTAGCTGCTTCGAAGGCACCTGGCCTAAGAGAGGCATTTCTCCAAAGTGTTGTGTCATGCATTATTAAAGCAGATGTTGAATAATTCAAAAGGCTGATATTGATCCCCGGGCCTGATATCACTGCAGTATGTCTGAGAGTGTGTCTGGGGTGTGTGTGTGTGGGTGTGAGAGAGAGTTGGGTCATGTAGAGACAGACCGACAGATTAAGACAGACCGACAGATTAAGACAGAGGAAAACAAGAGCAAATGATGTGTGTGTGCATGAAAGACAGAGAAAGAGAGATAGAGAGAAATAGACAGAGTTCGAGAGAGAGATGGAGGGATAAAGAGTGGAAGGGAAATGATGATTAAACAGAGACAACATCCTTCTCATCCAACCCATTGATCTCTCCAGCCATTCCTGCATCATGCACATCAATAGTTCCTCAGTGGAAAAATCCGACCCAAGGTTCATGTGAGGGGATACCAGTAGTCACAGATATTCTCTAGAGCCCATGAGAGGTGATATCACAACAGTTACATTACAAAATGATTACAATACAATGGTTTTTGCAACGGCCAAGGTTTGAATGGGAGTGCATTGATAGATACAAGCTTTAGGTTTATGGGAAACTGATTAAATTAGAATCAGCCCAAAGTCATGTGTATGAGAAATATTGTATGAAAGTGGCAAGGGTTAGGCTATTGAATGTTTGTACATGTATATGCTGTATATATAAATTAATATATAAATGCCACAACCAAATAAATATGAAAGATGTCACATTAGCGACCTTAATCTCATGTATCATAAAGGAGGAGGATGGTGAGGGAGCATGGTTTGAAATGGGCTGTGATGATCTCTCTCTCTTTATCTCTCTCTTTTCTGTAGGCTACAGCAATCTTTATCACATTATATTTGAAATGATTTGTTTATGTTTTGAGTACCGGATGTTGCACATATAATTTCATAAAATAAATGTAAATTTTGGTCGAAGTAATTAATATTATAATCGAGTGTGTAGCATGATAGTCAGTGTTGGAAATTGTGCACTCTCATGGTCTCTGTTATAGCATGATTCGGACTCAGTTGAACGAGTTCGGCAGTGAACGAGTTATGACTGGTGCAATGTGTGAGTCGCTTAGCGCCCCTCCCTGGCTCAGAGTCGCAGCTGGAGCTCACACGACTGGTGGCTGAAGACGATGGTGCCGCATCCAGTCCTACTTTGCAACAGCGTCGCGTTCATATGCAACTCTGCCCATCTTCTGTTCAATCCCTCCCTTCTCGTATCCCCCTCTCACGGCCGCCCGTCGGGCACACGGTCTACGCTCCTCTCCCGTTTCTAGAAACGACTTTCCTGTAAAGTGATTCGGCATTGATGACGGTACGTAAACTGTCTGTCCGTAAAACTGTATTGTGATTTTTGTAACAAGGACATAAATAAGATTGTGTTTTGGCAACAACTTGAATTGTGTTTCTTTTCAATCATATGTGGACGACCACATATTGTTTCCCGAGTTGCCTATATCGACAGAGGCAATGTCGTTGTCTGGATACTGTCTCCAGGTATCCTCAAATGACCGCATTTTAATGCGTCTTATCAGGAACTTTTTTAAATAGTCTGCTTCAAATTTTACTACAATTTACTGAATGTTATGTTAAATTTGCCCATATTAATTTGACTATGCTTTATTATAAGGCGGGTAATTAGTTGGTCCACGACAACATAATTAATTAATGAAACCAGCAGTCTTTTAAATCTATAATAAAATAGTGGACTGCTACAAGAAGATCGGACGTTTCTATAAAATATTTCAGGTGCCTATTTCTTTATCCAAAGTAGGCCAACTGGATTAAAGGGTGCTTACAGTTGTGTAGGGTGCCTCAGGATAGACTGGATAGATTAACTAATAGCCTACATATGCTAGCCTGTAGGCTTCAACATTGTTAAGGAGTAGCCTACTCTAATGACATTTTTATTGTGAAAGTAGCCAAAAAGTGGCGCAGCATTGCCGTTTTGTTTCCAACGAGTGTTTGTATTGTCGATCCTTTCTCTGGCTTAATGTAGGCTACGATAATTTTATACTCATGTTATCTAAATTTTCTTAAGATCGACCTTGTTTGACCCCAGCTGCTTTGCCTCTACAAGGTCGCGATGTATAGCATAGCCTAATTTTATTTCTTAACGTTATAATATAAACAAGGGAACATGTTCATCTTAAATCGCATGTCATGATTATGTACTGTGATAGATTTTTTTATATACGTATATATAGCCTATTTCAAGTTAATTTATTCATCAATTACAAACACTAGGTTTTATATTAATAGGGGACCATCGTCCTGTGAATTTCACCTTATCGGTTGATGTAGTTCATTATATTACTAATCTATAATGAAATATTTAATTTTACTTAAAATATTTGTTTTTAATTATGTTTGATGACAAATACAATGTAAACTGTAAGGTATCTGTAAGGACTTTGCGTGTATGTGTGCTGCAACCGAGACTGTTGTAAGGATGGTGAGTAGAAATTTAGTTTAAATGAACAATAGATCAGACAGGTATAGAATTTTCAGTTTGGGATCAATGTTTTTTTAATATTATTGTTAATGACTGCTATACGAAATAGGTACCACATTCAAGTGTAAATGCCTGGATGGGTTGACAAATATAAAATGGCAAAAAATATATGGGAAATAACTTTGTAGGAGGACATCTTGAATCCAACTGCTATTCTCTACAACAGAAGGATTGTTGGACATCTGTTGGATTAGCAAAATGTGCAAGCATTATTCAAAGCTTTTTGGGTGCATGCTCTAATCTACTCACATCGGTCAAGGTGTTTAGGTGATGTAGTTCTCTGAGGTACTTTTGCATTGGTAGCTTAATGAGGCGACGCAAGGCTAACACATGCTACAGTAAGTCTGGGAGTTGTCCTGACGACTTTGTCAGTGAACAATACGTGCTGACTCACTCTGCCCTTGTTACCCACTGCTTAGCCCACACAACCCACACAGATTCTAAACCAGGACCGTAGTACTTCTTGGGCATATGAACTCTGAAAACTTGCATTTTGCAATTTATACACAGTGGCTTTGGCAGAATAATAATAATAAATGTGGGGGAGCTGTCTATTAAGACCTTGCGCTTGTATGGGAATATTCAATATCTCTCATAGTGGTCAGCCATAAGAAACCGAAGTAAAATAGTTTAATTAAGATAGATTTCTTGAGGGTTAGGGTTAGGGTTAGTATGTATACATTTTTGTAACTGGACATAGGTCTAGTTTTAATCTATTGTCATGTCAGAGGGACTAGGCCAGCAGCAAAACCAGGTCATCTCATCGCTTTTTAATCCAAGCATTATATTTCTACGGAAAGGATATTGTGATTAGTGTGCTCATTATACGGATGTAATATTCTTGAACGACTTACTGCTTTGTTTCAAACCAGGGGCACTTAGCTACTCAACAGGGTACTTACTCCTTAATCTGTCAGGATTGGGAATTGAGTTTGAGACAAAGAACCACTCTCACACAGGGATTAAATTAAGAGTGTTTGTATGAGGCCTGATCGACAGGTGCATGTCTGGTGAAGTGTAGCACATGTTCGAGTCCACAGTGATTAAAAATCAATCTGATTTAAGAGCCACCATGCTTTAAAAAATCAAAGAGAGCATACATACCATGAAATGGCTCAACCATGAATTTGAATTTTGTCACAAATTAGTCACACTGTGACAGTTGCATTAAATGATACTGTGGTTCTGTTTAGTTGTCTAAACCCAGTCCCTAGCAGACCCTGTGTAGAGTGGCTTTAGTAACAATGTTAGTAGGAAGTCAGTTATTCCGGCACACTATTACACTATAATTACATAGTAATGAAATAGACTATAGAATGATTACATAAATGCATTTGGAGTAACACTGAAACCAGCTCAAAACATTTATCTTACATACCAATTGGTATGAGTGGTATCATTCAATATACTGTAGGCTCTTGTCATCATCTTTTGAAATAGAAAACAAGATTGTCATTCTTATTTTAACTACTAAATAAATCATTCATCGCCTATTGTTTGCAGTGTTGGAAGCACAACATCTGATTATGCTATTGACTTTTCCCTATGCCTACAGTCCAAAATCATCTTGTACTGTCACAAATCACCTGGTCTCCCATCGTTGCCATTCTCCCATCCTTGTTCGACAGTCCTGGTGTTTCCACTAACATCAGAAGGGTAGTTAGGAGGAGACATATTTGAGGTATTTGGATGGAGCCCAAAGCTTTGGAAGGAAAGTATTGAGAGAAGGTGGCTCACAGACTGCAGTAGTGAGCAGTCTTTGCACGGTTGTACACTTCCCTCCCCAACCTGCTGTGAGCTGAGAGTGCCAGCTTTCCCAGGCTACTAAGATGTGGAGGGGGTCCGTGTGGGCCACTCCAACATATGATATCAGTCTCACCCGATGCTGTGAGTAAGATCTGCCATTGAAAATGTAATAGGTAGGTTGGATGGTAGGCAAGCAAAAATAGGGAGGTAGAGAATTTGGGCAATTTCCGAGATATTTTAACTGTGTCTTTTTTTGCAGACTTGCAGCATTTTTCTTCCATAGTTGTTCACTCTTTGCTTTAATATCTATTAATACCTTAGTCGGTAGCTAAATGTGTGTTTCTCCCTCTCTTTCTCTCATCCTGGCATCTTTGCTGAGCTGTCTGGAGGAGATAGTGTCAAATAAAGAATAATTGCTATAAAGAGCAAGAGCTAAAGAGAGAAAGAAAGAGAGACAGCAGTCATGGCAGACACAGACATTATTGCTGAAAGCAGCCATATTGGGGCTGACTGAGGTCTCTGGTTCTTCTTCAGTAGTGCAGAGCAGCAATAAACATTGATCCCCTCTTTTAGTTTACACCCACTGGCCTTCCAGATCCATCCACTCCTCCTCCACCCAGATCTGCTGAGCTACTCACCTCCCACCTGACACTTCAGCACTATTACTATACTAGTACTTGGACTCCGGCAAGCCAGGAATAAAATAATACTGCACTCATGATAAGATCAGGATCATTTTATAAATTGAGTAAACTGTTATGACAGTTATGACGTTTATGACGTTTATGACGGTTATGACGGTTATGATGGTTATGACGGTTATGACGGCGAAGATTAATCTCCTAGTTGGAGATTATGGAGTTGTTAGCAATGCTTGTTAGGTTCACATTTGGGTTACCTGCAGATATACTTTAGTAGTTACATTTCAATACAGACTAGCATATGCAGCACAGTAAAGGACTGTCTGTATATATCAGCTTGTTGTTTTAATAAGAGATGGTACAGTTTCCAAGAAATCAAACACAGTAGTACATGAGAGAAACCCACACTTTGGCAGTTCTCAAACCAACCACAGGCTCAGTCTAAATCTCCACGCCCATAAGCTCTCTTCTAAAGAGGGCAGTGAGGAAGTGCCTTCAGGCAAACACTGGTTTACTTCATAACTACGCCAATTTTACACTGAATGATTTACCTGAGTGGAAATGTATTTATATACTTTTCCCTGTATAATTTTTTGTACTTTTTTAGGCAGTATTGTTACCATGTCTGTCTCTATCTGGGTTTTCTCACCTTCAGAGATTGCATCAGTTGTCAGTTGTGTAAAGGTCTCAGTGACAGTTTTGATTTGTGATATTTTTGACTGGTTGTGTCTTTTGACCTATGACCTGTATCTTGGGTTTCTGATCGATATGAATGTGGTGTCACTATGCATTGACTCAAATCTGGAAGCCTTTAAATAATCATTACCTGATGTCAGAAATATTAATCTATCAAGAATTGCACAGTCAGTTGGCGAACAAGTTTAAGAAAGCTTTATTGCTTGCGGCCGGCCCACAAAGAGAGAAAAACATCACACGCCATTGTGCTACAAAGTTTGTCCGCTACCATGTTGTGCGTGCTAGCTATTTAAGAAGTAATTTGTTAAGACAAAGGCATGCAAATGTTCCATGGCTCTTCTTCATTGGCTCCTTACGTAGACCTGGTGCGCGTGTGTGCGTGCGTGTTTGAGTGTGTGCGTGTGTGCCTTTTGACCCCTTTAAGCTTGACCACATGATTCATCCAACACAGATAAGGCCAGACATCTTTTATGGTCTCTCCAGTAAGAGAGAGTGGTCAGCCCAGGTCACCTTGTTTACATATGCCTAGTGTTACCCAAAGTTCAGATTTGGGGGTAGCCCTCTCTCTACACACAAGGAATGCTGAACACAGAATCATTCTTATACAGGATAAATGTGTTACATCTTCAATTTTTCCAACACCTGACTTTTGACACCTTTGAGAATAGAATGGTGAAGATATGTCCTCTTTACACGTGTGTTTATACAGTTGTAGGCTTAATGACAGTATCACTTAGTGTTAACAAAACCCCAAAATACGTAACAAATGGGATATGTAAATGCACCACATAGTTTTGAATGCAATTTGAATTAATTACTTTTACATCTTTAGTTCTCGTTCAATTAACTTCTTCAGATATTGAATAATTCACTCTGAGGCAGGGGTTCCCAACCTTTTTTGGAGTACGGACCGGTATGCATAGTTGAAATATTTTTGCGACCCGGTAGCATGTCCATTCAGCCAACTTGCTTAAGTTGGCTTCCAGTTGGGGTATCGTTGCAAATATCTATTCTTTTTCCAGTCAGCTCTAAAAAAAACATGATTGTGATGACTACAACAAAGCTGCTAACTAAGTCAAACCTTTCCAATGACTGTAGTCTATGCCAAAAAAAAATCCTGTTTTAGCTGTGCATCATTTTCAGCACCAATGAAAGCCATCATGCTCACATTGCTACGTCATCGTCATCACTGTACGTATATTTTTAAACATAGCGTGACTTTTTTTGGTACAGACATGAATAATGGATATATTGAACACAGATGACCTGTTTACAACCTCTATACAACAGATTCCTTGAAATCATGCGACAGCCAACTCTGGAAGCTAAAAGTTTTATTGTCAGCTACCCACAGCCCGGTGGGCAGTGATCTGGGGTCCGGCACCGGTCCGAGGCCCGGTCATTGGGAAACCCTGCTCTAAGGCAAACATAAAATTCTGTGAAAACTTCTTTGGGTAATGTAACCATGGTGAAAAGAGAAGTGGTACGGCCAACCGAAGACACATTAAGGTGTGCGTGTGTGTAAGCGCTGCCCTCTGACCAGCTTTTCTTTAAGGCTCCTAGACAGAGTGGTACAGAGCCAATGTCCCACGCTGGCTGTTCTCAGGCTGTCTTGATTTAAACCGCGCAAGGCTCCTTGATGTCTATGCTGCCTCAGTCCTCTTTTATTCTTTCTTTCTTTTTCTCTGCCTTTCTGTCTGATCTCCCTCTTTCTCTCTTTCTATTTCTCGATCTTTATCTGCCTCTCCTTTCCTACCTATCTTTTTTTTGTATTTCTTCCTTCTCCTTTCTTCATTCCTTTTATTGGCGTCTGGTTTAATCACTATCATCTCTGCTTTTCATCATCACTGCCATGTCTTGTTCTGGCCTCTTCTTTGTCTATGCTCATATATCAGTCAAGGTGACGCGGGATATCCTTTGGTACAGTTACTAGGCACCGTGTCCTTGTTATAGGTTTAGGATTACTGGACAAGCAAACTCATTACATCCTCTTCTGGACCGACAGTCTACTAATTGCAGTCTTCATTACTTTGTATAACAAAACAAGTCAAGACCTAAGGTAGAAAATTCTATAGTAACTCTCTAAGACTCTAAGATGTTGCCCCCTGCATGGTATATGTCACAGATGCCAGTTGGTCAGCCTATGTTGTCTGCTATTTCTGTAGTAAATCCTAGTTGGGTTTGATTATCATTTGAGATGTTTTTGTTTGCTGTGGTTATTTCCATTGTGATGATTTCATATTGTTTGCGGTGACTATTGCGTGGTATCATTTGTGTGCTGTTACATTATGATATGTGTAATGCAGTCTTTGAAGACAACAAGGATGGGGGGAGCGAACTCCCCAGCTGACAGTGACGCAGCCCATCACTCTTAATTACTTTTTCAATTGATTGGTTGGCCACTTGCAGGGGCTCCTTTAAAAACCAGGGGGTGTCTCTCATTGTGGTCCTTTGGCAAAAAAATCTGGAAATAATTAAGAAAAACCTGCACCTTTTTCTTTTATTTTCTAATAATTTGATAAGGAACGTTTTAAGTGAAGAACAGAAGGGTTCAACTTGCAGTGACGTCTTAAATTGAACCCTTCTGTTCCTCAATCAAAATGTTCCTTCTCAACATTTTTGGAAAGGGAAGAAAAAGGTGCAGTGTCTCTTAATTTATTTTCCAGAGCTGTATGTTGTGGTCTAGACTGGCTACACCCACTCACAGGTAGAGGCCTGAGATTGTTCTGACCAGCTGCGATTAACATTGGGGCTTTAAATGGCTTAGCCGGAGAATCATTGAGTGTTGCCAAATCACAGGACTAGGATTAGTACCAAGAACTAGGACATTGGCTTCCTGTTAGGGGCAAGGTGTCAAGATGTGGATTGTTCAGTATGATGTGGTAGAGACATTAGAATGATCAAGTCTAAGATACATTTTTACTCAGTATACAGTCCAAATAAGCAGTTAAATGTGTCTTTTCTCTTCATTAAATGAATTGAGTGATTCAAAAATGGTTTTGGTAATCACAATTTGTATTTTGGATTAATAGCTTATAGTCAAAAACTAGGTTACAATATCTCAATCTCTCAGGTTATTGAGTTTCTTTTTTGGTCTAGCATAAGTCTTCATTGTTCTGGAAAACTGGCTGTTTTATGCGGAAATGATACATGACACAGGTTAGTTGGGTAGGTCTGCAGTACATACAGTCTCAGCGTTAACCATTGATTTGCGTGTTACTGTAGACCACATTGTAGTTTAGATTAAAGTGGACTGATGTGTAAAGTCTGGGTAATGACATTTTCATGTATTCTATTACCTGGTCCCCCAAACTATCTTTAATTTTCCAGCCCGCTTCACAATAAGGTTAGATAATAGTTGTCTGTCCTCAATGGGAATGAAGCCACATTAGTGAAATGAGATTAGCAGCACTTTAAACCTGTTTTGATGTCTGCTTCACTCAACCATTGTATACTCTGATTTGTTTTGAAAAGGTTTAAGTATTGGGTTCAAATTCAATACCTACTGTGTTCTTATTGGTACCAGACAGTAAAACACAAATCCCTTATACGAGCGAGTTAGGACTGACTGAAGAAAACAGAATATTGCATTATCAAGCCAACCAGTTCCTTGCTGTGTGAATGCCTCTTGGAAAGTCCCTGCGTCTGTGGTATTGTCACATTACAGGACCCTATTTCTTAATATTTTATGTGTACTTGAGAGAATGCAATCTTGGCAGGCTACCATAAAGTTAATTTGTATGCAGGTTGATGCAGTCTTTTATCACTTATTTGAGGGTAAGATCTTCCAGGTACCAGATTTATTGCTTGTATAAAGTTAAGGGAGGAGCTGTCCCCAGTACTGAAGTCATGCTCGTCCAGAACTCACTGCAGTGTGTCATCCTCACGTGGAAAACTATGGCAGGTTACTGCTTATACAGTGTATGACTGTTCATACAGATATACCTAAGCATCTGAAAACCTCCAAGCCTCCAAACACCAATTGTTTATAGGTTGTGTAATCTCAATTTTAGCTGAAGTGAAGCTTAGTGCAACATGACACAGGAGTTTGACACCATCTCCAAAGACCTAGAGAGTTTAACAATTTTAGTTATCTTTAAATTCCTTGAACCTCCTCTCACTCCCTCATGCTAAATGTGGAGCAGGCTATCTGGAGCAGTGCAGTGGCTGGGCTGTTGTAGATCAGTGCTCTGTTTCATCTGCTTTTAACAGTGCGCTCTCATTTTGGGAGTTCAGACGTGGGTATTTATATCAAGCAGGTCAGCAGAGGTAGTGGAGAACTGAGGAGCAACTTGCAGTTCTGTCAGAAAATGACCTTTCATCCTTTGAGTCTACGAGTTCTGAAAAGTCAAGTGAGTGTGTAATAAAAGCTCCTGAGGTCCTTCTGTCAAACCCTGGTGGCAAACTGTAAGGGTCTAAAGTCAAAGTTGTCTATTAAACTTTGAACCTCAGTACAATTTGTATCGGTCAAGTGTGATCTTGAATCACTGAATTTACTTGAATTAATTGTGTTTTAACCATTTGTGGCTTGTTTTTTTCTCTACGTTTATCAAAATTTAGTTCACCCTTGTACACCGGCTAATTAGATGCTAATGAGGTCCTCAGTGAGCCTGTTTGATCTATGAGAACACAGGCCTTTTGCTGAGCAAACTAAAGAAACAAACTTGATGACCTCAGAGATTCTGA
Organism: Hypomesus nipponensis; assembly: GCF_054491055.1. Classification (NCBI taxonomy): domain Eukaryota; kingdom Metazoa; phylum Chordata; class Actinopteri; order Osmeriformes; family Osmeridae; genus Hypomesus; species Hypomesus nipponensis. The sequence continues at coordinate 6,834,287 of NC_140374.1, read as the reverse complement.
AGACGGGCTGACAGGAAATGGTGCAGAAGTGAAGAAGGAAAAAAGAAATAGAGTACTTCTCGAAAGGTGCAGCAATTGTAGGATGGTGACATAACCACAATACACATTTGTTGTGTCTTTGTTCACTTTCTAAGCTGTGGATTTTCAGTGTGCCTTTGGTGGAATGTCACTTTCCATGATCTGATCGTTTCTCCTCTCAGGGATTCCAGTAAAAGGAAGTCAGAGAAACAAAAAGAGGACGGCAACTTGGCTGAACATCCTGCTTCTCAAAAGGACTGTTTAAACAAAGCCGAGCTAGCAAAGCTGTAAAATAAAAGTAGGCCTCGGCTTTAAACCAGCAAATGTTTGATTTGCAGGATTGTCTCATACTGTGTAACATGGCTAGAAGTCATTTGAAATAATGGCTGACCTCTTTACATTGTTTACTATCCATTTCCTTGTTTTGGTGGACTGTTGTCAACATTTTTACTGCCCTTCAGTTTTTCATCTGAAAATATATTGCCTCTAGTGTCTCTTCTTTCAAGGCTTAGTGGAAAACCAATTTCAAAAGGGATGGATTCACATTCTTCTTTGGACATGAAATTGGAGTAGGATTTGCAACAATTTTCCAGAATGGACTTTCAGAACAGTTGATTTAGCTGCTTTGCTAATTAGCAGAAAGAGGCTGAGTAGTGCTACATGTCATTTAACCCATTTGTTCTAAGACTGACTGCATATATATCACATTTTAACCTTGAATTAGGCTGCTTTTGGGAGTGAGATGTACTGCCAGCCATTAATATTTTAATCATAAATGATCATGATTATTGCTAAGTGAATATTTTACATAGTGGGATAAACAAAGCCAGTATCTAGCTTTGATGAGGAATGCTCACAGTATTCGGAGTGCCACTGCATTTTTGTTTGTCTTACCCATGTAGATGAGAGTGCTAGCAACTGACAGACTCTTTGTTGTTGGAGTATCACAGTGTACCAGTCTGCAATGTCAGCGAGGGGTCATCTTGTTGCCAGGATAAAGCAGCTGATGCAGTCTCCTTTGCGCAATTTGACCTGAGAAAGCACATTGGGAGCCCATAGGGAGGTGCTGTCTCTCAGGGACTGCACCTTGTTATGTGTTGTTTGATGTAATCCAATTATTCATGGAAGTGTCAACATTTATATCAAATTGTATGTGATGTGTTGTAATATGTGCATTCTGTAATGTTTTCCCACTACATTAACACAGGTCAATTAATAAAGTATATATTTCAGCTTAGCACCACCCTGTAAGACTTCCCCTGCCTGTTGACAGATTTGCTGAAGTAGGCAAACTCTCATCAGTTGCTACCCAGCATGCTCCAGTGAACAGGGCTCTTTCTGGGTATTGTGTACTGTTGTATGGTACACAGAAACCTTTACTCTTTTGTTGCTGTTATTCTGCTATTAACTGATGGAATCAGGGCCATTGGTCAGTTGTGCTGCTGCAACAGTTTTCTTGCCTCATCAGTTTAGTTGCAATGCGTCTCTTAAACCAATAACTAGCAAGAAAGGTTAGTGTGATACAAATAAGTTGATTAATTTCCATAGCCAGTGCCAAGGATTGCTTTGAATGCTGACATATTCAAAGATTCTGTAAACATTTTATTGTATTCCATCTGCATCTGAATTTTTTTGCAAAGAGCGTGTGGCACTATGCTTCATAACTGGAGCATTACTGTTTTTCTTCAATTTAATATTATTTAACTATTTTATTTCTACTGCCAGTTTGGGGATATAATAAGAACATATATTACAACTCCTGGCTCATGATCTTTGGTGACATTTCATACTTCATACTGCTTTCATGCAGAGGAATGTCACCTATCAGGTGATTATACAGTATTATACCGAGTCTGCTGTAGGCCTCTGACCAATGACAATCAGTTTAAACTGTCATGCCACTGCATAACACTGCACCGATTACTTTGTTTTCCTGTTCCTGTATTTTGTAAACACCCTTTTGGATTTCCAACTTATAATGTGTTTACTTAAACAAATTAAAAGTATACCTTCTTTGTCTATTGTGAGTCTTGAAGGTTATAATATTGTGATAGGTAATCCTGATCTTTTCATCTTTGAAATATTCCTACATGACCTTGCAGATGGTTAGTAAATTAAGAGAACACCATTTTGAAGCAAACAGACATTGACATGGAAGACGATGGTAATGGTGCAGCACTGCAAACTCAGGGGATGCATGGGAGATCCCAGTGGATGGCAGAGTCACAGAGATCCCTATATTATTAGCCTGTTCTATTTATAGAGTCTGTATTGGTGTTGAAACAAAAGGGAATTAAAGCTTACATCAGTAAAGACAGAAATGCTGACTATTTCAGTAACTCCTTTGATTATGCATTGAATATCCTGTATTGTGTTTGTTAAATACTCCATCAGGGTCTATCGTTTCCTCTTTAAAGCAGTGATTTAATAGGATGTTGTAGTGTTAGGTATAGCATTGCACTCTGTCCATAGTTCCGACCATCAACCCAGACATTAGTTGCATATCAACTGCAAGATATCGAAAGCTTGCTAATAAAATGGATCCTTATGCATAAAGGATATGTTGCCATAATATGTTGCTATAACATGTTGCCAACTGTGTGTGACTACTAGCCAAATGTTATGTTACAAAGTTATTATGGTTTACATTGGATATTGATCCATTCCATTGTTTAATAGTAGTTTATTTATTACGTCTACTCTAAAAAGCATAACTTGTTTGGTACTTCAGCATTCATTTCAATAGTCTGGCAGCAGACATGGGTGACCTATTTCCTTTTCCAACTTTTGTTCTTGCATTGACGCACCGTGGGCTGTCTCTATATAGTGTCTGCCCCACATACAGCACAGTGCACATTGCCAAATCCCTCCAAAGAGGTTTTCACAGATAAACTCTGGATGCTCTCTTACAGGATGTCTTTGGGCCAGACAGCTTAGAGACCAACAACATTTGTATTCCCTTTAAGATGCCAACATGCACCAATGTTAGTCCTTCAAACCAACCACATGAAAGATGTTGGTAAAAACGTGTCTGGCTTCTTCACTCATGTTATTTTACTTGTTTCCCCTTGAAGGACAAAGGACACTCCACCACAGAAGTAATGTACTAGAGACTGTCGTCCTAGTCAATCCCTCTGAGGACACAGTTTCTTCAGAGGTGTGTGTTGAGAATCACATTGCATGTCATCAAATGAAATCCACAATCTATGTCAAAGAGGGCTTCAAAGATGTCCATAAAATTGCACCTGAACCGTGTCTTACAATTTTGGCACATTTAAAACAGCTGTATAGAGAAAATATTTTCTCTTTTTAAACTTTTTAACAACGATGGTTATATGTGAATTTCCACCTTTACATGAGCTCTTCCCTGTCTCTCCATTTGCCCAGATAAAGACTCTAATAACAGACTCAGCAGGACACAAGCTTCTGGTCCTGAGTGGACAAAACTCAGACCACGGTGCTCTTCTTCTTCAGAGTGGGGCTTTTACCTATCAGAGTTTTTCACAAGTCTTTTCTGATCCTGGGGTAAGCTGTCGGTAAAAAAAACACATGGTTTACAGTTTTGTTCACTGAATTGCCAAAGTGTACATTTGTAGGAACACTGATAGATCAAGAGACAGTTTTTTGTTTTGTTTACTATTGAATTGGAATTAACCAGACTGAGCTTGGTATGTGTGCTTCTCATTTTCTCTTGTAGGTCAGAGATTTGCTGGGTGTAGCATCCCCCGATCAGCGTGCAAGACTTACCGTGTTCTGTCGTGGGGAGGTGGGCTGGAGCTCCCAGGGCCAACGGCAGCACTTACAGGAGTTCCTGGAGTACAGACTGAACCCTGAGCCTGCACTCCCCAAAATGGAGGGTGTCACAGAGTTCACAGAGTACATCTCTGAGACAGTTGATGTCCCATCATCGTTTGACCTTCTTGAGCCTCCGACCTCTGGGGGCTTCCTGAAACTGTCTAAGCCTTGCTGTTACATCTTTCCTGGGGGGAGGGGTGACTCAGCCCTGTTTGCTGTCAATGGCTTCAATATCCTTGTGGATGGCGGGTCTGAACGTAAATCTTGCTTCTGGAAGCTGGTCAGACACTTAGACCGCATTGACTCAATTCTACTGACCCATATCGGGGCAGACAATCTCCCAGGCATCAATGGGCTGCTTCAAAGGAAAATAGCAGAGCAGGAGGAGGAACAGTCACAGGGCTCCACCACTTACAGTGACTGGATGAAGAACCTGATCTCTCCAGAGCTGGGTGTGGTATTCTTTAATGTTCCAGAGAAGCTGCGAATGCCAGAATCAAATCTTAAAGTCAAACGCAGCATAGAGGAGGCCTCCCTCACCTTGCAGCACCTTAGTAAACTAGGGATTAAGCCTGAACCTCTCTTTCGTGTGGTTAGCAACACCATTGAGCCTATCACCCTATTCCACAAAATGGGAGTAGGCAGGTTAGAGATGTATGTTCTCAACCCTGTGAAAGACAGTAAGGAGATGCAGTTTCTAATGCAGAAGTGGGCGGGAAACAGCAAAGCCAAAACAGGCATTGTGCTTCCTAATGGTAAAGAGGGAGAAATATCTGTACCCTACCTGACATCAGTGACAGCTTTAATTGTATGGCTTCCTGCCAATCCTACAGACAAGATTGTCAGAGTACTTTTTCCTGGAAATGCCCCACAAAACAAAATCCTGGAAGGACTGGAGAAACTGAAGCATCTTGACTTCTTGAGATATCCAGTAGCCACACAAAAGGATATAGCCTCAGGGGCTCCTCCCACTGTCATCAAACAGACCAAGCTAAAGCAAAGGACAGACAGCAAAGAAAGTCTCAAGTCATCGCCCAAGACCACTGCAAAGGCCTCGAAGAAAGATGCGGATGGACAAGATGATACATCGGTGGCTACTGAAGCAAAGAGTGACTCTGTATTGGACAACAAAGTAGAGAAAAAAGAGGAAAAGAAACCTACCAAAACACTCAAATCTAAGACTGATGTGCCAGAGAAGAAGAAACTATCTAAAGAGAAATCTTTGAAGAAACATTCCAAAGAAAGGGTAACAAAGATGGATGAAAAGAAAGACAAAGAAAAGAAAGAGATCAAGAAAATCAAGAAAGATGACTCAGCTAAAAGAGAAGAGAAAAAAGATGGCAAGTCTAAGGAGGACAAGAAGAAAGATACATCTAAACCTGAGCTGAGAAAGATTACAAAGCCTGACCTAAAGCCTTTAACACCAGAAGTCAGAAAGACCCTGCACAAGGCTAAAGTCTCAGGGAAGCCCAAGACTTCAAAAAGCAAAGTCAAAGCAGCAAAGGGACAGGCTGTTGAGTCAACGCCCGAGGAACAAGCTGCAGAGAGCCTCCAACCTGAACCAACAGAAGATGTGGCAGCTGAAGGCACATCTGTCCCAACTACCCCAGAAGAACTTACTAAGGATTTTGAGGAGCTGAAACAAGTTGCTGTTGTTGCAATATTATCAGAGCCAACAAAAAGTGTTGAACCCACGTCAGAGTCATTACCAAAAGAGAGCATTCCATCTAGTCCTACTCTTGAGGACGTGAAAGAACAAGACAAAGTTTGTAAAAGCCCAACAGGCACAACATCATCAGAGAAGGAGGCATCATCAACAGAAATGGAAGCTGATTCAGAAAACAAAGAGAGGGTACAGCATGAAGATGAATTACAAACAGAAGATCTGGAGAAATTTGAGGATGAGGGAGCTGCTATTGAGGACGATGAAGAAGAGGAGGAAGAAGACCAAGCTATGGAAAAAAGGACTGAGGAGCAGGAGGAGGAGGAAGAGGATATGGGTATTGGGGAGGAAGAAGATGAGGCGAAGTGGAAGGAAGCTAAAGACATTGGCCTTGATAGGAAGCATGAAGAGGACAAACTGGAGAAAGTTGATAAACTCACAGCCAAGGTAGAAACAAAAGAAGAGTTCAGACAGATTCCATCAAAGGGGGAGGAGGATGAAGAGGAGGATGATGTAATTGAAAAAGCTGAACTGGAAGAGGTTGAGGACTTAGATGCAATTGCCGATGAAGAGATCAAAGTTCAACCTGAGGAGGTAGAAAAAGATAAATTGCCCCAGGTGATTGCTGGTGCCAAAGAAATGGAATCAGATGATGAAGAGGGGTATCTCTCAAATGTGGGAGGCGCTACAGTTCGCATCACATCAATGGTTCAAGGAGCAGCTGCTGCTGAACCCATATCTTATATTCAAGATGAAACCATTCCAGGCTACTCAGAAACAGAGCAGACCATCTCTGATGAGGAGATTCATGAAGAGGCAGAGGACAGGATACCACACCTCCAGTATGAAGTAGGCACATACGACATCTCAGTTCCAGATGAGACAGGTTCTTTTGAAGCCATCCATGGTATGAGAGAAATGCAAGCAGCAGCTACATCTGATATGACTGCTAAAGGTTTAATTGGTGGACAGGATCAAGTAGTTTCTGCGTTCACTAACATTGTTGCTGCTCCGTTGGCAGAGGAAGAACATGTTTCTTCAGCAACATCCATCACTGAGTATGACAAACTGTCCTCCTTTCCCACGTCAATTGCTGAAGACCAATCTGTAGCATCAGTCACTGTACCTCAGACTGAGGGAACTGGCAATAGTTCTCTGCTCCTGGACACTGTAAACAGTGTTCCTATGGCAATCCCAACTGAAGTCACTCATGGCAAAGATTACCCACACTCTGCTGGGACCATCTCACCAACATCTTCCTTAGAGGATGACAAGTGTTTCAAGTCCTCACCCTCTGAAGAAGTACACTATACTGCTTCTGAAATCAAGACCGAGGGGAAGGTTACTGAGGCTCATGAGGAAGAGGAAGAAGAGGAAGATGAGGATGATGACCAAACTCCCAATATTGACATTTCACTTGGGAAACTCCAAGAGAGCTATGGGTCTCCTCATCTGTTCCAGGATAAAGACAAAGGGACTGAAAAACTCCCTAGTTCTATGTCTCCTGTATCTAAACCTATTCAGGATTCAAAGCTGTCTGAGGAAGAAATACAAACCTCTGTGGTGCCCGAGACAATCGCAACATCAGCTGTTTTGAAACCCCTCTTACCACAGGTATCTCTTTCAAAGCCTTTCAGCTCAGACTCAGTTACTTCAGAAGGTGAGGAGCGTTGCTTCAGTCCTGATGATAGCACTGTGAAAATGGCCTCTCCCACACACTCTGGACCCCCTAGTGCAAACCACTCCCCTCTTCGACAGTCACCTGTGGAGGAGAAAACCAAGGGGTTTCCTGATCAGGAGCTGCACGAACAGGAGAAGAGCGATGAGCTCGCAATCAGAAGAGATTATGAGTATGAAAAGAAAGATCTTGTCGAAAAAGAAGATAAGAGTCAAACAGTCGGTGTTGACATCCTTGAAGGAGATCTACCCAAATCAGATTGTCTGCCATCCTTTGATAAAAATCTCAAAGATGACTCCCAAGAAAAACCTACAGCAAAGAAACAAGAAAAGGACATTTGGTTCTCTTCCAAAGATGAGAGTGAGCAAAAAGAAGAGATTAGGCCACTTGCCTCTGAGTTGGTTGCAGGGAAAGATGAATCTTCAAAGTTAGGTAATGGTTCTGTGAGAGACGATATTCCCAAGGGGAGTGCAGGCCTTGGACACAGTGGTGATGGGGAAGATGAAGAATCTAAATTGAGCCCTAAAAGAACATTTCTAGATGATAAGGAAACTCGCTTCCTGGATGATGATGATGATGATGATGATGATGATGACGGTGATGATGATGGTCATGATGACACAGCTGATGTAAAACAGGTCATCAAGGAAAAGAAGACAGAGAAAGAGGCCGAAAAACATATTTCTGATGTCAAACCCACCAAGGAAGATGAGGAGAAATATACATATGGGACAAAACCCAGTGAGGAAGAAGAGAAAGAAAAAAATGTGTCTGATGCTAAATTCATTATGGAAGAGAAAGAAAAGGTACTACAGAGTGACAATAAAGAAATAATTGTCTCTTGTGAATCCTTCCAAGTGAAGGAGGGAGGACTTAAACATGATATTTGTGAGGAAGGAGCTACACTAGAAGAGAAGAGGGAGAAAGAGGGAGGTGCTTTAGCTGATTCCACCAAGGAAGCAGGTGGCCATCTTGGGTCTGAACCCCAGAAAGAAGATAAAATAGAAAAACATGTGTCTGTAGCTGAACCCACTACAAGAGATGGGAAAGAGAGGGAAGATGCTTGTGATGCTAATAATGCCAAAGGAATATTGGTGAAAGAAAACACTTCTGATGCTGAACCAACAAAGGTGGAGAAAAGAGAGGAAGAAGATATGTGTGATATTGACAAAGTGCACAAGGAAGGTAAAGAAAAGACAGATAAAGTCAGTCAAGAGGAGATGATGGAGAAAGACAAAGAAAAAGATGACACTCATGTGGCTGAGGTTAGCAAAGAACAGAAAATGGAAAAAGAGGAAGAAAAGGAAGTTGAATTTGAAGATAACAAAGATGAGAAAAGAGAGCAAGAATGGGATAAGGATGACATCAAAGATGACAAAACAGGAAAGGAGAAGGTTAATGTACAAATGGCTGATGTGTGCAAATTTGAGGACACTGAGAAAGAAAAGAATGATTTATATGAGGGTGAAGCCATCAAAGAAGAAAAATGGGAGAATGAGGAGTTGCAAGAGAAGGCCACAAAACAACAAACAATGCTTGCAACACCAGGTGCATCAAGTTCAGATCTCACATCTACGTTCCAGGTTCAGTCCTCAGATGAAGATAGGGAGGAAGAAGAGGAGGAAGACATTCTCATGGGTGCTAGACCCCTATCCGTAGAACCGAAAAAAGCTGACCATGATGCCTCCTCAGACCTGCTATTTATTATATCTTCACAAAAGGCCTTTGGTGAGGAATTGAAAGAATTCACCTCAGACAAGACCACTGGATCAGTACCTTCAATAACAACACAGGCACCATCTATTGATGAAGATATCAAAGAGCAGAGCAAAGAGCAATGTGGAGTCCTCTCTGAACCAGATGAGGATGTTAAGAAAACTGAGACCATGTCAGCACCTCTTTCCTCACCAGAGCTCAAAACAGACATATCCATCTCTAAAGAAGAACAAACATCTGGGTTGTTTACTTCTAAAGAGGAGTCTGTCTCTGTGACTTCAAAGGTAGAAACAGACTCAGACGCCATAACTACAGAAAAAACGATTTTATCAGCTTTATCAAGTACCGACACTCAGGCTTTGAGTTCAACACTTACAAGCACAGATAGCCAAGCTAGCAATGAGGAACCATCTCAACTAGATACATCGCTGCCTCCTGTGATTACAAGCACACCAATATATCTGCAAGAAAAGAATATACAAGTTTCTGAAAAAGAGGATGATAAACCAGGCAAAGAGGCTGAGCGTGAAATGGAGAAAGAGAGAGAAGTGGCCTCCCCGGGACTAGCACAACCTTGTTCATATTTCTTACTGGACAAGGATCCTCAGGAGATTCCAGAGATGGTGACTGAAGCTGCAAAAGCAGACGGCATCCCTGAGAAAGTGGAAGGTCTTGACAAAATGATGTTAGAGAAGGAGATGGTCAGTGTGACATTACAAGAGGAAAAGCAGGCCTCTGCTGGTGCATCCAAATATGAACCATATGAAAAACCCATCTCCAAAGATCATGACTCTGACTCTAAGGCAGATAGTGAGAGCTCTGTAGATCTTGGTCTGTCAGCAGACATTGGTGTTGATGACAATAGGAGAGCTAGCCAGTCCGAGTCTGGAGAAGCTGCTTTCTACCCAGAGGAGCAGAGCGAAGAAGAACCATTGTCTTTCAGCAGAGTTGATTACAGCCCAGTGTCTCTAACAGAGAATGGGAAAGGCCTCCATTATAGTCAAAGTGCTTCCGCTGCATACAAAGACAAAGAGAAAGGTCAAGAAGAGGAAAGTGAAAGAGAGGGAAGACCAGACACACCTTATACAGAGAGGACAGAGACTCAAGACAATAAATGTAACACAGCAGCTGAGCCATGTTCATATACATCCACTCTTAAAGAGGATAAACCTGAGAAAGCTGAGACAGATTTGGATAAAACAAAGGATGGCGCTGGTTCACCCCCTCACACATCTACTGGAGGGAAAGATATGGCTGCAGAACCTGCCAAAGTGGAAGAGTGCAAATCAGACTACTTTAGCACCAAGGAAATGTCATGGAGTCAATCCAACCTTGCTGTCCAAACCTTAGATACTGCTATGCCTTTTGAAGATATCCCTGAGAAGGAGACCACAGAGAAGAGCAAAGAGAAGGACAAGGTGTCAGCAGAGCCCATGAAAGACAAAGATGACACTTCAGACTCTGAAAGAGAAGGATCTCCATCTGGTCGATACTCACCAGCGGAAAAGGACAATTTACCTCATCAAGCATCACCTCAAGAAAAGGATGTCAGTGAGAGAGTCTCTCTGCTTGCCTCACATTCAGGACAGCAAATTGATGACAATGTCCTTGCGTCTGAGGATACTCAAATAGGCAGCACAGTTTCTAGTAAATCAATGGCTGGACATTCAATGACAGATGCTACTCCTGCCAGTGTAGATAAAAGGCTACCTGTAGAGGGAGAGGAATGTGATGATGATGAGAATGAAGAGGAGGAAGAAGAGGAGGCTAGTGATGTAGATATGGAGAAAGGGGCTAGAGAGCAATCTGAAAAAGAAATGGGCAAATCCACATCTGATGATGCCACCACCTCCAGACTTCCTGTTACAAAGCAGAAAGACAATGATGTGAAGACTATCTCACCTAAACCCTGTTCCCTAGCAGGGGAGGATTCTGTATCAGCAACCACAAGCAGTCCTCTGCCTACACCTTCAAAGCCTGAAGCAACTCCTGTCCCTTCTGGCAGCTACACCGACACAGAGCAGACTGGATTTGGAGAATTTTCTTTTAGTTCTAAACAGTCCTATGGTGAGGAAAGTCAGTCTGTGTCAAAAGAGGAGAGAAAAGACATCCCCGAGCCTTCAGATGCCAAAGAAGGCAAATGTTACAGTCAGGGAGACATTGGAGCTGAGAGGCAGGCAGCCCCAAATTTAGCAAGTAGGAAAATAGAGGAAACTGCCTCGTCAGTTTATGTATACACTACTACACCTTCAACATCACACTCCTCTTCGTCATCTTACAGTTTCTCTTCATCTGCCTCAGCCTCTTTTTCTACCAGCCATCAGTTTGGAGAGGAGGGGGGAAGCTCCATCACAATGTCTAGTGTTCCCTCTAAGATGGAATCTGAGGGAGCCTCCTTTGAGTATTCCTCATTTAAAGATGAACACTCGTCTGCTATGGACACAACCCTATCAAGCTCTGGGGGGATGTCAAAAGATGACTACATGGAGATTTCTGAGAGGCTTACACCTGCAACTACTGCATCAAGTCTCACTAAATACTCTCCACTCAGTCCGTCTGAAGAGACTAAACCCTTCTCACCAGTGCTTTCTACCCCAGCTAAAGATAGTACTGAACAAGAAATCAAAATGTCAAGCCCAAAACTGGACAAAGATCACTCCTCACAAACGCTTCAGAAGCTAGAAATGACTGTGGAAACTAACATTTCAACTTCTGTGGGAGACACATTGTCATTGAGTTCCCCGCTGATAAAACCTACAGAGATCTTACCCACTTCAGGGGAACTCTTTGATGTGTCTCCATTAACAAGAGCTGACTCATCTGACAAAGAATCTCAGGGGTCAGCTGGAAGTAAAGAACAATCTGACTCATGTGAAATAGAAGGAGGCTCTCATCCATGCCGTATTGGATGTCAAAAATCAACTGTGACAGTGCAACAACAGGGTGTTTCGTCAATGTCATACATGATTGAAAGCATGACAATTGCTGATTCAAAGGTTGTCACAGTCACCTCCACCTCCACAACAATATGTAAGTCTGATGTTGGGGCACCATCAAAACAGTCAACTGAAGGATCATCTATTGAGGTCAGCATGAGTTCCCTTAGTGGACCTAACACAGCCTCGTGTTCCTCAATAGACATGCCTCAAACTGAGTTCATAAAAAAGGATACTGAAAAGCCAGGGAAGAAAGAGGTTGAGGCCTTGAAGGAGGACAGCAGGGGGCCAGAACAGAGAGAAAATGAAGAGAAAAATACAGAAAATAAAGATAAGGTTGAGGAGAAAGAGAAGTCTGGAGAGAACAAAGACAAAGATGTGAAAGTGGAGGAGAAAAAAGAACTGACTTCCAAAGACAGTGAAAAAAACAGAGACGAGAAGGAGGAAGGGAAAGAGAAAGCAGATGAGAAAATGGTTGACAAACAAGAGGAGAAAATCCAGCAGAGGCGGAAGAGTAGCATATCAGATTGGGAACTACTACAGAGGCCAGATGGTTGTCCAAACACACCGCCTCCAGGATATGAAAATGAAGAATATGGTGCAGGACAGTGGGTACCCCCTGCCCATTCTACACATCAATCTTCAGATGAACATGCCCATTCTACTGATCCAGCTTCAGATGAACATTCCCATTCTACACATCCATCTTCAGATGAACATGCCCATTCCACAGGTGCATCTGGAAGATCAGATGAAGTATCCAGCCGCCCCACAGATCTGCAGATGGAGGCCACCTTTTCCCCACCTGGGTTCTCCTCTTGTGAATATAAGCACCGCAAAGGAGAACTCTCTCCATCCTTCATCAACCCAAGTCCTCATCAGCTCTCTAGTGATGATGGAGATGAAGAGAGAGAGAGTGATCACTCTCAGGAGGGAGAAGAAGACGACCGCGAACAGCACTCGGTCAAGAGGAGGTCCCACAGGCACAGGCAACATCACGTTCAAAGCCATCCAGGAGATGCCAGCGACGTGTTACGCCAGCCTCCTGGCGCTACATCAATAGGACTTGGGGTGACACTAGCTGGGGAGGAGACACCGCCTACTTCAGCCAGTGAATCACTGCCCTCGCAGTCGGACGACTCGGACGTGCCCCCAGAGACAGAGGAATGTCCATCCATCACACCTGAGGGAAACCTGGATTCAGATGAGGATGCTGACCACCTGCCAGTGGACAAACTATCTGCCTCTGGAACAGGAGTGGGTCACCATCCCCCCTCTCCGAGATCTGTTCAAAAATCCCACGACCCCCCTCCAGCACCAATGAAAGATCCCCTGCCTCATCCTCCACACCCGGACGTGTGTATGGTAGACCCAGAGGCTCTTCCCAATGAACAGAGCAGCACAGAAAAACTGTTGAAGAAAGAGCATAAGACCACCAAGGGCTTAAAAAAGGGCCTAGGCAAGCCCAAGTCGGTCTCCCCAGCCCGTAAGAGGTCCTCCACCCCAGTGAAGCAGACCTCCAAGGAATCCTCACCCCGATCAGCCTCTCTGAGGAGGAGGGACACAGACAGAAGCTCCAGGTTATCCAAGACGTCTGAAGGCCAGGGATCCAGGGGTGATATATTCAACCCAGGGAAAGGACTGGTCAATGGAGTCAAAGGCAGTTTAGGTAAGCACAGACAATGAAAATCTATATCTAAAGTAAAGAGATGATCATCAGAGTGGATGAGACTTCAGAAAGCTCAAATTGATTTAATTTATGTCATTAGATTTTTTCATATAGAGTTCTACTGTTTTACATCTCTGTTCTCTCACAGGTTCTAACTCCCAGAAAATGAGTTCTGCCACCCCCACTGGGCCACCTATCTATGTGGACCTGGCCTATGTGCCCAACCACTGCAGTGCCAAGAATGTGGACCAGGAGTTCTTCAAGCGAGTTCGTGCAGCCTACTACGTGGTGAGCGGGAATGACCCGGGCAGTGGAGAGCCCAGTCGTGGGGTCCTGGATGCCCTCCTCGAGGGCAAGGCCCAGTGGGGCTCCAATTTACAGGTACTTTCCATTTTTTCACCCCTGAGTATGTTCATTGTGGTTATATTCTGTACAATATGTAACAACATTTCCTGAACACTGAGAGAAATCACTTGTAAAGGTACTTTCTGAAGACACTGCTTGATTAGGTTTCTTGTACAACCTTGGTCAGAGTTAAATGTTGCAGAAACAAATACATTTCCTTTGGCCGCTGAGTTTTTAGGCATGTATTGGATCTAACATGGGACTTTGTGAATATGTCATTATAACTGAACCATCATGATGAACTATATTCCATGGTGATTGCAAAACTGATTGCTCAGTTACTGTTGCACAGTATTGTTGAATTGGACTCACATTCCCATCATCCCCTTGTCTCCCTCAGGTGACGCTGATTCCTACACATGATACTGAGGTGACACGAGACTGGTACCAACAGACCCACGAAAAACAGCAGGACCTTAACATCATGGTCCTGGCATCCAGCAGCACTGTCGTCATGCAGGATGAGTCATTCCCCGCCTGCAAGATTGAGTTCTAAGTTCTGTTTTTTCTCCTCCATTCTCATCTGTGCATCGCTGGAGGTAAAGAGTTGTTATATTATTCTCTGTGTCCGCTCACAACCTTTTCTGCTCAAGAACATTTTGCAGTCTCATTGTCAGACCATTGCATTAGCTGTAATCCTATTTTTGCTCACTGGATTCAACTCCAATGTCAGAAAGATACATTGATTTAGGGTTTAGATAATACCGTATCTGTGTTTATTATAGAGGGAATTCATGAAGCTCGCTGCTCAAATATTGTTTAATTGATGAAGAATAATTTGCATGAAAAAATACATCTATTGATCAGAGCAGCCTTCAGTTTAAACAACACATTTATTCAACAGTTTTGATTCCATGCTGAACCCTAATCCTAAATGGACATCCAGTCAATCTAAAAAAGTGCCATCTTCGACAATGCCTCAGTCTTTATAGCTGTGCTTGGGTTTGTGTGCCAAACAACTGCTCACAACCAAATCACAACCACCAAAATAACAAACATTGTATGTCTTAAATGCAACAGAAATAAAATCCTACAAATTGAATGAAAAATCTCCAAATTGCTAATCCAAAGGGTCAAAACAAGTGCCAAAACTCAACTAAGGTACCAGTGCTAACCATCTACAGTAAAACAAAAAAAAATTGGAGATTACTCGATTATTGATCTCTTGATTGTACGCACAATTTCAATGTATGATGGATAGCATTTGTCTTTGTTTCTTTGAGGCTTCAAAAAAACTCAACTTATAGATTTGCTCATGCAAGATACAAGTCTTATACTACGATGTTTTGCTGAAGGGGTACTCTAACATACCATACTTCTGTTCCAGTACAAAAAAAATCCATGTAGCGGGTTTTGAAGTTTTAGAAGATGCCTGAAGTTTCTTGAAGATCTAGCATTTCTGAAATCTTTCCCTTGGCAGCTTATCTGCAGCATGACGCTACGTAACAGCTTAGATCCTTAAGGAACTAGAGTGTTGATGGTGTGTGTAGATACATAGCTTTAGTGCTTGCAGTCTGCAAGTGGGGAGTATAGATGTTCAGACACAGTCTGGTTGTGTATGCTTCAGTAAATGTTATTAGAAGCCAGGGGAAGGGAAGATATTTACCATACTATTACATTTTGGCTGGGTGTAATGATCTTTTTGAAAATGTCATCAAACAGATTAAAAAATAAATTAATCGTGTTTTTGTGAGTGTATGTATTGGGGTAAAAACAATTACACAAATTAATATGTATTCATATGGATGTTGTGTTAGAAATGAAAAAAAGATTAGAAAAAGAAAGAAATTGAAAAATGATTGAAGTGAATGCATTTTGTGAGTACATAGATGATGCATTTGAAATAAATGGATGCAAGAATTAGTTTTTCCAATTACATAGGCCTAACTCTGTCTTTAAAAACAATGAATGATTGATGGAAAAAGACAGCTGTAGCAATAGTGGCTTTGCTTGTGAGATTTGGTTTTGTGCAGATGAAATGGGAGTTTAGGTTATTTCTCCAGAAACTTGAAGGAGGTGTGTTGTTCTCATGTGCCTTTTAGATGTGGTATGAAAAACAAAGTGAATTTATTGATGAATAATAAACTGCTTTAGAATAGTGGACAAACACATTTGTCTTGTTAGCCTTACATCCATGAACCCGAACACACAAAATTGGAAAATTATTGGATGAGTACATAATGTGTAGATTGTTGATCATCTGCATGTTGGTATCCATCCCCTACTCTAGCAATTCAGTCAATAACATTATCAAGCAAGGTATTTTATAAAGCAGGAATGCACTAATAAGTGGATGAAAAGGAGAGGCTCAGGGATGGGACAGGGTTTCAAGTGAGAGTGAGACAGTATTGGTAATATTCTTTATTAATAATAAGAAATAATTTATTATGGTATTATTTAAATATTTAAATTCAGAGATGGTACCTAGAGAATGCACTAAATACATAACAAAAAGTATTTCAATACTATATTACTGAAATGAACAAGAATTCTGGAAGTGGTATTACGCGTAGTTGTGGACAGTAATGTATTTGTGATTGCGTTAAAAAGACGTGTTGAAAGAACACCACAATTAGGTTTGAATGCTTTGTTAGCATGTGATCATAATATTTTAGTTTATTTTCTTGAAAAAGTGTCTTTCTGATTTGTTGCACTGCACTGTGCATTGTGTTTGAAACGGCTTTTGACTCAATATTGAGCTTCAAGAGTGGTTTGCAGAATTATATAGTTCCTATCGATTTACAACTAAATTTCTGTTAAAAAGTGTGTACCATACCAGAATTCGATGTTCGATAATTTTGTTAGATAGAGAACCAACCCAACATGATTGTTTTTGTGTTTACATTTTTCCGTTTTGTGGCATTTATGAAAAAGAAAGTGATCAATTATGTCTTTGAAAAACATTTAACGTTAATGTTTTTAGTCTTGTGGTTTGCAAATGTTATCAACATTGAGTGTTTGGGTATTAATTTGGCCAGAGTGGGCTAGATTGGGCAGATAGGGATATTTGGACTTGTGTCTGACTCATACAGGCTCTGTGGACAGAGAGACAAACAGAAGACCTGAGTCCTCAATCTATATTTAAGAAAACCCTTTTAGCCTGAGACATAACACTATGGTCCTCTTGTACTAGCTAACAACTAGTGCCAATTTGTCCTTTTGTTGAACTTAGGCAAAATACTGAAATATTGTAAGCTGCTACAGAGCCCCAGGTCCACTCATAGGCCTATCTACATTAAGACTACATAAGCAACTAAGATATACAAACTACTGACACAGCTTGGATTCAATGGATTGAATGTTTTTCTTTCAGTAACATAATAGCCAATGTCTCTTACTTTTAAATTGTTATGCACTGTGTAAATCTTAATATGCATGTCATGTTGAATACTGCACAGGCAGGCATTGGAAGGTTAGGATAGCTTTTACACAGGTGGGAGTTCATTCACTGGGAACTTCAGATGCAAGCTGTGTATTAAATAGCGAGGTATGCACAAGTTTACCCCAGTTGAGGGCTGTACGGTACAAAATCCCATTAAGGACTTTCCACATAGGGCTAAGAGGGTTGGACAACAGAGCTTCAAAATAATGGCCTTGAATATTAAAATATTTCACTAACAATGGGTTTAAAAACTGCTTATATCGAACAACATCCTCTAACCTTTCACATGATCAATATGGACAGGCTCTTGTATCATCAATAAATGGGTTTTCTGAATGTGTTATTTGATGTAAACAGTAGCCCTTTCAGTATGTTTAGAGTTGAGGGGTATATTGGTGTCTTGACTCCCATTACCTGGCCTTAGGAGCAAACACTCTGGGGCCTTGGTAGATCGCTGTGAATGTTCAATACAAAATCTATGACAAAAAAAAAAAAAAAGGCATAATGCACTAATGAGATAATTATTGTTTTTGAATGTAGAGTTGGTACTATAGATGCTGCTGGGACTTCCAAACATCCATTTACACAAATGTACTATAACTATGTCAGAGAGGACATTTATGTAACCCATGGAGAAGGATAGTATGGCCTTTTGGTGGAGTTGCAGTACAGTATATCTTGACTGCAGTTGTAGTAGGTTTATGCACAGTTCTGTAATGAGATGGAACAAACCGTGACTTTCCAACTTTCAGAGTTGGGAGTCCAATACAAACAAACAGTAACACAGAAAAAGTACTAACTGCAGCTGGAACTTTTTCTTTTCCTGAATATGACTTGAAACACAGACATCTAAAATCTAAGAAATGTACATGTACATTGATGTACTGTACACAAATATGTAAATACACCTTAACAAAAACAAACAAATCTAAATAGAAAATATGATTATGATGATTCTTGTGATACATTTTTCATTTGATCAGATTATCAACTATGAAGCCCTAAGCCTTGAATAAAGAGAACTACAATGACAATGATGACTATATACAGATTAATATAAATCATCTTTCAGTTCCATTCTCCTGTCACTTGCCATTAAAGGATGAGATAATTTACACATAAATCATTACCAATCCATCTAATCTCCTCTGCATGTGATTATTTATTTAGTTATAATCCTGAATGTAATTGTTTAACTTAGGAAATACAAAAAATATAAACTAATTGCTATTTTAAAAGGTACATTTAAATTTGAAAAAAGGTAATTGTCTACTGGTACTGAGATGGCATATATACGTTTTGGGCTGTGCTTCACTGTTTGCCCTATGGTATGTTAAGAAGATGCTTTACTGCTGTAGTTTGTTTCTTTGCTGCTGTATTACTCTTGGTTGTTATTCTTCAGTGCAATATTCAGTCTCTTACTCTCTCTTTAAATCTAATCATACAAAACTAGAAATACTGCAGATTTATTGTAAAGGGAAACGGCCTGGTGATCAACAATAAAAAGTACATTTATTGAAATCAGAACCTGACTTGACTCAGTCGAATCTTTTGACCGTCTTGGTGAATTACAAGTGTGTGTGTATGTGTGTTTGCATGTAGTTGGCATAGGAGTTGCTGATTGACTTGCATAGTTTGAATTCTGTCATGATAAATGGATGTAAAGAGATTTAGGTTTCTACTCTTCACCCACATTCTATGTTCTCTCTCTCTCTTTCTTTCTCTCTCACACACACACCCACCCACACACACTATAACATGCAGAAATGGAGAGACACAGTATATGATCCTGATCCAGTAGCAGTCTCAGTACCCTTGCATGCACTGGAGTACCATCATGCTCTCCCTCTCTCTGCAGTTGGATGACTGGACCCACATATCCCAAACCAATGAAGAAAAAGCCTTAAAATGCTCCACCTCACCCCCGCCTTTCACACAACAAGGGTTGCCATGGAGACTCATTTAAAAAAGGAAGAGATTGGGGTGCGGAGGTGGCTCCAAATATCTGATTAGACACTGATGGCTGCTCGTCTGAAGCCCAAATCAATGACCTATCAGTCAGTGGATCATAGAGACATGCATCCATCTCACCCTGTGCTGAAAGTTACTACAGTACAAGCCACTCGAGGGACCTTTTGGGGACTAAAATACTTATTGATACTATACAAAGTAAAATTATGCTCTGATCACGAGTTGCATCTCTTAAGCTGTATCTTTAACAATTTCTTGAGTGCTGGTTGCATACAGTAGTGTATATACATATTAAAGAGCCTTGAGGCACCCAACATCATGGTGATTTTCAGTACAGAGATACTGAAGGGAAATAATGTCTGGCATTTGTGTGGGGAACAGCTTTGGAGAGCTTGCATAAGTTACAGTCCCTCTAGCTGTGAGCTACTGAGTAAGTGAAAGTGTAAGTACAAACCAAGGATTTTATTGTGTGTATGTGTGTGGTGTGTCAGTAAGCATGAGACAGAGAGAGCAGTTCATATGTGAAGTAGTGAGAGAAAAGGGTATGGGTGAATGTGTGTGTGTGTGTAACCAACAATGGGGCAGAATGACGTCAGCGTTTGGCACCCTATGAGTCGGCAGATTCACAGTTCTTGTTCTTTGTAAGGCAAAGCTTAATTCCATTCAGCCACCGTCTGCAAGGAAAAGTCAATTACGGACAGAGGGGAGACTGTAACCATGGAAACATGTTGAAGCAGGAGAGGATGCATGAGTCATCATTATTGTTCTAGGGGCATGAAGAGAGGTAGAGGAGAGAGATGGGGGAGAGGGGAAAGAGGGGGAGAAGGAGAATGGGAGGGAAACAAGGTAGAGAGAAGGAGAGTGAAAGGGAATGAGAGGGGGTGAGAGAGGGAGTGGGAGTGAGATAGGGAGAGAGAGAGAGGGAATGGGTGGGGGGGGGGAAGAGAGGGAGAGAGAGTGGGGGAGGGAGTGAGGGGTGGAGACTGAGAGGAGTTGCAGCCAGAGCAGTGACTCAGGTGTTCAGCTGTCAGACAGCTAACACAACCTCCATTTGTCTAGACCTCACCTTGATATGGACCATTAACACAAATCCGACCTGTCTAGACCTGACATGGAACAGGACACCTTGTACACACACACACACACACAATTCATAGACTAGTTCAAATAGATTTTTACATTTAGCGCCAGTATATTGCCTGAGCTTAATGTATCCTACAATCACCAAGGAAGCAATTTTCCTTTTAGAAAGAACAAAACAACGTTGGTGTTTATCTTCAGCAGCAGAGGCTACAAAGACAACACTACTCAAGTCAAATCTTTTGTTGACATTTAATACCACCTTAAATTACATAAATACAACCCTCAACTTATTACATACATCTAGAAATAAAAAGTATTAAATTAACAATATCTATGAATTGAAAATCAAAGGGTTTGTTCAACAGCAACCCATACAGTACATACAGTGGAGAAGTCTCTGGCCAGAGCCTTGTGAATGAGACAGACTAAAAAATAATTTAAAAAAAAGCATCTGATTTTGTTTTGAATAATTTTGAGAATTGTGCAAAAGAAATATACTGCAATCTCCCCAAAAAACTCCTCAACCAAATAAAAAAGGTTATTACAGTCATATTACACCAAGGACATGCCATATTTCTTAAACCTTTGATATATTATCATTTACATTGCACGTTAAAATCACATCCAAACCTTGACATGACAGCAGATATTAGACATTTTACACAAGTTAG
This sequence comes from Hypomesus nipponensis, assembly GCF_054491055.1. NCBI lineage: Eukaryota > Metazoa > Chordata > Actinopteri > Osmeriformes > Osmeridae > Hypomesus > Hypomesus nipponensis. The sequence continues at coordinate 6,813,300 of NC_140374.1, read as the reverse complement.
AGTACTCAGAATTAACTGAGGTAGCACAAAAATGCAGTCTTGGATTTCCCTTTAAATTGTGAAAATACGTACCAGCACTGACTGTTGAGGCACCTCCTTTGCTTGGATATTTGGCAGTTGAAGTATATTGAAATACATTATGAGTGTGACACACATCATATAAAAACACAGTTGTACTAACAAACTGCAGATCAAATGCTTTGGAGACCAAACATGATATAAATGATAGATTGTACCAGATCCCCTTTGTGCAACTTTTGTGGTCTACCAAACCCATTTGTATGTAATGCACTTCCAAGCTCCTTCCCCTCCAAATCACATCAAATAAGGTTAATCAAGACCAGCGCTGTCAAAAGAATAGTTTATCGCAATATTAACACAATGTGATTGATCAGCTGGCTCAAGTATTTCACTAATCATTGTATTCCATTTTACATAAACAGTAGCCTATTGTGTGTATGGTTCCATCCAACAGATTTTTGGCATGAGAAGCACTCTTGTCTCCCTTCCTTTTCACCATTCACAGTCTGAATAAAGAACATCAAGGCCGTGTCATCCGGTCCTGAGACGATGTGCTCCCGTAGCAGTCAATCAACATGGATTGCATGTTGATTGGACAGCCAGCACAATGAGGGGAGGGTGCTGTTGCTTTAAGTCGTTTTTGTCCATTGACATGGCCTTCCAGATCCAGTGCAAAAGCTGATTGTAGTTGATAAGGCACTCACTATGGTGTAGAAAGGCACACTGTATGGATGTATGGATGGATCTTATGTAGTCCTAGTGAATCCATAGGTTCCTTGAAAAGAAGTGGAACAGGTAAGTCTCTAATCACTGAAGCTGAACTGCACGGCTGGGTTGATCACTGTGTTGGGAGAGGAGGGACCTGCACTTGACACTGTAATGGATGGACCACTTCTGTCTTCTCACAAGCGCACACAAACACACAGAAATAAAGAATTAGATTGTATGTATGTATGTAAGTAAGTAAGTAAGTAAGTATGTATGTATGTATGTATGTATGTATGTATGTATGTATGTATGTATGTATGTATGTATGTATGTATGTATGTATGTATGTATGTATATATATATATATATTAGTGGTAGGTATATATATATATATATATATATATATTTTTTTAATCTAGATTAATCTAACTTTAATCTTGAAATTAATATAGATTAATCTAGATTACAATTTCTCAATTGAATTCCACCGAAGGCATTCAGAATATGTGTGCTACCCAAATAATGACTAAAGTAAGTCTTTGAGAACGGGTTAGTTAGATTAGTTAGCTTGGGTGATAGAGCTGTGCTGACGGGCTTGCCTCAGTTACACTCAAACAGTTTGACGACGACTCTTCCCCAGCGCTACATCAGTGCTTGGCCCGGCATCTTCCGCATTAGCTAAGGGATGCTTTGCGTTTAGGTGTTATTTGAGACTGGAAGAACTTGTACAGTAAACTAATTCCGCATTGCACAAGGTGCAAACAACCTTAGTCTTGTCGAGGTTTCCATTGGGAAGGTTCTTAAAAATAAATTTTCCCTGGAGCAAACCCGGTGGCTTCATAGCTGCATCCATGTTAGCACATCACGTTTGAATATATATACTTTTTTTTACTGATGCTCACAAAGAGCATGTGCACAAACAGAAAATTCCAGGCACACAGGCACTCTCTTTTTGTCCTCATATAAGGACCTCTGCATGAAATGTTCCATGTGAGGTCCATTTTGTCAAGTTGCCAGTACCATGTTATGGCAACTGCTTAAATTTGCAATCCACATTTTGTACTCTGTAACAATAGCTGTTCTATCTAAATTGTTTTTGTTGCTTTCTAATGGGGGCAAATGAAAATCAAATGTTTTTTTATTTAAATGCAAACATATTGAGATATATATCGAATATCGTACATTTTTTGACAATATCTAGAAATCAATTTTTAATATATATATCACCCAGCCCTAGTAGCAATGCACAAAGAGGATATTTTTTAGTTTTTGAATGCAAAAGTAAAAAGACTCACTATATAGTATTGTCAGGCAGAGAGCTAAACTGTAAGTGGTTCTTTTACTTCTCTAAAGACACACATCTTTATTAAAGATGCCCTAAAACAGTTGTCTGTTTTTACTAAATACAACAGTCTAATGGGAGAACAAACTACGTCATGGCACCGTGACTTAAAACAGAGCTCCTATTCATCTGTGGGACACTCATAACCTCCAGCATGTTTCCTAGCCCTCCCCACATGCTGTCAAAACAATAAATGGGTTATGAGGAGACAAATTAAAACAGTGGTTTCAGCAACCTAGATAGTTTTGAAAGGTTCAGGGCAGGAGAAGGAGGGAGAGACAGCAAGAGATATGGAAAGAGGTGGTACGCAGCTTCAACAGCTGTTTCACCAATCCCTTTTAAAACGGTTGAGAGGCCAAATGAATCATTGCGTGGTCCACAGGAGACCGGACGAGGCATCTGAAGGCAGAAGGGAGGGGCTGAAAGCTGACAACAATAGAGAGGAGATGTGGCACAGGGAGGGTTATTATCCCAAGCCCTACTTCACCAAAGTCTTAATTGTTAGTGTATCTACATAGCTGGTGCGCTGCAAAACCACTGGGAGTTTATTTTAGCTCGCATGACAGATCAAGTGCTGCGTGAATGTGGGGTTTGTATGTCCATGGCTTGACAAACAGGGAAGGGCTGTGGTTAAGAGTTTTGCCATCAGGAATTAACCTCCTGTATAAGGGTGAGGTCTCAATCATCAAAAGGCGCTTCCTCCTCCAATTCTATCTACCCCCCAAAATGAAATCAACATTGTCAAACAGTCGCTGATTAAAACCAAAAAATGTACAATAAAAAGGTTAGGATTATTACAGCAAATGGAAGTGTCTATAGTGAGTGCATACTCACAATGTTTGGGAGGGGGGCACGGGACAGTGGTTCCTGTGGAGGGAGGGGTGTAGGTGTCCATGGAAGCCTGACTCTGAGAGTCAAAAAGGGCGGACAGAGCTGGACACAGAAGATGTGGAAACAACACATTGAGATATACACTTACACAACAGATACATGTGTATACTAGTTTACTGTAGTGAACTGCCACAGCAATACATTGATGGATAAACAACTGTCTATGGCAGATTAATCCAGACGTTTTGCGTAGAATGACATAGTATCTGGGTAGAGTATGTGAATGGAAGCTACGGTTTGTGCCTACCTTTCATGGTCTTGGCATGGGCCTCACTGCTGCTCTCGCACACGGCTGAAAGGAACTCATCCACCTGCTTGAGGGAGAGCGAGTTGTGCAGTGTCTCGAGGGGGTAGATAGAGGGCACCATGGAGCAGCCTTCAAAGCCTGCGGTAGAAGATACACAGAGAGACAGACTCGCACCACCCCTCCATCTGAGCTGGCAGGAGGAGATGTGGTGGTGGAACTGTAGCTAGGCCCTTTCCCATTCGCTAGTAATTAAACTCAACGACATCAATGTGACGTTTCCTTGTGGAATAGTGTATAGTTAAGGTTGACCCTTCAGGTGTACTGCTGCATAAGAACATGCCAAAATCAAGCAGAATCATTCTCACACAAAGATCCAAAAAGAAGATGTTGAACAGTGAAGGATTACAAAAATACATTGTAAACTCAGTACACGAGTACTGTGCATGGGTCTTGTGTGAGGAGGACAGCCTTTTGACACACACCAATGAGCCTGTTTAGCATACACTCCACAACATACAGTGCAGCCAGAAAAAGAACAACTGGATGAAGACAACAAACAAGAATATGGATTGGGTGAGGGGACGTATCCACCCATCCATCTCCAGTTTGACATGCCATTGGGCTTGCTTTCTCAACTCCTATTGTGTAGTTCCAGCGCTTACCACTAAAGCCTTCTCAGACACCTTAATCACAGACAAAACTGCTACAGAAGCTACATAATAAAGCAATACCTATGAAGAGAGGCCTTGACGAATTCATTAACTCCCAATCATTAATCATGAATCATTAACTCCCTTGCCTAAACTCCAGTATGAAAACAAGGTTGATGGATTTTTATTTCCCTGAATATTAACCCCCCCCCCCCCAAAAAAAAAAAAAATATTCAGGCAGTCTTTGCAATTCAATTTCTACAAGGGAGAGTACCTGTGGAGAGCTCCTGCTGAAACTGTAAGAGTATCACTGGGGGCAGTTGTACAGTAGCACCATGAATCTGTCAGCCGAGGTCAGTGTACAACATAAAAAAGTTCATTTTCCAAGGTCTCTGATGACAAACATACTGTACATGACAAGGATTGCATGAAGGGATGGAACAATCCTCTCTTTACACGGACAACGTGACTGCCTGTTTCTCTCCATCTTGCAGCCTTTTTCCTCCACCTGGGTATCAAATTGAGCCCACACGCCAGATGCAGAGGGAGCAGAAAACGCTCATGCGACACAGCAATATCTGTGTATTAATTTCCTTGACAGAGTTGCGGAGAAAGAGACACACAGCCATATGAGACTGAAAAAGTGAAGGTGAATTTGCTGGGTCTTTACCTCTCTGCCAACTGGTCACGTCACTGGAAATGTGTAACTGGATTTCAACGCATAGATCTATTCTCAATTCTAAATTTCCTAATGGAATAGAAAGTCAAAAGTCTTTGCTGACATTTTGCCATGTCTCCCTGTGTGGCTTTACAAAGTGCCAATATTGGCACTAAATTGCTCTTGAAATCTGCAATTTTTGAACATACCACAGCTTAATAAGTCAATTAAAATATAGGACGACCTAGATATGCCGCATGGAACATCAGCAATCTGGCCCGAAAACATCCTTCATGGGTGTTGAGGGATCCGCAAAAGTACTGCTCCCTATCAGGACCTCCCACAGAGCAATGCCCCTCTCAGTCTGGGAGAAGTCCTTGTTTCTAAGATCTCTATTAACAGCCAGAGCCAGCAGGTCTCATCTAGTGTCTACTTCTTTGCAGTGTTGGGGTGTCAGATGGCTGAGCGGTGAGGGAGTCGGGCTAATAATCAGAAGGTTGCCGGATCGATTCCCCGCCGTGCCAAATGATGTTGTGTCCTTGGGCAAGGCACTTCACCCTACTTGCCTTTGGGGGGGAATGTCCCTGTACTTACTGTAAGTCGCTCTGGATAAGAGCGTCTGCTAAATGACTACATGTGAATGTTACCGAGCAGTAACATGCACGTGAGACACTTCATGCAAGCCTGAAACCCTTCAAAAAGAAGAGGTTTGTCCGTAAGGTCATTCAGTGTTTAAAGCCATGTCCCCTATAAGCATGCAGAAACGGGGCTCCGTTTAGTGCAGTTTATGTTGAAGAAAAAGAAGCTTTTCGAATGTCCATTCATAGCAGGTCACTGGCAAGAAAAAGAAACATGTGCTCAGAATTTACTTTTTCTTTCAAAACCCAACGCGCAAGAGAGAAAGCATGATAACAGATCTCCACAAAATGCCAAACTGGATTTGGGCTACTGATGACCTTAGTTAGGGTACAGGGGAATGTAGAAACCTTCCATTTGGAGAAGCAATTACTGCATTCTCTGGCAAGCATGCAGAGACAGTATGAGACGAGTCCAGAGACAAGGATGAATATGGGCACCAAGTTAGAAGACACAGAGTAAGTGGTGGTGGACAGGAAATGATGACACAGGCCTCAACACAAAGAAAAAAAGGACAGCGACAGAGAGAAACAAACAGCTAGAGAAAAGGTAAAGCAAAACTAGCAATGCTGAGGCTGTATCAGCAACAGCAGCTCCCCTGGCCCAGCACTGCATGGGGGGGGGGTAACCGGAGTCTCTCAAGGGCTGACCGTAGAGGCACTCTGGGGGTTCTTGGCCAGACAGCCAGTTCCTGAGGAGGCGCAGGTGGTAGGGACACTGGAGCAGGTGTTGGGCCATGGCCCTGTCCAGGGCCAGAGGAGCACCCCCTGGGAGGGTCAGGTCGTAGGACAGCCCCCTCAGCAGCTGGGTGACATGGTGCTCCTCTAGGGGCTCTGAGGAAGAAGAGGCAGAGCGAGGAAGAAGAGAGCACAGTGGAGGAGGAGCGGAAGGGATGTGGTTGTGCCAGGGATGTGCAGCATATGGTATTTTTTGTTTTTCTGAACTGGGTACCCAGCTACAGGTGCAGACTGTGTATGTTCGCATGAAAACCTTTTGCTCTTTATGAGCTTAGCGGGACCAAAGTAACAAAAAACAAGTATGTGTCCCATTTCAAGGAGTTCATACAAAGTTATCCAGAGGTCAACTAAAGCTGACAAGCATATATCCACAGCGTGTATCCACACTACTGATTAAATGGAAACACACAATTATGCCAGAGACAACTTGCCGCCTCCAGAGTGAGCATAACTGGTGAGACTTCATAACAGGTCAATGCCAGACATGAGACTGTGATAGTGGGTGCTAATTCCAAACAGCAACTAACAGTGCAGCCCAGATGGACAACAATGTGGAAATAAAGACAGGGGTATAAATGCATGAAAAATGAGAGGAGCGTGATTGTTTTTTTTGATGACGTGTTTGAATGGAGCCATTTAGTCCGTTTAACCTGATTCACGACTGGAGGACAGGACTGTGGTCTCATTCCGATGGTTTTCTAACACCTCTGTCTCCATTTCGGTCCACAAACACAACCTCCACACATTCTCTCTGTTTCATGGTCAGCACTGGACCAATGGACTGCAAAATAATACCCCAGATCACGACCGTCATCAAAACTGTCGGCCCCAACGGTCAACACAAAAACCATTGAAGATCTACATATACACAGACACAGCTCGTCTTTGCGGTCCCCAAGGTAAAACAATACAGAGACTTGGATGAGGTGTACCGCTACTGATAGTAGTGAATTCAATCTCAAACCTGTCTAATCTGCAAGAGACAGTCAAACCCCCCCCCTCCTCCCCCGACAGGTAGCAGCTGGTCTGTACTTCCCACAGTCTTCGAACATTTGGAAAGAGTTTTAACTGAAGTACTAAACCTGTCATTCTTTGTATGAGGTCAAGTGCAAAGGATTTTGACCGCAAAAAGTGTTGAGCAATCAATGATCAGCTTCACTTATCAGGCACACATTACTGTTGTTGTTGGGCTCATACATGCAGGACAAACCCATCCAGCTGCTAGATGGTACAGCACAGCTTGAAAAGAAGAATACATTTTATGGAATAATAATATGCTACAGTTCGAGCATACTAGCAGACTACTACACTACTAAAGGGAGCCTGTTCTACCCAAACTCCTGTAAGGAAAATGTCATAGAATATTCATTTATGCTTTAGTGTGTGTAAGTGTGTATATTAGGATGAATTCATTCTGTGGCACTACATTGTTTCTGCCATGCTTGAATATCAGCCAGCATTAATTTAATGCTGTAAGCATTGCAATGGCAATCATTTTTTTGTTAACCCTTTCCATGAAAGTTGATTGTCTAAAGACAATTATTTAGCAATGGTTAAATTAAAACCAGACAGTACTGTTGATAGAATGGTGTAGGGGTTAACTGTTTATAAAATAAAGTGCGTTGAGTTACCAATAACAGCACAAGGAGAAATTATATGTATACTAGTCCACACAGATATATCCTGTATCAGATATATCACATATACATATATTTCTCGTATAGAGAAAGTGGATCAAAGATACATTTGAAAGAAAAGTAGGTGACATTAACAGGTGAGGGTTCAAATTCACACAAGTGGAAGCACGGAGATGTCTTGTGAAATTGGAACTTGCAGAAATTGAGATCTTGATATCATGTAATTATGCAGCCATTGTCAAATCCAAATAGAACACAGAAATGTCCCCCTCCTTCCCAAAAAAGGGCATGCAAGATAAGAGGGAATGTTGGGAGTGGCGAGATAACTTGAAAAAAGCAGACATACCATTAGTCGGATGCCTGGCAAACGACACAGAAAATCTCTTTACTGCCGGCATAGAGAACAGTTCTGAGGAGATAAGAAAGGTAACTGGCGTTACTGGGCAGCAGTCTACCTGGCTCTGCTTCCTGTGTTTCTGTCTCTCAGTCTGTTGCTGTCTGCCTGACCCCTTTGTCAAGTGTTACGTGTTGCTGAGGGTCTAGTGGTTGTTCGTCACTGTCGTGCCTAACTGACATGGATAAGAAGATAATGAATGACTGATATTTAGTTTTAGTCTAGGAGTATTTAAGAAGATTGACAGGGTTCGGAGACGTCTTCTCAGATAATATAAAACTATATTATTTGTTTCAGTCATCTATATTGTAGTTATGCCCCTTTAAATCAAATCATAACTGAGGGGGAAAACAATGATGAACAATGAAAGTCAAAGATAGGCATGGTTAGTGCAGTCACTTGAAATACATTTTCCAATGGTGCAACTGTTTCTGGTGTCTTTAGACCTCATCATAGGTAAAAAAATTAACAAATATAAACCCTACTAAAAGAGCTTGATAAATATAAAGACTAACTGTGTATCAGCAACACAGAGAAAAATATGACGTAACAGTGTTATAGAGAGAAGCTTTTTGTTTGAGTATTATGTTGAGATTAGTTGACACAGTGCCACCGAGTGGACAAGAAAGTCAGTTCAGTTCTAACCCTAACCCGCAGTGAAAAAAAAGGAAAAAAGACAGGTGGCAGGTTATATGTCTCTGAAAATCCTTAGTGTGCGCTTCCTGAGGGGGTGATGACAGCCCTGACTTGACAGAGGGGGAATCAACTTGAGATCAAATTAAGCAAACCTATGTAGATGCACATTCTTGGCCATATCACTCATGTCCTGGCTGAGCATTTAGAATAATCAAGCTCAGATGAGGCCCCCTGGTGGTTATGAAAGTCACTGACTCAATGTGTAAGTATAACAAGAGCCAGGACATGGGAGGGGGTTTGCTGTCAGCATACATTAAAAGTCAATTCATAGATTTTCAGTGGCCTGACATATTTTAGGCTAAAGGGGATGCAAGCATGCGAGTTGCACTGAAAACTAACTGTCAGTCACTAGTTTGTTCATATTCTATATATTTGACCAATGAAACAGAATTCTCTAGTATTGGAATTAACCTCCTGTAGATTTGCATGGAGTGCTTATTCTTAAACTGTGAATAAAGATAAAAAAGGGAAATGCATAATAATAGGTGAGCTGTCAGATGGAATCAGGAGCTTATTAAAAAGTATTTTACAATGAAAATGCAATGCTTCCACATGCTGAGCATAAGATGAACAGAATTGCACACAGGTGCATACATTTGTTCTGTCCATAGACAAATAACTAGGAAATCAGACAACACAGACATTCTTCTACCAGACAGCTTAAGTAGAGATTGTTCCACACAACAGGCTTGGGTGCCCAATATGCAGTAAGTAGTAGGACCGTCAGACAGGAAAACAATTGAACAAATCCCCCAAAACCTTTCCCAAGGTCAGTAAAACATGCACAAAACATTTTTTTTTTTTTACCAACCTAATTTCACACATTTAGTGATGTTAGCAGGCATGCTTCCTTGATTATGATGCAACAGTATGGATCATTGGTGGTTTCTTTGCACTTTATGTCAATACTGCGTCAATTCTGATGTGGATCATGCTGAAGAAAAAAAACAACCATGCAAAGCATCATTCAGAGGGATGAAGGAAAATCACTCCTATTGTGGAAAAGATGGATGGGAGGGCTACTGGACTATGAATCTATCTGCCTGAAATCTATCAAAGGAATAAATGAATCAATTTAGGAGAGCAACCAGAAGGAGACAGGGGAGAGACATGTGCTGGGGTCCGATGAAATTCCCATCAAAAGAGTATTTAGGGTTTGACAGCAAGGTTGCTTCAGTGCCCAGGTGAGGATGTGAACAGGGAGAGATAGAGATCTAGACAGGTTGCGATTGGGCTTGGAGTGGAACATACCATCTCGACCAAGCACACTGCCGGGGGAGAGGTTTTTGCGGTGGTGTGTGAGGACGTATTCCCGCAGGTTGGGGGCGCTAGAGGACACCCCCAGGACGGAGGCACTGAAGAGGCCCGAGCACAGGGAGCCTGTGTGTGGAAAAACTGGTGGGATGGAGGGAAGAGTGGAGGAGGAGGGGGAATATTAGATCTCTTTACTCACCATGCAGTTATTAATAAGAGCCTTTCTCTAGACTGTTGCTAAGGCTGTATCTGAATGTGTGTGTATGAGTTTATGACAAGAGAGGCCGACACAAATGTAGGTCACTCTTAAGAACGGTCTCTTCTTTCTGATCAAAGAGAGAGCCGCTCTTCACTGGGACTTTACACTAATTTCTCACTTCATAATCAGCTGGAGGGGCTGGACTGAGAGGAAGCCAAGGGCTTAAGATATGAGGGATTTGATAAGGTGTAAATACAATCTTCTCCTGCTAGGACAGACAAGTGTGATACTGTAGGTCATAGACCGTGAGATAGAAATGTTCCATCTTAGTTCAGGGAACTTTCCGTGAATTACTTACTTATAGAATATTTAAAAAATAAGAAAGTGCTTCCACTTGGCATAGCTTTAAATGACTGTAAATCGTCTATTATTACACTTTTAAATCTAAAGCCACACTCATTCAAATTCAAACCCGATACAGATGAGTGGTGAACAGCGTCAGTAGAGTGGGTCAGAAACAATTGAATTAAAGACTGCATGCAGACACACAGAGCAAACGTTACACAGTCACTAGCACAAGGCCATTCCAGCTAGGTGAGCAACCGTACTGACTTTAAGTTTTATAATATTCTCCACTCCGCGTCTGTTTCCAGCTGGTCCCTGTAAACACTCTGTTAATATCCCTGCGTTAGCAGGTTGCAGTGGGAAGGGGGGGAGGGCTGGTTGTGTCCGTGGCGATTGTATCCTAGCGCCTGTTGACAGATGGATGTGAGTGGAGGCAGACAGGAATAGTACCCTGGGGGTTCAAGCCCCCTTAGATAGGCAGTGGGATCTGCCATAACGATATACTGACTACTCTGTAAAACTGATTTCTTTTATAATAACCTGGCACTTGTTTTTGAGTGTACACATGTTTTCCACTGAACTCTAGCCTGAATATTCTAGAGCCTTGGCTGCTGCAGTCATGGGAGCTATGCTGCAATTGGAAAGAGGGATGAGGCATGTTGGAAGGGGGGCACAGAAAATATGGAGGGGGAGAAATATGGAGGGACTGAAAAAAAGAGAGAGAGGGGTTGGCACAGGCAAGTGGTTGGAACAGGGAGCAGAAAGGCAGAAACAGGACACCCACCTGGGCCTGTCTGTTTGACCTCTGGGGACTGACGTGAGCAGGAGGGGAAGAGACGGTAGGAGGTGCCTTTAGACAAGTGGTTGGGGGAGGTCTCAGACAGGACCTGGTCAGGGTGAGACAAGAGACAGACAGCTGACACAGACAGGTAGTAAATTCACCATTTGCTAGTGGAAATGTTGATGTCTGTACTTAGTGGTCAGCGGCGTTGAAAACATCAATTAGTTACTATCGGCCGGGGCTACAGGGCTTAACTTTACTAGAATCTTTTGTATGAAGGAACTTTATACAAGACATTATACTATGTAAAATAAGAATCTATTGGGGCTTGATGCAAACACTAAATAGTTTGTTTAGTTACTCGTGAAATGATCCAGGGGATCTCAGTTGGGTAAGCTACCTCCATGGAGCCAGCCTTGCGGTTCCGCAGCATGGGCGATCTTTTCTGCATGTTGATTGGCTCGTTGAGGGGCAAAGCCCTGTCAGGCTCATCCTGTGATAGGTCCTCCAGGCTTCCCTGATTGGTCTGCTTCTCCTGGTTCTGAAGAACGCAGAAAGGGTTTTGTGTTCAAACACAAAGTCAACACACGTCTACAAAAATAGGTCCAGCTACATCCCCAAACACACACACACACACACACGTACCTCAGCGGATGCTGGGCGGAAGCCAAAGCCCAGGGGAACATTTTCCTTGTCCTCGCAGCCCTTCACCCCGGGGCTAAAGTGAAGCTCAACATGAAAGCGCTCCTCGGACGAAGGGTCCTAGTTATTACACGCCAGAGAGAGAGGGACAATCCAACACGCACGTATGAGAAAGAGGGACAACGTCAGAGAGTAAGCACCAGACAGAGTTAAAACTCTTGACAGAACAGTCCTAAAAGCACAGCCTTTACAAGCATAACTAGTAACCTGAGGGTTTAAATTGATTATAGGTGCCCTTTGTGAGCCCTTTGTGAAATTGCTTGTAAAAATGGCTATCCAAATCAAATTTGATTTGGACACACCTTATTGTTGTCTTCATACAGCATGATGACTATCTGGGTCATGTAGTTGAGCTCAGAGACAGCACCCAGGTAGTCCAAGGCCTGCTTCCACTGCTGGTCCTTCACCTCCTGTCACAAACACACACATACTCACTCTTTTTAGCTTCACAGCATCCCACAGACGGGAGGCGGGATGCCACAGATTCTTAGCCTGTTTATAGCCCGTTCCAAAACACACATTCACAAGCTAGGACAACCCATGACAATAAAACAACATAACTGGCATGACAGATTTAAAAGTAATTTTCTTTGTAGGGATGTATAAATGTTCAATAGAAACAAACAACAAGGGTTCCCTCACTGATACAGATAGTCATGAGAAATCCAGACATGGTCAATTTTTCATAATGGTCAATATACCAAATAATTCACAATGCCTTCACTTAGCGGGTGCTTTTATCCAAAGCGAAGTGCAGAACCTGGGGTGAATTTGAACCTGTGACCTCTTGATCTGCAGCCAAGTGCTCTAACCACTGAGCTAACCTTTACCACGTTCTCAAGCTCTGGAGCAGGCCCAGCACATAGCTGCAGCAGTGTGGTACTATCGCTTTGGGGAAAAAAGCGTCTGCCAAATAAATTCAATGTTAATGTCTTGTAGACGTACGTCCAGAAGGCCTCCGTAACGGAAGATGCTAAGCAGGGAGTGGACATGGCTCTCACTGGTGAAGTAGAGGCGGGTCCGCACGTGGCGACCCGGAGACATGACCCCTCGGGAGTACCTGAACCACCAGGAGGAGTAAAAGACAAAGGGTGATCACTCACTGGAGTCCAACGGACACACGGCCAATACACATACATGTTATTTACGTAAAATAACATTACAGTACATTATACTATTGTATAATATCTTTTAATTGAGCCTTTTTGATCGACTGAGCTTGACTGCCACACTGGTGGAACAATAATGTAATGTGTCCATTTGGCATACGCTTTCATCCAAAGCAACATACCGAAGCAGGGGCGGATTTGAAACTGCGATCACTTGACTTGCAGTCACATGGTCTACCACTAAGCTACACCCGAGCTGAAGAACACCTACACACAGCACCTAATGAGACTGCTCAATGGTACTGGGAGTCACTCAGACAGCGGAGAGACAGTGATAGGACGGTTGTGTGACCACGGTACAGTACAGTGGTAATGTAACTTACAGTGGGTGTAGCTTGTTGACGGCCTCGTCCTCGTGTGTCCTCTGCAGGTCCAGCTGGATCTTCTTCATCAAGGGCACACAGTAGGCCTGGGCTATGTCCAGCTTCTCAGGCTTGTTGATGCCATACTCCTACAGAGAAGCCCACCAAAACAAGCTCAACACAAAACCACAGCCGCAGGAAAGTGTGGAGGGGGGAAAGTTAGATGGGATCTTCAGGTGGATTGCTGTATTTGCTCTGTTCGTGAAATCATACAAATACAAGCCAGTAAGAGGTAGACAGAGCGGGAAAAAGAGACAGTCAAAGAGGTCCACCAGGTCCTGATTCCTCACTCCTGTGTGTGTGTATTGATGTGTATGCTTGTGTGTGTGTACTTTATGCAGATGTGTGTGTATGTATGCATGTGTCTCCTCCTCCCACCTGTGGTATGACTATGTCTGCGAGGGCGCGGGACAGTCTGAACAGCTCCAGCGTGTCCTCCAGCCCCAGGGAGGAGTTGTGCTGCGTGTCGTACTTCACACAGTCGTAGATGTCCGGGATCTTGCTGATGTCGTAGCGGCCGCTCTTCATGCGGAAATCTCTCTCCAGCTTGGACCAGCGCTGCAGCATCAGCTCCAGGGTTTCGCTGTGGTACAGCTGCAGATCTGGAGGGGAGGGGGGGCACACATTGGGGGAAAGTGAAGAAAGAGAAGTTAGCCTAGAAAATAAGTTTAAGGCCATGTTTGGGATTACAAGACAATCAAAAATTAGTCTGGATATATGTGTAAAAAAAATAAAAAAAATTGGCTGCAAAAGACTTGAAAGCCTTGTCCCATTTAATCCAATTAGATATCCCCTTTCTAATCATGGGTTTTATTCAATATTAATATTAGCTAAAGGGCTTTGTGAAGGTGAGATCCAGTGTGAGTTGGTGCTACTGTATGAGATGATGAGCACTTTATGCTATGAGGTGCCATGCTCATTACAAGAGCATGCAGGTTTAGGGAAATATCTGGTTACAAGCCACCATTGTCAGAATGATCAAAGGCAAGTCGGCATGTTCATATCATGTTTAATTTTGTGAATACATTTACAGTTCTTTTATGTCAGTCAGTGCACAGGCCAAACCTGCAGACTTGGGGTCTTCAAGTCTTTTGCGGATCTGGGAGGTGAGGCTCTGGATGAGGGCGTAAACCTTGTCGCAGGTCTTTACTGGGTTTTCTATGATCTTCATAGAGTTGACCAAGGATGGACTGCCTGTAGGGGCCAGCTGGAAAAGCACAGTCACACTTTTAGCAGGACTAGTGAACTAGGTAGCGTGTAACAGGTGTTGTAGTCCCTATAGTGCTGTTCAAGTGTTGATGTGCTTGTACTTTATGATGTATTTGATTATGTCAGTTGTTGACAGTTTAGGCTGAATACAAAAAACCTGATACAAAATCAACACTCTAATGCACCTTTTCATAGTCTGCCTGGGAGAAATCCTGGTCTTTCTGCATGATCTCATGTAGACGGGCTTTGACCCTCTGTTGACAGTCGGTCAGGGAGTCACTGTCGCTGTCCAGCAGACCGTTCATGTTGGCACTCTTCACCATCTGCACCAGGATTGGTGTCAGCTCCCCTTCTAGGGCCAACAAACCCTGCATGCAAGCACACATTGGTACAGTATAGACATGATGCATACAGAGAGAGAAACAGACAGAGAAGCAGAGAGGAGAGAGAGACCTTGGCAAATGCAGCCGCGGTCATCTGTACGCGGCCCTCGTCGGAAGCGTAGATCTTGAGGTCGTGGCGGTAGGTGCTGTGTAAGCGCAGCAGGCCACAGCCAGGAAACCCAGCGTAGTCTCCTACATGCAGAGAAACAGAACACAGACAAGTCAGTCCAGAGACAACAGGAGCCAGGCAGGGGAGAACCAAGGGTTACACAGGTTAGCCTCGTGATAATACCATTCTGTATTTAATTAGCACACAGTTATCTAAAGCAATATACATGGGGGGGATTGAACTTCTGGTCCAGCAGCCAAATGCTCTACCATCAATCCATATCCATCCTCAACGATACTTTCTTGTGACCTACAGTCATGGCTTTTTGACCAAAACACTTTCTGAGGCCCAAAGCACAAGGATACAGTATTTACACTCGAGCTGGGTTAAAATACATTTCAAATACTTTGAGTGTTGGCTTGAGATTGTGAGCTTTTTGGAATATTTTAGACAACAACAAGTTCCAATGAACAAGCCAAGCTCAATGAAGCACATACACTATACTGCCAAAAGTATTCACTCAGCTATCCAAATCATTGAATTCAGGTGCACAAAGCAAGGGCCATAAAGACATGGATGAGCGAGTTTGGTGTGGAAGAACTTGACTGGCCTGCACAGAGTCCTGACCTCAACCCCATAGAACACCTTTGGGATGAATTAGAGCGGACACTGCCAGCCAGGCCTTCTCGTCCAACATCTGTCCGACCTCACAAATGCACTTCTGGAAGGATGGTCAAAAATTCTCATAAACACACTCCTAAACCTTGTGGAAAGCTTTCCTAGAAGAGTTGAAGCTGTTATAGCTGCAAAGGGTGGCCCGACATCATATTAAATCCCATGGTTTAAGAATTGGATGACACTCACGTTCATATGTGTGTGAAGGCAGACGAGTGAATACTTTTGGCAATATAGTGTATCAAGAATGAGAAAGGATTTCTAGGTTTTCAAATGAGAGTGGTGTAAAAACGTGAAAATATTACTGGAAGTCAGTTCACCTGCAAAAAATCCCGGTTATGTCACATGTTATACTGGGGAGAAAAATTGAATGTGGTTCATAAGAATTCTTAGGAGTCTTTGGAGTAAAAACAAGGCCATGGACTACAAACACCTTAATCTTACTCATGCATTCAACACTAGTAGTTGGACGTAAGGTCAGAGGACGCACAGTCAAAGGATTTTGCCAGTAGAGTTAGTGAGAGATGATCCGTATAAAATGAACAGCTTCAAAATCGCTGAGTCACCTCAGAGGACCAGGCGGCCACCACACGGCTCACACAAAAACTCCACCACAGAGGATGCCGGACCGTTCGCGAGATGAAAGGTGATGGGAAGAAGAAGGTTAGTGGATGAAATGAAGGGTGAAGACTGGGCAGACGATGGCAGCAGTACGACGAGTGCACAGTCCAAGCCCTTCTCTTACCAATTGGGGACTCGCAGCCAAGGGACCTGCGGCCACCAGCTAGGAGTTTACAGTGCCAGAGGTGAGAAGAGAACAGCAGTTAACAGAAGACCTCTTACTTTGGGTATCGTACTGTGAAACTCCTGTAAATGACGTGGCAAAAGGGAGAGGAACAGTGGCATGTTTTCTCATTTGTTTGGCTGTACTAAATATTAAGTTTGGCTTCCTCTTGTTTTCTGGGCTTGAAGGACAGCTTCATGCATTTGCAAGACTAGACAGTAGAATAGAACAGAGGGGGATTTAGAGAGCAGTCATAAACATGAGTATACGTAGAGATATATTCCAGTGAAAGCTGCGTGCTCCAACAAATTCTTCTGCATAAACAACTGCCATGTTTATGCCCACATTTACACCCATGCAGCAGAAAAGCACAATGCAGTCAATGTTGTTAGCTACACTATAGATTAGGATCAATGATCAAATTTACAGTGCAGTGTGTACAGTATACATTAATGTCAGAGTGTAAACCCTTTTAAATAACTAATCAAAGATTTGAATGATTACTAGATTGAGAGAGCTTTTCTGGGTCTTAAACCCTGAAACAAAACAGTTGCATGTTGAGAATGCTGTCAATGTGTCCGACATTTGGTACAGTAGACAGAATCACAGGGTGAAAACCCCATAAACAATAGCAGGCGTGCCCTCAATGAGTGTTCAGTATGTCAACACCAAACTGCCGACTGATAACTAACGTTTCTTTCTTTTCAATGGTGGTAACTTGGACCGAGCAGACTTATTAGCCTGGTCCTAACCGGACCCTCGTACATTTCATTTGTACAGATCGCCCCATTGACAAACGTTAACTTCCTTGAAGGCGGGTCCTCTGTTGAAGTTTAAAACTATTGGATCTGCCCAGAGCCACTCTGATTTGCCATAACCAATCGCAAGCGTTCGCCTTAGCCAACTCCTTCACCACTACTGTAACGGAGCTAGCTGCCGTAGCTGGAAAATCTAACTTTTCCCGAACCCCGTGGGGAGGAGGGCCACAACATCATGGCCACCAGCAAAACTCAGCAAGGAATGTTCTTGCTCTGGCTTTAACCTATGGATATTCGGCAGTATTGCCACAACCGCAGAATAGTTTTGCTCGCATCTTTCTACGCCGCCATTACTGAACTACTCAAACTAGTGCACAACATTAACGTCATCGTCCTCCGCCACTCCCTCTGTTCGCTGATTGGACCTACAAATGTGTTTTTTCTGAAAACCGACTTCAGAGTCAAACTCCCAGACCTAGTCCAGAAGCAAAATCCAAATTGAGCAGAAGTACATAGGAGGGCAGAGCCAGGCTACAGACTTATAGCCTGCAAGACCAATTCTCAAACGTATTAGTCTGAAACCTCTCAATTCATTTTACTTTTCCAGTGGACGTTATCAGGGGCAGACCAAAATGCCTCTGGACGTAATTGGATAGATACAACCAATTAGAGCAACATCAAAAATACCTCAATGGCACTCCTCTGTACAGTCATTAATAAACCTGCCCATATCAGATGAAAGGATGTGATTGCAGTTTGGTCTGCTTTCCAATTTGTGGAAAATGCATGTTTTGTACATGCATTGTCATAAATGCATGGCATGTACAGTGTGCTTCTAAGAAGAGCACTACAATGCTATGGTGTGAAGAGAGGGAGAGATAATGTGAGTGTGTGTGTTGTGTGTGTGTAGACTACCTTGTCCTCCAGGGTACATGCAGCGGAAGGCCCTTCCCAGCTCCTCAGCCTGGACCCGGCCTGCAGGGGTGAGCTCACCACCCCACTTCAGCACCAGCAGCAGAGACGGACCTTCTCTCTGAGAGTCTGGCGTGCACACAAGTTCAAAAGGTACAAGCAGTGTTGGGGTATTGTTCGTCTCAGCCCATACAACAAAAATGTATATAATTTGCAATCCCAGGGACTGGATTTTTATTGTTAACAGGGTCATTTTCTTCTATGTCTGGTCCTTCATCCGTTTTACCTCATCAAATGCATAATGTGCGCATACACACAAACACCACCCTGGCTCAGTATTCCTACCTTCTTCCTCACTGGAGGCTTTAGGCTGTCCATTAGGCAGGTGTGTTAGCTGCACCTTCCTGTTAATACCTGAGAAATGGCCATACCTGGCGTATGCATAACACACACACATACATATATGCGCGCACACACACACACACACACACACACACACACACAGAAAGAGACAATGGAGAGGAGATAGACAGGGCAGAGGTCTAATAATTTAGCCAAACCCATACAGTGCTATACATTGACATTTTGTTGAGCCAGTTGGGGTCAATATAATATCAAGTCAGTCAAAAGCAAAAAGTAACACTTTCCAACTGTTGAAATGACTGAGTGACATGAAACAGAAACAACCCCACTGCTGTTGGACATGACACACCTCAGACTCCATATCAACCAACCAGCTAAAATGTTAACAGGTGCTCAGTGTATCAGTGAGATGCTATGCCACGCGAGCTTCCATGTTTTTCTAAATGTGTATGCATGCATGTTCTCAGTCAGACCCACTGTGTGCTAATCCTCTATGTGCCATACCAAAGCCTGTCCTTTGGCATCTGACAGGCTTTTGACGAGTCTTAGAGTCAGTGCGGTCTGAAAGTTGACACCGTCGGACTCGGGACCCCACCACTGAAGGTGGGGTTGGTTCAATGGCCTCCAGTTAGCTAAATACCGTGCTCACAATAGGCTGTCCGTTAACGCAACAACTTGCCCTACGCACACAGCTAATGACATCATAGTTTCCCCATGGGGGAAACAGATTAAGCGTCGCTGAAACAGACATTTAGTCGGACACCAGCTGGAGTGGGTATGCTGATGGCACTCTGGAAAATTAAGGGGATTGATGCAAGATATACGATCAGTGTTTTCACCACTGATCCCTTATAGACTTCTCATGTGCTGCCAATTAAAAATAGATCAAATGCATTTGAAGAAGGCTGCTGGACCATGTCCAACACACACCAACTAGGTGTCAGATGTGCGGGTAACCATGTTATTAACCGTGGTTATGGTTGCTGAATCGCACATGGTTAATAATTATCAAATTCCATCAATATCCACCTGATACCTGTGGATAATATGATAGTGAATGTGGTCTGTTGAGCTTGGGGTACATAGAGAGGCTGGGGGAGGGAGGGGGATATAAGGAAAGAACAGAAGGTAGGATGTAAAAGACAAGTGGAGAGGGGCATTTAAAGGGTGACATGCAAGTCCCATGGCAGCATAGCATTAAACATACTAACACACACACACACACCAGACTTGTAGTGACGATTGCGCATAGTGGTTCTTGGTTAAAACTGTGGCTAGTCGGTCAGTAGTCAGTTTAGGGATTGTGAATGGAGGTTAAAGGTGGTTACAGCGAGGGCTGACAGCAAGGAGGAACCTCGCCCTTTAAAGAGACGGAGGATGTAAAGGGGTGCGTACTGAGTGTCATTCAAGCTGGATTCCCTTTGGAGAAAAGGAAGAGGGGAAGAAAGAAACAGGGGGAAAGGAAAGATAAGGGAGAAAAGAGTTAGAGACTACAGGAGGGAGGGAATGTTCAAAAGTGAAAAAAGGAACCAAAGTTATGAGGAGTCTTGTTTAGTGAGTCTAGAACATTGATTGCCGTGTGTAGGATATCAAACAAAAGACAGCATTGACATCGCAGCTAGAAGATCTCCTCTAAAAGCACTGCAGACAGAGCAGATGACTAGCTATGAATGGGTGAGATGAAGAACAACAAAATGGAAGTGTTCGAAAAGTGTGTGTCAGCTATGTGCTTTCTCCATGTGACACAGGAATGTAAATGTGCGTCTGTATCTTTGTGCATGCACTTTCAAGCATGAAAATGTGGATGCACTGACGTGTACGACTTGAGTGTGCAAAGACCTTTCTGGGATGGTAATCATTTTTGTACACGGTCGGCCAGGATAAGGTCGTAAACAGCTCACTCACATTTCTAGGACGGTCTTGAGTTGTTCCAGTTTGGATTTCTTCTCCTCTATCTCACAGTCGGTATGCTGGCCTAGCTCGGCTAACAGCAGACGGGCTATGTCCAGCACTTCCTATAGACACACACATGATACAGTTTACCCACAACAAATAAAAACACTCATACGGATATGACCCAGTATGGCTACAATATGCCTATAGTAGTTGACTGACCTGCAGCTGTTTGGGCTTCTTTAGCTTGAGTTTCCCAGACTTGTAGCCTCCGTACTTCTCAAACAACTCAAAAAACCTACAGACACAACAAACCTGTCACTTCAATACTGCAGGTCAGGTGTGTGTGAGTAATGGGGTAAGACAATATTTAGGTAGAGGAGTGTGTGGGGAGAAGGCTAAAGAGACCAATTACATGTTATTAATTTAGCGATGCTTTTATCCAATACAACACACAATTTGTAGAAAGTATTAGGGATTAGAAGTGAATAGTTCTAACTAGGGCTGCAACAATAAATCGATAAAATGTTATTATTAAAAGACTTGGCAACGAATTTCATTATCAATTCGTTGTGTCGCGCGACTATTACGCCAATCAATAAGTCGCAGAGATGTTCCGATTATAAAAAATAAATAAAGTTGCGTTGAGCACGGAGCAAAGCAGAGCGGAGGTAGAGGAAAGACCCGTTACGTTAATTGAAACACATGCCGGAGGCAATCAGTACGACCTAAGTCATCCAAGGTGTGGGATCATTTCACTTTCTAGAGAGGGTACAATTTCTGGGGCGTATTTTTGTACGCCCTTCGTATTGTTAGCTGCTGCGATTCCCACACAACAGAAGTGTAGTAGTTAGCTAGCTCTACAATTTACCGGGGCTAGGTCTGAATCTAGGAGCAAAATGGAGCACGGCTGCCAGCTGTAGGTCTATGCAGGTAGCAACGCTGGTGCTAAATAAGTATTTAGCTGGTCAGCTCCATGACGCCGAACTTCCCTCGACTTATAGCTATGGTACTAATGCTGAGGACTCGCTGGTATAGCTGTCTGCCTTACTAGAACGGCGTGTAGAGGGTTTTCACGGCGCGTCATCAGACCGGAAGTCGCCATATTGGAGGCACTCCGCATCACAACAAAGCACAGGCACTGAAGTATATACCCAACGTCGTCAAGGAAAATGGTTAATTATTGCCGTGTTTAAGGTTGTACCAATAGGACAGATCGAGAAAAACATTTGCAATATTATCGACTTCCAAAAGTTATTAAAAACCAGGGAGAGGAATGTCAGAGATTATCAATGTAAAGGAGGCGCTTGTGGTTGGCAATGCTCAACCAAGATCTACCAGGGAAAAAACAGGATTGAGAGTCACTTGGCTAAACCTTGAGTATCGTAATGATATCATACAGTTAAGGTTAGGTTGGTTAAAGACGTTATTGCATTACTTACTTTGGCCTTCACAACACAACGGTCGTTGATAACTTGGTACTGCGTCTCCCTCACCCATCCACACACCATCTGTTTATAGGCCTCCAAACCTTTGCAGGATTTAAGGTCTTCCGCTGTGTATGGGCTCGGCGAGAAAACCAGGTAGTTGACTATATTGGGATATGCAACTGAAGGAAGAATCCGGGTCGTCACGGATCCAATAGGGAGCTAACTCGTAGGGATCTACACGCCAATAAATCGTAATTTCTCGAAATATTGCGCATTTTCTTGTGGTCCAAGTCCTTTCCTATATGCCTTTGCATCTTGGCCGTGTTTTGATGAGCTTTTCGGTTGTTTGGACATGGCTACATTCACTTAAAGTATCCAAAGCGCATAATACTCCATTGTACTCCGTTCAGTTATTTACACCGAGTGCCTCCACAATGGCCGCGCATCCGGGTTACTGCCCAGAATGTGACGTCGGTGAAAACCCTCTATCTATGCGTCGTTGCTAACGTGTGCTGATGTTGTGACGTTAGGCTAGCACTAAGGTCCCTTCTGCCAAACAAGATACTTTTTGCCAGATTTCAGCCTAAACCGCCGACGTTGTCTCTGTAGTCCAAATATTGAGGGACCCTCAGGGGTGGGAAATTAATAATAAATATATATGTATGGGAGAGAACAATGGTTGTGCTTGCTGAAGGCTTGAGCCAATTTTTTTTCCAGATTAATTGAAAAAATTATTGACAGACTAATTGATTATTAAAATAATCGTTAATTGCAGCCCTAGTTCTAACAGTATTTCAATGATCACAGTCAAGGAATGGTGTGTATTTACTAGACACACAAAATAACCACATCTCAGCTACCAGACACGGCAAAAGAACAATACTACAGTGCAGCAAGAACGTCTCAACTACTTAATTACAGTACAACAATACTAACAGTGGGTGTCTGACTTCCATCTTCATCTTCTGTTTGGGGGTGCGGTCCCCGTGGCGGATGATAGCGATGACACAGCGCAGCTCCATCCTGCAAGAAAAATGATGAGGGATGAGTCCAGGCAGACACCCGATCCTTGATTAACATCCTCTCACTTCATCACATGATAAGGGCCAGCTGGCTTAAAAGGGGCACCCAGATGACTTACACTCAAAGGGAACTTCATGAATGATCAGAGGGCAGTTAACATACTGTAAGAGCTCTGATGAATAACATGTAATTTCAGTCTCCAGTGCAGATCCTTACATGGTTCCTGAGGTGGTGGGGACGATGGGGATGTCCTCAGCCTCCATGGGGATGGACCAGGGGATGTGGAACTGAGGAGCAAGCTCCCTCATCACCATGTTCCTGCAGGAGAGACGAGTGTTAAAAATCTGTGCTGCCACTGGGCCAGCTTGGAATTGTAGTTTCCATTTGTGTTATTTAGGAGAGCATCTTAGTGAACACAAGGTTTTGGTTACCCTGCCTAGACACTAGAACTGTAAATGAGAGGGTAAGTGAAATGTAACCATGACATAACTGGTCACCCCAGGTTGGAGGGAATTACTACCACCCCTTTGGAGGCTGACAAATGATCAAATCAAACATGCAAGATTCAAAAATGTGCCTTGCAGAATACAATTATACAGATATAAAGTCAGTCCAAAGTTAAATTAAGTGTTGTGTTAGGTCAAATAAAGTTTGCAATTTACAAGAAACATTTATAGGCTAACTGAACATGTACCAACATGGTCAATTTAGCACAGGCAGATCTTGTAAAAATTCTAATTTACAAAATAAATATAAAGTAGAGTGTATTAGCTCATGGCTTCTCCTACCCCAAAACCTTGGCACAGTCGTCATAGTACTTCATGGAGTTCTTTACAAAGCTGAAGCCGTTGACGTCACAGACAAAGGAATGGCCATTTGCTCTCAGAAGGTCGAAACCACACACAGTTTGCTGGAGGGAGAAAATGGGTACAAAACAAAATTATATATACAACAAAAGGTAATTGAATATCGGTCAAGATACTTTGTCCTTCTTTTCAGCTGAGGAAATGGGGTGCATCGTGAGTGAAATCCCCCCCCCCCCCTGCTCAGTTCTTTCACAAAGGCATGGGGGAAGAAAGAGAACCAAACTTGGAACCCAGTTGGGAGTATTGAAAAATGCACACTTCAAGGACCTACATGAGTCTACCTCACTTTAATTGGGTGTCAGGTATATAATAAGTCAGGTATACAATAATGAATAAAATCTATTCATATGGCAGGTGCTTTTATCTAAAACAACATACAGTACAGAGGTGATCCTCCAACCGACTGCGACCTGTTGATATAAAAATATAATGTGTTCTAACCTATCCTTCCTAAATAATTATCAGTGGGCAAGTCTCACCTTAAAGGCCAGGCAGACTTTGCGGGCCACCAGCTTCTCCATGGCCGTGAGCATGACCGGGTAGCGGATCTCCTTCCCCTCGCTGTCCCTCTCCACCTTCCCGTCCAGGGCGGGGGACTTCCGGGCCTCAGCGTGGGCGTAGTCTGGTCCCACTGTGTACACCTGCAACCATGCACACAGTCAAGCAACAGCAACATTTACTACTGTACAAAGTCAATGTTGAGGTATTCAAATGTAAGTATATTTGGGCCAAATTAGTTCAGTGTTTTACCTCGTACCATGCAAACAAACAGGCAATATTCCATGAAGTGGCAGACACACCGAATACTGTACAGTGCACCCACATACAGTAGTTCCATGAACATGTTGTATATACAACACCTACCTTTCACCAGACCAAAACGATAGAGACTGCATAGTGTAAGGTACAGTTCATACACACACACACAAAGGTTAAGAGCAAGTACCTTGACATCCGTTCCATCCGTGGGCATGAACTCCTCGTAGATGTAGGAGCCAGTCTTTCGTACACTGCTCTCTGGGGAGTACACACTGCTACGACTCCCTATCTGGAGAAGAGAACCAGGTAAACTCCATTAGTTTATCCATCTACTGGGTGGGAGAATAAATAGGCCTTGTTCTAATACCTGTGACAGTAGAGCCTGCATCCATTAAGCCCAATAATAAAGAATGACATTGCTACATAATAATAATGATGACTTTATTTAGCAGACACTTATCAAAAAAGGACATACAGAAGGGGAATCTCAGCGAACCTGAGA
Source organism: Hypomesus nipponensis (assembly GCF_054491055.1). Classification (NCBI taxonomy): domain Eukaryota; kingdom Metazoa; phylum Chordata; class Actinopteri; order Osmeriformes; family Osmeridae; genus Hypomesus; species Hypomesus nipponensis. The sequence goes on along the minus strand of NC_140374.1, from coordinate 6,788,205 downwards.
CATCTTCAACTGCAGTCAAATGCTGCATCACAGAGCTATCCCCAAAATGACAGTTGTGCCCACATCCTTCGTGAAGCCCCTCTATACCTTTCTGAAGAGCCTCTGGCTTCCTCCTCCAGCGGAGGTGGGGTAGTAGATGTACACGTTATGGTCTTCGGCACAAACAGGTTTTTCCACGAACGGCTTGGGAAACACCTCCCCATTCACCTCTACATGGTCCTCCCCCTCTACCAAGCTACACTCTGCCAGAAAGACACATGGAACGGCCCATTACAGACAAAATAGGGAGTATGGGATGGGGGTTTCTCAGAAGGAATTCTGGTTGGTTACTGTACAGGAAACGAGCCTCACCTTCTGGTCTGTCTGGGTCACGGTTCAATACAGCGTACCGAGGAAGGTCAATGCCTTCCTCCTGCAATATCCTGTATACCTCCCTCCTGGGGAAGAAACAAGGAGATTTTCAGGTGTGTGTGTGGAAATGGAAGTGAGAAAGAGAATTAATAAGTCTGAGAGAAAGAGAGAGAGAAAGAGAGAGAGACTTCAATACTCCTACCTATCCTGAATGAAGTATTGCATGTTGAGATCATTGATGAGTAGTGGATTTCTGAGTTTGGCATACTCCACAGCCTTGTCCAATGGGAAACCTATAAAACGACCCCCATATACACATTCATACACACATGGGGGGGGGGGGGGGGGGTGAGAAACACATTCAGAAAAATCCCATACCACTGTACATACAAATGTCCATGTTCCTGTACATGTGTATTTTTGATAACCGATTGTCACACATGAAACACCATGTACACAAAAAGACACGTTACATGACTCATCAGTGTGTGCATTCTCCGTGGCTTTTTTAACACTATAGTGTGAATGTATGTCCTGGGTGCCCATACGTACGTTCGTTTGTACCTTTGGAGTGGAAGGAGATGAGACAGTCGCATAGTGGCCACTTGTCCACGGGCTCGTTGAGAATGACCTCCTCTGGGAAGATGACCACCGTGATGTACTCAAATTTGCACAGCCTCTCCAGGATCTGGGTCATGGGCTTGGAGTTGGACTTCTTCATCATGGAGCAGATACCCACCACAATCTGTCTCTCTGAGGGCTGAGCGGGCAGAGAGAGAGAGAGAGAGAGAGAGAGAGAGAGAGAGAGAGAGAGAGAGAGAGAGAGAGAGAGAGAGAGAGAGAGAGAGAGAGAGAGCGGGCAGAGAGAGAGAGAGAGGGCAGAGAGAGCGGGCAGAGAGAGAGAGAGAGAGAGGGCAGAGAGAGCGGGCAGAGAGAGAGAGAGGGCAGAGAGAGAGAGAGAGAGGGCAGAGAGAGCGGGCAGAGAGAGAGAGGGCAGAGAGAGAGAGAGAGAAAGAGAGAAAGAGAGAAAGAGAGATGACCTCAACATAGTGCCCTAATTCCATCCAGTTGTACAAAGGAAATTAAACAATGGTAGCCTTTTATAGCCACAGAAACCACTAGTCTTTCTATAATGTTTACTTAATATATCCCTCCCTACCTTCCTTTCTATCTTTACCTCCATCCCTTGATGTCCATCTGGCTCTCATCCTTCCAAATACATTTTTCAGCTCTTCTCTCTTTTCTATTCTCACCAGCCCACCAAACAATTTTACATCCTTTATTTCTTGCATCCATTCCCTTTGTAGTGATAATACCTTTAGCTCGCCAGTCTATCTTCTTCCCATGTCATCCTTTCATCTCTCATCCCTCCAAAACACTTTCATTTACACCAGTGCAACATAATCACTCCCTGAAGGGTTCAACTAATTACCGTCAGTAGTAGTTGTCTTTGCAGCTTATAATTCCTTACTCACCGAATCATCCTCCTCTTCCTCCTCCAGCTCCTCTTCCTCCTCCTCCTCCACTCCCCTGAACGAGTCTCCCTCGTTCTTCATGCGTCTGTCCTTGGGACCTGTGTGGTCTTCATCCTCACTACCAATCACAAACCTGGGAAGTCCGTCTGCCTGGCCCTGGTTGCAAGCCTCTGACATCACAGAGACAGGATGTCAGGGAGGCTCCGGTAGTTCCTCATGGCAGTCCAGGCCAGTTGGTGCCCAGAGCAGGGGGTTGTGGGTAAGAGGAGGACAGTGGTGAAGGATCTATATACAACCTCACTGTCTCAGACTCGAGGCAGGGCAGACACTTGCGAGGACGATGATGAAGACTGATATGGAGTGAAGCGTAGCGCAAGGGGGGGATGAAGGGTGGGGTGACAGACGAGGTAGAAGTTGCTGATACGAGGGATGAGGTGGCGCAATGTTCTAGAAGGTAGATGGGAGTGTTGTCTTCACAGGGGTGAGATAGAGAACGCTTGGGGTAGATGATGGGTATAAACTGAGGGTGAAGGAGAGCACCCCCAACATCAAGAACAAAGTCTCATTCTCCAGAGCAGTACTGATCTGGCCCCAGAGTCAAAACAAAGTCTTCAATGGACTCTCACTTTCCTTGCTCTAGTCCCAACCTATTAAAACTGAGAGAAGAGAGAGAGGGGGTGGGGGTCATTTTTTTATCTTTCATTCTTTGACAACAAAAAACATTTCATGCACATTCATGTCTACCCTGCTTCGAGAAATATTCCCCCGGCTTGAAACCTTGTGATAGGAGTCGAGGACAACAACAAAATCCAAAGCCTCATAAACAGTTCCTTCTTGGCCTGGTTCCTGTGTGAAAGTCTCCATGCACCCACTGATTCAGCTTAATTCAACTGGCCTAAGTGCCAGGCCACTGTTAGGGGTTGCCATGGCTACATACTGTAGCCTGAGGAGCAACACTGTCTTCCTTTTGTGCTGCCAGGAAGATGTAGTGTCATCTTACCCTAAGTTGAGAGTGATAAGTGCTCCTTAAAATCGATTGCCTTGACCTACAGCGCAAATCAACCCATCTCAAAATGTTATGTTGAAGTATTTAGTGTAATGAAAGGGCAGTCAATATAATTGTTATTTACTGAACAGACATTTATAGTTCACTCCAACAATAACTGGTCCTACAGCTTTGATTTGCATAGGAAGGACCCAAACAGAAACGAAAAACATTGTTAGGTAACACTTACACAAGCAGCACTTGTCCAATATATTTCAACCTGCATACCAACAAAGAAAATGGTGTATGAAATGAAAACTAAATGAGAACAGCATTACGCATCCATAACCCAAGCCTGCCAAAACTTGTCCCTTGTGGAAACAAGTTTTTACCTCCACCAACAGTGTGGCATTAATTGAGGTTTATGGATGTATACAGTAGTCAGTCAACTGACACCAGACAATTACATTTATTTAGCCTAATCTGCTCAATGTCTCTCTGTGAGGTATCTAAGTCAATATATTTTTATTGTGAACACAAAACACAACACAAAGCTGGTTCACAGAAAAAGCAACATGAGGATTTCAAAAGGCCCGTTTGTGTCATATAGTCTGGCCTGCTTCCTTCCTGGTCCACTCACGAAATGGTGAACACTGTTACAAGGTGACATTCCCACAAGACCACAATATAAGACTGAATGTGAATCAATACAGTGATAGACTATTAAAAAAACAATATAACAACATAAAACCAAGCAATTAAGCTGGCAACTATCTCAATTTCTCACACACCCTCAGATTTCTAGCATTTACATGCTTACTAAAACAGCTAACTCCTAAAAAAGAATAGCTACACCATGCCACCTCAAACAAGAAGCCAACAATTCAACAAGCTACCGCCCGAAGGCCAAGATGACTTCTTATTGTCAGAACGCATCAAAAGAAACATTGAAATAAGCTACTAGAAACTTGGAGAGGAAATATAACTGTTTGAGCAGCTTACTTTTTGTAGTACACTTCTGCCAAGGCATTTCTTATCTTGAGCTTGTGTGTGCCCAAGCGTAACCCAGACCCCCAGAATAGCTTTTGCCCTCGTATGTGGTCATAGAGGAAAAGGAGGAGAGAGGAGGGTAGAGGGCTTGTAAGAGGGGGTTGAGATGATTGGGTGTCGGGTGCCAAAAACCCCCAAGCTCCTCAAAAGATAACTCATCATAATTCGCCTCTGGGGCGTTGACAGGCGGCACTAAACCAAGAGGAAGCCCATCTCACTGACCTCAGGTCAGGAAACACTAAGAGAGAGGAACAAACTCGTAAATAAATAGCTACAAAAGTGTAGGGACACTCATCGCAGTGCTGCAAGGAACTGAAATAGGTTTGAAGAGGAAGTTGTCTAAGACGTGTCCATAGAACTATTATGGGCCGCTGTACTATTGGTACTGGATAATAGCAAGGATTCTAGCCCAATAACTGTCACCCGTTTCTTTTACCGTTTATGGTCACGTGGGAGATGGCAACACATACGCTAAGACAGAATGCTTACCCATTAAACTATCTATAGCATTCTGTTTTTTGAATCATCTAAAACAATCTTGGGTTGAGTCATTCAACAGCAAGCATAAATCACCCCTGTTCCCAGACTTCCATTCTACCAAATCACATCATTTTCTCCATGTCAGCCTTCAGATTGAATGCTTTCCATCCCTTCATGCAGTCACTTCCTTTGACTCCTATAAATAAAACGGGAAGCAGATTAAAAACAGTGCCACCGTCTCCCTCTGCCATCGACCGCCTGTGAGTCACCCCCTGAGACCGACTGTCCAACCCCATCAAAGGCTTTTAACCTTTGAGACAGTTTACAGTTGGTGCCCTTCCATATCCATAAACGAACAGAAAGAAGGTCATTAGCTCACACAAAGACATTCGCTATCACTTTTCGCTAGCAATGATAAGACCAACAAATGACACAAACAACTGTGATGATAGGCTGTGCAAACAGAGAAGCTGGATCATAACTCAAAGGTTTATTTAGTGAGGGGAGTGAAAGAGGTTGACAACAGAAGGAAAAAAAGGCAGCATTCAACCACTTACTGGTTGATAGTGACTGCGGACTTACAGGTGTTTTGGAAGACGAGCTGTGATTGAAGAATCATTGTGTTGTGTTATCATCCCTGCCATTTATAAATACTGAGACGGAACAGACAAGCAGGTCGTTGACTGAGGTACCTCCGATGCCAAATCATTAACAAAACGGTTATTGATATATCTAAGAAGCGCAAGAACAATAACATAAATGTATGAACGTAGATATGCCCTTAAACTGGGCCCCAGGAGCACAGGATAACCTCGTAAAAGATAAGACGCACCTCTTATGTTATTTCACAACAGTAGGTCCGAACAAAGACTGAACAACCAAGGGTTCTACAAAACTTATATTTTCCTGCCAATTAGTCTGGCCAATCCAGCACAGAAGTTATTCCAAAAGAAAACACTTTCAGAATCCATCAGAAGAGGCTTGTCACATTTGGACATCAACAGATTTTCCTGCTGATGTTTACCATTAATAGTGAGCAAGGTTTCAGGAACTTAAATAGGACTTTCAAGATTACTGTGTAGTTGTGGTTGACAAAGCTGACTGTGAAAGTCGTCCATGTGGTCATCCACATCACAAGAGTCAGAGCCCCCTGTCTGTGTGCCTGCCTGCCAGCCAGCCTACCAGGCAGCTCTGCGTCACTATTCACTGGATGCGGTTCACTCAGACAGCTCAATATACATTCTAATACTGTCTGTTACTTTCAACTGAGCACGGATGTGCAATAATGTGATTGTAAACAAAGACCAAAAACAGATGTGAAGGTTGTGTCAAACTATACTGCAGTCTTAGCCTAGGCAAAGGGTGTTGTCACACTGAAATGTTTCCCCAGTAAGAGTAACTCTTTATTCTTAACTTTGACACGTCTGGCTAAAGTGCCCAGTTGAATTACTCCTACTTTAATTACTTACTGCAAACCTTTAGAAAATGAAATCCTTCGTTTTCTAATCGTAGATAGTCATCAATGTCTAGTGAAGGCTCCTAAGAGTGGAGGACTTGGACACATTCAAGTGGCTAAATGACACTGCAGCTGACATTTTACGAAGCTAACCTAATACCTGAATATTAATGCCAAGATACCACCTCCATCTTATTGGGATAATTTTAATGTATTTATCATTCAAATAACTTGGAATCTGTCATTTGAGGTGTCTGTTCCAATCGTAGGTTCCCTGGCACGCGTTCCCGCATTCAGATACGCTCAACGTTGCCTCCTTGTCTAAGTGTTTCAAAGTAGCCGGCTGAGTGTGTTCATATACATGACCATCCGAGACATAGTTAACTTTTAGACAATGTAGTTACAAAGCACCAAGCTGTAAATTCTGAAAAGAATGGCAAACTCACCGCTTTCGAGTTGTAGCCAGCTGTCAACTTCCTTGTCCCTTGACAGTTGTTTGCAGTGCTGTGCACGCGCAAATTCACCCCATCCGAAGTTGTAGATAAGCTTCCTTTTTTTCTCCTTTGAAGTGAATGTGTCCTTTAAAACGAAACTGTTGCGTTACTGCCATCTATCGTTTGGAGTGCAAGGAGTCAAATTACTAAACATAGAATACAATGGCAAAATGTATAATTTCAAACATTATCTGTCAACGTGTAGGCCTATAATCTGTGGGTCGACGGTCCGTGTACCTGGTGGCCATTCGTTTTTCTATTTTGCAACCCAAAATGGAACGGGGGGTGGGGGTGGGGTCACCATTTCGGATGTCAGAACCAGAATAAGGGAAATGCTTGGTTTGCTTTATTTTGTTTTATTTTGGAATAATGGAATAATCATTTAATACAAATGGTTTTGTTCTGCCCTTGGAAAGCATTGAGAATAGGCTTGGTAGTTTAGCGCCATCTAGTGGCCATTTTAGAATTTCAGTCTTTTCCGTCGATCATTTGTCGGTTTCATCTACAGCTGACTCGTGCTGTTATTTGTTGTTTCCATGGTAACAGAAGCCAGCTCTGAAATAATTCATTTTTTACGTTGATAACACAAACAACAAAACTACTCTCTTAATCCCAAACAATATCGATCCTTGTCTATCTGTTGTTTCCTTATAAAGCATCGTCTGTAAGTATCATTCATAAATACTTTCGGTATTGTTTGCGATCAATGGCACATCCAGGGAGGACAAACATTCTGCTCTCAATGTAATCACAACGACTGAGGTGAAATCAGTTTCATATTCGAGATTCAACAGACATATTCGTGCCTCCGCTCGGGCTTCGCGTCATATTTGGACCGGGGTAAAAGAGTAGACAGTCCGAATGTTTCTTCATCTTTGTCAAAATCGACCATACAAACTTCAAACTTGTTGCACATTCTTCTACTACTGACTAACCCATTTGTCCAAGCTTTGGTTTGGTGATAATGTTGATTATTGATTAACCCATAGGCAATAAATCAATAAAAACACCAATATTTCAGTATTTCCTCAATATCTTTGTCAAACATGAACGTAGAACCTTCAGACCTGTTTCATATTCTTCTACTACTAGCTGACCAAGTTGTCCAAGCTTTGGTTTGGTGATACAGTTGATTATTGATTAACCCATTGCCAATAAATCAATAAAAACACCAATATTTCAGTATTTCCTCAACATCTTTATCAAAAATGAACATAGAAACTTCAAACTTGATGCACATTCTTCTAATACTAGCAGACCAAGTTGTCCAAGCGTTGGTTTGGTGATAAAGTTGATTATTGATTAATCCCATAGCCAATAAATCAATAAAAACACACATTTTCAAGTATTTCATCAATATCTTTGTCAAAAATGAACATAGAAACTTCAGACTTGTTGCTGATTCTCCTACTACTAGCTGACCAGGTTGTACAAGCTTTGGTTTGGTGATAAAGTTGATTATTGATTAATCCATAGCCAATAAGTCAATAAAAACACAAATATTTCAGTATTTCCTCAATATCTTTGTCAAAAATTAACCTAGAAACTTCAAACTTATGGCTATGGCCCTGGTTAATCAATAATCGTGTTTATCACCAAACCAATAAGCTTGAACAACTTGGTCAGCAAGTAGTAGTAGAATGTTTAACAAGTCTAAGGTTCTATGTTCATTTTTGACAAAGATATTGAGGAAGTTCTGAAATATTTGTGTTTTTATTATTGGCTATGGATTAATCAATAATCAACTTTATCACTAAACCAAAGCCTGAGCAAATTGGTCAGCTAGTAGTAGAAGAATGTGAAACAGGTCTGAAGGTTTTATGATAATTGTTGACAAATATATTGATGAAATACTGAAATATTGATGTTTTTATTCATTTATTAGCAATGGGTTAATCAATAATCAACTTCATCAACAAACCAAGGGTTGGACAACTTGGTCAGCTAGGAGTAGAAGAGTGTGAAACAAGACTGAAGTTTCTATGTTAATTTTTGACAAAGTTATTGATGAAATACTTGAAAATTTGTGTTATTAATTTAATGGCTATGGGTTAATCAATAATTAACTTTATCACCAAACCAAAGCTTGGACAAATTGGCCAGTCAGTAGTAGAAGAATGTGCAACAAGTTTGAAGTTTGTAGCCTATTTTGGAAAGATATTGAAGAAACATTCGAACTGTCAACTCTTACCCCGGGTCCCTAAATATGACGCGGAGCCTGTTGAATCTCGAATATGAAACTGATTTCACCTCGGTATCACACCGGAGGGTTCGAAGCGTCAACAAATGCAAAAGTGAACGTATTGCTCATTTAGCTAACATTGTGATAAAAAACACAATTGTGAGATTTAATGTAGGCTACAATACGATGTACGCTAATATTATTAGTAGGATGGCCTACATTTACTTTCGAAAACAAAAATCAATTTTCGTTTGATGACTGAGTCGTTAGCGTAATTAGCCTCTGTTGAACGACTTATACAATATAAAATTAGAGCCAAACATTTCCCAGCTGGGGGATTTTTTATAATCGAGCGTATGTCCAAGGAGTGTCCCTGTTTTAGAGCTACATTTTGAGTGCTAGCAAACTCCCCATCGCAAGCATTTAATAGCCTACTTGTCTCCAACTTAGATCGAAAATACCTGGGTTTCATATATCTTAAAAATGTAAGTATTTACATAAAGTAGGGGGAAAGGGTTGGAGGAAGCAAAGCACCGAGGAGATCAGATAATTCTAATGCAAAGGCATGGCTGGTATATTTCTTGTAGGCTACTATGGCCTACGTGGAGACCGCTCAGTATACGGACACATTCTTGTTTAACCTTCAGTCTAAAATAATGGGCATTATTCTGGAGTTGGTTGCTACTTTGTTTGTATAACTGCCTTCATTTTTCTTGGAAGTTTTTCCAATAGACGTTGGAAAATTGATGCACTTATATTCAGCCAAAAGACAGCAAGGGAGTGGACTCTAATGTTTGGGGATCTGCCTTGCTGATGCCATTAGAATTTATCTGTATTCAAATCTACATCGGAACTTTTACTGCAACTATACCGACCACAAGCGAGTGGAAATGAGACTAAAACCTAAAGAAAAACAATCTGACATTGCACTCTACACCAAATAAACTAATTTACTGATTATAGTTTTCAAATTTTGGCATGATTGCTGTAACACACCGGAGTAGATCCAGGAGCAGAGTTTATTAGAACAGGTAGATAACAAGGGAATAGAGAGTAATCCAAGAGAATAGTCAAAAATACAGACACGGGTCAAAATCATTTAAGATATATATAGATATGAAAGAGTAACGCTCAGTCTGTAGGCTTACTTAACACTAGACAAGACTTTGCAAAGCAGTGGCGTAACCAGACTTTTATATATGGGGTGGCCAAGGTTACAAGTTACAATTAAAAAACATAAACCTCAAAAGTGCAAGAGTGTATCTGTAGAAAGCAAGCAACAATAATATGTTTCACAGTGAGTACAATAATTTTAAATCAGTTACAACTAACCAACAAGAGCAACAAGTCTCTCAATAAGAGTCATTGTGATCCTGGAGGAAACTAACATCAGGTCCAGCAAATCATTCCTAAGTACCATTGTACTCCCGGAACAAGTGCGTCTTGAGCCTTTTCTTGAAGGTGGGGAGACAGTCAGTGTCTCTGATGGAGGAGGGGAGTTGATTCCACCATTGGGGGGCCAGACAGGAGAAGAGCTTGTGTTGGGACCAGGCGCTCTTGAGTGGTGGGACCACCAGACGGTTGTCAGAAGGAGACCGTAGGTGGCGGGTGGGGGTGTAAGGCTGGTGGAGAGACTTGATGTAGTTGGGTGCAGTCCCGTTCACCGCTCGGAAGGTCATGACAGGGTCTTGAATCTGATACGGGCCATGATGGGAAGCCAGTGGAGGGAGATGAGGAGTGGGGTAACATGGGAGCGTCTGGGTATATTAATGACCAGGCGGGCTGCTGTGTTCTGAATCCTCTGGAGAGGGCAGGTTGTGCATGCTGGGAGACCGGCGTGCAGCAAGTTGCAGTAGTCCAACTTTGAGAGGACATGTGCTTGGACTAGCAGCTGGGTGGAATGCTCAGACAGGTATCTCCTGATCTTCCGGATGTTGTAGAAAGTGAATCTACACGACCAGGAGACTGTGGGGGTTGTGAGGGAGAGCTTGTCATCCATGGTAACCCCGAGGTTCCTGGCAGAGGATGAAGGGGTCACTGTCGCAGATCCCAGGGTGATTGAGAGATTGTGGGAAATGGAAGGTTTGGTCGGGATGATAAGAAGTTCTGTTTTGGCGAGGTTCAGCTGGAAGTGGTGCTTGTTCATCCTGGAGAAGATGTCTATGAGGCAGACCTTGATCCAAGCTGAGATCCCTGGATCAGTCGGGGGGAACGACACGTACAGCTGCGTGTCGTCAGCATAGCAGTGGTAGGAGAAGCCATGGGAGGTGATGATTGGTCCAAGTGATGTAGTGTACAGGGAGGAAAGGAGGGGCCAAGGACGGAGCCCTGTGGGACACCAGTGGAGAGCTGGCGGGGGCCGGACACTTTGCCTCCCCAGGAGACCCCTGGTAGGATCTTCCCGACAGGTAGGATGAGATCCACTGAAGTGCAGTGCCAGTGATGCCCATCTGAGAAAGTATGGCGAGCACGATCTGATGGTTAATCGTATCAAATGCTGCAGAAAGGTTCAGCAGAATGATGACGGATGACCTTGAGAATGCTCTGGCAGACTAGACTTTTAAGAGCAATTCCTGAAGGGGACACCAACATTACTGCTGTAACAGATAGCCTACATTGTAATATGTTTCATGTATATTATTAAGATTATTGAAATGTCCTTATGCTTAAGCTTTTGTTGATTTTGTTGTTGTTGTTTTGTCAGTTTTTGCAGACACCAGGATAAAGGATATGGAATCGTCAGGGTATACTGCGTATCCCCCCAACCCCCCCCCCCAAAAAAAAAATAAAAAAATAAAAGAAAGGACAAAAGAAAGTCATTACACTTAAATGTGGGTTTGAGTTTCTACCCTTACAAAAATAAGTACATTCAAGGGGTGATTGACTGGATTTTGGGGGTATTTCACACTTTTCCTTAAGGTCTCCGAATAGGGTATGTAACTGTCTCAAGTTGGACAAAAAGTCTAACCAGAATTCACTAAGTGCGTTCGACATGACCCGACTTCATGCGGCGCTGAAGCCGGCTGCAGACGGCTGACTTCAAACAGTGGCCGTTTATCAATCCACGTTTTTTTTCCGTTCTTGTGTTCTTGCGAACTCGTTTGACGTCATCTTCCATTGCCCAAGTACAGTTCCAATCCAAAGAACACAAGTCACCAAGAACGCCAAAAATACCTGGAAATGTTCTTGATCCGCCCCTTTTATCGAGGATGCATCGGATGGTGACTTGACCAGCGAGAACGCTTCTGATTCCCCAGAAGTCATTGCAAGATGTCAAGCGAGGCGGACAAACCTCACAACTGTAATTTTTTACTTTTCATATTTCAGCTTAACAGTACGTGTAAATCAGCATCTGAATTAAAATGTGACGAGAAATAGGCAGTGTAGTCCCTGAAAATGTTCTTATTTTATTGAAACGGCTAATTTGTAAATTTGCTCCAACTTTTCGATAACCTAGCTAGCATCTCAGTGCAGACACTAGTTAACATTAGGTAGGCCTACTGTAAGTTAGCAAGGGACAGAAAACGTAAAATTACAGGTAGAGGGACCATTTTTTAGCTTTGTTATCTAGTTTTTGTAGTTAGTCAGTGTTATCATAATGCTGCGAGTCCAGGAAAACCCTAACCATCTCAATACATTCTCCGTCCTTGCAAGACCATTGTCGCAAGGACGCTTGCAAGAACGTTCTTCAAAAGAATGTACTTGCGTTCTCAGCGTTCTTCGGATTGATAAACAGCCAGTGAATTCTGATTAGACTTTTTGTCCGACTTGAGACGGCGCCGAGGATACGTCACTGTGTCGTCGCCATCAAAGTACCGTGAGATCTATACGAGAACTGCCGGCTGTGTAGCCGAGAGTATTTTCTCAAGAGCAACTGCACGGGTGTAAGTGACGACGCAGCTATTTCATGATTGGCCAGACTCACACACGACAACTTTGACGCGTGTTTTGTAATAATCGGTGTGTTTGACATCATGCAGCGCCGGCGTCGTCTGCAGCCGCCTGCAGCCCGGCTGACTTGAAGCAGCCAATGACATTCTCAGATTCAAGGCAGCCGACTGCAGCCGACTGCAGCCGACTGTCGGCGCCACCGGCTTGCATGAAGTCGAACGTGCCTATTCAGACACCTTCAGTTTCGCCAACGCTCAAAAAAGTTACATTGAATAAAAATGTGTTGAAGAAAGGGTTTTAGTCAGCCTCTTCACTAACGGAAAGCCTAAGTTCAATTATAAAATATAGCTGCAAGCAGCAATGGAGGGGCCAAGCAGTCCAGAGCAGGACATGGCCTCCATAGCACTTGCGCAACAATTAAGTCACAACAACCTTTTACACTCATGCAACACACAAAGTTTGGTTGAAATATCTGTTTGCGTTCAAGAGTACCGAGAGTTCAAAGTTATTTTTCTGGTATAACACTGCAGGCCTCCTCTGCTCCTCGTGGGAACGAAGGAACCGAAGTTTGGTGATGATAGGACACCGAGTTATGCTCTCACGTGTCTTTTGCGGCTTCGCCGCCGCCTTTGATCAGCTCTATCGAACAAACGGTTTTGAAAATGGAAAATCCATCCAACACCTTTGTGAAGCTTGGTCTGAAGATCATCTGTGCCAAATTTGGTAAACATTGGACAAAATTTGGGGCGTGCAAAAGGTTTTTACACTTTTCCATTAAATCCAAAATGGCGGCCGCGTCGATTCGGTTGTTATGAAATATTATCGGTGGTCAAGCTTGATATCTCACAAGACATCAACAGACAAAGAAATTACTTTATTAAGGTAAACACTTCAACAGTTATAAGCCAAAACACGTTTTTGCTTCCGGCCACGCCCCCTTTTACTTACATGACACAATTTTTGGAGGACATACTCAGAATAAGGTTCCGAGTAGGCATACCAAATTTGGTGTCACTGCCTCAAAGAACTGCTGAGATATGACTTCATTTCCTGTTTGGTGGCTTTCCTGATGAATTTGATGGACAAAGAGTTGTGGGGGTCAAAATGCTCTACCATAACTTTTGTGCGGCTTGGTCTGAAGGGCATATCTGGTAATTTTGAAGAAGTGTGTTGAACTCGTCTTGATCCAGGGAATCCAGTGGTACCTCATTTTTGAAAATTGGTCATACGGTTCAAAAGTTGTGTGTGTAAACACAAGTCCAACTTTGACCCATTGGTTGCCCTAGAGTGCCCAAGTATGGGACATGAAACTTTGTGAATTGGACCAAGCGACTGTCCCCAATGAGTGTGCCAAATTTCAGAACTTTCGACCAAGTGCTTCTAGGGCCTGCTATAGGACCCCATGGCGGAAGAATCATAATAATAATAGAAAAACTAACAATTAATTAACTAAGCAGCTTCGCTGCTTGGCCCCTAATAAAGTAAAGTAAGCAAACAGCGCTTGATCGGCCATGACTGACATCAACGCAGCAAACCACGAGAAGCTGGAATGTCCGACTTCACAGAGCCGTTTTCAACTCTTCCCCGACTGCAAGCGGCTCGCCGGTCTTTTTATGCAGCCGCAGTCCATGCATGTCGAACGCATCTACTGTTTCAAGTCAGACGCCTGCAGCCCGCTGCAGCGCCGCATGACGTCGGGTCATGTGGAACGCACCTAACGTAAGGATTCGTTCAAAATGAACGAATCGTTTACGAACGACACATCACTACAGCGTATACGCAGTAAATAACTTTTTTCATCTAAGAATCTGCAGTTTAATTTTGCGAGGGCCCCGCGTTTGAGGAGCCCCTAAACATTTTAATATATTAGTCAAATTAAATTGATAAAGTTTACTTCTTAAACTACTTACATTAAGTGTAAGTGCACTTGAAAGTATTGTAAAGTATACTTTGAGGCACTTTAGGAAGTATACTTTATGAATTGAAAGTGCACTACACAGGTTAGGCTACTTTTTAGAGTATTTCAATCTATGCTTTTAAGTACTTTAGGAAGTATACTTTATGAATTGAAAGTGCACTACACAGGTTAGGCTACTTTTTAGAGTATTTCAATCTATGCTTTTAAGTACTTTAGGAAGTATACTTTATGAACTGAAAGTGCACTACACAGGCTACTTTACAGTATTCAAAAGTAAACCTTGAAATACACTATAAGTGTACTTTAAAGTGTACTAAATTACCTAAAAAGTGGGCCATTTCAGTTTTTGTAGTACAAAAATAGTATATAAATAAGTACACTGCTAGTATCCTTCAAGTAACATGCAAATAGTATACTTTTTATACTAAGTATACTTACAAAATAAACTTGAAGTATACTTCTTTTTTGTAAGGGTAGTGACGAAACGATATTACGGCCCTATTTTGCGTTTGTCAACACGGGTTGCAAAATAGAAAAAACAATGGCCTAATTTTGTTCATATTTTCGTTTATTTTCTTTTTTTGCCGTTTCATAATTGTAGGCAGATGCAAAGTCAGAGGTTTTGCAGAGGTTTTTCTTCAACTTCTTGGCCTCAATAAAAAATCATCCGATAGCGTCAGCGCATTTATTGCAGCACAGTTGAACTGAAAAACTGTATTTAATGCACCAAACCATATTCAGATAATTCATAAATTCACAGCTCAACATACAGAAAAACATAAAAGTAAACATCCTACCATGAAGTATTGCCTATGTCATATTTGCCGTCGCCCTTCTAACCAATCAACACGCATTTACCAGGGGGTCATGTCTTTGAACAACCAATGGCGGGCTAGATCAGAAACCACATGACCATTGTTTTTCTATCTGATGTCAGGAGATCGTAACGAATGACCCCATCAACACTGCAAGTTAGCATACAGTTAGCTCGTGTTTTTAGCACCAACTTGTTCATGTAGGAATTGACAGACGGAGAACTCCAGTTTTTGAAGCCGTCAATTGGATACTGGTATGTTATTTGACCTAATTGCTCACTTTCGTTATGTTGTATTTGGAAATCTATTTATGGCTTAACGCTACGCGAATGAAACTTCTTGTACAGCACTTTACAGCAGTGGCTTATATTTTCAGCTACAGTAACGTCAAGACTAATTTACAGCATGCTAATGGTACCCGTTGAATGTCCTTGGGTACCTTACCTTGGTTTGAAATGACGGTTACAGTAACGTCCGTTATTATTGCGGCACATTTATCTCGTCTTATCTACACAAAAGTGGTATATATGTTTTAGCTACCTATGTACTCTAGTTAACGCAGGTTAGACCTATCTTCGAAAATGTTGTTCATCTTTCTAACGAGTCTTATGCGAATTACATTTTTACATAGCAAGTATGGGATTATGTTTATTTTCATATTCGTTACAAACACGTTGGACTCCCCTATTCTATTTTGCAAGTAATTTCCATCAACTATAACTGTATAACTATTCAGTCTTTCATTTGTATTTTTTTATTTGTATTCATGCATGGTTTTCTTGTCCATCAGCTTGAGGAAAGAGTTTATTGTTTCTTTGGAATGGCCTCATGAAACCTGAACTCAAAGACTGAAAGGAATGACACTTAGATGGGCTCCAGATACCTGGGTTCTTAAGATTAGCCGAGCTGTTAACTTGTGGCATACACAAGTTAAAAGCCCAGCATATTTTCCATTGTCTCCTTTGCGAACACCTCATTGCAGGCTCCACGTAAGACAACCTTTTAGTCCCAAGGTTGGCTACCTCAGCTGGAAGGATGTCCAAACCAAAAAGAGCCAAGGACAAAAGGGATGGCTGTGCAGAGCTAGCAAGTTGAGGCAAAGGCTTGCCCTCCACACCAACACCTACTGTTTGAACAGTTCAGCATCCCGCTGGTCTGCTCTGAGCCAACACATGTCACGCATCAGGAGCACTCTGGACTCTGTCTCCAAAGCAGTGAGCGGGACACACTCTGACCTCATCTCCAAAATAGCTAGATTCAAACCTAATGCCGTTAAGGCAGGGACAGATGTTGAGAATAGCCCTGAGGTAGCTCCCCTGGCTCAGGTGAGCCAGGTGAGGTCAACCATCCCAGAGGCAGCTTCTGACCCAACTGGTACAGCCGTCGGGCCTAGTGCTACTCTTGCATCTGCCACGTCTCCTCAAGCTACACCTGCCCCTACGCCCATCAACATTATTCCTACCTCCACACCTACCTCTAACGCTGGCCCGGCCAGTGCCACAGGCACCGGTGGGGGTCAGTTGAGGGAGAAGAGACTCAGACGCATTACGACCACAGTCAAAGCCACTGAGGCCACAAAGGTGGCTCAGGCAAAGCCACCAGAGAATGTGTCCAAGAGCACCATTGTCTCCAAACAGACAACACCACTATTCCACCCCAGCTCCCTCTCTGTAAACCTGGACGAGACCTACAATTACCTCGCTCACCACGTCAATGCCTACT
Source organism: Hypomesus nipponensis (assembly GCF_054491055.1). Classification (NCBI taxonomy): domain Eukaryota; kingdom Metazoa; phylum Chordata; class Actinopteri; order Osmeriformes; family Osmeridae; genus Hypomesus; species Hypomesus nipponensis. Next base: position 6,771,386 of record NC_140374.1, on the reverse strand, counting down.
TTGGGAGCAGCACAAAGGCTGATGAGAAGAAAGCAGACAGTGAACACAGTGGTTCCAAGTCATATCCTTCCAATCAACCCAGTGACCTCTTGCCTGTGTCAGAAGCGCCTGGTCCAAGTGCTGCAACTTCTCCAAAAAAGGGAATAGGGCACTACCTGTCCTACTCAGGCCCAACTGTCCAGGCGTTTGTAGGGAATTACATTGCTCCCCTGGTGCCTAAATTTCGGACTGAGGCCAAGAGTGCAGCTGTGGAAAAAAAGCAGCTTTTGCCAGCAGAAGTTCCGGCAAAACAAGAGGAGGCCCTGGTGAATACGGAACAGAAGGCGTCTGAGGAGAAAGCTAAGAGACTGCTACTTCAGAGAGAGAAGGTAAACTCTGACCCCTACACAAAAGTGTGCCAGTGTTAACTTGATCTAAAACTTGAACTGGGTAGTCTTTGTCTTTTCTGATATCATTTTAGTAGCTGTATCAGGGCTTGAAATTGTGACAATTTTGGTCGCATATATGCTCCCGAAATTGTGTCTGTGTGACCTCAAAATATAGTTGGGAGCATATTTGTGCAAATAATCACTATGGTGCGACCAGTTTGAATTTCTTTACAGAACGCTCGCTAATCACTAATAAAGTGGGACATAGCAGGACGACTCAAATACAAGGTGTTGTATAAAAATGGTTGAAATGTGAGACTTTGAATTACATTTAATCTTAACTTTCATGCAGATTTTAGTTTTCCTCAGAGAGCAATACATCTATAACATAAACATTTTAGTTGTGGTACTCCTACATTTTTGCTGGTGCTCCTAACTTTTCAAAGTTGGAAGCATCAGTGCCACCAAGTAAAACAATTTCAAGCCCTGCGTATAGACGTGAAACAGCTTTGACCTTGTTCTTTGACAGAAGTGACAGAAACAGGCCCATGCCACTATTGTGTCTCTGGTGTATGTAATGGGAGTGTGCCACATCTGATATGTCCTACCACTGTGTGTGATATTGGCTGGCATTCCAATTGGAGTGTTCCTTGAATCCCTCGTCCCAAATAACTGCTATTTCACCCATCTGGAATCAGGGAACTAGATAAGATGTGGACTTTGACAAACCTATATGTTGTCGCCTATACGTTTGGGGGGAAGACAAGAATGACACAACCTATGATTACAGTGGCTAACCGTCAATGTAAAGGCTTCACTCTTGGCCCTCACTCTTAGTTATGCATAGCCTAAATGTTGGTCAACTACATCAACATGTTTACAGTTGTCTGTAACCCGATGCATGTTCGCCGTCAGCAGAGGGCTAAGGCTTCAGTTGAAATATCTAATTTTACTAGGCATTGGAATGTGCAAGCAAATAATATTCTAACATCCTCGTCTGTTTGTTTGGGCTGTTCCCAGATCATCGCTAGGGTGAGTGTTGACAACAGAACACGGGGCTTGGTCCATGCTCTACACAGAGCCTCAGATGTAAGGATCTACATCAACAGGGTTGAGGACCTTAGCTACCATCTCCTGGAGTTCCCTGAGACACGAGGCGTAGCTGTTAAGGTACACCAATCCATATTCCTGCTTTTTTTTGTCTTCATGTTCCTCCTTTCTTTCTTTTCTCTCTCTCTTTCCTACAAATCTGCTTCTGCCTTGAGTCAATGCATGAGCTTGTCAAAACAGATAAACATTCCTTCTGACACAACCTCTGAGAGAGACATTTGCTTTGTTGTGACGGTCATTTCGTTTCCCTTCATACTGTCACGCTGTCTGTTTCATGTTCCGTTGTTTACATTGACATTACAAACATGCTTATCTGCAATGCCTTGAGTTTCCCCTCCCCCAACCTATTTTAAACTCCTCTGCCGCATGACTCTGGGGATATCAGGGCGGCCAATGAATCTACTGAGTTTTAGTAGGGTGCATAGCCTAAGAAATACAATGGTCAAATCAGATGATACATGATGGGAGTTGCTCTCTCTCATCTTCTGAGTCTGTGTTCCCCTGTAGGAGAAGGTAGTCCAGTGCCTGCTGCGTCTGAGGCAGGCCAGTGACCCGGCTCTGAAGGCAGCAGTCTCGCAGGCCCTCACTCTGGTGGGCTATAATAACCCTGTCAACGGCCGCGGCATACGCATCCTGTCCATAGATGGAGGGGGAACTAGGTACTGCGTGCATGTGTGTGTTTTGAAACATTCAGTTGGGGTGTTCTCTGATTGGTTACGGTCTCATTAAACCCTGTGTCTGTGTGTGTTCTTTCCTGTTTTCTGACTTTCAGAGGTCTGGTTGCTCTTCAGACTCTGCACAAACTGGAAGCCCTGACAGGCAGACCCATTTACCAGCTGTTTGATTACATCTGTGGTGTCAGCACAGGTATGTTGTCCTGAGTCCTGCCCTACTTCTGCTGTGTGCGTGTGTTTGTGTGCGTGTGGATGTCATGTAGGTAGGGAGTGTGGATTAACCCAAACAGAGTGAAACACTATGGCCTGGACAGGGATGAACCAATTTCCTGTTGACCTATTTTCTGCTCTGGTCTTGTCTGACCTGATTGCCACTCTAATTTGAACCTGTATGCACACCAGGCCATTTGTAGACTAAAGAGCACATCTCTGTTCAATATTTACTCCTCATCCTTTATTCTTTTTGTAATTTTAGTTCTGTATAATACGGGTTATCATACTGTCTATTTTATCTCGTCATCAAATAGATTATTAGATAATAATGACGCCACAAGAAGCTTAGTTGGGTACATTTTAAATCGCATTTGTGGAAAGTACATGCCTGTGATATGAATGATGGTATCATAAATGTTATACACTGTATGGATATTGTATTGTTTTGTCACTTGTTTTAATTAATTCATTTCATGATATTATTATGGTATTATTGTTAAGTGCATGTTAATTCTGCTAAATGATTAAATGTAAGTATGTTCAGTTACCACAAGGGGGTGCTGTTTACCATGTTTGTTTTTTTACTTCCGTAATTCGCACGAAGTTCCTGGCATGGCTGTGCCTATTTTCTCCCAGCACAGCAGATAGGAAGGAATACTTTCCCTCTTTAGAACACACCACAGAGCACCTGCCTACAGAACTCCATATCAGTCCTGGCCACTCCCCCTCCTGTCTCTCTCCCCCTTTCATTTACACTAATCCTCCCCACTCTGAGGTAGCCAGCCTAGCTCTTCCTTTTCAGCGTGTTCCCCTACTGTGTGTTCCAGCCAGTGTGAGTTCTGCCAGAGTGTGTTCGAGTATAGGTATAGGTAGTATTTGACTGCAGGTCAAGAGGTTCGATTCACCCTCTGTATGCCACTTTAGATAAAGGCATAAATTAATACATTATCTTATCTTCCAGCCTGTGTCTGTTCAATCCAGGGTTTGTGTTCCATTCTAGTGTATATTCCATTCAGTGTGTGTTCCAGCCAGTGTTCACCAGTGACGTAATTCTCGCACAAGATAAAGTGCCCACGCTAAAAACACATCTGGTCAACATATGGGAGAGACTGTCCTGCAGGCCAGACTGGCCTCAGGCCCAGCCCATCATCTCAGCCTGCCATGCCAGCTTTGGGATGGGGTCTCTGGACTCAGTCCTTTCTGCTGTCCTACACCCAGTAGTTTGTGTGTGTGTGTGTGTGTGTGTGTGTGGAGGGGGTGGTCATTGTGTGGGTGGGTGGAGGGGAGCTTCTCTTTCCCCACAGACGTCTTAGAGGATTTGGCCAGAAATTAAGGGAACATTGATTTAGTAAATTTTTATTTAGTTGGTTTGGGTCATGTTAAGGAAGAGCTGCTATTATGCATTAGACTGGAAGGATATGAAAGGGGTCATGATAAAATGTTTGAGCTGCAGTGGATAAAGAGTCTGGTTTGGTTACAACCACACTGACAGGTAAGCATGCATGGCATGGGCTACTAAGCTAAATGGTAAATGTATCTTCTGGTCAGAAGATGGTAGTAAAAGGTTAGCAAGTTAGCCACACACAGCGCAGCAGTTTTCTGGCCATGGTGGCCATTTTAATCCTATCTAATGGCAGTGGATGGATCATCCCAGGGTAATGATGCCCATAACGGATTATCCATCAGGCAATTAGCCTCCCATCCAGTCTCTGCACCCATGCTAGCCCAGAGTGGAGTGGAATAATGAGGTTTATGTTGGGTCTTTTGTTTGCAACTCTTGATTCCTTGTTGACATTCTCTTGGGGAAATTTGAAGCAATCCCTTACGTGTGAGTGTATGTGTGCACGCGTGCATGTGTGTCCACAGGTGCCATCCTGGGCTTCATGCTGGGTGTGTTCCAGATCCCTCTGGATGAGTGTGATGACCTCTACAGGAAGCTAGGTTCTGATGTTTTCAAGCAGAACCTTATTGTGGGCACGGTGAAGATGGGCTGGAATCACGCATTTTACGACAGCGAGACCTGGGAGAACATCCTTAAGTGAGTCTGTCTGCCTGCCTCTGTATCCTCCACAAATCTCTTCTGTATGTCTTCATCATTTTTGATGAATCAAATATTATACTGGATGGGATAATGTCCAGGCTCAGGGGGTAGAGAGGGTCAAACACATTTATTCACCGAGTAAGTTTGCACAAACAAGGATCATACTATGGCAGGTTGGTGGTTCGACCCCTGACGCCTCCCGTCCATGTGTCAAAGTGTCCTTGAGCATGACACTGAACCCCACACAACATAGAAGGATTAAGTTGTAGTTACTTAGTTTCAGTGTAGGAGGTAGGCTACATCCCTGTGTGTGTGTGTGTATCTGTGTGGTCCGATCATGGAGCCCTTTTGAGTTCAGCTCTGAGCACACAACATTTCTGCACTGAATTCAGCTCTGAGCTGCCTGCTACACTTTTGAACTCACTGTAACTGGGCTAGAACAACTCCTGTAGTTTGGCTGAATACAGGAACTTGGCACAAAGAAAATCACCGTACTTTTCCTGGGACAGAAAAACATCAGATAGGCCAATTGGAGAACTATGACCGTATATCGTGCCATTGTTTTGGGGCCAGTTAATGAATCCTTGCAAAATTAAACTCCTATTGGCATCAATACTTGCTCCGACTTCTGTGTTGTTTTTGAACTTTGAAGAAGTTGAATTTGGATTTAGAATACGATCAGAACTTGGGAATAATATGCCACAGCAACAACATTAATCTAACTTCAGATTCATATAAACAGTATGTAACAGAGCTTATTTCATTTGCCGCAGAGAGAAAATGGGCTCAGATCTCATGGTGGAGACATCAAGAAACCCCAACTGCCCAAAGGTGAGCTTGATATTGTGACTCGCTCCTTCAGTGTCGGCCTCCCAGCCGACCCCTCCGGTCTTCCATATTGATGTCACAGCATCAAGCCTCTGGCTGCTGTCTCACTGGCCAGAACAACCTTCCACTATCAACACATTTCTCTAATGTGCCTCCACTGCTGCTCTCGGGGGATTGACAGAATTCCCATTATTGCCCTGCAAGGCTCTGGTATGATAGGGGCATCATTAGTTGTCCCGTTCAGATGTTGTGTGTGGCTCTGCTGTGACCTTTCTGGTGTTAGCTAGGGTTAAGCTTTAAGCTGTAATGAATCTTAAAGCTGAGTTGTATTTGTTAGAGTGAACTGGACGTTTTGCATTTCTTTTGACTCCAATATACAGCTAAGATGTTATGTTACACGGAATTAGGTAAATGCCACAGTGTATTGTTTGTATTCTATGCGACAACTTTCTGTAAAATACATCAACAAAACTGCTCCACTGATCCACTTAGCTTGACTTAGCACGCAGACTTGTTTTATCAAACCAAATGGAAAACCATCACAATTATGTGTCCTTCATGGCCTGCAGGTGGCAGCGGTGAGCACCATTGTGAACCGAGGCTCTCTGAAGGCCTTCGTGTTCAGGAACTACAACCTGCAGCCTGGGGTGAGATCCCACTACCTGGGTGGGTGCCAGCACAAGCTGTGGCAGGCCATCCGAGCCTCCTCCGCTGCCCCTGGATACTTCCAGGAGTTTCCCCTGGGCAACGACCTCCACCAGGTTAGAACTAGATAAATGTCTTCAACAATCTAATGCTTTTAACCAAAGTGATGTACCGAGGGGCAAATCGAGCCATTGACTATCTGCAGTCCAGTGCTCTTAACCACTGAGCTGTATTTCACTGAGTTAGACCCATGGTCACCCATAGGGGCTGGCACCAGCACAGACCTCAGACTACATGATCATTCATATCTGGAGGCAGAATCCCCCTGTGTGATGGTGTGTTAAGAGCCTTGCGAGTATATGGCCTCCTGTCTTGCTTCTCCACTGATCTTTAGTCAGTCAGTGCTTCCGTTTGATACCTACGTTCGCTGCATAATGCACTAAAGGAGTTGGGGGAGATAATGTGAAAGTCATCAGTCCGGTAAAAAGGTGGAGGTCCATTTCCACCCCATCAGCTCAACGTTTCCAGGCAGGTCTGTTTTTACAGAAGGATGAGTAATGGAATTATTGAGAGTCAGAGACACTTAGCTGTGTCTGTCTAAACAGACGTGCATTACTCCTGGAGCACAACATTGTACACACAGCACGCCCTACCACCCACCCCCTCTCAGACTTTTGACTGATCGATTCATGCTCTATGGCTATCTGCAGTCCTCAGAGGGCCGGGCTTGGCCTGAGCAATGTTGCTTTCGTCAACAAAAATTATGACTAAATATCATCTCAACGAACCTTTATCAAGTGACGAAAACAAGACGCATCGTAAATGCTGGTGATGTGACGATGACTATAATTAGATCTATAATGCAATATCGTTGACAAATAAAAACAAGACGAAATGTCGTTTACGAAACAATAAAAACAGACGAAATATTATAACGTTATTTTGCCTCGTTTACTCGCGTTATGATGAGGCTGTGCTTAATGTGTCTCATTTTAACGGTAGCTTAGACGTTAGCTTTAAACGTTAGCCACTGGAGCTGAAACCGACTGACAGTCTGAGACAAACGTGTAGTAGCGTGTTTGTTTGTGAGAGTGTAAAGTGGGTTACCATGTGTGATTAGTGTGTGTAGCTACTGTGTGTGTGCGTGTGTATATTTGTTTGTATGAGAAAGTGGGTTCTTCCTACCTGACTGACTGCATGTGTACTACTGTAAGCATCCCTTGTTGGACAAATACTGTAGCTAGTTGTCATTCACATAGCAATCACAGGGAACTGAATTTGGCATCAACAACATGACTTTGAATACCTTATTCTAGACTAATAGGCCTACATTAAACAAATGGTTTTGGCATTGACATAGGACTACTTCTCGAAACTACTGCTTAGACTACTTCTGTTTTGATTAAAAAGAGACTAAAATACAATTTTAATTGACTTAAACTAGTCTAAATGTCATCAGTTTTTGTCGACTAAAACTAGACGAAAATAGTCATGTATAAGTCTGACTAAAATAAGCAGTGCCGCCGCTCCCATAACGCGCACTACGCGCTGTGCGTAGGGCACCAAGTCCTGAGGGGGCACCAAAAAATTGCCAACTGAAAAATCATCATAGTTATTATAATTATAATGTCAATATTATTTCAGTAGGCCTATAGAAATATTACGCACCTTTTAGGCATGTAAATCACAAAACAGGCAAAACAAGAGATATATTTAAATGCTCAAAAAATGTTACGACAGTGCCCCCCCCCACCCACCCCACAAAAAAACAAATACACACTCAACTTTCCAAGCTCGCTGTGGGTGCCCTTTCCTACCTCAGTGGCCTGACGACTTTTGACAGTAGGCTAGGTAAACTTTTCGAAAATGGCCTCAAAAAGACAACAAGAGTCAGGGGCAGAAAAAGAAATAAACTGCGAGATGATGCCCGTGCATCACTTTTAGGTAAGTCCATGTTTAATTATTGTTAAATACGGGAAATGTGCTGCTAACTTATAGTTAGCCTATGCATACACCTCGAACTAGCTGACGTTATTGCTAATTTTAGCACACTCAAATATGTTATCTATGCATTTGAAATAACTGACGCCAGCTAGATGTTACTTTACTGTACATTCTATGATGCTTTTATATTCGATTGATCAAATCGTTTTTAAATGAGTAATAAAGGTGGAGAGCTTGCTGGCTGCTTGCTTTCAGTTTTAAATGTTTATAATTAATTTGGAAAACCATGCTAAGAAACGTAAGGGTGGGGCTGACAAATTAAGAGACAAAAATACATCACGTTTATTTTACATATTCTGTTTATGCTCCAAAAACTATTATGCACTCAAATAAAGGCCCCAAAATTTTAAGACTAAAATACTCAGACTTTCAGTCGACTGAAACTTGACTAAAAAGAGTATGAACGTGACTAAAACTAATAATAACTAAAATGACAGCTTGACACAAAGACCAAACCAAAACTAAAATTAAAACAGGCCGCCAAAAACAACACTAGTTGTGAGCAAGCACTTTGTTGAAAGTGCTCGAAGGATCAAATCATTTTATGATTTAAACTGTAGCAATATTCATTTACCTAGCACCAGTTTGCCCTCTCATCAGGTCAATATACACACAGGTGGGGGATGGAAACACAGCTGTATGATCCGCCCATGTGGATGAAGTTGGTTTGTGTGTGTGTGTCTGTATCAAAGGCTGGGTCCTGTGCTGGTGTGCCTCCACACTGTTAATTGGAAACGTTGTACATGTGTGCCAGTAGTAGGTGAGCAGAGCGGAGAACAATCTGGAATGAAAGGGAATAGCTGATGAAACACAGCTGTGCTGGTAGTGTTCCCAGCCTGCCGTCTTCCAGGTTTTACCCCCGGCCCACCCCCTCCTCCTCCCGACGATGCATACATTAGTCCAGTTCCCGGCTCTCCTCATCTCACACAGTCTGATTGCAACATCAGACTTGTTGGAAGGGGCGAGCAGACAAGCTCATTACCGAGCTGTTTGTCGAGACTCTGCTAGCTAACCTAATAACTGGGAAACCGCCTGTTCTGGAATGTGGGACACCGCAGGAAGTTACACGTGTTGACTTTGAAGCCTCAATTGCAAGGTCTTCAGTCTTAAGCTCACTGCTGTCAGAAAGCCTGTAAGAGGGAAAGTATTAAAAAGCACTTCAGTCAAGCTTCATACGATAACAGGAATTCATTATTCCTTTGTTCACGACAACATAAGGTCAGATAAAAATGAATTTATGAAATTCTTGATTACATAAAGGTCTTTATAGGTTTGTATACGAGGACAACTGTGAGTGTCATAGCAGGGCTCCAGACTGCGACCAAATACTCGCATTTTGTGACCAGTTTTTGAGACAGTGTGGGCATTTTTTTACAAGCACTCGCGCATGTGCGACCTAAACATTTTGAATTTATTTGGTGTGCATAACGTCAGCACACGTTTGCAACGACGCATTGATACGTGCTCGTAAGACAGCGATATCAGCGAGCTTTCAGCATTAGTACCGTAGCTAAAACTCTAGGAAAGTTGAGGGTATTTTTCGCATGGTACCTATAAACCTAGCTAAAAGTCTTGGAAAGTCTGGCCTATTTTTTGCTAGGTTCCTACGAACATGTCTTAATCTGCCAGACAAGTGGGTTTCCCTTTGTTCTTTTGGTCAGTTTCACGAGCCCTTCTTACCTTGCGTCATGGAGCCGAGCAACTAAATACTCATTTAGCACTAGCGTGGCTACTGTATCCCTGCCTCTGTTTGCGCTGTTATACTCGGCATGTATCATGTCGTGGTGTCGGAGGACTGATTGAAAAGCGCATCGTACATTTAAGTCATTTAGCTTAAACTTGCATGTAAAGTAATGTCACATTAAATAATGTATTTAAACTGTAGCTTATGTGGTGCGTCGCTGTACATCAGTTGTAAAAATGTCAGTAAAAAACTGCCCCATCTGCAACCGACGCAGGCACACCCCACAATTTCCCCAGAAATTATACCAGGGGCGATTCTACGATCAGACACTTAGACCCCAATGAGAATGTGACATGAATACAGCGCTTTGCAAAAGTTTTAAACCCCCTTGCTAACATAAATCCCTAATTTTACTGGATAACAATTTATACTTTTATGTATTATTGTGCAAAATATTGAATTAATGAAAAAACTAAGGATGTCCCTTTCTTCATGAACTACCAGCATCAGGTTTAAAATTGCCACTAAATTGTACCCTCTCTAGTTACATTAATAAATGCATTGCAGGTCAATATAAGGTGTGCCCCTGAATTTACTGCTTGCGCTCCTAAAATGTTCAGTCAGGGGCTACTGTGCTCCGAGTAAAAAAGGTTAGTCTGGAGCCCTGCATAGTAGCCCATACTTCCATATTGTATAGAATGATCGACCAAAATAGAATGGTAGAATGTGTATTGTGATGCACTGTCTCTGAATAGTTTAATCAGCCTTTGTTTTGTGTGGGACCAGTAGGCCTCACAGGGTTTAGCGTTTGGGTTGTGGAAACTACCGGCCTATGACTGATAAATCAGGTGGACAGAGTCACTAACCATGTCAACGGACAGCTGTGTGGGAAGTGCTTTTCCCAAAATGATTGTCGTACAGTAGGTCAGGTCAACACACTGACTAACCCACTCGCCAGATGCCCGATGGGTTGCTTGGCCCAGTGCTCAGCTCAAAGGGCTAGCCATCCGATGCCAGTGGAGCATAAAGTGGCTGTTTGATGTCCAAATTCTCCAGTGAGGGAGTCATTTCGCCCTTTTCCACTGGCGCCCACAGAGTATTGCGCAGCACAGATATTCCCAGTGCAACACAATCCTCTTTTGTGTCCTAAGTGTAATAAAACAGCCCTGCCATGTGCTGAACAAATGCCAGAATTCATAAACAGCATTTTGAAGGTTTTGATTGTCCTTAAATGTCTATCCAGGATTTAAATTCAATCCGTGGTGAACATGACATTGTGTGTGACTAGGACCAAGACCTTTTGAAGCACTGCAGCCCAAGCAGGCAAGACATTATCACAGCTCAACACTCGTCTCCGTAGCCATGGAAAAATATGCCTTCGAGAAAGAGGGATGAAGAAAGCGAGAGGAAACGTGAGAGTGAAAGAAAGGAGGAGGAGCGTGTCTTATATTAAAGCCTCAGTTATCTCTGCTCCTCAACACCACAGAAGACCCAGAGGTTGACAAAAGATGCCAGGGCCAAGATTCTCGCTGCACGGTTGTCATGGTGTCACCCTTGGCGCCTGGGAGGAATGGGGCATGTTTTGTGTGCCAACCTGCTCCTCTCTCTGACAGAGGCCTGAGATCCTGTCTCACCTCCCAACGAGGGCCCTCAGTACCCCAACATGGCTCCTTCCTAAAGAAAGACCTCTTGCTGGCTAGCAGAACGGAGGTTGTCACCCCGTCACCAACTAACTCCAAACACTGTCACTCAGTTATACCACAAGGAAGGCAAATGCTGATTTGAAGAACTCTCAGCCTATGGCCAGAATTATGATGGCCCATGCTACACCCCCTACAATGGAAGCCAATTCCAGGTTGATGGTAAACAATATAAAACAGTACATGGGTAGTCCGAAAGTTAAATTGTTGAATTTAATAGTGAATTTAATATTTGTTATCATTATTAAAAAGTTTAAATGAGTTTTGTCTTTGTTGTCTTTGTTCTTGCTTTGACTTTTAATTTAGCAACTCCAAAGCACGTTTGTGTGGTAAATCACAGTTAACAAGTCAAATTTGCAGTATTTTGCAGTGTTATTTAAATTGTAAATGTACAGTAAATTACTGGCTACTACTTGCATTACTTTTACAGTAAAAAACATAGAAATACAGACAGTCACTGTAATTTATATACAGCAAGACGATGTAATTCCACAGCTACATACTGCTATATCACAGTAATCCAATGGCATGACAACTGTGAAGTTACAATATACCGCTGTAGTTGCATTGAATTTTACTGTGAAATGTTTCCAGTTCATTATTGTGAAACATGTGCAATAGATTACTGTGAAATATTTATAAAAAATTACTGTAAAATTACTGTGAAAGTAATGCAACTAGTAGCCAGTAATTTACTGTAAAGTTACAGTGAAATATTTTAGGGTGCATATTTGATTGTTCGAATGCGGGTCTCACAATGTCTGAACGCATTCAAATGAATAAATGAGTGTCGAACTTCACAGGGATCTTCTCATAAAAAAACATAAGCCATGCCTGTTGAGTGTCTGGTTCCTTGGGAAGATTATGAAAAGTGTCAGCATTCCCAGTACAGCCTGGAACACTGCATTTACGATGGCCCATTTTCAATATACTTCTACGTTCTCCTTTGTTGTTCGCGTGGAAGTACACAGAGCAGCGCGCAGCTAAACTAGTGTCTGAGATCCTGGGCCAGAACACCACAGGGCTGGTCTGTATGTAAATGTTGGGGCGTGACAAAGGTGATGTGGAATTTGTGACGTCACAAATTCCACTTTTTAGAAACCGATGGTTTTACAGCTGCAGTTTCAAGTTGTGAGATTTAGATAGGAAAGAGGTGCCAATGGACTTTGTCGTTAATCAAATATGACAAGGTAAAATCGGTTTCCCAATCAATGACCCCTTTAAAGAATGGATATTGTCTTCCATGTCTCTATGTCTACAGCAAACAAAATTTAAATTTTTGGTCCAAAAAAGGTCCTATCAGTTTTGCTCCGTTTTTCTTTCAATTCCATATGTAACCTAACGTAACAAACTAATCCAAAGTCAGATTTCAGTTATCTCTATTAGTTTTCTCACAAATCCAGTTTTTAGGCGTGATTTTAGGTAATTTTTAAAAACGTTCCACCGCTTTAAGCCTTGAGTTTTGTGGCACCGAGAAGCTGTCAAGCTCCCTTTAAGAACGCCATTGTTCTACGTCACAGAGCTCTGCTTCTAGCCAGGGCGGGAAATATGACTTACATTTGTAATTTAGCAGATGCTCTTATCAGATTCTCTGCTCTTATCCAGACTTAGATTCTTTGTACATTGCGAGCTAATGCGGTGTCCAGTACTTCGCTATAAATAATAATGTTAAATCGAGACCACAAATATGCAAATAGTTGTCACGTTTAGCATTACTGCTGTAATGTACATTTTTGGCCACTTGGGGGTGTATTTAACGTTGAACAGGGTGTTTGTGTGTGCTTGTTGTGACATTGCCCATTATTTTCAAATACCTTGATTTGAACACGTCAGTTTGTTTATGATGGACAAAAAGTATACACTAATTGTATTATAAATAATATACTTTATTTACAGGGATATCAAACTTATGGTCCAAAATGTAGTCATTACCTGTGAAAAAAACCTACAAGTTGATAGCTCTCAGAGGACAATTGGGCACCTATGCATCCATGGAGAAGGTTCAGGGGAGCAACTTGTATCTATTACTTCTATACTAGCTATGACAGTTTGGCTTAACAGGGAGTCACCGCATTACAGGGCCCCCTGTCTCATATCACCAAACTGTACAACTTCTAATCCTACCTGTATCTACTTTTATAGACATAGTCTGTTTTAATATTGCAAAGCTAAGTATGTCAGTGTCCCACAGGCCCACTTGATCAGACAACCCAATGCTAAAACCAAATAAATACTACTTACCAAATGCAGCTATCAGATATTATGACAGACCATTTGGCTTAACAGGGAGTCACCCCATACTGGGGCCCCCTGTCTCATATCACCAAATGTTCCATCATGAATATCCTCAAGCTACCACAAAGCCTGAATATTACATACCAATAGCTAAATGACACACTGCAAACGTAAGTCTGTCAGTGCCGCACAGGCCCACTTGATCAGACAACCCAATGCTAAAACCAAACAAATGACTACTTACCCAATACAGCCTGAATATTACATACCCATCGCAAGACTACAAACCTATTTATAAATCCTAACCTCATTCTCGTAATAATCTGTGAGTAATGGGTATTCTACCACTGAGCTGGCTACTCTGTCATCTTCCTCCTATTCTATCTATTAAGAACCCATCTTTCCCATTAAAACTAACTACTCTGCCTGGCCACCAACATACACTTTCGTCCTCACTGCTAATAAACATATGCGCTATTCTTTTCCCTACAAGATCCTCTGCACTAACCAGTATTAATACTAGTTTATTTTCCTGGTATTCGGTCCATAAGGGCAACCAGTACTTTTTTCTATAGCCATCATATTTTATTTTGAACAACATTTCATCTTTTATTCTTTTACAATCTATAACTGTCCCATTAAACCACCTATCTAACCCACGCTCTACATACAAATGTTTTACTCTCTTACCAACTAACTGCTGTGGCATTTCAATACTTGGAAGTCTGACTATACTCATCCCTCCCCTCCTCTGCCCCATATCTTGTGCCTTAAGGGGCTGTTTAGCAGCATCCCTCAAAAACTCTACCTTCCTATCAGCAACAAGATCAGCCGGTGCAGCTCCACACCCTTCATCTAAACTAGTGTCTACAGGCTCGATGACATTAACTACAACACTTCAGATTACTGATGAGCTGATGTACTGGGAGCCTCTTGCCATATTTTGATATATTTAAAATCCCACTATAATTTTTCTGCCCCAACACAAAATGACGGAACTTTAACTGAGCAACTACTGCTAGTATTAAACCTCTAACTACCTGCCTATCCTGTTGGTTTCTAAGTACATGCAATCTATCTTCTCTAATTCTATGCATTCTTTCACAGAACATTGCCCTCTGCCCTTTCACAGATGTCCGAGCTGAGGCGAGAACTTCAGCTCTTCTATCTGAATCTAACCCTGACAACCATTCCCAGGACCTATTCTGCTTAAACATGACCATACCCTCTAATGCTATTTTACTTGCCCTGAACTTTGATCTAATCAAATAATCAAATGTCCCCAAATCCCTCTCGCATGAAACATTTGTTTTGGGCACTGATCTGAGGACATGATACTGATCTTCAGACACATCATCATACCGTCCATGTTCCAAGTGGTCCGCTACCAACCTACAGCAAACCTTCACTAAACTAGCAAATACAAGTTCTAGAACTTGTTGAGTCATAGCATCAAACTCTTCTGACGTTGACTCCAACAACTTATCTAAGATGGGTCCTCTGTGGATGTCTACATCCTCAAACAGAGTGACCTCACCCTCCATAAACTGCCTGCTGTCTGCCTGCCACTCTCTAAGCTTTATAACAAGCGTTCTATACCTATCATTCATTGCTAATACATGTTCTTTCTTTGAAAGAACTCTCCAGAACGGTTCTGTAACCTGTTTGGAGATGATCCCTAATGCCTTACGACCTGCTAGAAACTGACTAATATTAAGGTCAGCATGGACAGCCTGAACTAACCTGTTCTCATTTTGAGATAACCTTGTTAATTCCAACAAGTCAGGGTAAAGATAGTAAACTCCTGCTGCATTATGGAACATTACATTAATACGGTTACCTCTGAATGGAACCAATGGAACATGATCAGAACCGTGCTTATTAAACAAGAAGGTTCTGAACTGGACGGGTTTGCCACTCTTCTCACAGCCGCGCTCCTGCACGGTCTTACAAACAGAACGGATGAGCCTCACGGTACCGCTCTTCCCCCCCTGATTTAAGGGTTAAATCTAACTTTACGCAACCTACCTTATCTCCCTTAAAAACTAGTGTCTCCCACATATCTAAAGTAACACCTGTTTGATGTGCCAGTCCATAAATGACATGCATCCCACAAAACAATTCATTGACTACAGCAAGTTTAGACTTTTCTGAGTCAGGTAACTGAGTATAACCATCGACTATTTCTGGCAATATTTGCATATGGTACTGAGAGAGTATTTCATAAAATTTCTTCTTAGTACTTGCTTTATCGCCTACCAAATTAGTAATTTTAGAAAAGATCCTGTCTGAGAGCCCACCCTTATCGTCCTCTACATGCATCGTGTTGACTACATCATGCACCATTTCAACATCAAAAATGTCATTTTGACTTGTCTCACAGGCATCATGAGACACGCAGGGTGGAGTTTCTACAACTTCACGCCCATATGGAGGCGGTAGCTCAAACACCTCACCTAGACATGGGTCTTCACTAACTATTACTAAATTATTAAATTGTTTTATCAGCTTACTTACCAAAGTATGTATTTTCTTCCATATGTTATCATCGAAGTCACATTCGTGGAGTTTAAGTTATTTTTAACTATATAAAAAATGTGTGACTACGCGTAATAATCTCGATCATGATCCCATCTGTTAATGTTTCTAATGGTAATTTGCCACAAACCTTAAGACTATTTGGATCTAAAATGATACCTAAACTTTTGCAAGTGTGTTGCTCCCCCTCACCTGCAAATACAATTTCAGTAGTTTTTGTATTTTCATCTGCCATAGAATTTATTTTCTTGCTAAATTGATTGCTGGAAAGAAAGAAAGAATATTCGCGCTTGTTTTTAAATAGATTTGCATTTCCTGACAGACAAAAAAGTTAATGATTGGTTCCGATTGGTGCTACGTGACAACAACATTTGCATATCACTACCATGAGTCATTTCGGTAGAAAAATGTATTTAAAAAGTCACCAAGAGAGGGGGTTTTATATGACCAATGTTTGTTTTTTGTTCTGCACACTGAAAAGATGCATGTAAAGTCTAAAATATACATTTAGTTTTAAACCAGTAACCATGATCAATACTTGCATCCACATACGAGTATATAAATATGGGCTAGCAACTCTTTACTGTATACCTCAATCGGTGTGAGCATTTGAAGCAGCCTTGTCTGAGTCCAGCGCGGGAGTTTCTGAGGCACAGCAGGGTCTGACGTCATAGGTTGCAGAAAGACTCATTCAGGGAGCCAAAACACAAAATGTATGTCTTTCTATTTTCTTTAAAATTTGACTGTTGACGTCTTTATACGTAAGCTTGCTTTTCAGGAAGTGTCAGGGTGGTGCCGACATGCGGGAAAAAGTTACAAGGGAAAAACCAACCTTTTTCTCAATAGAACGTTCAGATTTCAATGCATTCCTATGGGATTTTCATCAACATGTCTTCAACTTGATTTTTCTCAAAATGTATATGTTTTAAAATTGACTAAATATACCTTATTTTGAAGAAAACAACCTACTCTTTCATTTAAGATATGTCTCCCGGTGGTGCCGACCTTCTATGAAAGGTAGCCAAAGCACCAAAAACTATAAACATTATTTTCATACACTTTCTCAATATGTATAGCAACCAACATTTGATAGCATTAAGGGGTAAGTGTCTACATGTTAACTGGCATGTTTGTTTTTAATATCTCGATAGTAGTCGCTAGTTAAAGAGCTAAGAAAAGGACGTAGACCTTAAAATTCCGGTGCCAGATTTCTCAGTGGCGTTCTTAGCTACATTTAGGCTAACTTAGCATTCGATTCAATGCGTCTTCTACCGGCGTTCCACAGTATTTGACAGTTGGTTAGCCTTGGCCAAAAATGACGCGTTCTATTGTCCTCCCTACTGACCATGATTCGTCATTAGGCTCATTAACGATCACTGCAAAAGATCTGCAGTTCCTGTGCTGAGACAGGAGAAGCTAGCAGAACAACCATCTCTCCAGCTCTCCATCGCAGCCATAGCCCACCTGAGAGGTCACGACAGTTAGCCAGACTCGTTAGATCAGAGAGGTATATTAACATCGCATCGTTTGAGTATCGTAAGAGTCGAGACTTCAGGACCCCGGGTTCTGGACTGGATGGAGTGCTACAGAGATGGCGTTCTGCTAGGTTCTCCTGTCTGCACCGGAACTGCAGCTCTTTTGCAGTGATTGTCTCCTATGTATGCACAGGGACACTGAAGCTATGTGAGAGTGTCTCTCTTAAGTACAGGTTTACTGTGCAACACTAGCTAGTTCACTCCAAAGTCAATACTTAGCTATAAAATAGCATTCGCGCGGACCCCCAGCAGAGTTAGCTAATAGCTCATCCTAAATTTGGAGCTGGCAAAAACCTACAAATTTGTATGTATAATTTGAACAGTACTTGCTACGAATCTTTAGCTGAGGCAACATACTCTGTTCCTATTTCACTGACGCCAGCAACCCTACTGTAGCTGAAGCATCGACCGTGTGAGACTTAGCTAGCCATCAAACTAGACGAAAATGTTTGCAATCATGACGGATTTAACGCTACTGGATTTGATTATTTAAATCAGTGAAGTACGGTATTAACTGCACAAGTAAAACATAAGTACGCACAGAGATTGCTAGCAACTAAATTGGATGCCTGCAGATAGTTTACCGTTACAGAGCAAAAGTCACGATCCTGGCAGGCAGCGCCGAGGTGAAATGGTGGAAAAGAGAAACGGTCTGGAAAGCGCGAAAAATGACGTCATTTCCACCTCAAAACTAGTTCAAGTTTTACAGTAATGTAGTGGGTTATCTCAAAGGATGATTTGAAAATTGTATTTTACTGTGAAATAACCCAACAAAATGCTGTGAAATCCCAGTATCGTTTCATTCACAGTAACTTACTGGGTATACATTGATTTCACAGTAAATTCTACATTACAACATGATACTAGGATTATTGCAGTTAAAGCCTGTAAAGTTATAACACTAAATAGCGCGGGAGTTTCTGAGGCACAGCAGGGTCTGACGTCATAGGTTGCAGAAAGACTCATTCAGGGAGCCAAAACACAAAATGTATGTCTTTCGATTTTCTTTAAAATTTGTCTGTTGACGTCTTTATACGTAAGCTTGCTTTTCAGGAAGTGTCAGGGTGGTGCCGACATGCGGGAAAAACCAACCTTTTTCTCAATAGAACGTTCAGATTTCAATGCATTCCTATGGGATTTTCATCAACATGTCTTCAACTTGATTTTTCTCTAAATGTATATGTTTTAAAATTGACTAAATATACCTTATTTTGAAGAAAACAACCTACTCTTTCATTTAAGATATGTCTCCCGGTGGTGCCGACCTTCTATGAAAGGTAGCCAAAGCACCAAAAACTATAAACATTATTTTCATACACTTTCTCAATATGTATAGCAACCAACATTTGATAGCATTAAGGGGTAAGTGTCTACATGTTAACTGGCATGTTTGTTTTTAATATCTCGATAGTAGTCGCTAGTTAAAGAGCTAAGAAAAGGACGTAGACCTTAAAATTCCGGTGCCAGATTTCTCAGTGGCGTTCTTAGCTACATTTAGGCTAACTTAGCATTCGATTCAATGCGTCTTCTACCGGCGTTCCACAGTATTTGACAGTTGGTTAGCCTTGGCCAAAAATGACGCGTTCTATTGTCCTCCCTACTGACCATGATTCGTCATTAGGCTCATTAACGATCACTGCAAAAGATCTGCAGTTCCTGTGCTGAGACAGGAGAAGCTAGCAGAACAACCATCTCTCCAGCTCTCCATCGCAGCCATAGTCCACCTGAGAGGTCACGACAGTTAGCCAGACTCGTTAGATCAGAGAGGTATATTAACATCGCATCGTTTGAGTATCGTAAGAGTCGAGACTTCAGGACCCCGGGTTCTGGACTGGATGGAGTGCTACAGAGATGGCGTTCTGCTAGGTTCTCCTGTCTGCACCGGAACTGCAGCTCTTTTGCAGTGATTGTCTCCTATGTATGCACAGGGACACTGAAGCTATGTGAGAGTGTCTCTCTTAAGTACAGGTTTACTGTGCAACACTAGCTAGTTCACTCCAAAGTCAATACTTAGCTATAAAATAGCATTCGCGCGGACCCCCAGCAGAGTTAGCTAATAGCTCATCCTAAATTTGGAGCTGGCAAAAACCTACAAATTTGTATGTATAATTTGAACAGTACTTGCTACGAATCTTTAGCTGAGGCAACATACTCTGTTCCTATTTCACTGACGCCAGCAACCCTACTGTAGCTGAAGCATCGACCGTGTGAGACTTAGCTAGCCATCAAACTAGACGAAAATGTTTGCAATCATGACGGATTTAACGCTACTGGATTTGATTATTTAAATCAGTGAAGTACGGTATTAACTGCACAAGTAAAACATAAGTACGCACAGAGATTGCTAGCAACTAAATTGGATGCCTGCAGATAGTTTACCGTTACAGAGCAAAAGTCACGATCCTGGCAGGCAGCGCCGAGGTGAAATGGTGGAAAAGAGAAACGGTCGGGAAAGCGCGAAAAATGACGTCATTTCCACCTCAAAACTAGTTCAAGTTTTACAGTAATGTAGTGGTTATCTCAAAGGATGATTTGAAAATAGTATTTTACTGTGAAATAACCCAACAAAATGCTGTGAAATCCCAGTATTGTTTCATTCACAGTAACTTACTGTGTCTACATTGATTTCACAGTAAATTCTACATTACAACATGATATTGGGATTATTGCAGTTAAAGCCTGTAAAGTTATAATACTAACTACTTACTAACCGAGAGTGAGGTCATGCCGGGAAATATCAAACCTAGGCTTTGCCGTATCACGTATACGTTCCAGCCTCAGTTTGATATTTTCCGGCATGACCGAACGGTCGAGGTTAGTAAGTAGTTTATTATATGGCATTTTTAGCTTCTTTTCATTTTGTAAACGAAAATAAATGGTACCTCTAGGCTAATTGTAGCTAGCTCTCAAGTCTTCTCAAGCTGTTTCATGTGTTGCCTAGCAACTAATTACTTTTGCTAGAAAGCGGACAACATGGTTCTGCTAAATTGGTTTTATTTTCAACACAAAATAACGACACAAGTGATTAAAAGAGTATAGTCTTCATCCTCACTTTCGATGACAAATCTTTTCAGCATCATCTGGATAGGAAAGCTCGTTGCTCATTTTGAAGATGACGTCAGAGGGCAATACGGACCTAATCAGAATGTTTGTAAACCAAGGTTGCCAAGACACTTCCGGGTGGATAACTGTCATCCTGTCAACAGCAGTTGGTAGCATAGCATTGTAGTTTATAGTAGTTTATTTAAAAGATTAGATCGAAAAGATTAACGTCATGCCGAAGTCTTGTTGTGTTTGGGGTTGTAATGTCAAATGTACACAGGCATGTAAAGGATAAGGCTTTTTCCGTTTTGCTACTGTTAAATCGCAATCGACCCAACGAACCTGTGGATAACGTTAGCACAGATCCAGCTATAATAGCCTATAGTCTACGTTTACCGGGCGGTCTCGCTGCATCTAACGGTACCAATGGACAGGCTGGCAACCAACCACTCATGACCGGATTTAAGGAAGACATTTCCTCACAGATCATTTATAAAACGTTTTTGTTGGGTTGCTGTTGGGTAGCATAACGTTGGGTAGCATATCGCGCAAGCTTGCTAGCGTGAGAGTTACTAGTCCAGTTGATGTAAATAAACAAACCACACACAGTGGCGTGATCTGGCTGGAGTTTTTCATTTACTGGCCATTCAATTTCAGGCCTAGGGCCTAGACCTCAGGTCAAACTAAAAACATCATAACACACTCAAGGCTCTAATAGGTATCAAGCCCTATGGCTCAATATCATTTGTTTCCAAGATGTGGGGAGGAAAAATATCAGACAAGGAGATCAGTGCACAGTCTGACTTACATCAATTCAGGAGATCAGGTTATGGCAGACATGGTTTTTTTGATTGTTGAATAATTGGCTAAATGTGGTGCCACACTGGTCATGCCTTCATTCCTCATGGGGAGAAAGCAGCTAAAATTTAGCTGGGCCAAACACTATTATAAAATGGCCATGAAAGCAAAATACAAATATTTCATTATTTACAGTAATTTGTACAGTATACACACACACTAAACACAGTATTTGCCGTAAGTACAGTACAAACAGTATTTACAGTAAACACAGTATTTACAGTAATTTGTATTGTATTATTTATAGATATATGTATATTTAGGAGGTTTACTTATTTAAGCTTAGTATAGATGTAATTTATGTTCTGTGTCCTTATGTTAGGCCTATGTAAATGCCAGGTGCTTGCGTTGTCTTATGTGCATCGGACAATAAAAGACTTGAACTATATGAAAATAATATATATATGCTATATACAGACATATACCTACTATATGAAACACTCAGTATTTAACTGATAAGAAATCTTATTGTTTGCTTTATCCAACATTTACCTTTCTACTGTTAACTCTGCTTGCTCATCGACCCACAAATCCTCAAAACTGCTCATAATTACAATGATAAAGTTTCCATAGTCAATAAGATAGATAGGTACTTAATTAACCCCCGAAGGAAAATTATTGTGTCCAGACAGATAGCTAGAAAGCTCACGCAGTCCAAAAAATCTTTAATCGTCAAGTTGGATATTGTAGCTACAGCAGTACTGTAGCTAGCGATCTCAGTCACTGTATACAAATTTGATACACCGTTACAATATACCGTTATTCGCTAACAATATCAACAGCAACGACATCAGGAACGTCTCGTTCTTCAGTTCACAAGCATAATCATGAAATGTGTTATAATCATAATTATCATAAAACGTGTTTGTGGTTAAATGACATGGAAAATCCTGTTGGCTTCAATGGCGTGTTAAGGTTAACGATCGCTAGCCAAGATCGACGTTATCCACCCGGAAGTAAGATATTTGTTGTTGTGACGTCAGGCTGAAATGTCCTATTGACCGCTGAGGAGGGCAATATGCGTCTGGCATGACTACCCATTAGCCAATCCGAAAGCTTGTACGTTGTTGCCATATAATAAAATGATTTATTGTGAAATATTGCAGTTAAATATTGTCAAATCCTGGTAACATTTTACAGTGTGTGCGACGCTACTCCTCTACTTAACGGGGTAAATAGCATTCACCAAAAAAAGTGTTTCTACTGTTGTTTTGTTATAAAAAGGTTCCATAAGCCGCATCGAAATATAAACCGCACCACCACAAGAAACATGTAAAATCGGTTTATAAACTGCGGTTTTATTTCAGAAAAATACGGTACTTGTCTCTAGGTTAGTATAGGTTATAAGGTTAGTATAGGATATTAAGCGTGTATGTAGGTTTAGTATACTCTATTATTTATTATTTTGTATATTTTGGAGGTTTATTATATTATATGTTAACTTGTCATAGGTGTAAACTTGTTCTGAGTACTAGGGTTGTCCCCACTCAGTCGATTGTTTGTCTTATTACCAGACTTGGTAGCCAACAGTTTGTTTACTACACAATTTGCACCGAACATTGCTCTGCTCTTTGTCGGATTTCAAAAAGCCAAATAACTGAAGAAGACGAACCCTTTTTATCAATAATTTCTTCATTGGAAGTTGCTCCTTCGCCATGGCTATCGCTGCCACTGTTTTCGGCAATAAGACACATTTCCCGCAGTTAACATTAGCTACTCCACTCAAGGTGCTTAGTATATTTTAATGAACATAGGGCACCATTTCTCCCTAACTTCCTGCAGCATCACAGAAATTAATGGACTGCTGTTCCTAATTATTTCTCTATCAACATTATTGAAAATGAATTTATGTTACCATATCTTTATTGAGGGAAGTCATTACTTCGATAAATCAATAACAAAAATATCGCCCAGCCCTGTGTTGAATGCAGACTCTGCCAACAACGGTTTATATTCCATAGTTCGACGTCAAATGATGTCCTATTTGAAAACCAAAAATTCACTAATGCATGCAAACACTCAGGCATTTGTTATTATATTGGCATTCAGTGACAACATGACTGGTGTCATCCAATCACCCTTACGTATGTATTTCTTTCAGATTATCTCTTAAAACAGTGAGGTAAAACATCACACAATATGGTTTGATGAAAAACATTGTTACATTTATAGCAAAAAACTTTAAAATTAAAATTTAGAGTAGTCGATTTTCAGAAGTGTTCAGTTGACCAAAGAAAATCTTAGTTGGGGACAGCCCTACTGAGTACTTATATGTCATGTTAGGCCAGGTTGCTTTGCGTTGTCTTGTCTTAAGAATTTCAGTGCCCAGTCTGACCCTGTGCTGGTCTGCGCATCTGACAATAAAATACTTGAATTTGAACTAATTTAGCCGACTTTGACAACCTTCATGTTTCTCTGTGTTTGTCTTTGAACACAGGGGGCGCACTTTGACATGTTAATGCAGTGCTGCCCTGATGAAGCAGGGAGGAGGGAACTAAGGAGGGCTGTTGGTTCAGCTCAACCTGCTTCCTCACCGTGGCCAGCTCCTCCTGTGTTAAGCTGTTAGAGCTGAGCCTGCAGAAAAAGAGAAGTCTTTTCAGTCCTGCCCCAGCTCTCCCCTCCATTCCCATACAGACCCAGGCTATTACTGTCCCCCTTGTGTGGTACTCGCACACAATTATCCACACAGATTTACACACACACACACTTTAGTCCTTTTGCTCCTTCCCATCACTATTCTTTCTTACGCACATAAACACACACACACACTTGATTGCGCTGGCACACTTCTTTAGGGATTAGGCCAGTCCACTGATTACATTGACTAACGTACTGCGGTGTAAAAGCTTGCCTGACCCCCCCCCCTTCTATTGGAACCCCCCCTTAACAGTGTTGCCGACCCGAGCACAAACTCACTGCACCTAAAAGGCCTCTCACTGCAGTAACCCACTAGAAGATTTCCTAGCTCGGACCCCCACACGAAACAGGCAGCTTTAAAGAAAAGCCCTCAGTTGCATACTTCAGTTCATCCATTTGTTTGTGTGATCATCCTCTTCTGCTAAGCTCACCTGGGAAACAACAGCTTTCCCGTCTGTTTGCCTTATGTACACTGGAAATGTACTTTTCTTAAACTGGGTAGGCAAATAAACATGTTAATACCTGGACAGATTTCAGTCAACAAATATAGTAGAAGGAAGCCACACCCATTTGTATGTTCTCAAGCACCGTCAGACACCCCAATCTCATGGGTCACAGCCGGCAAAGATGATTCTGTGTGTGTCTAGGGATGTTGGTGGCGAGCAATGGACCTCAATTGCTTTTTCCGGCCTGAGGGCATAGATGCCAATCTCTTTTTTTGTCGTTCACAGCTGGGACCTCCTCTATTTGAGCCTGTGAAGACAACTTGAACCTTGTTACAACCTTTCCAGGCTCGCAGGGTCAAAGGTCACAGGGGAAAGGCCGTTGGCGTAATTGGATAATGTGGCATGGAGACCTCTGACCTGGCCACTCCTAGTTGTGGCTTCTTATCACACTAAGACACTGTCTGGCTCTTCCATGGTGGGAATCATGGAGGAACCATTCCCTGGATTGGACTCAATCTGGACAATTGATTTATTTAATGGACCGATTAAGATACCAGATTACACAAAGAATGATGTAGCGAGGAAGGTTATATGTGTCTGTAAACACCTTTTATTGAATCGGTAAACATATGGTAGACATGGCTTTGTACACATGATGGTGTGCCCTCACAGTCAGCCTGATATGACTGCTGAATGACGGGCAGAGCTTCTGACTAAGAGATCACAGATTCGAATATCCCCCTGTATGCTGCTCTGAATGATGGTCTCAAAAAAACAGTGCTGCCATTGTGACAGGCTGTTTATCATCAGATGGCCGGTGACTTAAGTAACCTCTTCCCCAAAGAAGCAATGTTCACAGACATACCTCATGGCCTTGGGCTTTGGTGTTTAATCATGGCACTGTTCTGGTTTTGGCTTGGAAGGAGAGCCTTGTCAGAGAGTTTTCCTTCTCCCATTGACCATACAGCTAATAACAGTCAATACCCTGTCATACGAACATTGTCTTCCTGTGTTCTCCATTTTGTCTTTGCAGCCTTCACCCAAGGCAGTCAGTAAGGAAGCATGGTATAGGGAGAGACGCCCATGGTGAGAAGGACGTTTCTGTCATGTTAATAAGAGCTGACATACACTGAGCCGTGAAATGAATTTTTCCCTGATCTCAATGATAGCACCCTTTCCCCATTTCAATTGCAGCTCCCCCTCCCTCTAAGAAGGCTTAAAGTGGAACAATAGATTGAAACTTAACAACAACTGAATCATTTTAAAGGAGCAACTAAGCTTCCCTTAAATTGTGCTCATCTTAATTTCAGTTGTTCGTCATGTACAGTAGTTAGAAGTTATTATCTGGAACGTATAGCAGGCACGAAGTACGGGGGTGGGGGGGGGCAAGGGGATACATAATTCAGTTTAATTTCCTGGGGTTGTTAAGGAGTGAAACATGGTCCCATAGGTGTAACTTGAAGCCTAATTAGTGGGAATCTGGTTCAGCCAGGCCATATTGGTGAAACAACCATTACTGCCTGGAGGAGAGAGCCAACATCACAAGAACAAGAAACCCCTGAGGTAGCTGTGTGAAAGTCAAGGCCAGCATACAAGAGCATTTAGCAGAGCGGCCCTGCCTAACACTACCATCACTTAGGATATGATTGGGATATAAAATCCCCCAACTTTTGGATCTCCCAAAAGGCACTGGGGTTAAACCGGTGTCAAACCATCTCAAAAGAGAGTTGCACCCTTGCGACGACTTTTCGACCTCTGGGAGGCTCTACTCTCTGGCCATGGGACCCAGGCGCTAAGAGAGAGCAACATTACAGCTCTTAATCCCCATGAAGGGAAGTGAACTCTGACCCCTGTCATGCTGAGTGTTTGATGGACAGCTTGACTCAGGGCTTTTTGTTTGCAGAGCTCACTTGCACAGTTTGCCCCTAAGAAGATCATTGTTTCTAACTTTAACCTCCCCCCTAGCCTGAAGAAACGCTTGTGAGAGTGTGGCAGCCCTCCAAGTATGGATCTCAGATGAAAAGTGGCCTTTAAGACCCCCGGCCCAGCGATGGCATCAGCGCGGTCGTACTCTGCCAGTGGGTCTCCGAATGGTGGAGCCGTGACCCGGCTCCTCATGGAAGCACGTTTGTTCTAGACAGCAGTTGACACAGATGATGGATGCAAATGAGTTCCTGAATAATTGATTTTGCCAAGAAAGACTACAGTGCACAAAACTCCACTAGCCTTCCAAAAGCACCATGAAGTCCCTTCAGTGTCTTCAAACAGACAAGGCTTCACAACTCTGGGAGTGTCATTAGCTCTGCAGCCCTGGCAGGTGCACTGACGTTGAGACAAGTTCCAGCCTTGTCTCCATCTGAGACAAGTGTTATGGACATGCTATTAATTCCTCAAAACTGGCTCCTGATTATCCAGAGGAAAGAATACACAACTGGATCTTAAACTGTTGCCATAATGGCCACAGAGTGTGGATAATGGAGCTACAGTGGAGGGAGGGTGGAGGAAAGCGCCGATCTGTGTTGTTTCCAGCTGGGGGCCACTGGCTGCAGCTTTATTTCCTTTCTCACATTTCTGCATTTGGGGTCGCACTTTCCTCCTCCTTTAAACCATTTGTCAGTCTCAGACAAGGGCACTCAGTCATGAGTCTGAAAAACAGACGCTTGTCTTGAGCGATATCTCAGCTTCTAAAAGATTCATACGTTATCATCAGGGGCCTCTTGTTTCTAATCCTGTGAATGCCCTCTATACAACTGACTCAAAAGGGATTTTGGAAAGTCTGTGCTCGACAAGGACAAAGGAAAAAAAAAGTAATAAAGTTCCCCCCTCTGTCACTTAGATCTGTTGGCTCAGGCCACCTTCATTTTTTCTGGGATAGTCCGGCTGTGTCGCATTTTCTGCAGTGTCAATGCTGTTCAGACTTTCCTTTTGGAGGACTCGGGCAAAGATCCCCCGGCTCGTTCAGTGGCCAGTGTCAATGCGTCTCCCTCCAAAGGGCTAATGCTACGCGCCGTGGCCTCAATCATGCTCCCATATCCAATTCCCTCTTATTCTTATATATTTTTTGGAGCTTGAGGCGCTGACACAATTTCTCAGTCCAGCTCCCTGGATGATTAACAGTCGTGCGTCCTATAGGCGCTCTCTGTGCGTTCCCCATGATTGTGTGCGGCTTGACATCGTACAGGGAGCTCTCTCATTATGCCACTCTGCTACTGGATTGGGATGAGAGGATAGGAACGAGCCCCCCTGAAGACCCAATTGCCCCTCCTACTCCCTAGCACACACAACTACAGACGCTCTTGCATGTATAGACACACACACACGTACACACACGCACCTACACGCTTTCCCCAGACACCCGAGGCCCCTCAGTTTCCACCCCCCAGCCTGGCCTTCTAATGAGCACTGGCCCCTGTGTGTTTGATCCTGCAGCAAGCCAGCCAGCCCCCCCGGCACATGGCCCCTCCCCAGCCTTATGTCTATTCAACACCTCACCCTCCAGCCTCTCCACTCTCTCCCCCATCTTCCTGCGTTGACTATGGATCCACACCAAATTGCTCTTGGGTGGTTGCTCGATATCAAAGCCAGTCAAGACAGGAGCGTGAGGAAAACAACAATGTAGCTGTGTTCTTTGCATTAGCGAGAGACGCTGTGCGACAACTTTACATTGATCTGCTCACATGGTTCTTGCCATGTTCTTCTTTTCTTAATTACTCGATGTGTTGCCACTCTGCCTTTTTCTATTTACTAAGTCCATCAACCAAATTAATTCTGAAAAGAAACGTTTTGCTCCAAGGATTATTTGAAATATTTCTTTGAAACTGTCAAGCCAAATAACCGGCTCTTTGTCTCTCTTGCTCTCTTTTTCTCTCTCCTCCCCTCTCTCTCCCCCCCCCCTCTCTCTCTCTCTCTCTACTTCTCCCCCTTTCCTCTCCCCCCCCCCTTCTCTCTCTCTGTCTGTCTACAGGACGGTGGTCTGCTCATCAACAACCCCACAGCGTTGGCCATTCATGAATGTAAGTGCCTGTGGCCCAACACGCCGGTGCAGTGTGTGGTGTCCCTGGGCACAGGCCGCTACGAGACCGCGAGCAAGAACAGCGCCACCAGCACCAGCCTCAAAACCAAGATCTCCAACGTCATCAGCAGTGCCACAGACACGGAGGGTGAGAGAGTGCCGCCAGGAACGTCCTCTCACATGCGCCACCTCCTTCTACATGCCACTGAGACGCTTTCCTCCCCCGATGTTCTTTGATATTAATGTTGAAGGGCAACATTCTTATCACTGTGTATTTATCGGGCTAGAGATTATGCTGCATGTTTCCTCGGTGGTACAAGCATGAATCACTGTGTGATCCTGCAGGACTGTAGCCTCTGCCGGTTCCTTATCTGCACAAGCACACAGGTCACGGTTGGGGACCTGTGCATGTCCTAAATTTATCCCCATCCCTCCCTGTAGCCATGACCCAGATGTGTGGTGCTGTTCCCAGTCAGGTTCTCCAGAGTTTGGGATTAAACTCCCCCGCTATCCAATCGGGATCCGCTATTTATACACGGCAGATTAACACTCTCACAGCCCAGATTCCTCCTTTCTTAATGCCTTCCGCCCCTGCATCCATTTGCATTATCACCCCCTCAGTTTGCGTGTGTGTGTGTGTCTGTGTGTGCGTGTGTGCGTGTTTCAGTGGAGCTCTGTCTGTACTGGTGTGAAGAGAGATAAGGGAGATTATGTGTGTTTGTTTGAACTAGACGGTTGATTTACAATGAACGTTGAAGTCATTCAGGGCTGTGTGGAAGACTCGTTTCGCACTCATCTCATTTCCCTCAAACAAATTGTTCCGAACCGATTGTTAGACCTAGTGTTGTGAAAGTTGATTTGATGATTAGCTAGCCTGTAGAAGGTGAAAGTGTAGACTTTCAGACTCCAGATACGTTGCTTAGCAAAGAGCTTTGTTCAGCCGGGTGGGTGCTTATAATGGAGTCCATGTTTTAGCTCCTGAACTAAGACTCAACTCCCTGGGTTTTCTGTGGGAACACTGACGCCAACATCTGCTGTTGCCTAACAGCTTCCTCCAGGCGTATCAGTCTTATTATCATCAGCCTGAGTGTGTTTTCACCTCTCCAGACACGCTCCTATAACACGTCCATGACTGGATAACTGGAACAACAGCCAGACTCCTGCACTCTGTATGACCCTGCTTATGGCAATCACACATCCTCACCCCCAAATTTTAGCCTTCTGAAAACATGCAATCCTGTCAATGTGCTGACAGAAATGTTTTGACTAAGCGTCCCCTCGTGACTTTCTCCCTTATTTATTCAGACTACTTACCCATGTCTGCACCATGTGTAAAGACCCTATGTATGTGTTGGTCTCTGTGTGTGTTCCGATTTATAACCTCTGGAAGGTGGGCTTCAGTTCAGTGGTATAGCATTTGCCTACAGACCAAAAGGTCACAGGTTCAAATCCCCCCTGACTACTAAGAGAATACATTCAATGACATTTGACACTTTCCTCTCCTGTCACAGAGGTTCACACCATGCTGGACGCCCTTCTCCCTCCCAACACCTACTACCGCTTCAACCCCTACATGAACGAGGAAATCGCCCTGGACGAGAGACGCCACGAGAAGTTCAACCTGCTGCAGGCTGAGGGCATGCGCTACCTGGAAAGGAACGAGGAGAAGCTGCAGAAGGCAGCCCGTATCCTCACCCAGGAGAAGAGCCCCGCCCAGAGGCTGGCAGAGTGGCTGAAGCTCAAGGCAGACATGTACGATGGGATGTCCTCTTTCTCCTCCTCCAAGCTCTGAACACAACTCAAGCTCTCATGCTGCACAGTACCTCACATTTGTGGTAATACATTTCGAAAGTATATGGAAATAAAATACACCGCTGGAGTGCGGAGAATGGGTTTTAGTTAGATGTTGAAGAGTGGACAGGTAAATCTTACCTCACATCCCTGACCTCTGATTCATTCAGCTTAACAACTTTGACACAAAGGTTACTATTGTTAAAAGGCATGTTAGGACTTTTTAATGGCTGTGTTAAAATGCTTTTCTGTCTGCACTAAGGGGAGAATTCTCCATTCGAAGGATGCATATTCCAGGTAAAGTTAACTATACCCAACAGAAGCTTATTATACTCTAAACCAGAGTAGATAATGTAACAAAACCTATAGTAGCTGAAGTACAGTGAATTTTGACATCTGGAATGTGGGGTTTGCCAAATAATGATTTTTAACCTTTTTATTTTCCTTTAACAATAAGTGATAATATCTAGTGTGAATATGTTTCTCTCAATCATACGTCTGATTCAATATACTGTAGAAATCATCTCACCTTCACTCGAGTCCAAGCTGGCACCAACCAAAATACTGTAACAGTGGAAGGTCACTAGCTTGTCAAGTATATAGACGTACGTATGTGCATGTGTGTTTCAGAAACTTGCAACATGGCTCAAATTCGGACAGACTGGTCATTTGACATTTCTAGGACTTGCACTATTCACACCGATGTAGCTAGTGATCTTTTACTTCGGTGGTTGTATTAATGATGCTCTTATAGGTACGTCAGGGTGTCCTTTTTGTGAATATAATGTATAGATTATTATGTATAAATGGTATTAAGAAAAAGTGTAGCCACTGATGTGGGCATCTCATGCACGTAGCTGCTCATGCACAACATTGAGAAAGCTGATTCACTGTTTTATGACTGCTTTAGATTCAATATTTAACTATGTGTAGATTCCAAGAGTAGATACGTAGTGCAAAGACACTGAAGACACTCTTGAATGACAACAACAAATTATTGCGATGCTGTAGTAGTGAAATATAGTTCAAACAGATATTCTATTTATGTTTTTCGATGTTAATTGCTTCTTTGCACGAGTGATTTAATTGATAAACTGCAAGTCATTAGCACATTGCAATCAATCTCCAAGGTGTTGTGGATGCCAAATTCTTGTATTGAATACCTCTTGTCCTACTTTACCTGGCAGTGATGTTTCTGAAATCCTGCTACACTATGTGTTGTATGAATTATGCAGATTCGACAGAAGGGCTTGTATGTACAACACTGCTTACTGCTAATGCTCCTTAGTGGCTGTTACTGTAGTGGTTTAGCCAATGATGTCTTAGCTTTAAGAAACACAGAGGCCAGTTTCAACTGTCAATTTAGGTCGATTCCTATGCAGCTTCTGTGATAATGATGTCTTTATCACTCCGGAGGGAAACAAGGTAAATAGGCACTGACATTGACCAGATATGTTTAATCCTGCATTCTCCTATTGATCCCCAAATAAGAAGCGTGTGTGGATGTAATTAAGATCCATCTCTCAACCACCCTGACTCTATAGACGTTTTCTTATGGGGATGGTTATCTTTGGAGCACCAGTGTATTTTAATAGTAATTGCTTCATTTTAAGAACACCAACAGGAAATCCTTTTTGTCATGTTTTAAAGTACAGTTGGTAAAGCTTGTTCCAAAGCACCCTTGAACCTGACTGACTGCAGAAACTCACCTTGGCTGTTCAAATAAAATAAAAATACAATGTACTCAGTTTTGTAATGAAAGGGGGTTATGTGTTGTGGAAGGATATGCCATTGTGCAAATTCACAGTGGGCCTCATATACTAACGCTTTTGCGCCCACTTCAGGCGTATTTGTTTCGCACCTTGCGCGTAAAAGCATGGCGAGGTATGTACAAACATGCCGCACTGAGGTCAAAGCGCAGACTGCCTGTCGCGGGAACTGAAAATGGCATATTGCGCTTTTCTGTGTCATGCACATACATTCACGGGAGATGGGAGGGGGTGCGTAAAGTGCGCCTAATTATGAATTGCGCGGTATGTGCAAAAACCGCCCGTGAAAGTGCGCCTCTATTTTGCGGTGAACATTTTGCGCTTCTTAAAAGCAGGTGTACACGTGTATGCCCGCTGGTTCCCTCGCATGTGCCTACTGGGTTAATGACAACAGTAATCCGAGGAAGACGGAGACGATCTGAAAGGATTTTTGCTTTTTTTTCAGTTGAGTGAACACGAAATCATTAGGCGTTACGGATTAAGCAGCCATGCAATATTACAGATACTGGAATTTCTAATTTCGGTTCAGATTGCATTTTTTGTGTCGGTGTGGAATTCCGGCCTTGTATAGGCCTAATATTTAAATTCGTTGAACAAACACATACATTTCGTTATCACTAAATCTTTATTTTCGCTGTTTGGACTGTGGTGGCTGATCCATGATAGAAAGAGAGAAGGAGGCCCATTCAATTGCGCATTTAAATGCTTGCAATGTACGGTATAGTGGGCGGAGAAAGGCGCTGATTACCCAATGAACTGCAGGTTTCGTAAATAGCCTACAACGTAAACTTAAGTATCACAGCGTGCGCAATCTGCGGGTTGGCCATGGCGCTAATAACGCTACGTTTGCAAATGTAGGTACATGAGGCTCAGTGTGAGAGGGGATGGAGTCCCCATGGCCCAGCCAGGAGGAAGCGACAACCTGTCATGGAGGGTCAGACTCAGACCATAGGACATGTATAGTTTCAAGAATAGATTAAAACAAAATGTCTTAAGGCCATCCAAGTGGAGATACGATTCCAAAGTTGCAGAAAGGTAGCATATGAAGAAACCGGATATGGTCTGTCCTATTCACAGGTGTGACACTGGGCAGATGCAGAATTTCATATTCACACCTGGATGAAGACCTGTGAAGACACATTTGAATCAACCAGCTGTTCTCACTTTGAGTGTGAGCAAGCAAGCATTTGTGTGTGCGCAAGCGTGTGTGTGTGAGTGTTGGAATCTTTGTGTGTACAGGCGCGGGGGCAGTTGGCAGGCCTGTAGGCGAGCAGGAGAAGGTGATGAGATGACTGTGCAAGGCTTTGCTCAGACAACTGGGTAACAGAACTGGGCAATGATGGATCACATTCCCTCCAGCATAAACACAGGCCACTGACACAGCTCTGTACCACCTGCTCTCACACACAAACACACAGCAATGGACCCACATGAGTCAAAGGACACACGACAACACAAACAACAGCAGCAGTACAAGGTACTCCACAGTAATGACACGGGATGAGCTTTGGGTATTCTACCACATGTCCTCTCCAGTGACATTGCAGCTCTGCTACAGTCACTATGGGAACGTTAACTGTCCTCCAAAAGTAATTGGTTTTACCGCAAAGTGAACTCATTTCCATACGATTTTCACACATCAATCATAGAGGTGTTCTCCACATTAGCTTCAAAAGTGTAGGTACAGTGCTGATTTGTGTGGTTTGTGTTGTATGCCCAACTTCTCTCTCTCTCTCCCCCCATTCCTGTGTTAACACAGTTAGACAGACTGCAGAGGCTGTTTTCACTCAACGAAGGGATGGTATAATGAAATTATAGACTGATGCATTCTCTCCTGATGTAAGCAGAATCAATTCATGGACTTGTTCCACTGAAATAATCCCATTAGGGGCTTGATTTATTTGCACCTTTGGCCTAGCTTCTGGTTCTCACATATTAATATATCTCTCAAACTTACACCCAACTTTCCAGCCTGCTTCAGGGAATCAAGTGGATGTTGACAGACGCCACATGCTCTGGGATCTGAGTGATTGCGTAATGCTGTTTACGCTTGGGGTATCTGGTACTCAATTATGATTCTCATTCAGCTGTAGTGAATGTCCCTTCTCATTAGATCCTAATTGGTTTTGCAGTGAGCGGTGCATGGGGCAACGAGACTCACTTTGTAGATATTCCTGCCTCAGACCGTGTTTGTTCATGACGCAAACATGACAGGGTTGAGTTCCTCTCTCCAGGGTCTATATACTGCTCCTCGTTCAGGTTGGTGTCAGGGCTGCCACGTTAACTCCCATGAGTATTTTATCTGTGTTGTTGATGTGTTTCTTGTCTCCAGTTCACCCCAGTGGTTTTTGATACTGGTTGGTAATCATCCTCATTTCACATAGGATCTCATTCACCAGACTAGCGGGCTATTTCATGGTCGGCTTGGCTGTTCTGGGTGCACTTACTGTTGTTCCATGTGTGGCGTGGTTAGGCAAAGAAACAAACTGAGTCAAACTGAGAAAATAAAGCCTGTGGATGCCCTTTCTCAGGTAACATTAATCTCATACCGTTCATTCTCCCTCAACAGTGTTGTAAGGAACTAACAAGGGTGTCTGTTCTAGTTGATTTAGTACGGTATCTAAATCTATACCATGACAGTCTGTTCTCTACAAGGGGACCATGCATCTGTCTCCACTTGAACTCATAGTAAAGCTTACAGTGTTTCCCAGATAATATGCATGCAAAAAGTGAATATTTTAATTGGATTCGAAAATTACAGACATATCTTTAGGCGGTCTGGGATGAGAGACGGGGGCAATTACAGTATTTCCTAATGTGGGGTTGGGCGGATATGGGCAAGAGTCCCATAGTCCCTTGCTGTTGATAATGAGTGGTTGCTTCAGGGCACAGGAGAGAAAGGACTGAAGAGACATGCTATTGCAAGACAGGGTGTGAAGGTTGACTGAGGTATCCATTGAACCTAAAACCTTTTATGAAGTTTTACTGTATTTACATCTCTGGATTATTTTGTTGCGTTTTTTTTCCCATTTCATCCCTGTTGCTTCATTTCTCAAATGTTTGTTTCAAAACAATTGCTTGCAGAGAAGGATATTTTCTTAAATCTTGTGGTTTCCTTCACTATCGCAGATCAGCATTGACAGATATCAGGGCTGTTCTGACAGAAGGAAAGCTTGGGTTTGTCAGTTGCATTAAAAATGAAAGAAAGACTTGACTTTCTGCCAAACTAGGCTTATCACTAAGTATTAATGGAGAAACTTGCTTTCTCTCCCAGTTGAGCTCTTGGTTCTATGGGTGCTGCAGATGGCTTCACATGTTAAGCTGGAGCTAATGCATGTGTGCAACATGCACTAAGACACCATGCCTGGCTGGTGGGTGCCGTCTGATGGAACTGAATGGAAACGTGCTTTCTAGAGCACCATGAGCACCCATACGGTAGCTCACCCCACAAGCTATGTAATGATTGTTGGTGCAATGCTGGTTTCTGGGCAAAAGACGCGAGTGCACCAGGGCATGCAAATTAAGCCATTAGAAGGTCTTGCTTCACAGCTGGAATGTGGTTCTTTGTCTTCAAGTGATGATGGTAATGTTACAGTTAGAAGTGCAGTAGGCTACATGTTTTATTGAGGTTGATTACTTATTCAAGTGGAGCCCATTTGAAAAGAATGTAGATACGCTGTAGAAAGCACACAACACTATTGTGTTTTGCATTACATTTCACAAATAAACATTGACACACTTTTATTCTTTGTTTAAGATATTCATTACTTGTTTCGTTGCCTAAATCTAGCAAAGTTGTCTTTCAAAATCTAGTGGCAAAAGGTTCTCATTCACCACTCTCACTGTCACAGGATTACATTAGTATACATTTACCACACAGCATGTGACTTTATTTCAGTTTGCATGATCCCTCAAACCCATGCTGTAGAAGATATCACAGATTGTCCATCTGTGAGGTTTTCAGTACAGCAAGGGTAATATTACCAGGACTATTTATATTTTGCCGAAATGGTTTAGTGCCTCGAGGCCACCATTCATCTGTAGCGGGGCGCTGCAGAGCGCGCAGGAAGCGTGCGCAGAGAACGCAGCTGCTCGAGCCCGTCTAGTGAACTGGTGGGAGCAGAGAGGACCAGTGGTTGAAGAGGAGGCAAGTGAACTGAACGGGGCACTGTCGTAAATACACACAGGAGAGATATCAGTCTGTCGCAGGAACCCTATAGATACACAGAATCCATCGCATTGCGCATCACCGCGACATCGAAAGGTAAGCATCAGTATTTAAAAAGTAGACTGTTTTATAACATCCCACTCGCAGGACAAGTCGCGCAGTATAGGTCTGTGGCAATTGAGTCACTTGAGTAGTTTTTCTTTGCGAAAGGTGTGTGTTGTTTGAATGATAAACCCCCCACACTGTTTTCATTTATTGAGTAGCACACCCTGCGCACTATAATGGCATTTTGAAAAATTTATGATAGACTTTGGATTGGTAGAGTTTGTATAATTGTATTTACTCAAAACAGGTGTACAAGCCCATATCTACAGCTTGTCTCGTGGTGTGCTCAGCTGTCAACGTTTGAGTGACCCTGGTATAAGCGGAAGATGCTGAATGAAAAGATTCAGATAGGCTTCTCGTAACAAGTCATCCACTATGTGATAGATATTATGCATCCATGACAGATAATGTCGCTAGTTTGACGGCAGGCTTTTGAACAGCCTATCTTTGCGATTGCGTTTCGTGACTAGTTGTCCATACTGTGTCATACCGTTGCGTAAACATCATACCCACCATTTTCAATTAGATTAATCTTTTGGGATTGTGTTTGTGTTGGACGTAATTTTTTCATGGAAGGTTATGTTACCACATGGCTGTTATCCTAATATATATATATATATATATATATATATATATATATATATATATATATATATATATATATATATATATATATATATATATATATATATGTATATGTATATTTATTTATCGTTAAATATCCATTCTATTTTGTCTCAAGATCAAATGTTTAGATAATAGTCCCAGGAGGTTTATGCATCAATCTAATGTCATTTATTTCTGTCAAGACAAACAGTTGCATTACTGCAAAAACATTCCCACCCAATCCCCCTCCCCCTATTATAGCTTCATTCATAGTACACCCCCCCCCCCTCCCCACCCTGATCCTTCCACAACAGACATTCACCCAAACAAGCACACTTTCTCTTTTCAGCCAGATACACCAACTAATACAATGCTAATGACTAATGCCGGTCATCTAGTTGGTGTATTA
Source organism: Hypomesus nipponensis (assembly GCF_054491055.1). Classification (NCBI taxonomy): domain Eukaryota; kingdom Metazoa; phylum Chordata; class Actinopteri; order Osmeriformes; family Osmeridae; genus Hypomesus; species Hypomesus nipponensis. Next base: position 6,733,968 of record NC_140374.1, on the reverse strand, counting down.
AAGGCCTGACACACTTTCCTACAATATTTATGCAGTCTAAGCAGACTATGGTTAATCTCCCGAATCAGATAACAATATCCTTCTGACCTTCCGTATGGCATATTTGCATAAATTCAGAAAGAGCGCCAAATGTGTGAAACTGCCTTCTTGCTTATTATTTATACTCTATTGTCTGTGTGCTTTTGAGTATTTTTGAGCCATGACCCAGGACATGCACTCATCCACTTCAGAGTTCAGTTGATACCATTCCAGTGCTGTAACATTCACATTACTGAGAGACCCACTCTTACTACCGACCCTAATACTTCTGTCGAATGGACAATTCACTCTCACTTGACCGGGGCTGAAAATGGGTCAAGACAGAGACCTACATAGTGCTACATTTCACCGGTAAATGACACTAGCCATGGATTTGCATAACTAAGGGATTATCATGACACACGTCGGCTGGTTTTATTGTGGGAGTTCCAGTCATCCTGGTGACCTAAAACCAATGTCGGGCGGCTGGTGGCAGACGGTGGTTGACCATGGGAAACGCCGGGGTGGTGGAAGGAAAATGCTACTTATTCTACTCTGTGGGTTGAAGAAGCATGCAGACTATTCTCTGAGAAGTGATTCGTTCTCTTGCGCCGTCTTTCAGGCATTTGTGGACTCCCCCGACGGCGGGACAATGAGGCTCATACATCCATGCCCCCTGAACTAGATCCTGTCATGCTGATGTCATAACCGTCCACTTCTAGGAACTGATTTGAACGTATGACTCACTGGTGTTTCATCTAGATCTGGTTTTATAATTTTGTCTACAATGAATGAGAAACAAGAGCGAGAGACATAAGAAACACGACTGAAGTCCAGTATAGAAGATTGGTTGTTTAAATAGTAGTCCCTCTGATCGTACGCCTGCTGTTCAAGTGCAGGGTTAGGTGAAAACCAATGCTGGTCCGTTCCACACATTGTTGATTCCAGCCTCTCCAAGGTCATCATTACCACTGTTCCACTCGTAGGTACTACTGCAGTACTATATTATGGTGTTACTGTATGAGCACTGCTGTATGATAGCAAATCACAAGATAAGCAATATTTAGAGACGTGTCATCAGTGGTTAGTCCTGGTTTACAGACGTGGCTCCTTACCTTGAATAGGAATGATTCGAAAACAATGTGAATGACTTGGGATTCTTTTCTGCTGTGATGTGTGAGTGGTCTCCAGGGACCAATGGAGGCCCATGTACATCCATTAGTGTCACCCCCTAGTCTGGGGGTGTGTGTTCCCACAGGGCCAGCAGACCCCGCACCGTGACAGCACTGGCATCTCTGGTGCGGCCTTGTCTCTGCCTCACTGTGGAACTGATGAATGGCTTTTTAGGAGACTGCAGTGGGGACCGTGTCCCGGTCCGCTTCATGGCTGCGTGCACAGTACCTGGGTGGGCCATTGGTTTCCATGGCGTGTGACCACACACAGACACACACACACACACACACACACATACACACATATACGTACTGTATATACACACATCCCCATCCCCTCACCCCTCCCCCCAACACACACATCTTCACACACGCGCACACATACACACATATGTGAACACACCCACACCTCTTGGTGTGTCCTGAGTGGTGGCAAGCTGGTGAGTGCAATTAGAGTTTCACACTCGGTTAGGCTCAGGCACTAATGGGGATTGACACGTTCCTCTGAACCATTCCATGCAGCTGGAACTGTTGTTGTTTACATCATAGACCTGTATTAAATTATCATGACTGGATGAAGACCGATGACTTAGAAAAATAAGAAAATTGAGTGATCCCTATGTAGCTGCCTCCAGGACCCAGACATAATTAGGCGAAACAAATACAGTCGGATGTATTATTTTTGCTAGAGCTCATCCTGGATAAACGAAGGATATATTTTTGCTACAATAATTGGCCCCTGTTTGGCTGGTAATGATAGAAAGTGGAAATTAACAAGCCCTTATTCTGGTCACAATTTCATTCGGATACAAACAACTTTCTTGAATTACCGGCTGGTCAGTTTGAGGTGTGGTAAGGTAGGCCTGGCCAGATGGCCAGCCAGGAGTGGCCGGTACTAACGTCCTCACCAATCTGTGGCCCAGTCATTATTACTCATTTTGTTACACCATTCTAGTGTTCAAGCCAAATCACTCAAGGTTACCTGGGCAACAGATTTATTGCCCATGTCAGTTTATTACACCCCTTAGAGAGAACAAAGCGAAAGTGATGCTCTTTTTTTGTTCAAACAAACTGTGAGGGATTGACTGCAAAAAAACTATTGTTTGAAGAGGGTGGTGAGGATAATGGAATGTGATGTTTTAGGTTTTTTTTCTTTTCTTTCCTCAGCCCCAGAGTGTCTGACAGGTTAACCATCCCAGATTTTAATTAGACTAAACCTCTTGAGCCTCTTGTAACTGGGGATGATTCCAAACATGAGTTCCTGTACTCTTGTGATACGAGCATGATAAATATGAGGGTGGGGTTAGTTTGTTGCTTTTCTATTTTACCACCCAGTGGAGGAGAAGGAAAAGAGGAATAGAGAGAGACAGAGAGAGGGAGGGTCTGCCAGCTTTACGGGGGGGATCATGTACTTCAACGGGACGTTGAGAAGGGGCAGGGAGAACAAAGAGGGTCTGTTTTCTCTGTCCATGCTGGCTGGGCCGTTGTTCTTGCCCCTTTCTTGTGAAGTAGGGGGTGCTGCAGGGTCAGGGCCGAGGGGAGCCACTATAGAAGCCTGGGTGCCGAGGCTCTGTTTGAACACTTCGTAGTCTCCTTCTGCAAGAGAAGCACCTCTGGCCATGGGCAGCCCCCGGCAGCCTTTGGGAGCTCCAGACCCTAGCGACCCGAGTGCGGGCTCAGGCCCTGGTCCTCTCTGGGCAGCAGATGTGTGGGAGCCTGCTGCTCTGGGGAGGCGTGCAGTGGAGTGGCTTAAGAGCTCCTTCACTTCCAAGCCCATTTAGAGACGAGAGTGACCAGACAACAGGAGCCAGGGCGCTGGCCCACCAGCAGGGTCTGTGCTGGGGTTTTGGGAAGAGCGTGCACTTGAACACTCCCTGGACCGTTCTCATGCTTCCTTCCTGCACATTTGCATAGGCTTAAGGAGACCTACCCGCCCCCCTTACTGTTGGCACTGCGGCTCTGCCCACTTGTGTTGTCTAATTGCTCAGCAAATATGCCACCACAGCTCTTATCCTGCTTTTTCCTTTCAGAGATTTAAAGAGCGGGTCGGCCAGGAAAGAGCAAATTAAAACCCACCAGCTTCCTCACTCCCATGCTCCCCTGCAGACCTCATCTGAATGTTGCCACTGTATATAAAGTATGTTTCACAGCAGTGTGTGAAGTTCTGTACTGGGCAGAGAGGGAGCTTGGATCAGCTAGCTGGGACCAGGGCTCTGAGAGAGTGCACAATTGAATAAACTGGAGAGACAAGCCACATTTAGGTGTTAGCCCGTGGATTAAGGTGACACAGAAGTACACAGTGGCTTTGCCATGGTCTAGCAGGTCCACTGACCTCTCAACCCTGTTTGGGGGCAGGTCCCTTATTGTTCGCTCCTTTCCTCCACCGTGGTCCTGGGCCCTAGGTTGGTACCTCTGTTAGCAGCCCAGCAGCCACGACTGAAGGGTCCTTAATCCAACAAGGATGACAGCTTGGCTCTCTATCCCATTTCTGGGGCTCTGAGACCAATGGGCTTTTCTTCCCCCCTCCCCTAAACCTCCCAAACACAACCCACGGGAATCCTGGGAAAATTCTCTGGGTGGGGAGACAAAGAAATGGGATGGTAAACAAATCCCAGTGTGAATCGGCTGATTTTTCCTTTTCATTCCAAGATCAATGTTCATGTCCCCTTTCAAATTTCAAACAAAAACACAAACGCTTGCCTGATAGTATTTTTTTGTTGATCGCCTGCTTGTGTGTTTTGCAAAAGCATAATCTATACCCGCATAATCTTTGTCTAGGCTTCAAAATGATTAGTGAAGATTGAGGTCAAAAACCCATTAGAATCATGTGTTTTCACACTGAGTGATGTAAAACCAGTCCCCTTTTAGTCAGAAGCACCAATTGGTGAGGGATTCTGAGGTCACATGTTGAGGGACGTTTAAGAGGACCAATGATTTCCAGTGCCAGGACAATGAACATTAGACATGTTTGCCATGAAGCTAATTGATGCTGTCAGCTATAGCAAATTCTTCTTGTTCAGGCAGAGTATTCCTGAGTGCAGAGTTCTCCAGTTAGCTGTGGAAAGAGGGGGGAGACAGCCGCATGGTCAGGAATTTTGTTTTTCTCCAAAAAGGATAGCCCTGCTTACGAGTGCTGTGTTTCACAGAGATATCACTGTTCATAATAAGGATACCCTTTCTTCTCAGCCGTTTAGATACATTCGAATTGACTTTAATGAGATTAATTTGTATAATGATTATTTATTTGGGGGAATTTCTAAACATTGGCGTAGCTCATAAACACATTAACCTTTGGTTTAGAATGTCCAGCAATTCAGTTGATTTTTTTTACAATTTCCATTTTATCAAGCCTCCTCGTGAAAAAAAAAAAACTGACAGCAATTGCATATGATAATGAACACAGCAGACCATGGAAAGTAGACTTCCCTCAGACCCTTGACCAGAGCAATTCAAGATCAAACATATAGTGGAATAGCAATCAGTGTAATCTCCATGTCCTTCCCTCCTTCTCCCCTGGCTAGCTGCCTCTCTGGATCTTCAGTGGCTGGAAGAATGTCATTGTCAGAAAGATAATTCCTTGTACTGGCAAGCCTTAGCCATGAGGAAGATGGAGGAATTGTGACTTTATTCATGTGATTTCTTAGAGAGTGCCAGCACTGGGAACCCAATGAAATACTGTGTCTGAGTTTCATCCAGGCCATCAAGAGGCTTGTCTGTCTGTCTGTCTGTCTGTCTGTCTGTCTGTCTGTCTGTCAGAAGGCTTCAAATGAACTTTTTCTCTTATCTGTGCTAGTTGGTTCTTTCTATGTTATTAAGTGATTGCTTCACATCAAAACAAATTCCTACATAGAATGTCACTCATTAGCATGTGAGCCATATTGAGCATTGTCTTGCTTTCCCATTGCGGCCATCCCCTCTACTGGACCTTAGGATTGAGAGTCATGGCTGAGGTTGAATAGAGTGCAGCTTGAAGTAGACCTAATGGAACTGCTTTCAAGGTTGGCTGGTTCGAGGCCTCTCAGGGCCCACCCTGGCCCCTCGCCACAATGACACATGACCAGAGGTTCTATTGACCGGCAGGACCGTGGAGGACGTGTTACTCAAAGGAGGTTACTGCGTGACAGAAAGCACGCCTCCACAGAACCCCAGTTCTTTGAGAGGAAATAGAACACTTTCAGATTCTATCTGCTGGTGAAGGGGTCACTGAGTGGGAATTCCTATAGCTGGGTTTTGAAGTGTACTGCCTGATGCGAATGACATTTAGCTTTATGTTGAGGATCGGGAACATCTGAGTTTCAGAGAAGCCTTCAGATATTCGACAGTGCTGTCGGTACAGTATGTGCCAGGCCGCTGAGGGAGAATAGCTGGTATTGTTGTAGATTTTGGAGTAGCTTTCTGTATAGACACAGGAGCTCTCATATCTATCGGATACACGGTCTCATTTCCAGTCATAAACATTAAATCCAAATAATTTGTCAAAATAGTAATGATCAAATTCCTCTTAATTGGAAACTCTAATTTAAAGTATTATGGCAAAGATGGAAAGATGTAAACTAGTAGATGTTGTGGTTTTCATGTACCATGCAATTTATCCAGAGGATGATAGTTGTGTGCTTATAGAATTATAAAACCTGTTCGTTTTAAAGCTTATAGTTGAGCTTTACCAGATAAAGGAGCAATCACCTCCCTAAGAGCAGATTACCTTCTGATTTCTCTCTCTCCTCCCCTCTCTCTCCCCCCCCCTCTCTCTCTCTCTCTCTCTTGTGCACGCTCTCTCTCTCTCTTTTACCTGCCCTCCATCTCTCCCTATCTAACAGCTGCTCTGGTTGGCAGAATAAAGGGATGCTTCTTTTTATCTACACCAGGATCGTTGACGCTGTCTTGAGCAGGTGACAGAGAGCCATATGATAGCCCTCCGGTGTCTCTCTCTGCAGCACAATATTCATTACTGATTTTCCCTACAGCATTCAGGTTAAACCTCCAATTCCCACCCTGCCTCAATTCTGACAATATTTGCCATCCTTGATCCGTCCCATGGAGAACAGCCATCATGTTTTATTACTGAGCGCCTGACCTCTTTTCTTGCTGTCTATAACAAGGATGGGGGACACACCCTCCTGTAGGCACAGGAGATAGTGTTTTGTTCTCTACCTGAAACACTGCTTATCTTATCAGTTGCTCTGGGGACGCAAAGCCCTCAAGTATCAGATGTGGTTACATGGACACTACTATGTGATACTGTACATGGATTAGAGCTTCCAAACAGTGGCTGTTAAGATCTAAGGTCTATCTAAGGAAGTAGACAAACGCTTGCTGCTACTCTGATTCACACTTTAATGAATTCAAATATATGTTGAGGTGTTTCACATAATACCTCCATTTGAGTTATATATCCACTTTTAGTCACCAGGCAGACTAGGATGCTACTAACTACATGGGGTATACGCTGATTGGATTTTCCATGCTCTTCCTCAATGTAAAAAAAATAAATCAAATTAAGCGCTCAGCACCCCGAGTCAGACTCCTCTGGATTACCCCAGCCCAGCACTGGGAGAGAGCGATAACTACACTCCTTTAATCTGACGGCATTGCAGACAGATACACAACGACCCGACTCCCACTCCTCCACCCCACAAGCCTATGCTGTTTCCCCCAGAAACAGCATCGCCGGGGGCCATTGAGCAGGCAGCTCCTACGTCAACGTGGAGCTGCTAGCCATCTCAGGTGTGAGTCTGAAAGTAAACTTCTCAACTCTGTTTTATCGGGGGTGGTTCCTGAACTGCATGTTTGTGTAAAACCATTTGCATCAGTGTGCTTGTGTATTTATGTTTTTTTATTTTTTATTTAATTTTTTATTTTTTGTCCAAACAAACGTGTCCAAAGCAAAGCAGAAAGCACAGCAGAAAATCAAGGATTAGAAGTGCATGGTTCTTACAGTGTTTCAGTGGTCAGAGGTAAGGAATGGTCTTACCTGGCACAGTGCAAAGTAACCACATCACAGCTCCAAGGCACAGTTAACAAATATTAATAATAATATCTCAACAGCAGTGCAACAATAACATCATAATACAACACATTTCACAATTGTTTATAAAACCAGCATTAGTGTGTTTGTAAAAGATCATTCTATACTGAATTACTTACATTTCCCAAGTCTGTTTGCCATATCTGAAACATCCACACAATTTGATGTGGACGTTTAAGCGTTGCTTAGGCACCCAGTGGAGATAGCAGAGTGTTTCTGTAGGAGTTAACACACTTCCAAATCCTGTTTTCTTAGATGTGGTAGTGAGTGTAAATAAAACCCAGCGTGTGGTCCTTCCCCCTTCTTCACGCTTATGAGGCTGCCATGCCCGTAAAACATTATTGACTTTTTCCCTTCAATGTGTTAAAGTGCATGAAAGGGAAGTACTTACTGTGGTCATTAGAGTCCATCTAAATAGGCTTCTCACAATCAGGAAAGCTCTGTTGCCTCATGTCTAAAGAAGGTTGGGTTTGGTTTACATTTAGTCATTTAGCAGACGCTCTTATTCAGAACGACTTACAGTCGTCATACAGGGACTTACAGGGACATTCCCCTGAGGCAAGTAGGGTAAAGTGCCTTGGCCAAGGACACAACGTCATTTTGGCATTAGGCAATCGAACTGGTGACCTTCAGATTACTGGCCTGATTCCCTAACCTCTCAGCCATCTGACTCCTGGTTAGACATTAATGGATGAGACAAGGGTCAGGGAGGGGGTCAGAAAGAGAATGAAGAGGTAGTGACCAGAGCTTGCTGTCCTTCTCACCAGGGCGCACCATCTAGACTGAAACATGGCTCTTTCTTTGATGGTGGAGACAATGCACCTGTTGGAGGCCTCAGGGAAATTTTTACACCCAAATGTCCCCTCCCTTCCCTGTCTCTATGCCCCACCCCCCCGCCCCCCTGCAACCTATAGCTAGGAAAGCAGTTCTCTCATAGTCTACTACCTTCATACCGGTGTGGGTAGCTTTGACTCACACAATAGCTTTCTGTTCTTACAATATCATAATAAAGATTTGCAGTGGGTCGCTCGCATTCTTGTTTTCTCATGGGGATAGCTTTTGTTCCCAAGTTGTTTTGTTCATGCCATGGTGTCAAACGCAACAGAAATAAGGATGTTTTTTTCTCAGTCCTTCTTTTTAAGAACTCGTAGTTTTCTTATCATTTCTTTATGGTTTAGTCACAAGACATTTTAAATGGAATGTGAATTTCCTGCTAGAGACAGAGCTTTGGCAGTAGTCACAGGAGTTTGTCCAAGACAACAAGAGTGAATTACTGCATTCCAAATGATAGTCTAAAAGAAAGAAGTAGGCGAGGCTAAATAAAGGCCTGAATCGATCTAACGAACCAATGAGATGGAAATTCTTTCCAGCCCACCATATCTATAGCACAATCCCTTTCTCTGCCATTGACTCATATTGTTTTGAGTCTTAAAGCATAATAGAGTGTCTAGTCCATAGAGCTTAACCACTCCGGACAACAACCAGTCATAGCCCTTCACTTTGATTGACATGACATTCACTATTCCTCATCAGACATGGCTCAACTGTCAAAAAAGTTACTCTTTTACATAACAGTGCACCACAGCAGGTCTCACTCCTGCACGTTGTGCCTTTCTGAATCCAAGCCAGTTTTTGTTAATGTGATGCTTTGTGAAAGTAGTGTTGGTGCTTGATAATAGAATAAAACTATTCGATTGGCTAGTGTCTGCACTGCAACTTTCCCATATCAGTTTTAGTCTTAGAAATGAATCATTAACAGGCTTGTAGATCCTGAGTCAGGGCTGAACGCAGACAGTAAAAGCTTTGACTATCATCTGTCCACTGATGAGGACCAACAGATCTCTATAATTAGTATAATCACTCAGAGGATGGCTTAGCGAGTAAACAAGAGTCGTGCTTAAGTGGCTTCCACCATGATAGCATTCAGCCTACCCATTAACCAGCTCTACCCTATCCCTGGCTTGATGTAAAGAACCACTGAAAGTAATTAGAAAGGTGAAATCTTCCAAACCATCCATCTGCAGTGGGGGCGATAGTCACCAAGGGTAGAGTATGGAGGTTTTGTGCCGTTAGATCAGAGTATCCTGTGACATAACCGCTTCTCTGACATTGAAAAGTTACCTTCCAGTCCCCACAGTAATGAGCCTCTGTCTCCCAGAGTTCTCTAGGCTCCAGCCCCCCTGAGGCCCACTGCAGAGCCCTATGCTTAACACCCAGACGCTCTCTCTGTCACTTTCCCTTCCTCTCTCTCCGTCTCTCTCTCTCTCTCTCTCTCTCTCTCTCTCTCTCTCTCTCTCTCTCTCTCTCTCTCTCTCTCTCTCTCTCTCACACGCACACACACACACACACACACACACACCCCTGAAACCTCTCTGCTCCCCGATGTCGCAGAGTGCAAGGCCTGTCGCTCTAAATGTTTAATAGAGAGGTAAAGGGCTGAGGGATATCTGGAAAGATTGGTATCTCTCTTTCCCATCCCCTTTCTCTCTCTTTCCCACCCCCTCTTTTTTTCCCACCCTCTCTCTCTCTTTCCTGCCCTCTCTCTCTCTCATTCTCACTGCCTCTCTCCTATTGCTCTCTCTCTTTTCTGCAGAGAAGTGTCTCCTTCCTACCTGGCCTTCCTCCAAAGCACACTGCAGCAATTTGACACAAACTCCACAACTCCCAAACTCTACTCTTACTCTGACTGGAAATCTTTTATCTCCCAGCTTCTGATTAGCAAACCTATTTCAAAACAAAACGTTAAATCTCAATCCACCTGTGACTATGAGTACCATTTTTCAATTCCCTCACTAGGGTGAAGTTCAAAGATAGCCTTCCTCCATTTGTCCAGCATGCCATCATTGTCTGGCCTGGTAGCCCCAGTCCCAGCGTTAACTCGCAGGCTTTCACTTGTGCTGTTTGACCACCACCCACCCGCCTGTGTCACGGTCAAAGCCCCTCTGCTCCAGAGGAGTCCCCGGCAGTCCCTCAATAGCTCTTTCACTGCCCCTGGGGACAATGCATTTTTTCTATGCCATAAAGCAGATGCTGTATTATAGCTGCACAATACAGGGCCCAATCTGAAACTGTTTACCATGTGAAAGGCACACCGGGTCGGGATGCCGAGCACTGTGTGGGGCTTTTTGACTCTCGCCACTCTAGATTGAGTGTACTGGCTGAAAGAGGAGCCGGACAGCTCACACTGGTATTGTGATTACTTCATGGTTAGAGGAAATGCAATGTAAAGTGCTGATCCAGGCCATTATTATAAGGGCAGGGCATTTCTTTTGAGAATAATACAGAGATTACCATGGCAGAGAATGGACCTGTCAGCACTTACAAGAGCACCAGATAAGTAGGAGGAAATTTCAGATTTCAGCTTTTTGTTATTTTTTTTAAAAATACTGCTAGTGAAACTCCCTAACATCTCAAATGAGCACATTAAATCTAAAACAAGCAGAGTTTGTAAGGCGGGGATCCTTCTCTCATGATCGTTTGCTCCTTGGTTCCTCCAGTTTGATCCAAACATGGCAGGTGCTCCCGGGAGACACGACGTCTCTGGTTCCGAGAGTCAACAAATCCACGCCAGAAAAGTTCTCAAACGACATGAAAACAACAACTAAGAGAGCAGCACAAAAACCTTCCAGTTAAATGATTACTTTTCTTTGTGTGACTAGTACCTGCTGTCTCTTGTGTTTTTTGTGTGGCTTCAACAAGCTTCCTTGTTTGAGACTTGTCTGCCTTAAGGGCTTGCTATGTTGCTCCTTCCCAATCCCCCCCCCCCTCAAAAATCAAGTGACCAAGTCAACCAACATCACTCCTGGACTTACCGGCAGGCTAAAGTCCTGGAGTCTGTTGTCAGGGCTCTTACAGCCTAATTGACAACTCAAGCAAAGAGGTGGAGAGGACCTTGAGAGGCTAGTATTAAGCCTGGACAGGCAAGCCAGACCCAACAAGGACCTCCAAGGACAGGCTGGAGACAGGGGGGGCTCTCAGGTTCCAGTCCCCACTCAGGCGGCTAATTCATCTGGACAAGAGGACCACCGAGTCCAGCCCAGAGCCTCTAACTTCACCACCACCTGCCCTTCACATGACATCCAAGGCCTTATTTATGTCAAGGGCACACATATGTCATGCCAGGGACCAGGAGAAGATAGTCTTGATTTGAACATTAGTACTCGAAGGACGCCCATATTTAAACATGTTAACTCATCTGATTGTATTTGTGTGCCGGCAGTGAAATAGCATCTGTTTGGGTTCATTCTCTCAAAGCAATAACTGTAGGTGTTTAAGCCAATACTCTGTGGCAGAATGTGATTATGGCCATCCTTGCAGCTGTTTGTCATTACTACAAACAGAGGATCTTACACAATACATTTATCCTAGCTGCCAACATCTCGCTTAGACTGCTGGGTAAAGAGAAGAGAATTGTTCTAGGTAGGTTCTGGTTCAGTTCTTCACTGACCAACAAAAAACTGTTAGAACCATGTACTTCTGATACTTCCTCTTCTGCTGCACTTTTTAGGCAATGTTTGAACACTGCTTTCGATTACGTAAAGCGTCTGGTAAATGAATACAATGTTAAAATGTGTGTGGTGTATTGTTAGCATGGTTAGCAGGGCTGGTCTCAGACTGCATTGCTGCGGGTTTTATTAATGAAGGGAAGGGTCAGTCTGGGAGACGCGAAGCTGCTCGGCTCCCTGCAGGTTTTGGATCAGTGAGCATGTAGCACAGATGCCAGGGAAATAGTATCACTGAGGTCTCAAGGCCTGACTGCATACAAATAGATACTGTTTGTCTTCTGTTCTTTTGTTCAATGTCCCTTTCTTCCACCTTATTACTATCCTCCCTCCCTCCTCTCCTCCTCCTCTTCCTCTTCCTTCTCCTTCTCCTCCTCATTCTTCTCCTCCTCTCCTTTTTTCAAGTGGCTGGTCTCTGTGAAGACATCTTCACTGCTCATCTGTCTGCTTGCTTTGTGATTAATTAATTCACCAAGCAGTGGCGGGTGTAGTCAAAGACAATGGCATGCAAGCAAGGTTTTTTTTTGCTGAATTAACCTCAATAATTATGCAGATTTGAGAAAAAAAGCTCTGTTGTTATAAACTGCTCAAAATTCCAGCCCCCCTGCGTCTGACATAGCTAAAATGTACTCATTATTCAACGTACAATATTCAAGCTCCCACCACACGGTAGACACGTCTTTTTTTGGTGTTCTGTGTGAAAATATCGGGCTAATAGTAGCTGGTGTCAGTGTGAGTGCATTAACACACAACGACAACAACACAGGGGCCATTGTAATGTTTTAAAGGATTCCACTGCAAGTATTTCCCGGTAAGGGTTAGCTTAAAGTGCTACTTGGGAGCTTGATCAATATCAATGGCTTTTCACTGCAAAATACATATGGTAATGCTAGCTGACAAGGTTAGGGTGAACATCGAAAATCACTACAGCCCTGAGCTCAATTTAATGACCATTTATAGTTTATTGAGACATAGCTTGTCCCTCTATAAGCCTATTTGGTTAGATAATGCATCCCAGTCAACTCACTCGATAGAGATTGGATGGATAATACATTAGAGTTACATTTTTTTCAATCAGTCTAAATGAAATACAACCAGAAAGCTTTCTCTCGGCAGCTGAGGCACATCTCATCATCCAGGCATAATATGGTAATGAATGACTGATTCGGAAATAGCAATGCAAAGCATTTGCATTCTGTTCCCAGTGTGTTTTTGTTTGTGTGTGTGTGTGTGTGTACGTACGTGTTTTACTCTTCTGCTGTAAATGAGGACAGCTGAAATGCTGTCTCATCTACAACAAAGGAATGAGATGAAAGCTCCCGCTAAACAGGCCTCGTGTGCTGCTAGTAGAGACGTCTGAGGCGGGAACCATGATGGATCCTCGCGTTAGTGCCGAGCGACGGCCCAGGAACATTGTTTTATTCAGGTGTTGCTAAGAATAGTCCAGCTCTTTGACTCATTGCCCCCCCCCCCCCCCCCCCCCCCACATTCTCTACCACACCATTGTTATCACGCCGGGCTTGTGGTAAGGGAGCTGCCTTTGCCATTTGTGTTGTGATCACACAGGAGGCATCATCAAAAAACACATTAGCCTCTATATGTAGGTCTTCCTGCACTGTGCAGCCGGGTCTCTAGATATCTGTGTTTCTATGGGCTGGAGCCACAGTCCACATCTTGTAATGCTATTGGTTACTCAAAGAGAACCTGTCCATCTATCTGTGTGTGTGTGTAAATTATTGATGCAGTGTACATCTAATCTGCCTTGTGGACAGGTGGCAGGGTGTGTGCGTGCGTGTGTGTGTGCTTGTGTGTCATGAGAGGGGAGTTCTGGGAGAAGGAAGGCCCTGGTGCTGTAATTAAAGGACACAGAGCTTGGCTTCTCATGGGGACAGCATGACAGCATGTTCTGCTGTACCACCCACATGCACTGCCTTTACTTAAATAGATACTGCATGTGCTACCTGTCTGGGATGGGATGAAAATACACACACACACTCTCTCTCTTTCCCGTTTTTTCTTTCTTTCTATCTTTCTTTCTGTCTGTCTGTCTGTCTGTCTGTCTGTCTGTCTCTCTGTCTCTATGCCCCACAGTTTTGTGGTCTGCCAAGCTTTTATGGAGTGAATCCTTTAGCCTATGTGCCAGGCTGGGATGACACGCTCTCTCTCTCTCTCTAGTCTACTGTCTGTTCTTTTGGATGGGGTACACTCCACTGGAACCCCCTGGATGATATCATCCTATTCTCCCTGTGCTGTCACGTGGATCAGGGAGCCCAGAGCATGGATGAGAGAAGGAATGAGAGGAGAGAAGAGCAGAGAGGAGGGGAGGAGAACGGAGGGGAGAGGAGAGGAGTCTGGAAAGGTCCTCACAGGGCTGTCTGTACCCCCCCACCTGCTCCGGTCTCCCTCCACTGGGTCAGAGAGAGGCTGAGAGCCGGACCACCTTCACACACACACCCTCTCATCTCCCCAGGGCTCACACAGCAAGCATACAGATACACACGCACACATACACACCCTGATATATACACTATCCCAGCCCAGCTTTCCACCTTACCCACACTACAGTCTCATTTGCACACACCGTTGGCATATCTCCATTCACGCTCACCTCTCTTACAGATCTAGCTATCCCTGTTTTCTCTCTCTCGTCATCCCTCTTGATCTCTCACTGCACTCTGCTCTTATGCTTTTTGTTTTTGAGCTTATACAGTGAATCATTATATTGATATGCACCTCTGTAATGAAACCCTATTATCTCTACATGTCTCGTGTGAGCTTGGGAACGAGGGAAACTGTTAATATGGTACATTTGCGTCTGAAAAAGTTTTTTGGGAGTAAGTACTGGAACTCACTCATTATCTGGCTGAGGCCTCAGGATAAAAATACTTGACCTGTCTAGGTTCCCTCTTTGCCATGCTTATTAGTACACTGAATACGTTTTTAGGTCACTTTCCAGGTTTTGTATCAGAGCACAGAAGAACTCCTTCTGGGGATTCCAGCAATGCAGTTATGAATTGCTATGCTCAGTTGCCAAGGTTACTCAGGTATTGCCCTTTGAATGTGTTCTTCTTGTACACCGTGAGAGAGGGGCGTGTGTGTGTGTTTGTGTTTTGAGTGAAATGTTTGATCGAGTGTTGTTGAGTGAAATGTATGTGTGTGTGGAAGTTTCTGAGTGAAGTGTGTGTGTGTGCCCCTCACGGCTTGGGGAGTGCAGTGTGGAGACAGGTGGTGAGAGAGCTGGACTCCCAGCGTGGGTGAAGAAGAAGGAGGGAGGAGGAGAAAACTCATTCCTCTCCTGCTGTCACAAACAAACAATTCAAGATGGCCACCTGATTGTAGCTAAAAACACACACCGAGCCGCCTTGCTGTCCTTCTGCTGTTAGCGCGGCTGCTCATTAGCCGCTTAGCCAATTAGCCTGTGAAATATGAATTAGAATCAGTGTTGGTTCATTATTATGTGTGAGGCTCTAGTCCGTGTGTCTCTGGGGCTCCTTCCACCATGTTTGGGAGGTGATATGTGTTGGTGTTAGTTGGAGGTGAGGTGATAGGTGTAGGTAGTAGTTGGAGGTGAGGTGACAGGTGTCGGTAGTAGTTGGAGGTGAGGTGATAGATGTTGGAGGTGAGGTGATAGGTGTTGGTGTTGGTTGTAGGTGAAGTTATAAGTGTTGGTAGTAGTTGGAGGTGAGGTGACAGGTGTTGGTAGTAGTTGGAGGTGAGGTGATAGATGTTGGAGGTGAGGTGATAGGTGTTGGTGTTGGTTGTAGGTGAAGTTATAAGTGTTGGTAGTAGTTGAAGGTGAGGTGACAGGTGTTGGTAGTAGTTGGAGGTGAGGTGATAGGTGTTGGTGTTAGTTGCTCATGTTGTGGTGCAGCAGTAGAATGTTGTCCTGTCAGGGATAATGAACAGTCTGGGTGATGCTTCCCTGGCTGTATCGATTGCACAAAGCTAGTAAATGAAAATTGGTTCTACAGGGAAGCCTGGGAAGAAGCACATTCTCGTACACTGCACATACACAACACACACACAGATGCACTTGTCTATGCCTCTTTGTGTGTGTGTATGCTCAGCATGTTTGCATATATGTGTGTGTGGTGGGTGTGCTTGTGCTCACCGGACCGTGGATGATGGTCTTACAGTGACAGTGTGGAGCGTATATAGGGGGACGTGCTCAGCTAGATCTCTGCTCTGCGTGGCACCGCTGAAATCACTTGGAACTCTTCCACATCCCCTGTGTTTTCAGCTGCTCTCTCTCTGAAGCTGAGGTGAACCAGAGATGCCATCCACAGGCCAGATAGACTGGATTTTTTGTCCCCTCATTTCATTATCATATGAATAGTGGCCATACGGCCACGTACTGTAGGTGCATTAATTTCTGGAGAGGAGGAACTGCTTAATACCTCATAAAGTGTTATTCAGCTGTGCATTGTTTATTAACCAAGATAGCTTGTTCCCTGTTCTAAGTGAGTGAGAAAGCAATTAGGTTGTTTTTCCTGTGATTTAGATTTTATGAGCTTATATCTCAGTCCTGAGAGTGGAAATTGGAAAGAAAGATTAAAAACGAATTGCCCCGTGGTAAGGATATCTCCAGTTCCTGTTTGAGTTCTTGTTAACTAGCTTCTTTGAGTCACAGAGAAATACGATACAGGACAATACAGGCCCTTAACCTCGGTGAAGGTCTGCAGGCTGTGGGTGGTAAATCTCTCCCATTCAAAAGCTCTACATGTTCTTTGTATTTCACTGCCCTCTCTCTCTTTTCTCTCGTTCTCTCTATCACACCCCCCCCCCCGCTCCCTCTGTCTCTCCCTCCCTCCATCCCTCTCTCTTGTCTCTGAACGTGTTAACACTCGAGCACTGTCACCAAGCTTCAGAGCTCCATGGAAACCAATCAGGCCATTATTCAGCAGCCTATGTGTGTGCATGAATTTATGTGTGTGTGTGTGTGTCCACGTGTGTTTTTATGTGTGTGTGGCTGTGTGTGGTGGAGGCGGGACCGAGGGCTTGTTTAGATTTAAAAAGCGAGGAGGGGTCGTGGCCATCCCTACCGTCCCTATGGGCTTCTTGCTGTAATTCATGTAAATTCCCTTAAGAACTCAGTGCTATTGTTTCTGCCATTGTCCCATGGCTGACTCAGAGGCCCGTGTCAGTGCTGTCCAATGTGACATTCCTAAGATCAGGAAACACTGTTAGTAAAAGCCGATAAGATCAGGAAAGACTATTAGTAAAAGTCGATAAGATCAGGAAACACTGTTAGTAAAAGCATATACCTTCTCTGATGAGCTGAGGACACACTGTTGATAGTAGCTTCTGACATTCCTGAAGCCATCACACATTCAATTACATTCAACATTCAATTAGCCATCACACCAACCTCTGTGATAGTATGCTCCTCAGATCTTAAATTGGAGTTAACAATAATTTGATTTATAGAGGTGTTTAGGAGAAAAGGAAATAGGGGTGGGAGGTTACAAGTTCTGGGCTACACACACACCTGCACACACACCTACACACACACACACACACACATAAACATATAAAAAACACATATGCCCACTAACACACGTACCACACATATATTGAGATTGTGTGCATGTGTGCACTCTGAGAGATTGCGTCATTGTTCACAGTTTGTTACTTAATAGAAACACCGCTTCAGACCACCAATCTGAGATGAATGACTAGGTCAGCCGTTTCTCATTATGTGGATATTACATTGTTTGCTCAACGTGAACAAACAACCAAACAACCTTAGAAATTTTTGTTTTTAGATGCTAATCCATCTGCAGCGGGTAAACATAGGACCTTCAATCATTCCTTACTCGTCTTTCACCCCATCATTGACAACACTGAAGTATTTCACAAGTACCCCCACCCCTGCACCTCCAGTGTCCTTTAGAGAACCCAGCCCCTCATTCTCTGGCTCAGCCAATCATATTTCACTCCTATTCACTAGTGTGAATAGGCAACCCCAAAGGAGTCCTCTTGATACACACACACACACACACAGAGGGGTACACACACTCACACCGACCGACAGACGTGCACACACACACACATACACACTCACACAGAAAGACACGCATATACACAAACACACAGAAAGACACGTAGAGCATTCCATTTCAGTTAGGGCTTAGCTTGCTTGTTCTGTTAAAAGTTGCCATTGAAGTATGCAGTTGCCATTGAAATATGGTTCTTCTGCTCGGGGAGTGACAAAGCCCAGGGAGAGTGCCCGTCCTGGCTCAGTGTGAGTCTGAGGAGCCAATGGTCCCTCGACATCGCCCAGTGTCTCTGCTCAACAGAGTCAGTGTGCAGAAATAATGTCCATTAGACTTGGTCAATCAGGCCGCCTGCTCAATGAAATATGGCCCCTTGATTCATTCCACACAAGTATAATCCATACCTCACTACTATCAATCATATTCCTGAAAGACGTCCACAAGACTAAAGGCTTTTATTTATGATACATTTCTAACTAATGGGCTTCCATGCGGTGATGAGAGTGGCTGTGAGAGCCTAGTGAGTGAACTGTAATTCATCCTCTCATATCCACACTGCCACAAGGCTACTTCACTGACATGGTAGAAGACCTTTACATTCCCAAACCTTGGTTGCATTTCTCATGGCCACCAGTGAAGCGGTGCTGTTAGCTAATGGTTCCATGGGAACTGCCATGAAATGTTATTCTATGTAACATGTCATTGATCAAGTCAAAATCAATGGTGATGTCATATTAATTGATATTGGATGATTATGTTTTGTTAGAAAATAAATAGTTGAACTGAAGAACTACAACCAAAACAAGTCAAAACAATGTATTTTACACGTTAGTTGTTCTGAGGAGGGTAAATCATTGTCCTGACTGATTCACAATGTGCTTTGAGGGAGATTATGTTACGTTTTCTCTGCTTTTGTGGCAAGAGGAGTATTATTCTGGGCTGGGGACAGAGAATAGTGACTCTTTCAAAGGGAAAGGGACTAGCTATTGTTATCCGCTGCAACCATAGCTAACGGATGTCAAAAGGCTTTTTCAAATCTATTCTTTTAAATGGCTGCAATAATACCGGTGTTGAGGAGTGGGCAATAAACAAATGTCCACAGCTCCAAGTCAGCTAGATTGGATTGCAATGGCCATCTGCTGAGTGTAAGAAACCCCTTTCTCTGGATAGGGAAGGAGGTTCTTAGTTTTTGCCCCAAGGCATTTTTCTTTTAATCTGTTATCCAGGTGCCTTCCAATCTCCACCCTCTGATAACTGCAGGAAAAGGATTCATTCAATTGCATTTGGAGCCATCAGCTATCTCTCACAATGCTGACGGGGTATCACTTTAAATGCAAATCTTGTTTTCTCGCACAACGTGATCAATCGTGATGATCAAGCCGTGTTATTGTTGCACAGTGTCTGGCATGTACTTGTGACGTGCCACAGGACGGGTGCTTGTTGAGGAATGTCCAGGGATCCATTGGCGTAAAAGGTTGTGAAAAATCGATACAAACTCCGACTGGAACTCTGTGGATTCTGCACTCATTTGATACCAGGAAATGTTTAACCCCCATTGTAGAGAGACAAAAGGTTGTTTTAATCCCACTGCGAGAGGCCTGGCAGAGAGAGGGAGGGTCAGGGTAGGGCTGGGGGGAGGAGGGAAGGGGAGGTTTGCGTTTGATTGTGTGTGAAACAGTCTCTCTCTCTCTCTCTCTCTCTCTCTCTCTCTCTCTCTCTCTCTCTCTCTCTCTCTCTCTCTCTCCCACTGTCACTCAGTTGCACCAGACATGCCGAGGAATACACGTCCACTGGGGATATGAGAACTCTACTTAATTTCTCTCACACACTATTCACACACACATAGGTCTATTTGCAGCACATTAACACACACAGGAAGAGATTGGTGCATGCAGGCTACGACGGAAACTCGAGAAAGGTAAGACTCTGTCTTGGGTGGTTTTTGACCCACAAAGGAGTTACTAAACCATATAGGAGCTTCTTGTAGTAACATTGGAACTTGTCCTGTAGAGTTATTGCCTGTGCTATCTGCCTGTCCTGTCCTAAGATCTGGGTACTTTGTATCTGAAAACCGATCAGCTTATTATGCATTTTCTGCAACATCCCACCTCCATGTGAGGCTGCTGACGCCTGACTTTGACAGTAAACTCTCAGGTCTGTTAATGTAAATCCATTAATGGGGAGAGGATGCGTGCCAGTTCGCACTAATTATTTCCTCTCCTCTCTGGCGGTAACAAAGCTTTGTCGTGCAAGCTATCCGCTCGGTCTCCAATTATCCAGGAGTCTAAAATGATACACATAGGCTACCGTGCTGTGTCTGCCAGCCCTGTACAGTAGGCTATCCACCTTATTCCCTGCCTTTGAGAGCAGAGACCCAGCCCTTGAGAGACCCAGCCCAGGGCAGGGACCCAGCCCTGGGGAGGGACCCAGCCCTGGGCAGGGACCCAGCCCTGGGCAGGGACCCAGCCCAGGGCAGGGACCCAGCCCTGGGAAGGGACACAGCCCTGTGTAGGGACCCAGTCCTGGGAATGGACCCAGCCCTGTGGAGGGACCCAGCCCTGTGGAGGGACCCAGTCCTGGGCAGGGACCCAGCCCTGGGAAGGGACACAGCCCTGTGTAGGGACCCAGTCCTGGGAATGGACCCAGCCCTGTGGAGGGACCCAGCCCTGTGGAGGGACCCAGTCCTGGGCAGGGACCCAGCCCTGGGAAGGGACCCAGCCCTGGGAAGGGACCCAGCCCTGTGTAGGGACCCAGCCCTGGGGAGGAACCCAGCCCTGGGGAGGGAAAAGCTGAAGATGTAGCTAAGATGTGGTTATTTTGTGATGTGGCTAGTAAACACAAGCCATTCCTCAAATCTGGCCACCAAAATACTGTTAGATCTTTGCACAGTGATGCATAGATGATCCTCTGCTGTACTATCTATATGCACATTCAATTGTAATGTAAAATGTAACAGCAGACTCTCATTAGTAGGCCCTGCTGCACCTTGGCTGTCCCGCCCTGCATCTCCCTGTCGTTCAACTTCGCCTGTATCTCCTCCTGTCCTCACCTGTATCTCCTTCTGTCCTCGCCTGTGTCTCATTCTCTCCTCACCTGCATCTCCTTCTCTCCTCGGGCTGTATCTCCTACTTCGCTTCAACCAGTCAGCCACGTGAATGAGGAGGCACCAGTGTCATGTTGGATGGATCATTTGTGGTCTGCATGATGGCTTAATGGGTGGCCTAATGTTGGTTTTGTTTTGTGCTCACAGAACTTGGTGGAATGAGTTCCCAGTGATGCAGTTCCGTTCCTATGTGGCAGACAGGGATGATTTTCAATGTAGTTCTTAAGACTATCTTTATATTGGAACAGACAGGGACGTGATGTGTGACTAGTTATGACACGTAGCTGTCTTATCCTCTGAGATATTAAACGTTGGTGTGTGGCGTGCATGTATTTATGTGCATGTGTCTGTGTGCTTGTGTGCATCTGGGAGTGTGTGTATGCCTCTAGCTCCTCTTCAGCATTTCCCTCCCTCCCTCCCTCCCCCTCCCTCCCTCCCTCCCTCCCTCCCTCCCTCCCTCCCTCCCTCCCTCCCTCCCTCCCTCCCTCCCTCCCTCCCTCCCTCCCTCCCTCCCTCCCTCCCTCCTTCCCTCCTTCCCTCCCTCCTTCCCTCCCTCCCCCCATCCCTCCCCCCTCCCTCCCTCCCGCTTTGATCCGTCTGCAGCTATTTCAGTCAACTGCTCCATCCTTCTTATCGCCATGGCAGCAGAGCTGGGCTGAGGTCAGCCGAGGGTGGGGGTGGGGGGCAAGGCTGGCTGGCTGGCTGGCTGGCTGGCTGGCTGGCTGGCTGGCTGGCTGGCGGGCTGGCTGGTGGGCCGGCTGGCTTCCTGGCTGGCTGGTTGGCTTGCTGGCAAGTTGGCTGACTGGCACAGCGAGGGGGAAAGATAGACATATAGGCTGATGTACGTTCTATTGAATTAATGAGCCCCCTGGCACCAAGGATGTGAGGTTCACTGTTCCAGTTTTACTCTGAGGCCTCGTCTTCCATCAGATGGTACTGTGGGATCCTCTCTCAAGGTTCAGAAGAGTTGGGATTAGGCTCATTCATCAGTGGAACATGGAACTGACAGTAATGGTTGGGATTTGTGAATGGTAGACACCAGAGAATGTTCACTGCTGTAGCAGAAATGTTCAGATATCTGATACAGTCTTGAACCTACAGGATGGATACATTTTTATCATATAGGATGAATAGAAACAGAAATACAATATATAACATCTTACAAAAGGTGGTAGAGGCTGAACAACTTTGTAGTGTGAAAAATTGGCAGATGATGAAATGAATTACTCAGGCTGTTTGAGTTGAAGACCAGGATCAATCCTTCAATTAAATTGGCTCTGGGCTGGTCATTTCATCAAACTATTTTTGTAAACTTGTGAGGTTTTGCAGTGTGTTTGCCTGGTAACTAATGTGTGTATGACCAAGAGGAGATGGTTCTCATTCCTCCCAGTCTTATTTAGAGCAGCCTGCTCAAGTCGATATGGTTCCCAGAAAGTAAATTGGATTGGCTCTTTCTATCATGTTGTATATGGATTCCAATGGTTGTCTCGGTGTTCACAGTGACACACTTATATTGAGAGGAGCCCTCGAGTCATAAACTCCTATTCATTTGAGCAGCACATCTCCCCCTGACAGCATGCCAATCTCTGTCACAGAGTGGAGGGACACGGTTCTCTCTCTCTCTCTCTCTCTCTCTCTCTCTCTCTCTCTCTCTCTCTCTCTCTCTCTCTCTCTCTCTCTCTCTCTCTCTCTCTCTCTCTCTCTCTCTCTCTCTCTCTCTCTCTCTCTCTCTCTCTCTCTCTCTCTCTCTCTCTCTCTCTCTCTCTCTCTCTCACACACACACACACACACTTATTCCAGTTCTTTGCCATGGGCTGTGTGTCCCAGTTGTCTGTTTGGATTAATTCCTGATACGCTGAAAATCCGCGTTCACACAGACAGTTCATACATGGATATGTGTGTTTAGTGTTCGCCCCCACACCAAGCCCAGTCGGAGATCATCTCACAGTGGAATACCAGTAGCTTATGGATGATGATAACACGTAGGACCAGGCCCCGATTGGCTTCTCTCCGTCCCCGAATCATGTGGAGATGTCCTGGTGAACATCCTGGTGTTGGTAATCTTCTGCAGGACTGTGACGGGGAAGGAGGCAGACAATATGAGAAAGGATTTGCTAGATAATAGACATACGAGACGTGGAGTGTGACCCCACTGTGCGCACGATTGAAGGGCTGTGTCTGTCTGACGGGCTGCATAACCGCTTTCACAGTGAAACCTATTATAGACTATTGTTTTTTTTGGCTTTGGCGTGGGGTGGGGGTGGGAGATGAGGGGGGAAAGACAGGGCTGGATGAATCCTAACAAGTTTTCTTCCTCTGTGTGTTACAGGTAGAAAATAGACAGCAACAAGAGTGAGAGAGAGAGATAGAGAGAGTGAGAGAGTGTGTGAGAGTGAGAGAGTGTGTGAGAGAGAGAGAGAGAGATAGAGAGATAGAGGCTTACCCTGAGGAACAAACAGGCTCTTCTCTGGTGAGTTAAAAACACCGGTAACATCAAAATGCCCAACCAAACATCAGTCATCTCGCCATTACTCTGCGCTCCAAAATTCCCCTGTAATACTTAGGCACCCATTTCACGTAATGACGTCACATCCTCATAAACGTCTACCTCTTTGGATGGTATGTGTATGAACATAAGCCTGGCTGTTTTTCAAGCTTGGCAGGATTCTGCGCTGATAAAAAAAAAGTCTGCTTCACAGTGTTATATGGGATGCATCTCCAGATAAGAGCTTGGTTTGATCCATGGCCCTTCTGTGACAATGACAGGCCTTGCTCAGGCCTGGCCCGGGGGGAGGGCTGTGGCTCTTTAACATTCTCTGGCATCCTCGGCATGTCCGTCCTCCGTGCCACAGGGGAAAGGTCACTGGCTGTGTGATCAGCATCTGCCTGATGGCATTATCCCGACGTCCCCCGTTAAATTAAAGCACGTTGGGCTGCTCCTCATGGTTCTGGCAGAGGGGATCGAGCAGTCTGTTTCACGCAGTGTCGATCGACTGTCCAAGCTGTGTGTTTCGAGTACAGAGAAGCCCTTATTGGTTGTCAAGGTAACTCGCCTGTTGCTCCTCCCATCCCACATTTAGAACAGTGGGCGTTGGTTGTTGAAAATAGCATTTCAATAGCTGAAATATCTCTCTCACCGTAGCAGAAAGTGTCATCATTAGCCGTTTACAACAAACACCACAGATTACATTTGCAGTTTTGCCCTATAATGGCTCTGTTAGTTATCAGGTGCCAAAAAGCCCATTAACCGTGATAGCGTTTGTTTGCCCTTTACTTTAGCTGGCTTCACAGTGACCCTCGGTTAGCTTTCGCCCCGGCCACATCACCGGTTGGGTTTTCCGGTGTACGATGGAGCTCATGTCGAGGTCGAGGCCTGTGAGTGGAGGTGACATGATGTGTGTCTGCTGCCCAGTGAGGTGTGAAGGAGGGATCCCACCTTGGTCGTGCCAACCACACATACACACACACACCCCACAAACACACACAAACACACACACACACACATACATGCACACACGAACACACACCCACGAACACACACAGACACAAGGGGGGACGTGCAGAGGGATTCATTAAATGCGGCGCAGAAGAGGAGACTTAAAGCGCAGCGATGGCTCAGAGCTCATCCTTCCTCTGGTGGAAGACAACTCACGCTAGCTCAAGCAATCCCTCTTCACTGCCTATTCCTATATCACTCACTTTCCTTCTCTCATCTTTCCTCCTCCATTTTAGCCTCTCTCCTTTTCCCCCTCCCTCTTCAACGTAACCCTTCATTTCTCCCACCCACCCTCCCTCCTTCCTCCCTCTCTCTCCCGCCCCTTCTCTTCCTGTTTGCTGTTGTTGGGAATGCGCTGGTCATTACCACTGTGTGTTCCAGGACAGAGTCCACACATTTGAATGGCCACAGAGAGAGAAAGAGAGAGAGGGAGGGGGGAGTGATAGAAGAAGAGAGTGTCAGAGAGCGAGAGAGCGAGAGTCAGGGAGAGAGAAAGAGAGAGAGCCAGAGTGAGGAGAGATGGAGAGAAAGTCAGAGAGGGGGCAACAGAGGGAGAGGCAGGCGGCGACGGAAGAGAGAGAGAGTTAAAGTGGGCGACAGCAGCAGGGAAAGAGAGGCAGAAAGAGAGATGACCAGGGCCAGAGCTGCAGACTGAATCGGCAGTTTGCAACACAGTGAGGCGTGAAGCAGCCTTTGTGCCAGGGAGCATTCAGGAGCCGTGGGGATGAATAGGGCCGAGGCAGAGGTTTCTGTCTACCTCGGCCCAGCCCGCTTTCACAGACTCACGTGATGGAGGGAGAGCACTGTTGTTGTTTGTGTGTTGTGATGCCGATGGTAAGAGGACTGGGTGGGGGGCGGGTAGGGGCTGGGTCTCCCACCTTTTCGTGTCTTTACGATAAACATGCTGACGTTTTTGTGAGGCGGTTGTCGCGCGACACAATCGGACTGTCACAGTGGAATTCCCCAAGTTTAAATTTGATCTTACTGTACTGAGATTCTGCAAGACGCACTTTGCCTGTCGACTGTAGTGCTAACAACACAACCTGTCTCCGTGGCTTACCAGCTGCAGACTGCAGCACAAAGCACTGACCCATGTCACTAAGTTAATCTAGTGGCGGTGTGCTTGAGTAGTGGATTAGGCCATGTGTGAGTGACACAGCAGGGCGATCTCTCCAGGTGAAAAAGCAATGAGCTTAACCAGCATGCGTGCCTGAGATCAGCCTTGCCATAGTGAGGAGGCATCACACACACTGTACACACATGACAAACACACACTCCCTCTCTCTTCCACATACACACTCTCTCTCTCTCTCTCTCTCTCTCTCTCTCTCTCTCTCTCTCTCTCTCTCACACACACACACATACACACACACACACTTGCATACTTTCTATAAGTCTCACACACACGTCTCTCCGCAGCTCCCAGTGGGGAGACTTCACCCAGCAGCCTTTGTGATAGCTGTGTGATATCTCCCTGAGATCTGCCATTCAGGACCATGTTGGGACAGGGGGAGACACGCTTTGGAAAGAGAAACCGACACAGAAATAGGGGAAGAAAATAGGATGAGAGCGACATAGGCAGGAGGGGTCAGGAAGTGAGAAGTGAGGAAGGAAGTAATGACGTACAGATTGAGTGTCAGAGAGAGAGAGAGTCAGAGAGAGATGGAGAAGGAGTGTCTTGAGGGAGCAGGTTCACGCACAGCTGAGCCTGCCTCCCCAACTGCTGAGCAGATGGTCAGACCAATCAGAGGAGATGTCTGTTGACTACCTGCCCCATTTTCACCTCTCCGTTTCCTTCTCCTTCTACTCATCCATCCCTCATTTTCTCTCCCTTGCGTTAGGTGTCTGTTTGTCTACTCTGTGTCTGCCTTGCTGCCTGTCCACCTGCCTGCCTGTCTTAGTATGTCTGTAAGTCCTTCCATACTGTATATATGCCTGGCAAGCATTCTGATTTCATTCAGTTTCACAGCATCCTTTTAAGAATACCCCAAAATCGCATTAGATGGTGGATTGATTCCAAACCTGTCCAGTAATTTAATCCTATTGACATAGTGGACTGAGAATTGGCCACCGCACTGTGGTAGCTGGTGAGATCTGTCTGTTTTGGAGGCTAAACTGAGAAAAATACCAATGATTTATGTGGCAGTTAAGTCTAGGTCATGGTCCAAGGCCAAGTCTATCTGCTCATCAATATCAAACACATGCTTGCTGCGTTGCAGCGGAATACAAATGGACGAATTTAGATGTAACCCTTGAGCGCCGGTATCCCAGTCTCTAATGAGAAATCTTCACCTGAGTCTCCCAAGAAATATGCAATCTCAGAGAATACAGGGATTTGAAGCACCAGTTTTCAATCAGGGCACTGTAGCTTCTCTAGTACAAAGGCTATGTGACCTTAAAATACATTTAGCCATCGTGCGTCAATAGATGAGAAAGTTCTGTTGACTTGCCACTATGATTTATGCAGCTCCCATCCTCTCACTGGCTCACTGGGATGGTGCCTGTTAGCCTGGCACTGAGCCCCTGCTGCCCTTGAGGTGTGCTTGCCCCGCTCGCCCCTGCACAGCAGGGTATGTCACCCCCTAGTGCTGCAACTCGCTCAACTCTCTATGGAGGCCGTATGGGAGAGTGGTTGAGAGCATACCAGGCCACGAAGCCAGAGACCGCAGACACCCTTCAGGCCAGGCTGGTTAGACCCCACTCAATCCGCCCCGCAGGGTCCCCTCTGCATTAACCAGCGCACTGGGCCTGACCTGGCCTGATCTCACCCAATCAAACATCGACATGCCCCAGACTAGCGGAAGATGGAATAGGCTGTTAGGGATAAATACGATCTATGTTTCCACCACTGGGATTAATGTTTTGACAGAACAAAGCTGACCATACTTCTACTTCAGAGTGGACCCAGACCAGACAGTGGAAAGGGAGGGGAGCGTGTTTACACTGGGCTCTGTCTGGGCTCTGTCTGGGCACTGTTGGGTGAGGCACCAGACACAGTTAAACACTCGCGGTCATGACTGTAGAGTGGACGCTAATGGCACCATCTGTCAGCGAGGGTTTCAGGCTCAGGAGTGGGTACATCTGCAGCCCTTAGATGTTACATTTTCATACTTTCATTACCCACCGATTTGGCAACAGCCGATGAGAGGAATATGCACATTGAGAAGGACTCTGGTTCGGTCTTGGGTCGTACACAGTGCACGTGAGCAGGTGAACTTCTTCATTCACCTAAGCGTGCAGGAGAGCTTCCTCGGTGAAGCGTAGAGCCAGCTCATTAGGATGATTAGGGCCCATTAGTGAACAGTTCAGTCAAATACACACGAGGGAGAGCCAGTTCTCGAAACCTCGGGCGTAGGCCTGGTGTCTCTCAGCCAACATCAGTGTTGGCGCTCTTTAATCTCCCACAATCTCTCATTTCTCCAAAGTATCCTATGGAATGGGGTCACTGCACAGTAATAAGGACACTGAATCTGCTTAGGGCAGATGCTATGTCCTCCAGTTATTTTGTTCTTTGTAAAATATCATGAGTTATGCGGCCTCAGAAGTTAATTAGATCAATTTCCATCAGATGTTCATTGGAAGATAAGGAACTGAGTATTCAGGGCACACAACAGCTCTCTTATTCAAATACAGTAGACGTAGTTTACCCAGGGCTATCTTTGATGGATTGTGGCTTTCTTCTGCGCTGTTTGTCGAACTTAGCATATGAAAACGAGAGCTCGGGTATAGAGTGGCCGTAGCTCAAGCCAGTGCAATCACAGCTCATTCATCCCAGCCTGAATGAAAGTGTTTGAACTAGGCAGCACCAGGCACACTATTATTTTCACATTACAAAACACTTCCTCGTGTTGTGTGCACAATTCTGTTCTTTTTGTATCTTGTGGGGCTTGGATGACACTGCTATGGGTGATGAATTTCTGATTTACTAGCAGTCTGGTAAAATGGTGTTCTGTCATAAGTACAGGATTTGTAACAACATCAATACACATGCACTTTAGTGGTTTAGTTGTTTCCCCCAAAGTCAAATGCGTAGTTGGAGAGTTTGCTAAAATGAACAAAGGATGCCATTTTAATCTCAATGGCATTTCCATCAACCAAACTTAATTGTAATTGCATATACAAGTCTATTTTAGAAAGGACCTTTCTGGCTGGCCAGATTTAACTGAGATTGCTTTTGTGTTTAGGGAGGATAACTCTGGATTCTCCTCTCCACCAAAACCATGATTTGATTTTCTCACACTTTGAATGGGCCATTGTTTGTGGTCTTCTCTGTCTGAGATTGAACGTTGGGTGGCTTAGGGGAGCAGCGAAGGGGAAATGATTTGTATTCACCTGCTGGATGTGAATGGGGACGAGGAGGGGCAGAAGGACAGAGAAGCAGTGAAGGCTGCGCTGGACTGCTTTATGTGCTAATGGATTACTCTGACATTCACACGCATTTAGATGTGTTGTGTCTGTCAATACTCTTACATTTACAATAAAATATAAGAGGGAATTCTATGCGTATTCACAGGAGATTGACTACTTTTTAAACTGCACCAAGTCAACAAGTGATCATTGACATACACATTAATCTGTTTCCTGGGTTCAAAGCAGAAGCAAGAGTCATAGATTTAACCTCAGAGGTGAATCCTTACAGAGCCAGCCTATGTACTGTAACATGTGTCCTTTCATCAACCCACTCTTGAAAATGAATCCTTTTCCTCTTTTTTTATCCCCTGCTTTGTCTTGTATTGGCCTAGTCCTGCAACTGGGTTCTTCTGTCAGGCGCTACAAAGACAACGTGAGATCGGAGAGGGTCGTAATGAGGAACTTCTCTTACACTGTTACATATGGGCTGACTGGCTAGGCGGTGCGGGGTAGGGAAGCCTATACGCACACAATGGAGGGTGTTCAGAGGTCTCATAGCTCTTCTGAAGACCCCTTTGATTGAGTTTCCTGGCACCGGGAACCAGTGTTGGGGGCCTGATTGTGGAGCTGGGTTCAGGGAGGGGGCGAGGAGGGGGAATGGAGTGGACGAACAAGGAATGAAGAGGGGGCGAGGAGGGGGCGAGGAGGGGGCGAGGAGGGGGAAAAGAGGGGACGAACAGGGAATGAGGAGGGGGTGAGGAGGGGGCGAGGAGGGGGCGCAGACCTCCTCTGTCCTGACCTTTCACAGACACAGGTGGAGTTGTGCTGGGCTGGGGGGGAGAGCCCATTGTGGAGCCTGTGAATGTAAAGGTGGCCGGTCTACTCAAAAACACTGGGCTGTGTCTCCCCCACCTGCCTCCCCTAGCCATGGATTCTCACGGATAATACAATTTTCCGGTAGCTTGTTCAATTGTGGTCTGTTTGCTGTTTGTAGATCCGGCACTGCATTTTTGTCAGATTGTAGGGCAGACTTTTCTAGACTAGATCATATACAGTGGCACAATACACACGTTTGACCTGGGTGACCCTGTGCCGTCAGCACATTGCAAAGCCTGGTGAAAGAATGTTCATTCACGTAGGACTGTACCAGAAGAGGCTAGTCCTGTTTTTTGTTGACCGCTGACGAGCTCATATCAACATAGCCATCCACTGACAGCTA
This sequence comes from Hypomesus nipponensis, assembly GCF_054491055.1. Lineage (NCBI taxonomy): Eukaryota > Metazoa > Chordata > Actinopteri > Osmeriformes > Osmeridae > Hypomesus > Hypomesus nipponensis. Next base: position 6,704,087 of record NC_140374.1, on the reverse strand, counting down.
AGCTATAACTTGTGTACTTTCTGGTTCCAGGAAATGTAGAGCATAAAGGAAGCTGACTTTGTGTGTGAGTAAGACATGCTCTTCATCCACTCTCAAACACTCTGTCTCTCTCTGTCTCTCTCTCTGTCTGTCTTATACGGTCACACACACATACACACAGACACACACACATCCACTCCCCATAAACCTAAGCTTTAAGTAAACTCCTCATATTGGCTCCATCCTGAGGGAACTCTTCACAGAGTAAGCCATCCGGCCGACATGGCAGCTAACTGAGATTTTAATCACTGCTCTTTTGTTGTGCACTGCTGGGGCTGAGATTTGATTGGTGGAAAGCAGATGTCAAGTGTACAGTCTCTCTCCCTCCAATGTCTCCTCCAGAGGACAAATGGGTATGTGTCTTTTCTTTCTCTGTGTTTTTCTCCCAGAAATACTTTTTTTACACGTCTGTGTTTGATGAGTAGGTTGACATCTTTGTCGGCATGGAGATTGGAGAATAGTCACGGATTGCCATGGATACAGAGTGCCCTTTGAAAGTAAAATTCCATTCTTCATCTTTTTCAAGCATACTTGTGGTGCGGTGGGACTACTTATTTATTAAAATGTTCTCTTTAAATTTAAATTTACTTTTGCTTCCATGCTAAATTTCGATATAATTTTCACTTTACTCTTTACTTTATTTAACAAACTAAAAATATATAATAATAATAAAATTCACGCTGTGACATTACATCTTACTGATGAAGTTGACAACGTTTGGTTGGCCTAGTAACAGAAAGCTCTGCTTTTAAGTCTTACTGTAACAGCTGCAATAAGCTTTGCCCCTGTTGAAGGTTTACTCACATTATTAAATCTTCATACCTAAAGTGTGCCATGTGTTGACGTGCAGTGTTGTTGTGGACTGCAAAGACGTTCTGATATATTCAGGAAGCGTCCTCTGGGTCTGCTCGCAAACATTCCTCCCCCTCTCCTCCATGTTTGCTTGTGATAATGACCTGTCACTGCTCAGCATAAGAATGGCTTCAGCCACAACACTCATGTGTCCAGCCGTTCACTCTCAGGCCTCTATTGCGATGCTCTCTGGATCCACACGCATGGTTTATCATAGATAGAAACCCTTCACATTGTCTCTGAACAACATCTACGGTACACATACATTCTGCTCTCAGTGACTTCCCTCTCTCACCAATGGCAATTACAGTGTGTGGACAGCTATCAGAAAGGAAGGTCAGGTTCAGATTCGCAGTAAGTTGCTCAGCCTTGATCTCATTTTAATGACTTGCTTTTTAAAGTACCTCAACTTAATCTTCCAGTAATGAGATGCAGCATGAGTCAGATGTTAGACAAGTGAAACATTTAGGCCACAGCGTGGTTATTCTACGCTTTGCCGTTCTTTTATTAGCTCACATAGAGCATTGTTTGCTCTTGCATCGTCCATATTTTTTATATTTATCAAACATATTCATAATACATGATTTGCATTCAGTTAAATGACTTAAAGACATTACATTTTACAGCTGTTGACCTCCAAAGAATGTGTAACATTTAAAGTGCCTACCCAGGTCCTCGACTGACTCTCAAGGCTCGAATCATTAATGTGAGGACATGGACATGTGGATGTTGCACTATTGAGCTGTCTAAGACAGAATGATCCAAGGATGACAGCTAATGCTATCATGTTCTATTCAGATTGAACAGGCAGCGCTGTCCTGTGTAGCTTTGCACAGCCGCCAATGCACATCTCCCATCTGAATGCTAAAGAGGCCCTCTCGAATGTGGCACTGCTGATTAGCATTTGTGTGGTGAGAAGGAGGGATGGAGGGAGGGAGGGAGAGAGAGAATTGTGAATAAGAGATGAAGGTGTTTTTTGTATGTGAATTTAGAGAGAGGGAGGAAGCTTAGCGAATGTCAATGTGTGGTTTCTATGGAGGGATGGACCGGACACGATGTGGGACACTTTACATTAGCTGTCTGTTAGCCTGGGAGCTAAAGGTGCTAATGGCAATCTATAGACGGTGTGGCACCCAGCAACATGGTGTGTGTTAGCAGAGAGCTGGGATGCATAATTGGTAGAAAGAGAAAAGACCATAGACAAGTGACATGCCGCTAAATTCTTCTGTGACAAAAGAGTGATGCTGTTGTGTTATAGTTGGTGTAAGCGGTTTGAAAGCTTGTGTTTAGTGACTATTCGTCAACAACAGAAACAAGGATACTAATAACATGTTTGTTGTTGGGTGAATTAATAAAAGATTGCTCCTATTGTCTAGCCTTGTACAGTGCTGATGAAAGGGGACAGCACTGTTTTCAGGATCGGCCTTCCCTGAACAACAGGACCTCAATTCATATGTTAACCACACCAATTATTTGCATAGCCTACCTCCCCCCAATTATAAAACCTAATGAGAGGCTTATGGGAAACGTATGCTGAAACCACTCCCTGGAATTCCATTGTGACGCACTTGGTCACAGATAAGAGGCCCACCAGAAACTATCAAGCTAATATAATCCCAATTTTGGTCTGGCTGGAAATTCAACATAAAACATAAAATATAAAATTTTATTTCATATTCATCTAATGTCTTTCAACCACATGGGCTTTGAAATGGTTCATAAAATCAAGGCAATTAAGCACAGCTGGGCTGTGTAATGATCTAGCTGCTCATTTGTCACGTCTCCTTTTACTTGGTCAAAAAGCTTGTATTTTTGGCACTGGGTCGATTTAATGCAACTGTATTTTTGTGCATTTGTATAATTTTGCTGTTTGAAATCAAAATTATTATTATTATTATTGTATTCAAAAAGTATCTCTGCCAGCCTGGCTTGTCCTCTGTCTAGTCTTGGTGTGCCGAGACAAGGCAAAGCCTTCCCTTAGCCCCCAACTCCTTCCCCCTCCTCCCCTCCGCCGCCCCACACCCCCACCCACCCACTCACCCACCACCTCCTTCCCGGCCCCCCCAGCTGCACTATAATAAGACAGAGAGATGGGTGCCCGGCTCCCTCCTTTCATGACATGGAGTCACACGCAGAGCATCAGAGTGAGGAGCACAAGGACCATCTCACACCCATAGGAGGAACCCCGGACCGTATCCTTCCTCCTATCACCACTCTGATTACTCTCTGTGACCGTGGAGCCATTCTCTTCATTACTCTCTCACATTCAATCGACGACTGGGGGGGATTCCTGCTGTTTCATTACAGCCGCGCTGCGCCCTGCAAACGGTTGATTGCGCTAGCCTTCAATAGCAGTGATTATGGAAGTTAATTAGGCTGCACTGCTTTTGTCTTTTCCTCTGGGTACAGTGGGGGCTACACAGTCCTGCCGCCAGGTCGCTGCTAGCAACACAGTGGCTGTGTTTCATATCCTATAAAAAAAGATTTCACTTGCATAATGCATGTACAGTTTTGTGGCTTTTCATATTGGAGTAAGATTCACTGTAGGTTAATTATTTTTCATCCCTGTGGTTCATTTTCCTGGTTGCGTTTGGTTCAGTCTGTGTCCACATTGCCCTGCTGCCTGTTTCCTCTGCGGGCACCATATGTGACGTGGGATGTTGGCACGCCCCAGGCTGACCCCTCACGTCCCCCTGGCAGTGTGTACCCTGCATGTGCCGGACCCTCTGACATGTGCACCAAACCAATTAGTGGTGGGGCCGGTGAAGTGGCTGACCGTGGGAACATGACAATGGGCTAATTGAAGAGGCCGACTGAATGAACGACCAGGCAGCTCAATTGAACCGTCACACAAGGCCCGAGTGTTTCCCTCCTGGAAAGATGAAGAGAAAGAGAAAGAAAGAGTGCGGAGGACAAGGCAGGCTTATGTGGTGGTGGACAGTAATTACTGTTAACCTCTTAAACTGCTGACATTAATGATTTACACTGGGATAACAGCACTCAATGCCTGTAGTGTCACTAGCTTCCATGCTAATCAGCTAGTGTTGGTAATGGAATAGTCCCCTTTCAAATTATCAGCCAGATCATCCATTATTCTGTGCTTTGGGTATATTCTTCAGTTTTTGTGGATGCTTAAAGAACTGTTGGAAACAGTGGCTGGAGGAGCAACCTGGGATGCCTGTGGTGTTGAGTTAGAAGGAGTCTGTTTCCTACTAGCTCCCTGTCAGGTGTTTGGCACCATGCTCCAGACAATGCAGGGTCTACATTGGGCTCAGCAGTCAGCACCAAAACTTGGTTAGAGCTCTATTGACTCTGGCGTCCCTGGCTCTGAGATGGAAGAAAACTGCGTGAGAGAGCAGCATTGTGGCAGATGACTGTGTGACAACCTAATCCTAAATGTTGGGTTTGACAAGGAGAATGTTTTGGGGTGTGAAAGGATGGATTCGGATTTCTTGTCCGACAAAGTCCAGCTTTTAGCTTTAGGAGCTGCTGTATATGTGACAAAAAAAGAAATATGTCTGTTACTTCAGTTTTTTGGGGGTTGTGTGTTGATCCTGTTGGAAATCTTTGGTGGGGGAAACTTAAGTTGCTCCAGGCAATGATAGGTGGTTCCTCCCCAGAGTGACCCAGTGGTCCCCTAGAGGGAATGTTGGTGGTGGTGGTGGGGGGGGCTGGAATCAGAGATCAGTCACACTGCAGCACACCTTGCAGGGATTATGACACGCACACACACACACACACACACACACACACACACACACACACACACACACACACACACACTGACCAGCTGGAGCAGAGTCGCTACACCTCATTAAGTTGGGAAAATGAATTCTGGATGGAGACCCAGCTCCCTTTCAGATAAGAATCCTGGGGCTTTGGGATATCTCATAAAATGGGATAATTAACACATTTATTCTCTGACTGTCATGGCCTGCTCTCCTTCTTTGTCTTCCCCTGCAGTAAATTGTCAAATTCCCAGTACGTTTCATGGTTTTAAAGGAAATAGAGCTATCCTATCTTTAGTGTTTACTGTAAAAATGACCTCAGGCTCATTATGAATTATGAATACATACATGTATGTATGTATGTATGTATGTATGTATGTATGTATGTATGTATGTATGTATGTATGTATGTATGTATGTATGTATGTATGTATGTATGTATGTATGTATGTATGTATGTATGTACCTGTAACATGGTATAGAGCCTTGGTAGCTGTCTCCAGAAGGCTGGCTGTCATCTGAACATGTGCTTGATGAAATTGCCCCCATGGATCTTTTTGTGTCAAGTCCTCAGCCAGGGCTGTCTGCAGACGTGCATTGGCCCCTGATTGGCTGCCCCAGGCGACTAATACAGGGTCTCCCTGGAGAGTTGTAGTTCAATCTAGAGGCGGCAAACATTAGCCCTCCAGTCCTCCTCTCCCCCATTCTGCCACAAGGCTGGGGCTCTTGGGGCTTGCACTGACACACTGCAGCAATAACACATACATCAGCTCCCTAAGGAGACCTAACCCCAGCCTGCCAAGTCTCAATCCCAGGTCCAAACCTGGCAACCCCCCCCCCCCTCCCCACATACACACACACACAGAGAAACACACCACCATTGTCTTCAGGCAAGCCAGGAGTAACAGGGAAATAGAGAAGTCTTAATGGCACACTTTTTTGGCCCTAATTGGGTAATCAACATTAAAAAGCAAATCCTATCATGAAGTTAGAGATAACAGAGAAGCTGCTCAGCACAGACGACAGCCGTGACATTTTAATAGCGTTAGTGGGCCATCGGAGGCCTCAGGTAGCATGGAAAGGAGAGCATGATGAAAGCAGTCTACTGTACTTCAGTTCCTCACTAGAAAAAACGACCCTTTGTGAGGGCTGGGTAGTGATCTTGTTGAAAAGGGAGTTGTCTGCTCATTTCTACACACAGTACAGATTTTTCTTGCCATTTTGTGATTCGTGATCCTGTAGCTTGTTCTCTTGTTCCTGGACTTTTGTCCTCCTTTTCTGTCAACGCTGTTAGATTGATTCTGTTGGACACGTCTAGTTGTGCCTGTCAGGCTTCGCTGGCGGGCTTCTCGTTTTCTTGCTTTCTGTCTCTCTCTCTCCTTCACAATTCTCTCTCTCTCTCCTTCATTTGCTTTCCGTCTCTCTCTCTCTCTCTCTCTCTCTCTCTCTCTCTCTCTCTCTCTCTCTCTCTGTCTCTCTCTCTCTCTCTCTCTCTCTCTCTCTCTCTCTCTCTCTCTCTCTCTCTTGCTCTCTCTCTCTCGCTCTCTGTCACTCTGCTGCTGGGTTGGATAATGGAATAATCACAGTTTTAAACTGCCTGGCAACAACCCAAGCCCTTCATCTCAAAACACTTCATTTCAGATTCATTCTTCACTGTTCATCCTCACAGCTAAATGAACACTGGTGTTCATTGGCTGAACAGCCCAGTGAGCAGAAGAATCAGAAGGCCTTGCATAATAACTAATAATGACTGTAACAGTCAACTAGCTGTAGCCATTGAAATAAAAACATCAGTGGACTTTAGTACATGTGGGTTTCACCAAACTATTTAATTGCCCTGTTATCCATTGGTTGATTTTAAAGCTGCAGTGTCAAACCTCTAGCTGTCCAATAACACCTGACCTTCCCTGTTACACAACAACTAGATGCTGCCAGCACCTTACTGTACACGTTATTCTAGTGTTGTTGGTGTGTGACCTCCTTTCAGTCCGTCAGCCAGCTGGCCGGTCAATCGAGAGAGAGAGAGAGAGAGAGAGAGAGAGAGAGAGAGAGAGAGAGAGAGAGAGAGAGAGAGAGAGAGAGAGAGAAAGAGAGAGATATGAGAGAGATGAGAGAGATGAGAGAGATATTGCTAGCCAATATAGAGAGGAGAAACTGGTGTCCACTGACATGTCATCCATGGCTGATGTGATCGATATGGCAGGGGCCTAATGGTGCTGTCACCATGGCAGTGATTAGCTGGGCTAAATGAACCCATGCGGGCCACGTCGCTCCCTATCTCAGAGCACTACATCAAAACGATAGCACGGCTGGACAACCCCCACCGCATGGCGACTGCCATTCATCCGTGGCAGTGCATCCCAGTGCTGTGTGAGGTGCATCTCTATGCCACTCAGTCTCCAGCTGACATGACTGGAGCACAGCACACAACTGACTGATGGATCAGTGGATACTCAATGGTTCAGTAGTCGTGGTTTCACTGTGATTAGTTCCGTTTCTGTTTTTGCTAAACACTTATTTCATTCTCTCTTTCTCTGTCTCCCTCTCTCTCTGGCACGCTCTCTCTCTCTCTCTCTCTCTCTCTTTCTCTCTCTCTCGCTCGCTCTCTCTCTCTCTCTCTCTCTCTCTCTCTCTCTCTCTCTCTCTCTCTCTCTCTCTCTTTCTTTCTTTCTTTCTTTCTTTCTTTCTTTCTTTCTTTCTTTCTTTTTCTCTCTCTCTCTCTCTCTCTCTCTCTCTCTCTCTCTCTCTTTCTTTCTTTCTTTCTTCCTTTCTTTCTTTCTTTCTTTCTTTTTCTCTCTCTCTCTCTCTCTCTCTCTCTCTTTCGCTCTCTTTCTCTTTCTTTCTTTCTTTCTTTCTCTATCTCTCTCTCTTTCTCTCTCTTTCTCTTTCTCTTTCTTTCTTTTTTTTTCTCTCTCTCTCTCTCTCTCTCTCTCTCTCTCTCTCTCTCTCTGTCTCTCTCTCTCTCTCTCTCTCTCTCTCTCTCTCTCTCTCTCTCTCTCTCTCTCTCGCTTTCCTTTTATCTGTCCACAGTTGTGAATGTGCACGGGTCTGTGACATTCGTACGTTGAGGAGAGAAGCAGGACTTTGCTGTGTCTGGGGCAGGGCCGGCGCGCCACACACCGATGATGGAGAGGACGAGGAAGTGCGCAGTGCTCCTGGTGCTCTGCCTGGGACACCTCGCCAGCTCCCTGGAGGTCCCGCTGGATCGTAAGAACAACATCCACATTCACATTCAGAATCATGGAGGGATAAGAATGGGATATGTCATGGGGATAGGGATGGGTATAGCTTTGTGGAAAAACATTTGACGGCAGATCAACAGGTTGAGATCCATTCTGTAAATCAATTCAAATAAAGCTGAATTAGTACATTACATGATTAATATGATTCACATTCAAAGTGATGGACTTATTTGTAATATGTACTATGGATACATTTTCAAGTTTTCATTTTAGGCCTAAATCTTTTATGAATTCTTCTAACGTTGCCTTGGTTGTGCTATGTAAACAGCCTGTTCAGCATGTTTGCCACTTAGTAACTGGCGGACAAAAAACACTTGTGTTCCTTAATAATTGATTGTAGATCTAGACTAAGGTCAAAATGTGGTTATAGAGCTATGTTGTGGGAGTCATTGGTTATAATTATTCATAGAGAAAGCTTGCTGTCTCAAGGCCTGGAACTTCCAAAAGCATGGTCTGCCACAATCTTGTTCTGAAGAGGAATTACTGAGAGAGATGTTTTTAACCTCTAATATCTGGTTCTCTTTATCATGTCACAAATGTTATGCTGATTCTTGGTGGATAAAAAGCTAAAGTTCTGGAAGGATGTAAGTTCAACCAAGCTGCCTAACTGCGTGCAGTGTGAGCACAGTGTTTAAGCACATTGTTATTTTGTTGTGGTTTCCCCCCAAATATTTATTTTAGCTTTGCTTGATTTTCTTTTGTTTTGCACTATCTGTGTGGATTTGAGTGTTTGCAGGATTTGCATGCAATGCTGTTATCATTTAGTTTGTGACTTGTGTGGTGTATTGTTTTGTTGAGAAACAGTGGCAGGTATTCCAACAGTGTGCAAACTGTTAGACCGCATGATTCTTCAAAGCCATTAGTAAAAAGAAATGGCGTTTATTGATATCCCGATCTGCCGCTGACAGATATATTTTCAGAATGACCATTACGAACGAGAATTCTCTCCTGCATGCTTTTCACATCTGTGCATTCTAACTCCAGGTAGAGCTAGGTCATCAGCAGTTTTCCCTGAGCAGTATAAGTACAGTACTCGCATGTCGTGACCGGTTGTGTGGTCTGCAGCCAGTAGGAAACAGCTGAGTTATGCAGAAAGCCAATGTTTAACTCTGCCCGCCCCCCCCCCCACCCCCCACCCCCCAGTGCCGCAGCCACCAACCATAACTCACCAGTCTCCAAAGGATTATATCATTGACCCGCGGGAGAACATCGTTATCCACTGTGATGCCAAGGGGAAGCCATATCCCAGGTGGGATGCATGCAAGCACACACACACACACACATTTAGACACTTGCACATGTAAACTATCTCCCTACCATGCCTCAGCAGACCATCACTAACAGCCATTCTCTCACAGCTTCTTTTGGACCAGGAATGGGACCCACTTTGACATTGATATGGACCCCAAGGTGACCATGAAGCCCCACTCTGGCACTCTGGTGGTGGACATCAGTGGGGAGAAGGCCGAATCCTACGAAGGGGTGTACCAGTGCACGGCCAGAAATGACCATGGGACCGCTGTGTCCAACAACATTATTGTCCGCCAGTCCAGTAAGAAGCACAGGCCTTTCTGTCTTGAATTAGTAGACTGTGTTTCATAATTTCAAGTATTTCTCATATAATCCTAATCATTTCTCCATTGTCCTAGTCTCATTTCTTTTTTGTATTTCTCTTTTTTGTTATTCACACCATTTGTGAGGATTTACTTATTTTCTCTTTCCTCCTTTGACAAATAAGTTGCTTTAACCATCCTGAAAGCTCTCTTCCTGGAAGGTAAAGCTTACTCAACAGGAAAACAGCATGCAACACGTTCCTGGATTCTCCTTAGCTTTCCGTAGTCTCTCTCTCTCTCTCTCTCTCTCTCTCTCTCTCTCTCTCTCTCTCTCTCTCTCTCTCTCTCTTTCGTCTCTCTCTCTCTCTCTCTCTCTCTCTAGTGAGATCTCTATTTCTGTAGCTTACTACAGCCACGTAGTTTCCATATAATTCATTCCTCCGCTCTCCCTTGTTACCTGTCACCACCATCCAAATGTGTTTTTTTTGTTATCCTGTTTTCTTCATGACTTGTGTGCTTTTTGTGCAAACTGCTTCTCCCCTCCAGAGTCCCCCTTGTGGTCGAAAGAGAGAAATGAGCCAATTGTCGTACAGGAGGGCGTGTCCCTGGTGCTCCATTGCAGGCCCCCTGCAGGGTTGCCCCCACCCATTATATTCTGGATGGACAACAGTGAGTCTATGTTTGCTGTGTGTCTGGGTGGTAACATTTGATGCAGTTTGTTTAGTTAGTAAGTTAGTTTCCAGAGCTGCAGTCTGAACCCATATTATATTTACACACCCGTGGGATTGACATACTTGCTAATTGCTCCATCTCTCTCTTTTTCCCTCTATTTCTCTCTCTATTTGTATCTCGCTCTCACATACACACATACACACATACTCACTCCCGCTCTCTCTCTCCCCCCCCGGTCTCTGTCTCTCTCAGACTTCCAGAGGCTCCCACAGAGCAGCAGGGTGTCCCAGGCGTTAAACGGAGACCTGTACTTCTCCAACATCCTGAAAGAGGACTCGAGGAATGACTACATCTGCTACGCTCGCTTCCCCCACACCCAGACCATCCAGCAGAAACAACCCATCACTGTCAAAGTTCTCAACCGTAAGTGTGCGTGTACAAGTGTGTGTGTGTACAGAATATAGTGTTTGTGTGTGTGTGTGTGTGTGTATATAGAATACGTAAGAGTGTTTGTGTGTGTGTAAAGAATATGTAAGAGTGTTTGTGTGTGTGTGTGTGTTCACAGACTATGTAAGAGTGTTTGTGTGTGTGTGTGTGTTCACAGACTATGTAAGAGTGTTTGTGTGTGTGTGTACAGAATATGTGCTCTTGTGTTCCTGGAACACGTGTCCAGACTGCGTAGGAGGGGAAACTGTTTCATATCTGTGATCGCAACCTTGGGGACGCCAGCAGTGGCCATGCTGAAAAGGCACATTGTCAGACATCATTGTGTATCTGCATTTATATGGTCCCTCAGTGTATTGTTTTTGTAAGGCTTCTGCTTGTATGGACTGTACACTCTCTATACAACAAAGGGTCTCTTCATGCCCTGGACCATGGACATGCCACTGTGCTGGATGGACTAGACAAGACCTGATAACCATCTAATCCATATCTATGAATCATACCAGTGTTATGTTCTCACAGTTTGATTTCTGAACATTCATGTTTTGTTGCTGTATCACTTTTGATCTTGCTTTCATTTGTGTATCACTCGATGATTCCAACTTGTGGCATGTTTGATTTTCTGTTGTATTACAGTGGATGCAATCAATGAGACAATGGCAGATTTTTACAATGGCACAGATATTTTTAGTGGTGAGTTTTGGCACCCCCTAGTGATTGCACCTTCTCTGGACTACCAGTACCTCCCCAGAGACCTCTAACATTAACCCTTAAACCCCCTACCGTACGACCCTACCTCTGATCCCAACTTAACCAGTGAATAACATCTTGTGACCACCTAGCCTGCATACCCTCCTACATAAACTGAAGATTAACACTCTTTCAAGATACAGATATTGACAGCAGTACGTTTTTCTTTAAGCCAGCTGGAATATATCCTGTGCAATACAGGACTTAACTGACTAAACGGACAATGGACATTTCTCAATCAGTTGAGATTGGTAGTGTTAAATCCTTTATCATCAAGAATTTGATAGATATGCAAACTTTTATGAACAGAAACAAACCTTAAAACGTTAAAAACTCAACTAGCCAAAACTGCAATCTGTTATTCTTCATCCCGAGTCCACCTAATTACCTCCTCACAATCCTCTTTTCAAACCACTTTTCCCTTTCCGCCACACTTAGTTCCCTTCCAGTTCATCATCTCTTTGTTCATGAGTCCATCATTTCTTTGTTTGTCTGGCACTCTGAACATAACGTCATGTAGTGAAGTGGTGTCCAGGTTCCTGAAGACTCTACACAGAAGCTAACCAGAGTCAGTTTGCATGGACTCACATTCTTTATACTTGAATCACCACTGCCTTCCCTCCAACCACCATTTTCTTGAACTCTGAATCTGCACCATCAACATGTTACTTGTTATCCTCACTGGTGTCAACTGTAATGTAGCAAAAATGTTTTAGAACTGCACTGGAACAAACATGCCTGCCTTAAGCAAAGCCAGATCTTGATCACTGTATTTGGCTTTGATGTCCATGGCAACACTGGCTGGCACACAAGGATGTTCCAGTATTTACTAACCCTACATTTGTTGGCCTGTGACCCAAGACAGCCCAGCGGAGGAGAGGAAGCCCTCATTCCTCATCCCTTCCGGTCCCACCAGTTCCAAGCTGGTTCTAAGAGGACAGGTCCTGGAGATGGAGTGCATCGCTGAAGGACTGTAAGCAGGAAAACATGAACACATTATCACTAATGTGGTGTGCGATAATGGATGATAGAGATGTAGAGGCTGCTGGTAATTTTTAACAAAGTTATGGCTCATCTCTGACTCTGTATGTCTCTCTCTCTCTCTCTCTCTCTCTCTCTCTCTCTCTCTCTCTCTCTCGCACTCTCTCTCTGTCTTCCCCTCTTTTCTCCTCTAATGTCCCAGGCCTACCCCAGAGATCACATGGAGTAAGGTGAGTGGGGAGTTCCCTGCTGAGCGCATCTCCTTCCCACACTACAAGAAGACCCTGCGTATCGTGAACGTGTCCACATCGGACGCCGGAGACTATCGCTGCAAGGCCGTCAACAGCCTGGGCAACATCCACCACACCATCCGCGTCACCGTCAAAGGTCTGTGGAAGACACTCACGTCTCACCAGTGCCATCTGCTCACCAGCTGTGTGTTTCTCTCTCCCTCTCCCTCTCTCTCTGTCTCCTTCTCCCTCTTTCTCTCCCTCTCTTCCTCTCTCTCTCCCTCTCATCCTCTCTCTCTGTCTCTCCCCCATCTCTCTCTCTCTTTTTGTCTTTCCTCAAGGATTTCTAAATATTTGACATCCGTGCATAAAGTGCACTGTAATCAACCGTCCTGCCTTCTGTTTTCTCTCTCTCCAGCCGCTCCATACTGGATCGCTTCCCCTAAAAACCTGGTTCTGGCTCCCGGAGAGACTGGAATCCTTACCTGCCGGGCCAATGGCTTGCCCAAACCCACAATCACCTGGACCATGAACGGCGTTTCTATTGAGAGTGAGTCGCCTCGCTGTACATTAGCTACTGTTGTCAGTCTCCTTTGATGAGACTGTGATGTCGTATTCATACCCACAAGCCAAGTTCTACTGCATGTTTAAGCGGTAACCAGCGATCCAGCGATTCTTGTAACCTTTATTGTATTTCATCCTTTGTCTTCTGGCAGACTCGCCCAGAGACCCCAGCAGGACAGTGGAGGATGACACCATCATATTCACACAGGTTCAGATTGGATCCAGTGCTGTCTACCAGTGTAACGCCTCCAATGAATATGGCTATCTGCTGGCCAACGCCTTTGTCAATGTCCTGTGTAAGCGCATACAAGCTGAAATACACTCACAGCATTGCACAAACATTTCAGTGGACTATAAGGTAAAGCGCTGATAGTCATGAGTCAGACAATTGTTGTGTGTGGTCACTCCAGCTGAGCCGCCCAGAGTCCTGACCCCGGCCGACACGGTATACCAGGTCATCAGAAACAACCCTGCCCTGCTGGACTGCTCGGTGTTCGGTTCGCCAATCCCAAACATCACATGGTATATTTCTATCAGGAACAGGAAAGACAAAAATGAAATGTGCTGTTGACAGCTTATTTACTACTGGTTTGCAACTATGTTAACAAGCTGTCTATAAATTATGGCAATGCAGTCATCAAACACCTTATCAATTGTATTAGTAGTCAAATAAATCATTTTCTGAATGTTTATTAATGATTGACAACGTTTTTAATAATAAGCTTAGGAATTATTTAATTATTTTTCATTTTAATAATGTGTTGTTAATGTTTTATAAAGGATCAACTAACTATTAGTTAACACTTTAAACAAATTGTTTTACTCTTCCAGTTTCCTAATGGAGAGAACTTAAAAGCTCATGCAAAACAATGTACTGTACAGGGAAATTTGAACCTGCTGATCGTTGGTCAAGTGCTCTACCACTGAGCTATACTCTCCTCTTGTCTTCCAGGTTTAAGGATAGCCGCTCCAGCACCCTGGATGGAGACCCTTACATCCTGCATGACAATGGGACCCTTGAGATCCATGTTGCTCAGGCGCAGAACAGTGGCAAATACACTTGCGTGGCCCGTAACTTCCTGGGCATCTCTGTGAACCACGTCTACCTGCAGGTCAAGGGTGAGAGAGGGTCAGATGGCTGAGCGGTTAGGGAATCGGGCTATTAATCAGAAGGTTGCTGGTTCGATAGTGAAAAATTACGTTGTGTCCTTGGGCAAGGGACTTTACCTCCCTGCACTTCCTGTAAGTTACACTGGATAAGAGCGTCTGCTAAATGTAAATGAGAGAACTTGTGTTCCTCCATCATCAGTACAGTGTTCGTTTTGCCCTTGGAAATTATTTCCTAAGGCCTTTCGAGAGCGTGATGTGTCTGTGACACTAATACAACTCTCAGGCGCCTGTAAATCCTGTCCAATTCCTTTAAATCCAGGAATTGGACCATGAAGAATGCAGAGACCTAGTTCCGATGCCCTGTAGACACACTTCTTCTCTTCTCCCAGAGCCCACACGGATCTTGAAGCAGCCGGAGTACAAGGTCGTGAAGAGGAGTAACAGTGTGGTGTTTGAGTGTAAGGTGAAGCACGACCCCTCCCTCCTGCCCACTGTCACCTGGCTGAAGGACAACGGAGAACTGCCCGATGACGAGAGGTCCGTATTTATTCTCACATCTCAGCACAGAGCCCGTTGAACATATCTACTGTACGCTACTGTAGTATGCTGACTGTGTCTGTCTGTGGACTGCCAGGTTTGTGGTGGACAATGACAGCCTGACTATAACAAAAGTGACAGAGAGCGACGAGGGTGTCTACACCTGCATCATGAACACCAGTCTGGACCAGGACTCTGCCAGTGCCAAGCTCACTGTAGTTGGTATGTTTATTTTCTCATAAATCTTGGGATGACAATGTAAGTCAGAACAACATCAGTGTCCTTGGAGATATCACTGCCTTTATCTTCAAGCATCCTCTCATATTGATGTTTTTACTCAATATTACAGTTGCGTGAAGACCTTTGGAATTACTTTTTGCAACTCTCTCAGGCTTAGAGATGGAAATATTGATCCAATATCTTCTGAAATGACAACAGAATATGTATTGCACCTGTGCCGAAACAGAGACAATAGGTCTATAACGTTGTGTGACTAACTGCTAACCTTCACCTACCTCACTCCTGCCCTCCTGCCTGGCAGAGGCCACACCCACTCCAGCTATCGCCTACGGTAAACAAGCAGCACACACACAAGCACACCACTAAGCTTCTGTGTGTGTGTGTGTGTAGAATGTATCTGTCTCGTTTGCACACTCAAGCATGCTGTGACCTGCAGATCTGCTCATTGGAGTTTATTTTTGGTCATCATCAGTTTCCCATCCTGACAGACACAAAAGACCATCGCGTTGATATCGAATCACCATCTTCCACTGGCTTGTTTTGCATTTCAGGCTTTCCCTTCCTTCTTTTACTTTTAAACATGCATATCTCTTCCGTATTTAGAGGCTGCATGTTGTTTTGCATGTGTCAAGTCCATACATCACCGATTCAGGAGAGTGGGCCCAGACTGTGCTGTAATTACAACTGCCTTGGAATCCAGACAGTGTTTGTTAAGCTGCCGCCTCCCCTGCCTCACAGCAGGGCGCCTCTGAAGTTCTCCCTTTTCCGTCAAGTGCGTTTTGGCACCCAGCACACATGCTGCTTCGTCATTGGGGCTAAGCATCCCTACCACATCATCAGTGTACGTGTCTGCTTTGCTAAGCTTCTGTGTCATCCAGGATCCCTTGGTTATCTGTTGACACATCACTCCAGTTTGGACATTTTTGATGTGCAATCAAAACTTGACACGGTGCATGTCAAAATAATCATGGTTCTGATGAGATCCAAATATCAGCTATGAGCAGCATTGCCCTCAGGGAGCACAGCCTTTTGAATCCATTTTTTATCCTTGTCCATAATTTGCTGACATGTTGTTCGAAAGGGATCTCAACTGGTTCCCTACAGTTTGTGGCATGGCGTGGCAACAGCATCCTGACATCTGAGCAGTGAATGCAGTTTTGTTGTTCTGAACCTGGTTCTTCTTCTTCAGAATATCCGGACCCTCCGACCGACCTGGAACTGACTGACCAGAGAGACAGGAGTGTCCAGCTCACCTGGATCCCTGGGAATGAATACAACAGCCCCATCCAGAGTGAGTATGTGTGTGCGTGTGTGTGTGTGGTTGTGCTGAAATGAGTGAATGTGTAATGTTTAGTACCCTAACATGCTTTTAATATCATTATCATTATGAAAAGATAATCTAGCTATTATAACACCAACGCCATTAAATCTAGTTAATCACGATGAGGGAGCAAACGATGTCGACACTGCTTAAGAGTATTTGCTAGTGATGTTTGCTCTCCCTAGTTCCATATGCCATTTTTTACAGATTTGATTGTATGGGTACAGGACATATGTAAGTTTTTTGGGATGATCCATCATCCTGGTTTTCTCTGTTAATTGTGATTAATAATACATTTAAAAAATCTCATATTAATTTGAATGATAATTGAAATCTGTGTCATCAATACGTAACTGTGAATTGTGACCTGTGAATGAACTTCAATCCTTCATCCCTTCACCATCTCCTTTACCAACCTCTCTTACACAGAATTCATCATCCAGTACGAGGACTCCCTGCACCATCATGGCCACTGGCACAACATGACGGAGATCCCAGGCACCAGGACCACGGCCCACCTGAAGCTCTCCCCCTACGTCCACTACACCTTCAGAGTCCTGGCCCTCAACGCTGTGGGCCTGAGCCAGCCCAGCTACCCCTCTAGGATGTACAAGACCCGGCCAGCAGGTGTGTGTGAGCTACTGTTTGGTCTTGGATCAATACACGAAGGATGAGACACGTCCGTCGATTACCTGTGAGCCTGTTGGCTGGCTTTCATATACTGTGGTATGCATTCTGTTTATTCATTGGGGTCCATCCCATAATATGTCGTTGTTTTGTTTCCTCCGTCTCATCTAGCGCCTGACGAGAACCCGTCAGAAGTGGAAGGTCATGGAACCGAACTTGACAACCTTGTCATCTCATGGAAGGTGAGGGATGAAACCAACGGCTCGTGTCTACACGTTTTTTTTCATCATAACTGGGATGTGGTGACTTTGCAGTGGGTCTGATTGTTGCTGGACTCTGACCACCAAGATACTGATAGAACTTTGCACTTCTGATCCGCGATCTTCTGCTTTACATTCTGTATACACTTTGCGGCTAACACATCAGACATTTTGCTAAAATTCATTTTTTTTATGTTGTGGACCCAAAAGAATTATTCGCCTAAAGTTTGTACATGTTCTGCCTCGCACCCTCCAGCCATTGCTGGGTCTTCAGTCCAACGGCCGTGGCCTGCAGTATAAGGTCATGTGGAGACAGAAGGAGGTGGACAGTCAGTGGAGCTCAGTGACCGTGGCTAATGTCTCCAAGTTTGTGGTCTCCGGGACACCCACCTTTGTCCCCTACGAAGTGAAGGTTCAAGCTCTGAACGAGCACGGGCCTGGACCTGAACCCCCAACTGTCATTGGCTACTCGGGAGAGGACCGTGAGTATGGCCGCTATCTTGTCAACTTTGACCTCGTTGTTTCTACCTTTTAAGATTTACCATTGACTGAAACATTTCCATAATGAAATTGGATCAAATTTGATTTGTGCAGCCATTTTTACCAGCAATGTCACAGAGGGGTTCACAGATGCCCACATGTCACCATGTACAATCACCCTAAACCCTTGTGGAAAAGGAAAATGTTTCACATTTCCTATCTGAACCAGCGTTGAACCAGTCTGTATACATGAAGTCTTCTGTGTTGCTATGCTGCAGTACCGGAGTCGCCTCCAGACAACGTCCAGGTCATAGTCTTGAACAGCACCCTAGCCGAGATCCACTGGGAACACGTCCCTCCCAAATCTGTACGGGGCCGCCTGAAGGGATACAAGGTACAGTGCACCACATCCATCACACCATGACGTGACAAGGCTCTCACTCCTCCTCACAAGGTCTCAAAGATGACATGGGCCTTTTTCCACCCCCTTGGGACCAAAATAGGAAAACCCTCTGGCCCTATCTGTGTTTGGTCTTCCCTCGGGCTAAAACCTAGGACTGGTCTGTTTGATTGTCCTCTGATTTCCCGCGTGTGCACACGTGTGTGTTTCACAGCTGTACTACTGGAAGGAACAGAGCCTCCACAAACACAACTCGCACCACGTGGAGCAACAAGTCCTTCTCTTCAGCGGGAACAAGAGCCGTGGCATGCTGCCTGGCCTGGAGCCCTTTAGCCTCTACGCCTTCAACATGAGGGCCTACAACAGCAGGGGAGAGGGACCTGCCAGCACCAGCCAGCACTTTGAGACTCCAGAGGGAGGTACGGATCGCCACTCATGTTCTATACGTCTGAACGGAACCCCATACATAACCCCTTCTATAGTAATTTCATTGCTATGTTTATCCATTAGCATTAGCAACAAGTCCATGGTACGTGCAGCCTGAAAGAGTTATCAGTTGTCACATGTTGTTTTGTTTCTGGCGTTGGTGCAGTTCCAGGGCATCCGTCTTTCCTGAGAATCACCAACCCCAACCTGGACTCCCTGACTCTGAGCTGGGGCGCTCCCCACAACCGTAACGGGCACCTCACCGGCTACACTCTCAGATACCAGACAGGTGAGCCTCCGGGGAGAAGGGTGCTAGCTAATTCAATAAGCTCAACAGGTTGAGCTAGTCACTGTCAGGGTTTTAAATTCACTACGATGGCTTATCAGTGTCTCAGTCTTTGACCATGTGCAGTTCACTTTTGAGGGTAAGGTGATCTTTTTTTCAATTAAGTCTGTCATGTTTGTCTATGTCTAGTTGATGAGTTAGGTGTTCACTTCAGTTTTATAGACTGGAAATGATCAAAAACGTAGCTGGGGTATTGGAGGGGGGGATTGTTGATGGCGGCATCACAGTCCTCCATCCATTTGGCTATGGTTGTGACAACTTCTGAGCCATTTTAATATGTCACTAATAGATCATTTGGTGTCACTCCATCTTTCAATCCCCCATCTCTCCATCCCCTCATTCCCTCTACCCGCCGCATTTGGCTCTACCCTTACCTGCACCCTTTTCTCCTCACCTCTCCCTTTTACCCACTCATCCCCACCTCGTTGCTCCTCCCCCCTAACCCTCCGCCGCCCTCCATCCCCTTTCCCCTCCCCTTCACCTGTCCCATCTCGCTATACTCCTCCAACCCGCCCTGCCCCCTCCTCTCTAGTCAATAACTCCAATGAGCTGGGCCCAGTGGTGGAGCTGGCCCTGCCCCCCAACGAGACCTCGGTCACTCTGCTCAACCTCAAGTACAGCACACGCTACAAGTTCTATTTCAATGCCAAAACAAACAGGGGGGCAGGCCCCGCCATTACAGAGGAGGCCATCACTATCATGGACGAAGGTAAGTGTTCATCAACTGACTGACTGCTGTAGATGAGTTTACATTTAGCAAAGCAGTGTACTTCCAGTGTTCAGCTTGGTAACTGGAGATACGGCCAGGGTGTAGGGGAGCTAGTTTTTCTGTCCACAGGCCACACATCATTGTGGTATCCAATCTCAGGGTCATACAAGATGTTGTGTGTATTCTGTGTATACGTATGTGTGCAAATTGTATGCATGCAGTGTTTGTGTGCATGTTGGTGTACATATACAGCATGTGTAATGTTATGTACATAACTAATGAAATATAAAGTGTAATAGTGGTTTTGTGGATGATAAAAAGCAGATGTTTTTTTTGTCTTGAACATGTTTGTCAGGCATAGTGCTCTGTTTGTATGTTGTGTTCAAATAACAGCTAGTGGACCTCTGGCTTATGTCAGTTTGTGGACACACAGAATCTTAGACTGTGATTGGTCAATGTTTACAATGCGCACTGGCCTAAGCATGACATGGTCCAGTTTAATCAGTAGGAGTTCTAGAAGATCCTGAACGTGTGATCCAATTCAACTTTGTTTGTGATATGTTCACTTAGCAAGGACAGTGGGGGATTAGAACATTTGATTTATAGTCAAATGCTCCACAAGTTATGCCTATATCCATGATGCATGTTGATCCTCTTTCACCTTGACTGGGACAGTGCATAGTAGTGAAGATGTGGATCATCCTGGCGTATTGACCGTGTTCTCTCCTGTTTCTCTCTAAGCTTTAATTCACCAGCCTACAGTAGATGTGGGCCCAGGTATCTGCAGTAGCCCTCCAAGCTATGCATGCTCCCTCATATAGACTTGGCTTCAAAGAGCAGCACTCCCCTCCCTTTGAAAGCCCGAGCCCTTGCATCCACCCCTCCTGCCCAGTAGGACCATACGCATTTCAAAGGCCCCACCCTGGGAGCTTGAAAGCATTATGACAAGATACAGTAGAGATGTGATGAGATGTTTCAAGTCTTGCAGTTTTCGTCCTACAGCCAGAAAACTCTTCAAAGCAGGAGCTTGTTTATGTGTGTGTTATGCAGCCCTTGACAGTTCCCCCTCTCACCCCGCTGTGAGTGTCAATTGTCTATGTTTTCCGGCGCTTTCCCCATGCAGAGCATTGTTTGTTTGCACCGCAAGCATGCTCACTACTATATGTTCTGTAACCACCTCACTGCCTGCCTCTACCTTGGGTTGATGCTGCTGTGTTTGCGTATTAAGTATGCGTGTGTGTGCACGTGTGTGTTGTGTGTGTGTGTGTGTGGTGTTCCTTATTCCTCTCCATGTTGTTGCAGGGATCATTGAGCCCTCACACCCCATAGCACGGCATCCTCCACGCCACCCACACCACCACAAGGGAACAGGTGCTCTAGTCCTTGTGATTAGTGTCTTGTAGAAGCTAACCCGAGGATGTTCTTAGCTACATGTTCGTTCCTCTTGTTTGTGTACCCGTTTCAATCTGTCTGCAGGAGTTAACGGTTCTCCATTATTTAGGTGTTATCTTGGGATGACAGTTTAGATATGTACAGATAAGTACAGATATGTACGCACGTTAAAATACGCAATCTACGCTGATATAGCCTGCTGTTATACAGGTTTCCTGATTCCAGTTGTAATAGTATAGCTACCTTAGGGATTGTATTTTGTAGAAGAGTCTTAGGAAGGTGTAGAGAATCACACGTTATTATAACGGGGAATCATCCCAGAGAAACACAAGAAGGGTTTGGCTAATTGTTGGTGTTGGTCCGACCTCGAGTTAGAGCTTGATCGCTGTTTTCTCTCCTGTGTGCTCAGCGCTTCCGACCGCTCCAGCGTTTGGGAACGTTAACTCCTCGCTGGGACAGGACGGGGCTCTGATCAGTTGGGAATACTGGGGCCTGGAGAAAGACGTTTATGTAGAGTACCTAGTAATGAACAGTAAGCACTCCTCCATATCCACGAGTTCCAACACATGCACGGGTGGCAAGAGACTCCTACTCTGTAATTGGCTGGTGCAGGTGCACAGAAACAATGATAGGGAGGACGGGATTGGCTACTGCCTTTGGGCCTGATGTGATGAACACAATTTGGCTGTAATTGGAATAATGGTTTAGCATCTACGATATTTTGGCCAGAACACTGGTTTTGTCCTTCAAACAGCTGGCACACGCCTCTGCAGAAAAAACATAGAGAAATGCCACATCAACCGGCCATAAAGATGTTTGGTATTCAGAGAATGAAAACCCAACTCTGCTTTATCAGTATGATTCTCTCACACCTATACTTAACCCATTCTATGTACAGTATAGAAAGTATCTACAGGAGCATGTATCATTCCTTCAGTTCCAATGTAGCTAGCTATGAAGGCCACGTCACACTCTCATCAGAATCATTGTAGGTTTTAGTAAAATAACATTTTTTTCAGTGAGACATACAATATGGAAATCCCAATGCCATATTTACCATAACCATACCATACAATTCTCGAGCATAACTTCTGTACATAAAGTATAGCGTCTAATATACAGTACTGTAGAATTCCTATCATTGCATTTAATTGTCAGTATGATTCTACCTCACGATAGAGTATTTTACATGACATTTTATTTGTTTAGCAGCACACCTTTTATATCAGTTGAGTTCCTAAGAAGAGAGAACCATCCTTGCATGACCTCCATCCCACTTGGTCTCACATGTGAAAGTACCTTTCTCCCTGCACCCCCCCAGGTGAAGAGGAGTGGCACACAGAGTATGTAAATGGCTCTCAGACCTATTTGCTGAGGGGCTTAAAGGAGGGTCTGTCCTATAGGGTGCGTGTGGTCGCCAGGGGTCACGCCGACCAGGCGGTGCACCACTCGGAGGAGCTTTTGGTCACGGTTCCAGGTGAGGCAGCACGACTGCAGGGCGGTCACCTCTGCCAAGCCCTGCCTTGCCTTGCACTGTGTGGTGTGAATAGTCAAGCTTGTGTATCAGTCGTGTCGTTGTTGTGTCTCTCTCTGCTTGTTGTCCCAAGCCCGGCGTGGGATTTAACAGTTCTTGTTTCATTTGTATTTGTTGTGATCACCTTTTTATTGAAACTGACCGTAGGCATGTTCAGTAGCGATGTAGATAAGGTACCGTAGGGCACTGCATGATGCCATCCTGTGTGTTTGTCATTGAACCTGAACTGACGCAGCCGGCGTCGTGTGTGATAGCATTCTTAAGGCGTTCATGAAGAGGAGGATTCTTTGCACGAAGAAGATGGATGGATGTGGCGTTGTTTAATTTCCGTCCTAATTTTCCCTTCCCGAGGGGTTAACATTAGAGTGTGCTCGCTCGGCGTGTGTATGTGTGTGCATGAGGTGATGAGTGTGAAGTGAAGGTACACATTAATCACATCTAAATGTCAAGCTGTCCTACATATAAAACGGTGTATTCATTAGTTTGTAATTCATCGCTGGTAACCCATCCACAGATGTCTAATTTTAAGACTCATTCTCCGCAAAAGTTTATAACTACATCTGTTCAATTTGAAACTAATTTAAAACACTAATGCAACATGTTGCATTTCCCCAACAAGCTGTTGGTCCATATTTAACAAAATTATGACAATGGGTGGACGAGACGGGAATTGGTGCTGTTTGCGATTCTAGGTAGAGAAATTGGCCGTTAATTAATGGTTAGTTGTGCCCTTCCCTCCCTGCCTCCATGGTGGTCAGCTATGGCTAGCAGACAGGTAGACATCGCCACTCAGGGCTGGTTCATCGGCCTCATGTGCGCCATCGCTCTCCTCATCCTTGTCCTGCTCATCATCTGCTTCATCCAGAGGAACAAGGGAGGCAAATACCCAGGTCTGTTCCCGCACACACATCAAATCACACGCATATACATACACGTAGAAAATCACATATGCACTCAAATCTCACACAGACACACACACATGCGTCATAGTCACACAGACCACGCCTCCTCAACGGCCACCTCCTCATGCCTTCCTAACGCTGCTAACCCTGCCTCCCTCCAGTGAAAGAGAAGGAGGATGCTCACACTGATCCAGAGTTCCAGCCCATGAAAGATGATGACTGCACATTTGGGGAATACAGGTGAGAAAACCGACTCTGCCCTCTGGAACCCCGTGCCCTTAACCAGCCCTCCTCCTCCAAGGCCCAGCCCAGCCCCCCACCCCACCCCTCCCCCCTCTCTCTCTCCATCCTCAGAGCTGACTTCCACCTCGAACACAAATTTCCCCAGGACATCTTTAGAGCATGAAGGAGCAGTGCAGCTCACTGGAGCCACTGAAAAGCACAAGCCTCTTCTTCATTTGGGTCTTTTGTGACAGAGGCGGGACATGAACAGTATTGTACTCTGCTCTCTGTGCTGGTGGATTGTGTGCCTGAATTGAAATTGTGTGAGTGTTTAACAGTGTCACATTACACAGGAAGCAGGACACAAATTCAGGGATACCTTTTTGGGAGGATTTTGAAACTCATCCAAGGATATTACCCAAATCATTTTGCAGTATTCCAGACTCACAAATATACAAAACTCTCCTGATCTTTCATCAAAGCAGATCAGTTAATGCTTGTAATGTAATCTCTGATACAGAGTATAATAAGTATACAGTACATGATTAATGTATAGATATCTGCATACCTGGCCATCTCTCATTACCATGATAAGCTAACAACAGTAATCTAGCTATGCTTGCTAGCATTCTCCTTTCTAGACTGCTTCATTGATGCACGCAACAATATGAAAAATTTAGCACTTTACATATGTATAACACGTGATTTTTGATTCTTTTGTAATTTCCAATCAATTTATACAATGTTTTTTTTATATTTGATATTACTTTTTTGTATTTAAACCTATATCTGTTCCATAAATTCTGTGCTGTGGTACAGTACATATATATATCTAAAGTATCTATCTATATAATGTTGTTTGATGTGCATGGTGTGGAAACCTTATAAAACTCACTGTAGGCAATAATGTCCTGGATGATATTTTAGACATGTACAGTATATATGTATAAATAAATAGTATATCAATTCATTGGCATGCTTGAGGAAGTGACCGGCGCCTAGTTTACTGTTCAAGTGCTGATTTATTACCATTTTAACAACCGGCTGTAGACGCCATTCCTTTTCTGAGGACAACCAACACTTTTTAAAGTGATAACTCCATCTAGTATGATTAGAGCTGTGATAGACCAAGGTTTTCAAGTCCAATAACAGAGTAGATCAGACCATACGTTTCAAGGCAACGTACAATATAGTGCCTTTGTGATAAGATATGCCATTTCCTCAAGGTCCACTGGAGCTTTATGTCAATAAAGACATAACTTTACTCACCCAAACTGTTTTTATTTGACTATAGGCTTGCAAAAGCATGTATTGTACTCATACTAGTAATGTAGATATCAAATACAATGTTTTATTACGTGAGATGTTTAAACGTATGGACGTGTGGGTGCTGTACTTAATGCATAGTAATGGAAATGCAGTCACACGTACACAAATGTGTGTGAGTCTGTACAGTACTGTGTGTGTATCTGTGTGTGCATACTTGTATGGGGGGGATGCATTTTTTGTGTGGCGGTCTCCGAGCTGTGTGTGTGTGCGTGTGGCCCCTGTGTGTGTTCCTCCTGCACTCTGTGTATGAGAGGATGTAGGTCTCAGGGAAGGTAAGACGGACAGACTAGCACGTGGAGGATGAGCTCATCTGTCTGTCTCTAACAGGAGGTACAGTGCTGTCCCTGTGGAGAAAAACCGTGCTGTGTCGAACCCTCCCAGGGTTAGAATCACCACTGTCATCCTTCATCGTGCACTGCCATAAAGCCTTCATAAGAATGTCAAACACCTATTTTTGGTTAAGCAATCTATTTTCTTGGGATCTTATTTTTTTTTCTTAGTAACTACCATTACTACTAGTTGTAACTTGTGTAGGGTTATAGCAGTATGACAATTTTATGAACGCTTTATGAAGGAAGGATTCACTTCACATCAGTCTGAGTGTTGACTAACTGATGTCCAAAGAAAGATTTCTTTGCAGATGTTTTGTTTACAGTAATTGGCACAAGAGTGTTTATCTGTGCCTGTGAACTGTTGGCTGAAATGTTGCTTTTCCCTCATTCACATCATTGCCTTGGATTTTCTGTTTTCATTGCAACCTCTGTTGGGAAAAGTGGTTATGTCAAAACATGCACACCTGTATTCCACGTCATGATTTGGTTTCAGGGGAAAGTACGTATATGAATCTGCTTGTTCTGTGTTCCCCTGTTGCGAGATGGAAACCAACTTATTTCTCACATCTAGCTAGACTTTTTTTAGACTTGGGGCAAAATGAAATTCTAACTTCACACATAAAAAAATCTAAAAGATTTATGAATTTTCTCATACAGTGAAACGTTAAAACATTACATTTGATGATAAATTCCAGTTCCAACCAAAAACTTGATTGATTGAGCTGCCAAGTTATTCATAGGGACCTGATGACATTATAATTGTTAATGACATACAATCGAAAACACAAATGCTCCAGCTAAAAAAAGGTCCCATAACTGCTTGTGTCATCTGCTGCCATTCCACCTGTAACACCCGCATGTTGTTATTTCCTATAGTGACTCTGAGGACCATAAACCGCTAAAAGGGAGCCGCACGTCGTCAAATGGAACGGTAAAGAGAGGCGACAGTGACGACAGTTTAGTTGACTACGGGGATGCTGGAGACGGACAGTTCAACGAGGACGGCTCGTTTATTGGACAGTATAGCGGAAAGAGGGAGAGGGACACCGGCGAGGGCCACGAGAGCTCCGAGGCTCCCTCTCCGGTTAATAACGCCATGAACTCATTCGTGTAGCCAGGCAGACGTCCAGTAGGAGGCGCTCCAGTGACTGTCCCCCCCCCCCCCCCCACCCCCGTTCACCCATCTCTCTCACTTGTCGCCCACGGTAGTACCATAACAACGCTGTATGGCTTCTCATCACATGCCCATCCCGACCACACTGCCAGACATGGCACTCATCGGCTGGAGGGGCTGTTACTGACCCTGGAGACGAGTGGAGAAATGGTGCCCAGCGTTGGGAAACAGTGGCTGTGTGGAAGGATGCAGAGAAAGCTCTGGGTTTGGTTCATCTGATTACTGACTTTGGAGTGTTAGAGCAGCAATGGGAGTCTGGGGATTATACAGTGCATGAACATTGAACAGTTATCAGCAGCCTTTTAACACATTGAAAATAACAGACATGAATATTATACGGGGGATTGTAGGCTATCCGGAATTTATTTTAAGGATTGGGTTTTTCGACATTGTTATTATGATGTTATTCATTATGTATCGAAGGCACATCATTGTCTAGACTCTCTTCTTCCAGAGAAGTGGTTGTAAATTAAATTATACAGCAAGATGGGGTTATGTATATACAAACAGTAGGTCAAGAGAAATTCATCATGTACAGTTTGTACATAAGCGTCTTAAAGTATTATTCAGTAGAGATGGACACTTCAAGCTCGTAGACATAGTGGACACGTCTTTGTCTACTTCCTGGGCTGCATGCTTTGCTGCATCCTTCGCTACACCCATGTGTTCACTTGTTACCTCTGTGTTGATGATTGGAAATGAACTGCACATCTGATTGCATGGCATGCTGCACCTCCTCTATCTCAGTGCCATGACCTCATCATGACCTTTGCCCCCCTTGCGGCCTTTTTAGGCTCCACGTCACATGACCTTGACCTTCAGGCCATTGCAGGAGCTTAGGGCATGTGAGCATGTTCACTCAAACTATTTTTTTTCTTCTCAAAGGCCAAGTGCTGGATGGCCTTCAGCAAACAGTGCCTTTAAACAGAATGCTGATTTGGTCCTGTTTCCCCCCAAATTATTTTTCCAGTTCAGTGACTGGAACTGGTGAAAAGCGATAGGACTGTGCAGTCATACAGATGAGTTAAGCTTGAAAGGGGAAGGAGTCCATCAATAAGGGAATATAATTCATACAGTCAACTCCCCAGTGCTTGTGTCAGATTCTGAATGTTCTTTCCTTTAAACAAGCAGCTTACAGCAACGGTATTGGACATGGTCAATGCATATTCTGTTAGAAACATTGCTCTGCTTTTAAAAGTTTGGTTGTCCATGTTCGATTGTATTTCTGCAGTGTGTGTGTTTGTGTGTGTGCATGAGTGAGTGTGTGCGTGCAAGTATATAATCCATGCTAGGCAAGACCTGTTCACTTGTACTAACTCCATTTTAGAGCCTTTGAGATGAGAGGATGGAATCAAGATTTTTTTTTCTTAACTTGCATCAAGTTTTTTGTCTAATGTAGATTATTTGTTGAATTTGTACACATACTCTATTTGCCAGTACAGAAACCAGAGCTAATGACGACAACCAGGCTGCCTCTGAGGCAGTGATGTGCATGAGATGGGCTGACGTGCTGAAAGGCCTGTGCTCAATACAGACTTCTATAGAATACTTTTTCTTTACTTTTCTTTTGCTGTGAACATTATACATTTTGACTAACTTGAGTCAATTGTCGACCTTCAATTTGGATGGTATTGTCTGCCCTAGGTAGTTGTGTTTCCGAAGTTCCATCTTTTGTGTACAATACTGAATACATAGAATGCTCCAGACCATGTACAGTATGCTATCATTTTGCTTTCTTGTGTTACAGTGTTACAGTGTAAGCAGCTCCGTAGTCTGCCAAAGTCATGCAACTTCTTGTGACAGTATCACAAAATGATTTCTATTGAAAAAACAGTTTCAAGATTTGTACTAACAGTTTATTTCCCTTTCCATTTCTATTTAAGTTTATCCACTTAGTGCAAGGATGACATTCAAGCAACTTGAAATATAATGAATAAATAAAGAAATATAAGTATCTGATTTGATCTCTGTTTTATCTTTTTCATGCTTTTCATTATGTGGTTGTCCTCCATTTTGGGACACACTGTGTGGTGGTTGATGAAGTGACAAAGACGATACAGTGGGATTTTTTCTGATAAGGACAACATAATGTCTTCATAAATATTATATTCTATTATAATCATCTAGTGTCTCACCAGTAAGGATTCTTCCATAACAGGCCTAGGCAAAAGGGATGGAAACATACTCCATACAACAACAATAAGGATCCTGTAACTCCCTCACTGAGGCAGGAGAGTCTGTGAGGTGAATACTGTATGTCTCTGTGAGTTGTGGTTTAAAAAACACCTTATTTATTCTTCTGGGCTATTTTTAGACGAAAATCTGGTGGGAATAATTGTGTGAAAACACATTGGAGTTTACATGGTTTTTCCTAGCCCAGACACACTCCATGACAGGAAAAAGTAGAAAGAACACACAGATACATCACAGCCCCCTGCTGAGTGTCAGGGAGGATGGCAGAGTTACTAAGTCATTCAGTCAGTCAGTCAGTCTACCAGCCAGCCAGCCAGCCAGTCAGTCAGTCAGTCAGTCATGCAGTCTGTCAGCCAGCTAGTCAGTCAGTCAGTTGGCCAGCCAGTCAGTCATCCAGTCAGTCATTCATTCAGTCAGCTAGCCAGTCATCCAGTAGGTCAGTCAGCCAGTCAGGCAACCAGCCAGTCAAACAGTCAGTCAACCAGACAACCAGTATTGTAGAATTAAAGTGTGTTCAAAGTAAACGGGAAAGAAGGTCCTTATGTCACTTGGCAGTTCAGCTACAGTACATCTTTGGGCATTCACCCCTGCTGCTTTCCATTTCTATTATGGTCATATCGGGGTGTAATTGCGGACAACCCCCCCCCCTCCCAGCCATCTGGTAGAGAATCACACAGTGCTGGTCTCAGAAAGCAGAGATGACTGGTGGGTGTCTCTTGGACACGTCTCTCATTTTGGGAAGAACACAGCCTTCTGTTCACTCAGAGCCCTGTTCAGCAGGGGAGAAACCATTGGGCTGATTTCACGGATGTGCTCTCTGTATTTTTAGTAGTCAGTAGAAGGGGAACTGTATTCCAAGAAAATCACATTTACTGTAAATGAGCCGAGATGTTCTCAGAGAAAGAGAAATTCCAAAATTTGCATTTTGGAAATGCAGTCAAATATTTTACCCATTGCAGGTTACTGCTGCTGCCATGTCAATCGGAGAGAATGCTTACAAATACAGCAAATGTTAAACTCCCAGTTCTGATTTTGGTTCCTTGTCCAATTGTCTTTGGAATCTACATGTCATTGTCATATGGTTGTTTTTTAATTTGCCTTGACTGTCCTCTAGTGGTTATACAAAAATCTTACTGATGAGCAGAGGTAACATGGGGCTGTTTCCAGCCTGAATCCCAAAACCAATACAGTGAAACTACAACCTGCAGAAATGTTCATCAGAAACTCTGATACTGTAAATCGCACAGCAAGTTACGGTAATTTGATTATGACATGTATGATAGCCACATGTATAATGACCAATAAATCATCTATTAGGATGATAACCTTCATACTGTATGTCACGTGTATGTCAGATGGCTGAGCGGTGAGGGAGTTGGGCTAGTAATCAGAAGGTTGCTGGATCAATTCCCCGCTGTGGAAAAATGACTGTGCTCTGCACTTCACCCTAGTTGCCTCGGGGAGAATGTCCCTGTACTTACTGTATGTCGCTCTGTAAGCCGCGTCTGCTAAATGTAAATGTAAGTGAAATAGTCAAAACTGCATTACCCATCCATTTCTTATGGCCACAAATCCCACCCATACTAGCAGATCAACCCCCCTGTCAGGAAATAGTACAGTCCCATAAAGACTGTGTTGTTTTCTCCTTTGTTGACATTCCCAGTCCCTTACATCAGGCACTTCCTGTAAGAGCCTTGGCTATTCATTTTCATCGCAGCAGAATCAAATTATCTGTGTGTTCATTGGTGATCATTACCACCAAACAAGCAGCTGTCCTTTTCCCCTCTGCTCCCCACCCCCACGCCCCTCGTCCTCCTTTCCTCTCCCTTCCTCCACTCCCCTCTCCCTCTCCTCCACCATCGCCCCCCTCCCTCTTCTTCTTATCCCAATCCTCAGAGGATCCTCAGAGTCGACACTATGTCTGCCATGACATCCATTATCCCTGCCCGCCTCCTTTCAGTCCAGCTCCCTGATTTACTGTGGGGTGGAAAAGTCTCAGTGGAGGGATATGTGGGAGGTTGCACTCCCCATTAAGTCTCCTTTATATTCTTAAATTGTTAGGCCTGGTTTTTGACCACACAGAAAGAGGTTAACGACCAAATGAACAACTTCAGAATGATCGTCATTAAAGAGAGGAGGTTGATGTTTAGAGTCAACCATCTTGATCATTGGAAATGTTTAGCAAGAAACAGAACAGGGTCGCTAGACATTGGTGTTTTAAGGGTGATCAGAGGTTTTGAGCTTCTGAGATGTGAGAGACTGGTCTTTTGTGTCCGTATGTAAATGTGGCCTTTTGCACAGACCTAAAAGGTGGGGGCATAATTGTTTATGATTGCTCTGTGACATTTCCATATGGCTAGCAAATGATGTGCCTGCCAACAACACAAACACAACCACACAACCACACAACAACACGCACACAATCAGACCACCACACACTGAGCCATCTGAGGGTAGCTGCCCTTCTCCCAAAATGGACATCCACATATTGCTTACAATCCTGAAACGATACCTCCCATTCCTCTGAGCCTGTCATTCTCCTCAGGATGTTTGTCTAGAGAGGGCACCATCTCCCCCAACACATAGAGGGAAAGGCATTCTAATACAGGGCCTCTCCCCCTACTATCATATCACCACTGGGTGGGAGATACATAAAGTGAGAGCGCTTTGTTCTGTGGATCTGACACTAATGCCCCCTCTCTCCCCCTCGCTAATACATACCGTATGCAGTTCGGGATTATACTTCCCCCCACCACTATCACCTGCCCCCCTCTACAAACACACCCCGGGTCTCATGTGGATTTGGAACGGGAGGGAGATACTTTGGGCTGTGTCCCAGTGGGGATCAGTGGGGCTAAATCACAACATACCCCCCCCCCCCCTCCACCACCTCTACATCTTCACCCCTCCTCCCTCTGTATGAGACTGCCTCCTCTCCTTTTCCCCAGACAGAGAGCACAGGGTGCCACCCTGCCAGAAGACTGAAATGAGACAATGTCATTCACATCCATGATCCCCATGCTTGCGTACTACTGTGCGCATGTTTAGATGAAACAACACATCTGGAATTGCTATCAAAAATCCTAAAGGGGCCATAGACAATGCTGCAACATTTCTTCTTTTGAATATTAACTATGGACATCCTTTCCAGCAATGTTCCACCACTAGAGTAGGCATATATCCTGCTTTGGTTTTAGATTTCAAACCACAATAAACAGGACTCTTGATCTTTTAGTGTGCATAAAAGCACAAACCACCCAAACATATTTATCATGGATTATAATCCAACATTAGAGTTTCTGTAATATTTCACTACACTGCCTTCATTTTGTTCTGCACTATCAAAAACCGATACCTGAATCTTATGAATCGTCTTGTAGTTTGTTTTACGCAAGGTAAAGACCAAAGTATTTCATTTAGGTTGAGGATTAATGAGTGGTATCTAAATCATCCTTTCGGGTGCCTCGTTTGCCTCTATTCATTCTGATTTGTTACAATGTGACAATCTGCGTCACAAAATCAGTATCACCAAGGCCACTTTACCTTAGTGCATGGCAAAACGTTAACTCCAATCACACACACTGCCTTGAGCAACGTCATAGTCAAATTTGAATACCAATATCTCTAAACATCACTGCTCCCCTCTTACTGTGGGCAAGTGCTGCTACAGTATCATGCAGCATGCTGTAGTACTGAAGATCGTAACAACCACCACGCAGATATTTTCAAATGTGAGCCGCCGGTACTGGTTGACTTGAACGCATATTTTTCTTGCCTGGATGCATGCTCAGTTACCCAATGGAAGCCGCGTTAGCGCCCCCCTAAATTGACAGTCATAGCCTTCCATCCAATCCAAGGATACAAGACTCAAACATCTCCGTCAGTCTCTTCCCCGCTCTTGAGCGCCCGGTGATGCGGTGCAGATCCAGGTGTGTCGTAAAGGTTACACAGAAGGACTGATTGCCTATTGCAGGTAAGGACACGAACAGCATAACATATGAGATATTTTCTCTTTGAAAAGATATGAGCAGCATCTTGCAAAGGGTGAAAATCAATGTTGTTTACAATAACTGCAAAGCACTGTATGTAGCCTACCGCAATGCAGATCTGTGAATGATTTTTGACAAGTTAAATGATTCTAATGGTATTGCATAATCTCAGGCAGTGTCCTACCGAGGCAAACATATTCATGAGCGAATTACAATGTGAACACATGCAAAACATTTTTCTGGATTACATTCCGGGAGGCAGCGCAATGCATCCGCAGATCTCTGAAGCACCATGCTACGTTATAAAATGTAATTTCGCACCTGCGGTTATTATACCATCACTAGTAAGGCCATCACTTAAAACAGCTAGAAAATTCGGTAAAAGATGTAAGCCTATATGCTTCACGACCATGTTGCTTCACAAACCACTAATGATGTACATCAGAGAACGTTCTCTCTCGTGCTCCATTGAACGCACGGATAGGCTACTGTACACAGACCTATTTTCTGCAAAATCTGATTACATCTCAGTTTAATCCAACGCATGGTTGGACATGGTTTAACTGTGAGCTGTCCTGTATGATGGAACTATAACACGGTGTAATGGCAAATCACAGAACCAGGAAAACACCTCGTTCTGCCAGGCACTCAGCTGAAGCCAGGGGCGCGTCCTGTTTGTTTCGCAAAATTATAGGTTCGTATAGGTTACCACAGGTTACATGATGTGCTTAATGCCACCCATTAATAACTTAAGCGGACTTACTGTGCAGTGATTGTTTTATTATTTTGCGGCTGTTGTGTCCCCAGTTAGTGCTAGTACGTGCATTTATTTTGGCACAGGTGTTGGTGCTTGTCAAAATCGTAACGAAACTGTTGCACATTCGTGCTTTCTGCAATACACTGAAGTTCTGTAAAAACATTCGCCATATACTTTGCTTTGCCTACAGAACACAACAACCTATACCCATTCTCTCTTCACCAGCTTTAGCTCTTTTTCAAGTTCTCATTCATTTCACGATTCACTGAGAATTGACCAAGAGTAGAAAGCCTGGCAACTGAAAGACCTATTTGTCAACATTGTGTCCTATCTAGGGAGCCTAATGTAGCCAGTCATAAATAAAGTATGAAAATGTCAAAGGAATTTCATGGGATGCCTGTCAGTTTAAGACACTCACAACCCTTCTAAAGCTTGACTGTCCTATGACCTAACCTTGAGCTGTGCTACATACAGTACATCACTGGGGTTTATTCAGGTTCCTATAGATGGTCCCAAAGGGAAACACAACTTACAGCAGGCCACCAGCTACCATCTGGTAATCAAGAACTGGACACAGTTTGCAGATAATTTAATGTTAGTTGATTCCTCTCTGTGGTAGGTAACAGGGTCTCAGTGACTCAGCGTAGACAGGGTGGATGTATAAGGAACGCCTTATATAACACTGTCACTGACTGGGCCTCTAGGACACTAACTGTCCTGGCCTGTATGTAGCATCACCATGATTCTGACTCTGAACATGCACTGCTGCTGCCTCACTGAGGTTGGAGTTCTCATAACACAATGAAAAGACAAAAAAAAAAATGGCTGAAAATAACACTTTTTTGTTGCTTTGAATTTTCGTTGCTTTTATTTTTCAATAACAGCTATTTATATGGTACAAATATAATTTCCTCTCCGTGAATCTGGAGGTATTTACAGAAGCAGCCTTGTTATGGTAAGCCATTGAACAGGACTGTTTTCTTAATTTGGAAAAGGAACAAAATACAGACATTTTGGAAATAAATAAATAATCTGCAGTCCAGTGCAGCCAATTGATTTAAACATAGTGGCTTGATCCTGACAAAATATTACACACTACATTTTCTGTGATTACGTAAATGGCTTAGTCCTAAAGCAGCGGTTTAGGAGAAATTGTAAAATTGTAGTCAGTGCCATTTAAGATTAAAGTTAATTTTCTTAGTTTTTCCTTCAGAGATAAGATTTTGTCCCAAGATGTCCCTCCAAATCTAAGGCCTCCAGAGACCTGTTCCAGAGGGGGGCAAAGCATTAGCTGAAAGATAAGATATTTGTTGTTGATAATCAAGGTACCCCGTCTGGAGTGATTGTCAGCCATGGCATTTGGCAGCTGCAGGGGGTAGATTGTTAGGCAATGATTGTCTGGTCACGTGGAATTCAATGTTGGCTATTCTGGGAGAAATACCCTTCAAGAATCTGAAGTCCCCTCAATCATTTGCTATTTAGAATGAAAATATTTTCTATGGTATCCTCCTCCCCCTTCCCCCACATTTACATGTATTCATTGAGCAGACGCTTTTATCCAAAGCGACTTCCAAGAGAGAGCTTTACAACTACATCCTTCTACATCGTAGACACACAAACACTTACGTATCTAATTCTAATGTAAGTGGAAGAACAAACAACCTTTCCCTGCTGCCCCACCCTGTACTGCTGACAAACATGGGATCTCCTTGTCTTGATGGTGTCTTTAGATTGCTCAGCATTTTTAGAGACTGTGATCAATAGTGAGATCCACTAATGGTACGGAAACAGGAGACATTACGTTTTCAGTGTTCGCCCGGAGACAGTTTTCAGTGTTTGCCCTCCTCTCCCCAACCTCCCCCCATACCCCTTCCCCCCACTCCCTCCCCCTACCGAGAGAAAGGACCTCAGTCCCCCACTGCCCTGTCAGGATGGGCAATGCTGCAGGCCTGCTGCCCTCCCTCAGTGGACGTCTCCACTCCCAGGAGAAGCATGGGATGCACAGATCATTCTTTTTATGTCCTCCTCAGTTAGATCAAATAGAACTGTGGGGCTTGATTCTCACTTCTGTTCTTGGGGCCAGTGTTGCCTACCTAGGTCAACTGATTACAATTGGACACTGTGTTGGTTTCCCATGGAGATTTTAAGTTATTTTTACATGATGGTCAATTATTTGGCCACTTAGCTCCAGTGGGTGCATGTTGTATATGTTTGAAAAGTGTGTGTGTGTGTCTCCCTATTCATGAGAGCGTACTATTTGAGTCATCTT
Organism: Hypomesus nipponensis; assembly: GCF_054491055.1. Taxonomy (NCBI): domain Eukaryota; kingdom Metazoa; phylum Chordata; class Actinopteri; order Osmeriformes; family Osmeridae; genus Hypomesus; species Hypomesus nipponensis. Next base: position 6,668,483 of record NC_140374.1, on the reverse strand, counting down.
ACCAGCAGCCCAAAATGTGTGTCCACTATCTGTAATCTCGCAGTTCTGATGGGTATAATGCTATACTCTGTGTTGTACAGAACACAACACAGGGTATATTATGTCTATGGATAAATACAGGATCTATTTTATTCTAATTATAAATATGTAAATTAAAATACCCACTGGTACATCATAAAGCTGTCCAAAACACCACATGCAATGTACTATACAACTGATAATCGGATGGATAACTGTTTCTGAAGAAAAATATTTGTGGAATACACATCACAAGCTTACCGTAAAGATATGGTATACCATATCTTGTTGGCATTGAAACTTTAAACTCCTCTTTTTTCTTTATCAATCAGATCATGTTATCTGATAAAGTGCTGAATTTTCTCAGTTATTGAGATAGTCCATCCAAGTTGTCTATCTGCCAAAATGATTTCTCATTCAAAATCTGATTACTCTCAATCCATTAAGATAATGTGCATTAGACGACTGCTAGACTAGGAAATTGCCCCTATCGTCTATATCCTCTCCTCATAGGGTAAATACGATGACATTGATGGAGGTCAGATATGTTAGTTGCAGCTCCTGAACGTATGAGAAAGGTATATAATGATGGTTTGGTCTCAGGTCTGTACTGCTTTGGAGCAATTCTTGATCTTCTTCATTTCAGATGATAATTATAAGAGTTTAAAACTGGGTTGAATCTGACAAATCTTTCTGTGATTTGTCTCTTGACTTCCTTTGTTAGTTATTTTTAGGTTTTACTACACAAAGGAAATCTTTTGGGAGATGTGCACCTAATTTAGAAGTAGATTACAAACTGGTGCCCTTCACATGCTTGCTTGCTAAATCTAGATGAATTTGTCTGTCTGTCTGTCTGTTTGTGTGTGTCTCTCTCTCTCTTTCTCTCCCTACCTCTCTCTCTCTCTCTCTCTCTCTCTCCTCTCTCTATCTCTCTCTCTCTCTGAAAATCAGATAATATTAGACAGTGACCGTGCAGGGACAGTGACAGCCTAACAAACATCTTTACTATTGGCCAGTGCTAAAGAGGATACATTATAATGATGATAAGAATAATAAGTGACAGCATGGATAGTTAACAAGATCGAGGGGGAGATTTTCTAATTAGTCGGTCAATTTTAAGTGTCTTTCACAGTGGGATTAATTCACACATAGGATACAGAAACCATATAGTCTAAGGTCTTGTGTCTGTTCTTGCCAGGATAATGTGATCCAGGAGAACAACATCACTATTCAACATTGTCTTATAAAGATGTTGATAAAACTGTTTCGGAATTTTGTTTTTTTTGCGAGCAGTCTTCCCCTTAGAGCAGTGGATGGATTCCAACTGATATTTTAGCTTCATGGCAACATTTTTGAAAAAAAGGTTTCGAGATTTAGATTTAGAATGTTGCTTGATGACCTCAAAAACAAAAACATGGATGACTACTTTTCCCATGCTTCAAAGTAGATTATTTTGGTGGTGTGAGGTTGGGGGGAGAGGGGGCGGGGTGGGGATGGGGATCACTCAAGATAATTGTCCTGTTTGGTAAAGCCTTTCCTATCCAAACAGTGATATCCCTCTGGTTGAAATATGCAAATAGATACAGACACCTTGCACACCAGAGTCAATATTTAACAGGATCTCTCATATAAGACTGGTCATGTGTCTCAGTACATGCCATGGAGATATCACTATTAAATAATCAATGTCACCAAGGGACAGCCCTATTCAGTATAAATATACATCCTGACTTCATCCTATTTCTGTCCACATCATGAATTTCTTGATGGGTCTCATATATATACAGCAATGTACCCTTTTAGTAAGTAAACGTAACAACAGCGTGGCTGTGCTGAGATTCGTCCAATTAGTGGGACACCAGTCTTCCTGGTTGGTGCTGAACCAATCATGGGGCCTCTCTGAAAGGAAGGCCTGTTGCTATGGTGCCTGGAGCTTGGCAGGAGCACAACTACATCCAAGACAGCCTGTGCCAAAACGCAACAAGTTCCTCTTGCCTGACTAGCCATATATACCGTGTCCTCCATTTTCAAATAATTGTGTTATTTTTTCTAATCTAGTGTTTCATTTCAGTGCAGGAAACCTACTCTGCCTAGCCAAGTCAAGTCTAAGGCGCCTGGTGGTAATGAAACACGGCCTCACTGCCAGTGTGATAACGTCAGAGTCATGGAGTATTTGGTAGTCGTCGTGCAGCGGAGGGGTGATGACAGAGGGGGTAAAGGTTCTCCGCACACTGATTAGAAGTGCCCTTGGAGATGCACACTCGCTAGCTCTACAGCTAAGTGACCTCTCGCCTTTTGGGGGGAGGGTCTGTGTGCGGGTGTATGAACTGAAGGCTGATAACCGCTCCAGCAGAGGAGCTGGGTAGTCGAAGGACTCCTGGAACGTGGAGGGAATACTGAGCAAGGTCGGACAACCAGCAGCAGCGCTCAAGGGAAGGCTCATTATACATTTAGGCCGTCCTGTTTTCCCTTTTCTCCGGACGGACAGCTAAATTGTTTGTGGATCAATAGTTTACCTTCCACCCGCTCCACAGAGAGAGCGAAGTGCATTTAGGCCCAGAAATCCCATTACTCTTGGCAGAGATGGGAAGCACAGCACTAACACTACTCTGGGTGATGGGCTCACAAACTACCTACGCTATCCCCATTATTCAGTGTGGACGTCGTTTTCTTTCCAATGACTATGCATACCTCTCGTCAATTTCATATTGTGAAATTTGATTCCCACCTGCTTTCTGAAAGGATTTGCCGCAAACATATCCTGTGATATGGCAGGATACAGGATAGCTATAATTGCCAGAAGTAATGTACGGTCATGGCCCTGCACTTTCTAATACAATAGTTTTGAAAACTTCCAGTATGATTGCCCATCCCTGAGCGGTCGGTCGAAGGAGAATCAATAGCAGTGTGCATACTTCTCCAGGCAAAGCATGTTTATTAAACTCATCTTGAATGATGCCAGTCAGGACCGGTTTGCCTATATTGATCTAGTTAAAATTCTCCAGAAATGACCCCTGACGGTTTACGAATTGGGCTGTGAGGAACAGGGAGATATACATATGGGGTAGAGGGTAGGTGGTGGTGGAGGGTATGTGGGGGTAGAGGGTGGTTGGGGGCTGGGGGCCGGGGGCTGGGGAGACGTTGTGTGCTGGCTGCTGGGTGCCGCTGCTTGTGCGTTTGTGTTAAGCTTGTCTCACTGCTGGCTGTTCCCGGTGTCCCTGGCCCCTGGCAGCATCTCTTTTTGAAGAGCCCATTGATGTGGGAACATTAGCATTCAATGTAGGCGAGTGCGACAAACAGGTCGGTTTCCCGTTTCACGCTACCCAGTTCTCCCCTGGATTCCCTCTAAAGGTCTCAGATGCATGCTCTCCCTGCATAACCAATAAGGCAGGGTGAAAGGAGTGTAAAGAAGCCTTGCGAAGCACTATAACACTCTCCTTAACATCCTCAGCAGCTTTTCAGTGTGGCCCTGAGCAACCGGCCAGGTCAGGCCAACAACAACACATTAGCTGGAGGGATTCTGTCACATCTGGGCCAAAAACTCTGTGATGTCATCAAAGTGCGTCACGTTTTGTCAAGTTATAGTGCTATCCTGACAACCTGTCCTGTCAAATCCCTTTTGAAAAGCTACCCGAATGCACACGCCACATCTTTAATATGCCTGTCCTTTGTCACGACTAAACATATCAATGCCTAATTAATCTGTGCTACCTCTTTTAGGATGTTTGGCAGAGGTTGGTACAATGCTGTTCTCAAGTATTCATTACCATTCAAACTCAGTTTTGCTCACGCAAAGAGCTTTTGGTGAGATTATCATGAATCTAGCACATTTAGGCCTATTCAGCCACAGCAAATACCCCATTTGTTCCCTCTTTTTACCGTGCTATTCTTCATAGTGATGAGTCAGACTTTTGTAGCCTACACCATAATTACATTTCACAGCCTGTTGTTTATTGAGATCGACATGGCTATTGTGGTCCGCTTTTGATGAGAGGCGAGTGAGGAAGAGAAGAGAGAGGCTGTGAGAAGTGCAGGTACTAGATGGAGGAGGATAATCTTCCTATCTCTCCAAAGTACCGTGCTCAGGAAACGCATTTTCAGGAAATGAGCCGATAACGTCAGTGGATACAGGACCCAGAGTCCAACCTCCAGTAGACACCTGTCACGCCCCCACCATGCCTGAACCATACCTCATTCCTCCTAGACAGGACACCCAGTAAGGATCCATTTAAGTTTCATTCCAATTTGGGTGGAGATGGGCATTCTCCCAACTTTTCCTGGAGGGGTGAAACATAGCTTGAGTGAGCCGGCTCCATCACAGACTGGATTATTTATGACATTTTGTCATTTAGCATACGCTCTTATCCAGAGCGACTTACAGTTATGAGAGCTGTGTAATGACAGTGAATGGAGGAGAGGGTGCTGGGAGGTGAGGTAGGCGGGGAGGGAGACAAGTCCATCCTCCTTCATGCCCTACCCCTCTAACCTCTTGCCCCCCCACACCTCACTCTAGCTATACACTGACTCTTATCTCCCGCGCACAGCTCCATTCGAGATGCACACACAGGGTGGCAGTGTGTGGAGGACAGACGGAGCTCAGGGCACCGAGTCACACACACAATGGAGGGAAAGAGTTAAGGAGGAGAGAAATTGAGAGGAAGAGAGGGAAGGAGAGGAGGAGATGGGAGAACATACTGTTCTTGCGTCCAATGTGTGGCATTTCACTAACAAATAGAAAAGGCACATTGTGTGCATCTAGTTGTTAAAATGACTAGAGACAGTTGTCTGTTTTTCTCTTCCCACATGCCTGAACGCCACGTAGTTAACAACTTCACACCACGTTGATACTGTAACTTAATACTGTTGTCGCGTAAACATAGGAACATGTGTCTGTCCTCTCTGGTACTCTCAATAAGGTGGACTCCTGACGCCCAATGGCATCCGGAAGTAGGTAAAAGAACCCACAGCTCTCCTAGAGCACTCAACTCAAAACATCAGTTTGAAGCATTATGTATGAAGCGTCCCTTAACCTAGTTTTGTTCTATTTAAGCTGCAGGATGATGAAGATTGAACACACTGTTCAGTGTGAGGCACTCCACTGAGCCTGCGTAGCTTCTTTTTGGAGACAGAGCTATCCCCCCTCTGTCTGCCCACATTGCTCGACTTGCACAAACTCGAAGATTAAGCGGTTATATAAAATGCTAATCTGGTAATCGGAATGGTAACGTCATCCCCTTCTCCATTCAATATGGTTTTAAAGAGGTGTTCCTCTGCACCAACTCAGTTCTGTTGATGGCTTGTCTCTCATTGTCAGTCTGAGACCTGTAAAGAGGCAAGTCTGTTATATACTTAGCTGTAGAAACTACAGAAACTACAAACCCCAAAACCCCTGAGGGGGATTTGTAGTCCAGAGAGACTGGATGAGAGAAAGGCGACTTCCTGACTGGGATACATGGATATGAATGTTTGATTATGTACTTAAAAAAAGTTTCTAACTCACTTAAATCTCATTTAATACCGGTCAAGGTCAAACATTTAAACTCACTACAGGCTTTGTCTTGAATCTATTGAAAAGCTTGACGAGGACCTTATTAAAAGCCAAAATAGGTTTCCAGAAATAAATCAAATAAACTAGGCCAAACATAAAGTAAAATTCACAAACCTACAGCAAACCTCTACGGTCCACAGAATTCCACAGAAAGACTTGTTTTTTCTGGTGCGGTATTTTCATTTATTTATGTGATTTTACAGGGTTTCTCCTCACCCTGGTCAGAATAATGATTATCATCAAGGGACTTTACTGGATTGGAGTAGGTTTAATTAATCATTAAAGTGGTTCAGTTGTAGCTCTATTATATGTAAACAACTCAGTGTGAGTCTGGTGCCTATTTAGGAGCTACCATTAGCATTCCTCTCACGCTCCGGTTTGCAGTCCAGCAGTGTCCCAGACAACTCTGTCTGCCTGCTCCTTTGATCAAAGACAGACATTTTGATTTGCTCTTCTCATTGCTTCATATCTAATTATAATCTCTTGGGGTCTAAGAAAACTCAGAAAAGCAGCTGACCTTGCTGATGTTACGCCTGCTTTGGAAAACAATTTAATCCATTCTTCAGACACGTATGTAAACTCAGAGCCCAGGACTGTTTAGTTGTGCCAGCTACTGGAGAAGGAGACTGGAGACAAGCTTGGGGCTGTGTGTTACAATGTTTACCCTCCTACATTGATGGTGATGACCAAAAGACAGTGCTAATGGCCGCAGTAGCGACCACCAAATTGAATGATTGTCATCTGCTCAGCGGTTTCAGCCATTGGCTTCAATCTGCTACAGGCCTTCGCCCTGCTCTCTCTTCCCCCTGCTCTCTCTCCCTCCAGCCTCTCTCCTCCCTGCTTTCTCACTCTCTCCTGCTTTCACTCGTCCCTGCTCTCTCTCCTTCCTGTCCTCTGTCCTCCCTGCTCTTTCTCCCATGCTCTATGTCCCCCCTGCTCTTTCCTCCCTGCTTTCACTCCTTGCTCTTTCTCCTCCACAATCTCTCTCCTCCCCTTCTCTCCTTTCTGTTCTCTCTCCTCCCTGTTCTTTCTCCTCCCTGCTCTCTCTTCTCCCTGCGCTCTCTACCTTGCGCTCCCTCCTCCTTGCTCTCTCTCCCTGCTCTCTTTCATCCATAATCTCTCCCCTCCCTGATTTCTCTCCTCCCTGTTTCTCTCTCTCCTCCCTGTTCTATGTATGTGTGCTTCTGAGTGTATACGAGCGCTTGTGTCGTTCTGAATGCTTCTGAGTGTATGCGAGCTCATGTGTCGTTCTGAATGCCTTCTGTGTGTATGTCCCTGTGCTTCTGTATGCAGGTGCTTGTGTATATCTGACTGCTTGTGTGTGTGTGTGTATGTTCTCAGACAGAGGGAGGAGAGCAGGACAACCGGTGTCCCTACAGGTCCCCCCCGGGACTCACAATCTGGGGCAGGAAATCAAAAGGCGGGGCCAGATCCGGTCTGATCTGGTAAACTGGACAATTATACATCTAGACAGACGTAACAGAGCCCTGAATTTGTTTACAGAGCAATCAGAACCAGACTGGACTGTTGTCCCTTACAAAAACCCTCCTGTAAACTGATCAGTCCACCAAAATGCTTCAAGATCAAAAGGTCAATAGCGCAATTCCAGCCAGCCAACCCATAGTCACATGTACAGTATGTAATATCTAATGGTAAACATGAGTTATTGATTGAGTGATTCATTCAAGCTACGAGGGACTTTTCAGCTTATTTGACTCTGACAAACGTGTCGGACTCTAAATGCTTCAAGGTTTTTCGTTTGTTCGACTGTTATCAGTCATCACAGTCGTGTCCACAAAGACATGCCTGTCCTCCTCCAATGAAACATGGTCTTGTTTGCGCCTCAAACTGTGCCAGTCACAGTCTAGCGTTGGCTAGCCTGCTATTTCCAAGGGCTATTATGTGCTATTGTGAGCAGGCTACAGTATTTATCTACTATCACTCTCCCATTTGTGTTAGCCTGCGAAGAGGCCAGTGAAAATCAGCAGTCTGTCTCTCCAGTTGACTACTACTTCTACCACACACCACACGGCCTCTCTGCCTGATAACAAAAGGAAACCAGTAGAACACTGCAGAGATAATAGCGTTAGACCTGGGCTTGAATGACTTGAATGAAATGTACAGACAGTCCTGTCTGTAGCCAGATGCTTCAAGTGTCTCCCAGAACAGCTCAACTGTGGCCATCGCAGAGCGATGCTTCGGGTGAGTTTCTGCTTCTGTTGTTGGGGCTGAGGGAAAAAAGGTCCAGGCGGGGGTGAGAGAGGCCCAATCAGATGTGTTGTTATGTAGAGCACTGGAAGACATCAGCAGATGACCTGAGTCCGGGCTCTGTCCTTGTTTGCTAATTAAGTGTCAGATCTATTTCTTTCCACTTGAGAAAAAAGCTCATATCCGAAACAGCCACAGGGCCCTCAGAATTGAAAGTGTTTAATCTTCTCTGTGTGTGTGTGTGTGTGTGTGTATGCTAGTCAGTGTATGTGTGTTCAGTGCGTCTTGACAGTCTTACTGAAGCAATATTGTACACACAGATAATTCTTGGACACCAATCCTGTACTGGACCCAATAATTCATATCACTTTCATACCACTCTAGGCTACTCGGACTGACCTCCAGAATTGTGTTTTTGACATATTTCCAGTTGTCCCATTGCATTTAGTGGCCAGCTTTACATTGTATGTGTTTTGTTCACCGAGCATGAACATTGGCCTATTTAATGTCTGCCTCCCATGCTTCTCAAGACTGCGTGGCTAACCACACATAGCAAGGCCCTGTGACCCGTACCATTGAGGTTACTAACCCCATGAAAGGTGTTACTATGCTACAACTAGCACACAGACAATTTTTCCACTGATTGGCCAGAACACTTACATAGAGTTATGTGCTTAGCTTGATTATGCCAGTTTCCCGCCTGGAAAATGCATGTAATTGAAACTGCTTGACATAGATCAGTCAGTTGAATTCCAACAGTGACCTAATTTGAAATAACTCTCAGTAAAAGAAGAAGTGGACAGACCACGACACACTGTAGATGCTCGACCTAATGACCCCCACTGTACATAGGACAGACACGGTATGCCCTCAACTACGCTGAGGGCCGATAGGGGGAAGGGATCTTCTAAGGATGTTGTTAAATATGCTGTAGTGGATGTAACATGTTGAATTCAGACTGATGGCCCCAGGACATCTTTGTTGTTGAGTCTTCTTGGGTCAGACATCCATGATACAGCCTTCCTTTATGCCCTCGTTTAAGCCTGCAGGCTTCAAAAAGCACAACATAATGTAAGTGGAGTACACACACACACACAAACATAAACACATACACGCACACACACAGCCCCAATAACCCCAACTCCCTCCACCACACACACACACACGCACACACACACACAGCCTGATAACCCCCAACCCACACGCTCTCAGAGGCTCACTGGTGCGTGTAAGAACCCTTTGCTCTTTTCCTGTCTGTGGGGTCTAAGATCCTCGACAGGACACCCCCCGGTGGCGCAGGATCCATGTGACCCTCAGCCAATCACGTGACGTTTCATTACTCCTGTAAGAGAGGGATCAATATGCAGCCATTGGCAGCAGTGGTGCAGGCGTGCAGAGCGGGCGTCTTCAACGTGTCCATTATATATGAAGAGTGGAAGGAGAGGAGAAGAGGAGGAAGGTGTGGAGGAGAGGAGGGCTGGAGGAACGGAGGGGTAGAGGAGAGCCAGAGGAGAGATGTGAGAAGATGGGAAAGAGTTTAGATGGAGGGGAGGAAGAGTGGAGGGAAGGAGGTGTTATGAGTTTTAGCCGGTGCAGCTGCTGGGTGATAACGGCTTGGTGCTTCTGAGACTGGATGGCTCCTTGGCTGGATGGCCGCTGGTGCTTCCAGGGCTGGCTGGCTGGTTGGATGGCTGGCTACTTGGCTGGCTGGTTATGTCTTTTGAATGGTGGTCATGACATGGAGAGCCCCTCCAGCTGAGGGGGAGGGATTTGGGGGGAGCAGACAACCATAAAACGTGATCATTCTCTACCCAGCAACACCCCCATCTCTGCCTGCCTCTCTATCTCTCACCCCATCCCTCTCTCTTCATCTCTCTGTTTGTCTCTCGCTATTTCTCCGTCTGCCCCTTTCTCTATATCTACATTACTATCTCTATGTCTGCCTCTGTCTCCCTTTCTCGCTCTGTCTCTTTATGTCTTTATCTCTCATTCTCGTTCTCTCTTTCCCTCTCTCTTAATACAGTGGTCCATATATTTAGTATTATTATTATTATATTTTTCTCTCCATAACAGTATCTGGTCCATCTATGCCTTCCCCCCTCTCGTGCTCCTTGCTCTTTCTAAATAATATCTTTCTCTGTGTCACACTCTGCCACCCCCACCCCCTCTCTCCTCCCCTCCCCATCCCCCTCTGCCCTCCCCACCCCCTTCCATGACACTGAACAGCCTTTACCCTCCCTCCCCCTGTGTGTGAGGTCACAGATGGGGAACCCTGTGATTTGATGGCTCTTGTGTGTGTGAGTTGTTGTGTGTGTGTGTGTGTGTGTGTGTGTGTGAGGCAGAGAGGAGACAGTCTGAGTGAGAGGGTGAAAGACGACAGGACTGTTCTGGCTGCTCTCCACAACTAGAAGGCTAACAGGGCATAGAGGAAAGAGACACCAATTCTGGTCCTGCCAGCCTGCTGCCAACACAACCATCCTTCTCCCACTGTGATAGGAGGAGCTGCATCCCTCTGGGGTGTGTGTGGGGGGGAAAGGTAGGTAGCGTGCGTGCGTGCGTGTGTGTGTGTGTGGGGGCGGCAATGTAGGTGGTGTGTGCGTGTGGCAGGGGGGTGCAATACAAGTGATCTGTGTGTGTGTATGTGTGTGTAGGAGGCAAGGTAGGTGGTGTGTGTGTGTGCATGTGTGGGAGCCAAGTTGATGTATGAGTGTGGTGACTGGTGAGGTAGGATGAGAGAGGGCTGGTGGAGTAGAGAGGACAGTTGGCTAGATCCCCATCCCTGTCTCTTTGGGGGGATGAGGTGATATGTGTGTGGGTGAGTGTGTGTGGTGTGTACAAGGGTTTGTACCGTACAGTGTGTGTGTGTGTGGGTGTGTTTGTACTGTGTGTGTGTTTGCGGTGTGTGCTGCAGCTCCAGCCTGCAGCCTTCAGGGCTCTGTGCTCTGCAGAGGGGATGGCTCATTACCAGGCTTTTAGAATGGACCTGCCTGCCTCAACACTGCAGTGCTGTGCCACCCGTGAGAATGGATGAGCCTGCTCTGGCATTGGACATGTGTGTTTGTCCTATTCTACATGTGTTCTGTGCCTATGTCTGAGCATTAGTTTTTTCTTCCTCAGTGTGTGTGTGTGTGCGCGTGTGTGTTTTTGTGGGGACTAGTAATTCAGTGTATCTGTGTTGGTTTCCACTCCTTTATGTTTATGTGTGAATCATTCTTGACATGTTTGCATTGTATGTTCACGAGGCACTGATTACATTCCTCTGAATATGAAAGGAATGCTTCATGAAAGATTCATACTTTACTGTTTTTGGGGTGCGTATTAGTAAGTCACACATCAAAATGTCTTATTAATGTAAAGTACCGTAGGGTTCTGTAGGGTTCAAAAGTGTGAGGTGTGGGAGTGTGGGGGTGGGGGTGGGACGGTGTGGGGGGTGGGACGCTTCATAAGTCTATAGGGACCCCCATAACAACACATTTTAGTTAGGTGGTTCCCACAAAATTGCTGTTTTTCATATGTAACATGATAAGGGCATTTTCAAGAATTAATATCAAGTAGGCTAATCTTAAGTTATTGGTCAAAATGTTACATTCCCAAATATTTCAATTCATACGTTAAAAAGTGGAAAAGAAACATATAAGGCATTTTAGGGGACCCCCCAAGAGTCATTTGTCATGTTGCACCCTGATACAGTACTGTGCTCTCACTCCGACTGGCCCAGTTTGCTTCGAGGGAGCCTGACCAAACATCATGCTATGTAGGTTTGCATATGATTCACTGTTCACCCATGTATATAACTGCTAACATACAAAGCCACAGAACACGCATGCTGGATGCCCAAGGTTTCAAATGTCAGTTGCGGACAGTATTTTTCCAGCTCAGAGGAGGCTGTGCCAGAGTGGCATCACATGAAGTGTTTCTTTGACCTTTGTGTAATGACTTTGTATGCATGACTAAAGTCAAGTCCTTTGATTAGGCTTGTGTACGTACAGCAGCGTGCAATCTTTTTCCCATGGGATGCCAAGATTTTCTCTCCTCCTCGAGACACTCAGCACACAACAACTGTGCTCGTCTGATTTCTAGGTCAGGTTACCGTTTCCTAGATGGCTGACTTTCACTCAAGTAAACAAGTAAACTGAATATGCGAGTGTACTAGTTATTCTCTGGCTTTAAATACTATTTTATGTTTGTTTTGTTGATGATAAATGAGCTTTAGCCTCCAGGGTAAAGAATGTCACATTGTATTTTGGGTATAAGGGTTTTTTCCTTGTATAATCAGTTGTTTATTAGAGTGAGGGATATTACTCAGACTACTATGAATGTTTTTTCTTTGTCTGGTCTTTCAAGCGACTGCTAATCCAATTATAGTATAGTCGCTACTTCTACCTTCAGCAGACTCATTCAATAATGCACCAACCCAGTCTCTGGCACAGGAGTCTGACTTTCTGCTTTTACCCTACCTTCATTCACTGAAACCTCTCACGTTAGCATGGAAACAATAAACAAAAGCTGGACCATATTTGGGGCCCTTCTTCTGTCGTTATGCATGTGATTGGTTGTTGAATGATGTACTGGGATTGTGTGCTGGGACAGATTGTCCTCACCAAAAGAGGCTTTGAAACCCCTTTGGTCCCAATGGTCAAATGTTGCTAATCAAGGGTCTTTTCACGTGTTTTTTGGCAGAATCTCAAGCCTCTTGTCTCCCTTTTTTTACTATCCATAACAGCTACACAATTATCCTGGCTTGGGTCTGGCAGCTGTTCGTGCACACTCTAAGCGAGGTTGTGGTTCTTTGGTTTGAGAAGGGCTTTGGAGAGCTGAGGCCTGATGGCAAGTCCACTGGAGGTTTAGTTTGTATCACCATGTGAATATTGGTGACTCGCATTCACACATGGGACAATTATGCATCTACGAACACACAGCTAACCCCAAAACCCCTCACAAGAGCACACTGGGGAAGTCAAGTCAGTGCAATCAGGATGGATTTAGCCTACTTACAAGCTTAGAGAGAGAAATACAATCAAGAGTAAGTGCGCAGATGAAGGAACAGTTCACGCTGTGTGGACCCCTAACCTCCCTCCTCCTAATTCTCTGTGGAGACAGTAATAGTTCTTACTTGATAAGACAGAGACCTTTCACAACATCAGCATCCCAGTGCACATGTGGAGCTCTTCCTGTTTTACTGCTCTTTGTCTTCAAATGGAAAAGAGTGCAGCACCATCTTACAAGATACAAGAGGGTAGCAGTTAATAGGATAAAACACCTTGCATGCTCTGCCCACTTCCGTTACACGTTACACATTTAGCAGACACTTTTATCCAAAGCGACTTCCAAGAGAGAGCTTTACAAAAGTGCATAGGTCACTGATCATAACACCGAGATATCCACAAACATTGCGGGTAGCCAAACATGAAGCATACATTGTGAAACCAAATAAGTCCCAAAGGGAAGAACAATAAGAGCATGTAGTAAGACAAGTTACAATTAAACAGCAAGAACCTCAAAAGTGCAAGAGTGGACCTATGGAAAAAGCAAGCAACAATAAAATATTTCACAGCAAGTACAATAATTTTGAGACAGTTACAACAAACCAACAAGAGCAACAAGTCTCTCTTATATGTTACAATCTAACCTGTGTTGAAACCACCGTGTAGGGATGTACTGGTCAGAAGGACGGAGAGATCAGACCAACAGCTCATTTCCCTCCATTTACAGTGTTGTGTGTCTAGCATACTGTGGAGAGGAAATGATCCGCTTGTTGTGTGTCTGTCAGCGGAGAATAGTGCTAAGTCAGACGTCTGCAGGAAAGCACATGAAGATGATCTGAGAGAGAAAGCCAGAGAGAGAGAGAGAGACAGTGAAAAAGAGCGAAACAAACAATGAAAAAGAGACAGTGAAAGAGAGACTGAGAGAGACAGAGAGAGATACAGTGTATGTTAGAGAGAGGGAGAGAGTAGAGTTGTGAAGGCAGACACAGCTCCGGTGCTTGGGCAGTACAGCATGTGTTTTGTTTAGAAAGCAACTTCTGAGAGATTTTTGACATCTTTGGTTGCTAGCAGGCCTGCTTTATGAAAGGAGGAGTCAAGAGTGCACACAGTAGACGGCGGAAAATGTCCGCTTTGCGCTTTGAACATTTCAATTCATTATTCAGTGTCAACTGATGGAGACTAAAGAATTAAAAAGCCATAGTGGCAATTCTCTGGCAACATCATGCCCCTCTCTACCTTATCTAGGAGTAGCTTAGATCATAGTTCACCACAAATGAGGCAGCTTCAGCTTATTGGTTAGTGGCTTTGACTCTTGGAAGTGACATAGATACTCACCTTTTGAACGAATGAATAGCCAGCTACTCCTGGAGCATACTGACCCGAGTTATTCGACAACCGTTGCCTCCCTCACTGTGTCTCGGCTGCTCCACATTGTCAATGTAAACCCAGGTCCTGCCAGACATGTTTTAAGGTTTCTGGAATGGGTTGGGATCAATTAAACTCCATTTCCCTCCACTGAAAGTGTCGGTGGTGCATAAACGGCCCAGTAAGATGGATGGTGATGGGGCCTTCAGATACACAACATGGTGGCTAGGAGCCTGGCCTTTCTGCATGATCACACCCCATGGAATCCAATAATTCAAATCAATTCCCGACACTGTTTTGTTTTATTTCCGTCTCTCGCCTCCCAACACAAGGCAAGCTCACTTTTTCACACTGATTAAGTCATTTGTCACGGTACCAGACTATGGCCACAATAGACCAATTGAATTAGCATAGAATCTGTAGCTTTTTAGTGCACTGGAAAGACTCTAATCGAACAAAATCAGTTCTTGAACAAACGTCTGCCCTTCCTGTTTTACATCACACTGTGTCACCAGGCTGAAGCAACACTATAGAAAACATATATACTGGTTACTGGCATAGTACCTTCGCTTGGGGTCTTTTGAGAATAAACCCCTGCACCTCAAAATCTCATTGATATTGAAGACTAGCCTTGAGTCTCACTGAAGAGGATGATGATGATAAGGCCAAGGACTTACTGAGAAGGTGTGCCTGTCATTAAGCTGCATCCTTTCAAGGTCTGGCCAACTGCCAGTCCAGTGACATGTGTCTGTTGGTCTGAAAGTGTGTGTGCTTTTGTATAGTGTATGTTTGTGCGTCTCTAACTGTCTGCAAGTGTGTGCCTAGGTGTACAAGTCTGTATGTATGTACAGTATGTGTGTGTATGTGGTGTGTGTGTGTGTGTGTGTGAGAGAGAGAGATGGTAGGGCTTAAGAGATTAGACCCGCCCCTGGCCGCGGCAGAGACAGACGACCCCTGGGTGGAGCACTCTCTCTGCGGGAAGGATTCGTCTTCAATACCCGCCATTTGCATGGCTCCCCGTCCTGCTCAGGGAATTAGGCTTTTCTTTGCGCAAGTCGAGGAGAGCTGTTCCATCCAGCAATGCTCATTTGTGAGACAGACAATGGAGCTCAGGATTTAGGACAGTTGGCAGTGACGAAGGAGACACGGCTCTCAAAGTAGCTCACTTGCTCACACACAACCACTGGTATGACACCACTGCTTCGCAGCAAGGTAAGAGAAAGCTAGGACAGGTGTTGCATCGTTTTTGGTATCCGTGAGCTTCTCTGTGTCACCACATGCTATTGTACTTCTGTGGATTTCAGATGAGCAGCGTGTATAACCCTCTCAAGGCCTAAAATGCAATTAAGCAGGATGCTCTTGGCTTATTTTATGACGTTAAAGTGTTCCATTTGGTTTAAGTTAATCTGTGGCCTAATGTTGGATTCATTTCTTTAATCCAATAATGTGATGAATAGGGAAGGTACTATGATTAATCTTAATTTTTTTGTGATATATTTATTCAACCACTTTCCATTTATTTGTACAGGTTTACAGTTTTATTTCCAGAAATGTATTTGTACACATGCTTATTGTATTAAAAAAAGCAGTTAACTTGCATTTTTGTCTGCAGGTTTTGACACTGGTGACAGTGATTTCAAGTGTTGGTCTGTCAGCCAATAATTACAGTTACTTATACTGGAGAAAATCTTATTTATTAGTGGGGGGTTGGGATGTGTAGGTACCAATGCTTGTTATTGCTCTCCAATAGAGAACACTTAGCTTGATATCTTCACAGGACAGATGTGCCATAAAGTAATTGAAAAGAGAGCTCTGTCCTTTCAGAGTATAGGCCTTTTATGACCTTTGCCTGTTACTCAATTAATCATGCTCGTGCTTGAAATGACACTCATTCTTCCATACTTCAATAAACACAAGCTTTTGTGTGGGGGTGTATAGCATGTTAGGCAAGTTGAATGTGTGACTATTGGATTGAAAGGTCATCTTGGTGAAACGTTATCACAGATTAACTCAGTGGAAATATTTTCCATTAAAAAAAAACAATTTACTCCATGAATGAGATTTGATAAAGCTGGTTCTGCAGCACTGTGAGGTTTGACAGCGTCATCCAATAGTAGCTTTATCAGTTAGAGACATCTTAAGTGAGCAAAGCCCTTTAACTCATCCATAGGGTAATGCCCCATAACAGAAATGTCCACTGCAGATATCGGTTTAAATCATGAACTCAACTCAGTCAGATCTGGACCATGAAGCAGGTCTATTAAAAATAATGCCAGGACATCCTTGGTGATTCACATCCACATAACTATAGGTTAACTAAGGGTCACTTTACCTTCTTTCATTAGTGAAAATGTGCTTAAAGTACTTTTTCTAAAAGATACGTCTCCCACCTACAGCCAAACCACTTTCTTGCTGTAAATGTTGTTACGGGGTGGTAGTGATTAGTGCCACAATATATTAGCAATGTAATGAAAACTGTGACAGGTATTCCACATTCTCTCATGGCTTTTAGTGTTGATTTATCGTCCATGTACGATATCCTTAAACAACATTCAAAGTGTCTGCTGAGTTTCTGTTTATATGATTCATTGGTTGGCGTATGGCCCAAACGCATGCACTGAATCAATGGTGCTATTGATATTCAGGTCAGTCAGGGGGCATACACTGCATGACCCTAAAGAATTGTGTTGACTGGTGGGTCTGGATAAATGGCTTACATTAGCATGACAAGTGGCTGGTGAGAATGACACAAAGAGCAATGCATGACTGGACCGTCTGCAACAGGATTACATCATAGATACAGTCTTTATCAGCTGCATGGGGCACTGTCTGCTGTTCCTGACAGAACACTGAACGCTCTGGGGCAAACCATGTCTAAAGACACACACTTTCAATAATGTCTGATGAACACATTGCTTCATTAACCTTATTGTTATGAAGTTGTCAGTAAAATCAATCATGTTCTACGATCCAAAGTTCATAATTTAAAGCTGTTACTCTAACAGGCGTTTCTGTTCTCTTGCACTCTTTTCCCTTGGCTCATGTCAAGCTATAGCGTTTTTATATTGTTCTGCTGTTGGTTCAGATGGAAGGTGAGATTGTGGTATGCTGAGATTGTACACTTCAGTCCTTTAAACCCAGCCACCAAGCCGTTATTGACAGAAACATTCTCTGCGCGTGTTTTTGTCTCCGGTAGTGAGTCGCTTGCTGAGAGCCACAGGGAGTCTAATCAAAGCTGGAAGGTTCTTTCTGTGTCTGAAGGTGTGGCCTGGCTGTTTTGTTTCCTGTCTAAAACAGTTGGTTGGCCTAGGTGTAGTTTTCGTCCGTAAAATCATTTTGTCTGCCCTCTGGGACGTCCAACCTGATGGCTGTCGGCACAAAGGAACGTCTACCCAGAGCTCGTGGAGCCATAATAGGTTGGAAATAGAGTATTATACCATGTTTCAATGCTGAGCAGATGTATGTGAAGTGGCTGACTATATTTTCTTTGGCTCATATTAGATGCATATATCAATGATTTGGGGAGAAATTATTCATGGGAAGATTGACCATATGATATATAGCACTGCTTGTTGCTAGTGCTATAACAATGATTCAGCATGAAGCTACAATTGGTGACTTGCTAAAGCAAAACACTGTGATGGAATTCTATAAGTATGCAGTCGATCCACCAGATTGTGAGAAGAATTGATGAGGAATGCTTTAGGCCAGACTGGTAATAACACCACAGTCTCAGCCAGGCTTGGGGGTTTACCAATCAGCATTTTCTCTCCTCATTTCAATTCAATCAATATTTAGTCCCATTTAATATCCCAAATCATAAATCTTCCATTTATTAGTTTAAGTATCTCAGTCAGGTTTCAGAAAATATCACAGTACTGAAACTGCTCTCACCAAAATAATTAGCGACCTCAGACTAAACTCTGATGCAAATAAAGTCTCTATCCTTATCCTGTTAGATTTCAGTGCAGCATTTGATACCCTTGATCACGACATCCTAATCAATAGACTGGAAAAGCTTATTGGGTTCACGGATAGTGTATTGAACAGGATGAAATCATATATCGGGAAGGAAGTTTTATGTTAGTTTAGGAGACAATATGTCTAAGAAACATGAGAACTGCTACGGGGTTGCTCAAGGAAGCTGCTTAGGTCCATTACTTTTTTCTGTTTAAGAATCTAGGAGATTTAACCCCCTGGCTTAAACCAGAGGTGACAAGTCTCGTTGTAGTTCTGGACTCAGATTTGAATTTCAACTCACATTAATAAAGTGACCACCAACAGCTTTCCTTCACCTCAGGAATATAGCGACCATTCATAAACCAAAATGATGCTGAGAATCTAATTCATGCTTTTATATCCAGCCGGCTGGACTACTGTAACGCACTTTTCGCTGGTCTTCCCCCCAACAAACACTGAAGGACTGCAGCTCATGCAAAACTCTGCAGCTAGATTATTAACCAAAACTAACTGGAGAAAACACATTAGTCCTGTCTTAGCTACTTTACACTGGCTCCCTGTTACTCTCAGAATTTACTTTATGGTCCTTATCCTCTCATACAAAGCTCTAGTCTAAACAGACAAGGACCTACATTGCTAACTCTCTTACTAACTACACACCAGCTAGAACACTGCAATCATCAGATGCAGGCCTATTGAAGGTCACAAGAAGTAGTCATAAGAAGATTGGTGATGCGGCCTTTGTCAATTACGCCCCAAAACTATGGAATACATTACCATAAATATTAAGGAAATCTTTTTACCAAAGCATTTAACACTTTCTTTTTTAATCTCAGAAGGGTTTTATTACTTTTATTAGTTGTATTATTGTCTTCTTGTTTTTTTTGACTCCCGCAAAGACTGTGGCTTGTGTTTTGACTTGTATTATTGTTTTGATTAATTGTGTTTTGGATTCTTGCAACGATTGCAGCCTGTGTTTTTGTTACATTTTATCTATATTGGGAAACCATAAAGACTGTGGCTCGAGATACCGCAAAGACTGTGGCTTGTAATCAAAAGACTTGAGCTCATCAAAGATTCTGGACTGCTCTGCAAAAGGTCTGAGCTTTTTGTTTAGTTTTATTATATTTTGCAATTCTTATTTATATTGGGAAACCACAAAGACTGTGGCTCGAGATACAGCAGAGACTGCGGCCTGTGTTTAGAAGGGTTTTATTACTTATATTACTTATAATATTTTTTTTATTAATTTTAAGTAAAGCACCTTGAGCTACAGTTCTTGTATGACATGTGTTATTTAAATAAAGTCTTATTTTTATTATTATTATCCCCGGCTGCGTTGACAGATGAGACAGCACGTTCAGTAAGGTAGGATATGATATTTGGCCCTCTCAAGTCCTCAGCTTTTCAGTTAAATTTCTTATCATTATTCTCATTAACGTAAGACACACGTTAATTCCACATTAAATAAAGAAACATACATTCTCAAGAAAACAAACAAATGCACAGATCTGTAGGGTGATCAACTGATCAAATTGTTCCTCCTTTTGTTCTGGAAGTAAACACTCCATGCGTCTTCTTATGAGAAGGCACCCCGGTGACCTGTAGTGATTCTCACAGTTTTCCTGATTAAAACCAAGCCAGTGTTAACCTCATCTTGGCTTTGTCCATCTGGATTAAGTCCAATCTGCTCTTAATCATTGGTGCTGGCGGTGTGGGTGGGGACTGAAGAGAGGACAAGGAGGAAGAAGGAGAGATCAACATCCCCTCCATCCCGTTTGTGAGGTTTACCACGACTCTCTCTCCTTTCTTTCCCCCATCCCCCCGTTCCCCCTTGGCTTTGACCTGGGTGATAAGGCATTAAGACTCCAACTATTATGTAGCTGGGATCAGGCCAAGCGTAGAAAAGGGTTTGGTGGGGGCTTCTCTCCTTTACTCTCCCTATGTGCCAGAATCATCCCCTAGGGGGCTACCGCTAAATCATGGTTGGAGATATTGGTCACTCAAAATCTCAATCACATTGCACTCTTCTTTATATCTTCTTTATATATTTATTTATCAACATCATTGTTTTTACATTATATAGTTGAGGTTAGAATTATTTAGATACTGTCGTAAATGTTCTATATTTAATATTTTCTACATCTTAATATATTTAACTCTTATTTGTTTACTGTATGCACAGTGAATTCCTGCCATAGTGAATTCCTTGTTTGTGCAAACTTACTTATAAAGGTGATTCTGATTCTCAAGTGCAGAGGTGAAAATATACGTGTGACTTTAGCATCTTCTGATTTCACACAAGAAAAGGAAAAATGTCTGTAGTATATATTCAATTCTAAATTCTTTGTTGAAGTCAGACCCCAAGCGTTTAAAATGGCTGTCCTTGTCAGACTATGGTAATTGATAGTGCGTTAGCGAGGGACTTTTTTGAAGTCTGCCCTACTGGTGATTGAGTGTGCTAAGTGAGCGAGGAGCTCTTGTCATTTCATTCTGACTGGAACATAGGAGAATTAACTGTGACATGTTAATATCCATTATTTGTGGCAGGGCTTAGTCTTTGGCCAGTCTGTTTTTATGTGAGATGAATGTATACATTTAGCAAATGCTTTTATCCTGAGCTACATACATGAGCTACATACATGAGCTACAAAAAAACAATATTATCTGTGTAATCTTACAGCTATCTTACAGCTAGTATCTGCCATGGAGATCTGATGGCTAAACTCTTCTCTTGACTAATAGGTCAACCTCCATGTCCTTCCACTAATCTACTAAGTGCCCATATTAAGTGCTTCACGATTCATAACTTAAAGTAATAATTCCTTCATAATAAATAAACCAGTTTCCTATTGAAGAGCACAGAGGAGAGAGTTGTGTCCTTGGTAGCTGTGTTTCATAGTCAGACCACATTCTTTTGCTTTCTTTAGCTGACCACTGTTTACAACAATAATGCCGTTCCAGGTTACAATTAAATGTTTGCATAGTTTTTCTTTACAGGCACAAAAGGCCCCTTAGCACGACTGTTCCCTTAGAAAGGTGTTGCTAGGATACGGACCGCGTGCAGATGAAATCCCCTCTGTTTCACTGATACATTATGTCTTAGTAAGTTTATCTCTCAGTTTCGTCTCTCTCTCTCTCTCTCTCTCTCTCTCTCTCTCTCTCTCTCTCTCGCTGTCGATTATCACATGCCCATCTATTGTTACAGTCAGTTCACTGTAATGACTGTCTGGTGATTACTGAGATTTCAATCCCGATGTCACACCTCACTGTGTCCGCTAATACCCCCGACTCTTACAATCAATATCAAGATCACACTGTTGTAACATTAAAGTCAAACTTGACACTCCAGTTTATTACTAATCCAACCTAACGTGTGAAAATCAATATCACATTTGTTGTTGTTGATTGTTGCTTGATTTTACAAACAGAATTTCCCGTCTTTAAATGGAACTTGTTATGACACAGATTTGGACATTATACTTGATGGAGTCAGTCCAGGACTTGGCAAATGTCAAAGGATTTTGGATACCCTGATGCCAGTACTGTGCATCACAACAACGCCAGTTATTTTCCAGTTGTACTGTTGGTGTAATCCGTTAGCTATCGGCTAGCAGTCCCGGAGAGTCTGTGTAAGCCTGGTGAGTGACTGGTGATCAACATCATTACTTGCTGCTTGTCTCTCCCTACGGTTCTCCTCCCGAGAGACACACACGGAGCTCCCTCCCCCGTCGCCCCATATCCCCTACTTCCTCCCCCTTCTACTCTCCTCCTCCCCTCCCCCGCCCGCTCCTTCTACAGACAAGTGTGCTCCACAAACAGCTGTTGCGTGCCATTTCCTCTTTCTCATCCTGCATCTGAGATGTCATGTTCAAGCCTGGCCTGGTCAGGTCTGGAGGGCAAGCAGCATTCAGCCACAGCCAATTCACTTAAATCTATTATACACAAATAGTGCCCTGGGTTGCTCATGACAACCGCTGACCTGTCAATCATTATGTATCAACCTGCTGCTGGGAGCCAGTCCCATGGTGAGGTGCCTGGGAGACTGACATGAGCACAGCATCTGTCACTGCCCTGCTGCCTGCTCATGGATGCTTTACTGTGAGTTGTGTGGCCAGGCATTCTCGCATGCAGTCTCCATATTGGGTTTGAGTCAATACAGTACAGTACAGCATGTTTGTTATGTATGCTTTGTGTGGGAGAGCAGCTATTCTTGGTGTTGTACTGCAAGCGTTCAGTCGAACCTGATGAACTCGGACTCTGCTTCCTTGTTGTTCAAGGGAACTGTCAGATATTGTGAGCGTGAGGTGAAAAGATACGTCGATGATTCTCTGATTGTGTGGTTGCTGTGCCTGCTGTAAAACATGCAGATCAGCTGTTCCTTCATTTCTCCGTTCCCTGAATCTGTTGTGACTCATCTGATGAGTTACAGGAGGTGTTTCTGTGGTTCATCAAGTAGCTCACCAGCTATACGTCACTGTCACAACACCAACAGAATAGTAATTTGGGTCAAAATATTGATAATGCTAAAGGTTTTCAACTTTAGCTTTAAAAAGGTTTTAGCGTCCGTACATCCTCTTCTCCTAAGTACATTACATGGATGTTAATGCTCTTAGCAACTTAGCTAAATGAATCCAAAGGGCTCTTTTAGGATACAACAGGGGCGTAGCCAGTATTGGGCCAGGCCGGCACTGGCCTGCCCACATTACTCACTGGCCCGCCAGGCAAGTTTGATCAAAATTCATTTTTTGTTTATTTTTATTATTCAAATGTATTTAAGAAGATATATAAACATAAAGCCAATTTATAGTTGACTGGTGCGTTTGTTTAATTTGTTTTCCGAATAAAATGTAAACTGTTGAAGCAAGTTGCAGAACAATAAGAGTCAGCTATGGTTGTTAGGCGTTCCGAAGACTCTGGGCGGCCTTTAGCCAGCTGACTTTGCTAGACTAGCTGCTTTTGAGCCAATGTACTCATAGATACTATGAATGTACTAACATCGCCACAAAAATGGCTAAACAAGTGACCTTCCCGGACGTTTTTGCCCTGGCTTCCTCTACTAGCCTGTCGTCTGATAGGTTACCTTTGCCCTGTCATCCTGCCTCAGTGTGTACCAAACTCCGCTTACCTTGTTCACAACTTTCGTATTTGTTACCGGAAATACGCAATTGTCGTGAAACTCTTCTTCCTCTGTCCAGGGCAACAGCGGTAAACAAATGGCGCAAGCAACGAGGAACAGTTATTGTAGCGTACCAGGCTGTTGTTGTTATTCCCCAAAACAGCCATATCTGTCGTTTAATTCCTTCCCTGTTGATGGTGAAGTTCTCGTCTCTCGTCATCTTCCGCTTGTCCGGGGATCGGGTCGCGGGGGCAACGACCTAAGCAGGGAGGCCCAGGCTTCCCTCTCCCCGGCCACTTCCACCACCTCTTCCTGGGGGACCCCGAGGCGTTCCCAGGCCAGCCGAGTGACATAGTCCCTCCAGCGTGTCCTGGGTCTTCCCCGGGGCCTCTTCCCAGTGGGACGTGCCCGGAACACCTCACCAGGGAGGCGTCCAGGAGGCATCCTAATCAGATGCCCGAGCCACCTCAGCTGGCTCCTCTCGACGCGGAGGAGCAGCGGTTCTACTCTGAGCCCCTCCCGGATGACCGAGCTTCTCACCCTATCTCTAAGGGAGAGCCCGGACACCCTGCGGAGAAAGCTCATTTCGGCCGCTTGTATTCGCGATCTCGTTCTTTCGGTCACTACCCATAGTTCGTGACCATAGGTGAGGGTAGGAACGTAGATCGACTGGTAAATAGAGAGCTTCGCCTTTCGACTCAGCTCCTTCTTCACCACGACGGACCGATGCAGAGCCCGCATCACTGCGGACGCCGCACCGATCCGCCTGTCGACCTCGCGCTCCATTCTTCCCTCACTCGTGAACAAGACCCCGAGATACTTGAACTCCTCCACTTGGTTCAGGATCTCCTCCCCGACCCGGAGATGGCACTCCACCCTTTTCCGGTCGATAACCATGGCCTCAGATTTGGAGGTGCTGATTCGCATCCCAGCCGCTTCACATTCGGTTGCGAACCGCTCCAGTGAGAGCTGAAGGTCACGGCCCGATGAAGCCAACAGGACCACATCATCTGCAAAAAGCAGCGACCCGATCTTGAGGTCACCAAACCGGACCCCCTCAACACCCTGGCTGCGCCTAGAAATCCTGTCCATATAGGTAATGAACAGAATCGGTGACATAGGGCAGCCCTGGCGGAGTCCAACCCTCACCGGAAACAAGTTCGACTTACTACCGGCAATGCGGACCAAACTCTGGCACCGGTCGTACAGGGACCGGACAGCCCCGATCAGGGAATCCGGTACCCCGTACTCTCGGAGCACCCCCCACATGAGCCCCCGAGGGACACGGTCGAACGCCTTTTCCAAATCCACAAAACATGTGTAGACTGGTTGGGCGAACTCCCATGTACCCTCCAGGACTCCGCGGAGGGTATAGAGCTGGTCCACTGTTCCACGGCCAGGACGAAAACCACATTGCTCCTCCTGAATCCGAGGTTCGACAATCCGGCGGACCCTCCTCTCCAGGACCCCCGAATAGACTTTCCCAGGGAGGCTGAGGAGTGTGATCCCCCTAAAGTTGGAGCACACCCTCCGGTCCCCCTTTTTAAAGAGGGGAACCACCACCCCGGTCTGCCAGTCCAGAGGCACTGTCCCCGATGTCCACGCGATGTTGCAGAGTCGTGTCAACCAAGACAGCCCTACAACATCCAGAGCCTTAAGGAACTCCGGGCGGACCTCGTCCACCCCAGGGGCCCTGCCACCGCGGAGCTTTTCAACCACCTCGGCGACCTCGGCCCCAGAGATAGGAGGGCCCCCCCCGATGTCCCCAGACTCTGCCTCCACGTCGGAAAACGTGTTGGTGGAATTAAGGAGGTCTTCAAAGTATTCCTTCCACCGATCCAGGACGTCCCCCGTCGAAGTCAGCAGCGTATACAGTGTTGACAGAGCACTGCTTCCCCCTCCTGAGTCGCCGGATGGTGGTCCAGAACCTTTTTGAAGCCGTTCGGAAGTCATTCTCCATGGCCTCGCCGAACTCCTCCCATGCCCGGGTTTTTGCCTCCGCGACCGCCAGAGCCGCGTTCCGCTTGGCCTGCCGGTACACATCAGCTGCCTCAGGAGTCCTACCAGCCAATAAAGCCCGATAGGCCTCCTTCTTCAGCTTGACGGCATCCCTCACCTCCGGAGTCCACCACCGGGTCCGAGGGTTACCGCCGCGACATGCACCGACCGCCTTGCGGCCGCAGCTCCGGTCAGCTGCTTCAACAATGGAGGCCCGGAACATGGCCCATTCGGACTCAATGTCCCCGGCCCCCCCCGAGACATGATCGAAGCTCTCCCGGAGGTGGGAGTTGAAGCTCCTTCTGACAGAGGGTTCCGCCAGCCGTTCCCAGCAGACCCTCACATTACGTTTGGGCCTGCCAGGCCTGACCGGCGTCCTCCCCCACCATCGGAGCCAACTCA
Organism: Hypomesus nipponensis; assembly: GCF_054491055.1. Classification (NCBI taxonomy): domain Eukaryota; kingdom Metazoa; phylum Chordata; class Actinopteri; order Osmeriformes; family Osmeridae; genus Hypomesus; species Hypomesus nipponensis. Next base: position 6,642,880 of record NC_140374.1, on the reverse strand, counting down.
CCACCAGGTGGTGATCAGTTGACAGCTCCGCCCCTCTCCTCACCCGAGTGTCCAAGACATGCGGCCTCAAGTCCGACGACACGACTACGAAGTCGATCATCGAACTGAGACCTCGGGTGTCCTGGTGCCAGGTGCACATATGGACACCCTTATGCTTGAACATGGTGTTCGTTATGGACAAGCCGTGTTTAGCACAGAAGTCCAACAACAGAACACCACTCGGGTTCAGATCGGGGGGGCCGTTCCTCCCAATCACGCCCCTCCAGGTCTCACTGTCATTGCCCACATGAGCATTGAAGTCCCCCAGGAGGACGAGGGAATCCCCGGGAGGAGCGCTTTCCAGCACCCCCTCCAGAGACTCCAAAAAGGGTGGGTACTCTGAGCTGCCGTTTGGTGCATAAGCACAAACGACAGTGAGGACCCGTCCCCCCACCCGAAGGCGGAGGGAGGCTACCCTCTCATCCACCGGGGTGAACCCCAATGTACAGGCACCGAACCGAGGGGAAACAAGTATTCCCACCCCAGCTCGACGCCTCTCACCAAGGGCAACTCCAGAGTGGAAGAGAGTCCAGCCCCTCTCAAGGAGACTGGTTCCGGAGCCCGTGCTGTGCGTCGAGGCGAGGCCGACTATATCTAGCCGGAAACTCTCTACCTCGCGCACCAGCTCAGGCTCCTTTCCCGCCAGCGAGGTGACGTTCCACGTCCCTAAAGCTAGCTTCTGCAGCCGAGGATCAGACCGCCAAGGCCCCCGCCTTCGGCCGCCGCCCGTCTCACACTGCACCCGACCCCCATGACCCCTCCTGCGGATGGTGAGCCCACTGGAAGAGGGTCCCACGTTGTCTCTTCGGGCTGTGCCCGACCGGGCCCCATGGGAAAAGGCCCGGCCACCAGGCGCTCGCCATCGAGCCCCACCCCCGGGCCTGGCTCCAGGGGGGGGCCCCGGTGACCCGCTTCCGGGCAGGGGCAACTGGGAACCATTGTTGTGTTTCTTCATGGTTGGTTTTTTGAGCCACGCTTTGTCTGGTCTTTCACCTGGAACCTGTTTGCCTTGGGAGACCCTACCAGGGGCATAAAGCCCCCGACAACATAGCTTCCAGGATCACTAGGACACGCAAACCCCTCCACCGCGGTAAGGTGGTGACTCACGGAGGGGTGGTGAAGGGGAGGGGTGGTGAAGTTCGACGAAAATATATTCAGACTATCCGGCGGGATGAAGGACCAAACTTTACGATTAAAAATGGGAGCACTTAGCGTAAGGGGTCCCATTGTCCACCTAGCTCTCGACGCTCGTTAGAAATGTTTCCAAGATACAAATTAAAAACGTTATGTCAAAGCTTTGTACTTTAAAGGGGCAATTGACTGCAAAACCGATTTTACCTTGTCATAGTTGAATAACGACAGTTTGGTGGGTAAACTGAACATACCGTGAATATCAAAGTCCATTGACACCTCTTTCCTATTCAAATCTCAAAAAGAAAAAAATTGGCTGTAAAACGCTAGGTTTTCAACAAAGCTACCGGTCCTACTAGGAGGACCGGTGATCGCCCTCTTATTGGCTCTGGTCTGTATCTTTGTCACGCCCCAGAATTTACATCCAGACCAGCCCGAGGTAGCATCTATCTCCAATACCAGTTTAGCTGCACTGCTCTGTGTAGGCTACTTATAAGGAATTACAAAGAAGAACTTTGAATTATAACAAGGATATTGAAAATGGACCACAGTCGTAAATGCTGTGTTCCAGGCTGTACAGGGAAGGCTAACACTCCAAAGGAGCCGAAAATTCAACAGGCATGGCTGCTGTTGTCTATGAGAAGATCCCGGCGAAGTTCGACACTCAATCATTCATTTGCTCTGAACATTTCACCCAAGACAGTTTTGACAACCTTGGACAATTTCAAGCAGGATTTGCTAGGAAGCTGAACCTGGAAAGAGGTGCTGTTGCGACCGTATGCTCATTGCAACCGCAAGCTATAAGGACAGTATGATGTTGTGCTAACAGTTATTAGCAATGCTAACGTTTCCTGTATATAGCATACCAGGTAGAATGCTAAATTACGTTTCTACACACATCAAATGACTGATTCATGTTCCTGACTGTGTTTCATTCAAATAAATAACCTGTGTAATGAAAATCTAAAATTCACGATGCATGTTTGTCCAGATCTTTGTCATGTTATTTTACAGCAAGATATCTAGAGCTAGCCTAGCTAGCTAACTGAAGCCGAGTAGAATCACGGTATGGTTTGGTTGCTAAGCTGTAGCCTAACGTTCTACCCACCTAAGTCAATCCAGTTTGCTTCAACAACAGAAGTGGAAACAAGTAATGTTATCATTTCAAATGATATATAGTCAATCTGTTGAAAACAGTGTTGTGTAGACACAATAGATTTATTTGCGCGTTTTTATTTCAAGTCTCCAACTTCGGTGTTTCAGCGAGTGCTGCTGTTGGCCGTGTTGCGTTTTTGCTCCCAGCTTCACTCGTTGATAAGCAACCAATCAGCGCGCAGCTTATCTAAATATCAATGAGCATACCATAAAAGGAGAAAAGCTAGTGTTTTTTCCCGGGAACATTTCAGAGGATCTGTCAGAGGGCATAGAACAGCACCCGGGCCATTTTCAACCCAACCAATGTTACATACCCTATTCGGAGACATTAAGGAACAGTGTGAAATACCCCAAAAACCCAGTCAATTGCCCCTTTAAGATTGATCGTAAATTCTGTTGGTGTAACAGGCGTTAGATATGGGCCTAAGACCGTTCTTAACAAAGACTGACTTAGTTAGGACTTATGACAGTCTTAGCAAAGACGAGTTGGTGCAACCCACTCCTGGCCCTTACCTCTCCCATTGACTCCCATTCAAAATTGACTAGGTTTAAGCACACTGCCTGTGCCCCCGGGCATCTTTCTCCCATAGACCAGTTCTAGGTCTTTCTCCACCCAGTTCTGGGGGTAATTTTGTTCACGTTAGCTCTACCACTTTAGACAAGGGCAACCGTCTCATTGCAGATTAAACACATCAGTTTTGTGCTCCCCCACCGGCAACACAAATGCGTCAGTCCATTCTCTCTGAAATTTCCGATTTTTCAGAATTAACTTTTCGCTGGGGTTTGTCACGCCATTATTTTTGCTAAGGGAGGACAGGTAGGCTAGCTACCGTTAGCAAATCGATTAGCCTGCGTTGTTGCGAATGACACACACAACCTGCGTGACCCACAGAGGTTGCGGCCAACGTTGAGTGAGTGAGTTGTCATGGTGATTGCTATTACAGCTCCTGATTGGATCTTTGCATTGGACACAGAAGATAGAAACCACATCTAGGAAAACCATAGACATAATAAATAGCGTAAAGGCTGTAAAAATGTGCCGGTTAAAATGGAAACGTTCCGTCAAAATGAATTAATTCCATTGGCTAATAATATATCGGCTAAAGGTCCGGGTCCGGATAGGGAGCTGCCTGGGTCCGGACTTAGATCGCGGTCCGCCAATTAATGACCCCTGCTCTAGTCCAGGGGCGTTTCTACACGGGGGCCTACAGGGGCCCTGTTTTTTTTTAACTTTTTCTTTTTAAACACGTTTTTCTTCTTCTAGTAGTCATCATGAACCGATGAAGGGACATTGCAGCCTTTTTAATAAAAAAAAGTTAAAGAAACATATCATTAAAAAGTTTGAGAAACATATCAAGGTATTGAGAGAGTTGAGGAGCTGGAAGAGGGAGAGCCAGAGCATTTTGTATGATTTTAATGTAAGCAAAACTAAAGTATTAAATGTTTAAATATCATTTGTTTCCCTTTTAAATGTGCCCCTCTGATTAAACACTGGCCCCCCCTTGGCCCCCCAGTAAAATTAGTCTAGAACCGCCACTGCTCTAGTCTATACTCACATACATTATGTCAGAGTGGACACGCTAATGATATGTCATTCTAGAAAATGGCTGCGTTTCCGAAAGCGTCGTATAATTTATTGTAGGACGAATCAGTTGGTTTTCTCTTTATCATGTCTTTATTATGTCTATGGTCGTAACTGGGTGCAAGCGTACGACTGTCGCGTAGCATCGGACGCTCTCTGTCCACACTGTATCCGTCAAATTCACTTCTGTTACGTAAACTAACCACATGTGCTAGACAGAGCTTCAAACTCGAGCAACAACAAAAAATTGAAACAGGGCGTCCAACAAAAATGTCTGCCAAAACGTAGCACTAATTATTATAAGTCTTTTTTTTCTAGGAAAAATTATAGGCCCATTCACTTTTGCACTGGCCCGCCCCAAATACAATTTTTGCCTACGCCCCTGGGATACAAATTAGCTTATGGTGCAATACCACTGTTCCATGTCTGGCATTACTTTATTTGTACTCTCTCTTTCCCTCCCTCTCTCTCGTCATTCTCTTTCTCTCTCTCTATCCCTCTCTTTTCCTCTGTCTCTCTCTGTACAGGTTGTCCTGCTGATGTTCCACTAGCTGTGGTTCTAAGCACAAGTAGACAGAGCACAATGCAGAACATCCCTGTTCACCTTCTGGGTCTGGGTCTGGCTCTCGCGCTCTCCTCCACGGGTGAGTACTCAGGTTGCTCAATAACAAAGATGTTTGTCAAAATACTATTAATGTTTACTCATGTTGGGTCAAAATAATCTCTCTTTTCTGGGCATCCAGTTGTAATGTTGAAACCAAAACAAGTTCAAATCCATGGGGTGAATTCTTTTTTCCCCTATTTTCATAAAATTCAATTGCAATATCCAAACTAAGTTTTGAAGGCTTGGAAAATGTTTTGATAGACAATGAAAATGTTAACATCATTGCTAAACAATCAGTTAGCAAACATGATTGTGTGTTTGAGGTTTAGTTCTTCACAACTGCAGCTCTGCAACTGCAGCACTCTTTTTACACATTTCTGTTCTCCCAGTTTGTTTATTTTCCGGATTTTAAGTCTTGTAAATGGTGATCTGAAAACTGCTGCTCATACTGTATGTTTGCCCCCCAAAAATGAAACGTTATTACACTACATTAGTACTCCGACACAGTTGAGACACAGACACAGTTGCGAGCTTGCCTACTTTTTTGGGCTCTTGCGCAACATTCATTTTCACCCAATAAAAACATTACACAAGCTGCAAGATCTTAGTTTAAATCTTGCGGAAGAAAAAAACAAATCAATTCAAACTGTCTTTCAACCTTTCAAAGCTGTTTCAAATCATGACATTATGATATCCGTCCCATGAAAATCCTTTCCATTTATTTTCTGTTTGGCTAAATTGTGCCTGACTGCCATTTCAATGTCATTCTGATGTTACCCAGCCAGGGCCTTATTTTGCATGTCAATTTTATTTTGTATGGACGATGGGTTCCTATTTTTTGTATTTCATCACTCCGTGTACATGGAACCCTATCACAGGATACTGCAGCAGTTTATGGTGATGCCACACAAACCACCACTTGTACAGCGCTAGAACAGACCCGGCTGGGGAAAAACAAAAAAACATGTTTCTTTGTCTTATGTGATCACCCCGCTCAGATATGATTTCAACTGAACCGTAAAATGTGTGTTTGGACGGAGGATGTTTCTCTGTTTCCCAACTCAGCTCCTTTACGGATGGTGGAGACATAGTTTTGACTCGAGGAAGTGTGTGAGTCATGACTGCCTCAACTTCACTGTAGGCAATGTCAAAAGAACATGGCCTGCCCAAAACATCCTCTCACCCTCCACACACCCCCAACCCCTTCTGACACGCCTCCCCCCACCCTTCCACTCATCCCCTCACCCATCCACTCATTCCTCCACTCCTCACCCCCCCCCCCTCCCAACACACACACCTCCTGTGTATGGCTGCTCTTTCCTCAACTCAGCTGCCATCCGACCAATTAGCAGAAATGGGTCACCCCCATAGCCAGGGGACACTGGCATCACATTTATGTTGAGGGCGTCAACCAACAAGGAGAGAGTCACATGGTTAATGTACCATTGTTACATAAACAGCAGATTCAAGTAAGGACGTCGGGCCAACATATGGCATGTCCTGTTTCTGTTTGGTCAGAGATGATGACGACAGTTGCAATGGGTTGTGATATTTTTGTTCCTATTCCTGTGGTTGTTCAACACAACAATATGTGTGACGCTACATACTGACGCATCAAGTGATGAATCTCAAAGCCTTCCAGGGTAAGGATCAAAACCCAATATCTCAAATCAGCTCTCTGCCTGCAGTACTAGGTTGCTGCCAGTGCATAGATGATAGGACGATCAGTCATCCTATGGCCAAACCCTGGCCAAACAAATGTATGGAAGCATTAACAAAACATGTCAAAACTGAAAATCTGATTCCCTTAGCTGGCAGTGCACGGTTGCATAAGCTTGCAGTGCAGTGCTGTACGTACGACACAGAGACACACATATGAAATGAGGAGAGCAAAGGCTGACACGCAGGACAACACTATTGATGGAAACCCTGCATACAGATATGAACTTTTTGTAGTATTGCTGTTCACTTGCTGGTAGACATTTTCTACAATCATAAGACTCGTTCCAAAATGATGTACAAAATTACAAAGAGTGCAGAAAGTGCTGCAGAAGATCAAGGAGCAGAAAAGCTCATTTCTAACAATATCTTGGTGGTCAGAGTCCAGGGAAAGTCTGTATCTACCAGCCACATCCCAAAGTAACCACTTCTCAGCTACCAGGCACAGAAGAGAACAAAGATAAAGCATACAACAGTGCAAACTATAACATCTCAGTGACTTAAAGGTTGTGTAGGCAAGTTGTGCGAAGCTAGCTGTTTTAGCTTAAATTCCAAACAATTCAAACCATAATATCCTGCCCCCTCCCTTCAAAGCCACTCCCACAAAACTATAGTAACGCGCATTGAGTGCAGGGGCAGAGTGCGCGCTGGTAGGTAGGTCGACTGATAGACGTTTATTACAGTCTTGCAACACCCACAGATGTCTGATTAATTTCAAATTACCGTCAAAACTTTGTATTGGTTGCTATCAAGATGTGAAGTTTATATGACAAAAAGTGCTTCTCAACAACATTGCCTACCCTGCCTTTGACAGTGCAACAGTACTATCACAGTTACAGGAGCTAGGTGGACTGTGCTGACATGCCTGTCTTGTTTTCTGTCTGTCTCCCAGCTGCATCCCTGTGTGGGGAGGGACCTGGCTTCTATGGAGGTAAGACCTGCAGTCTGAATAATAACGTTCATTCATTCATTCATTTAGCAGAGGGTTTCATTCAAATCCACATACAGGGGGGGATTAAACCTGTGATCTCATGATTTGAAGACAGGTGCCCTAACCAGTGAGGTATACCCGGAGTCAGAGTCTCAAACCAAGAAGTGGAGCATCTGTCTCCCTAACTCTGAAGAGAGAGAGTTTAACGGAGGAGCAGTCGAACACGGCCACTCTCGCAGCTCATGTAGCGCGTTGCGGCATGCCTTACTGAACAAGACCTGAACACCTCAGCGTTGTCGCTGGGGCACAGGGGGTCACCTGCTCCTGCATGGCTGTCTCGCGTGTGGGAGGTCACAGCCTTGAGGTGGGGGGGAAGCCATGCATGATTTATAGTTGAGCTTCACGTCGTATTGAAATTAAGTGCTGGAGAGGGGCGGGGAGTGTGTGTGTGTGTGTGTGCGCGGAGTAGGGGGGTGGGGATTGTGTGTGTGTGTGGGGATTGTGTGGTGGGGGGCTCAGCACAGCTTCTTGTGCCTCTTCCGCAGTTGATTCATTCATGAAGAATGGAGGGAATTTCCTCAGCATCTGGAACAGCAGAGCTGAGCTGGTGAAGAGCTCTTTGTTAGCCGCTTGGCCCTAGAGAGAGAGCAGCGAGTGGGGTTGAAAGAGTGATCAAAACTGACCAAAGCTTGTTTCTCACTCTGAGTCATGTAATGGATGAACTGCATGTGGACTTTTTATAGTTATTTTCCATTTGAAAACTGCTTGCCTTTCTGTGTCACAAACACATGCACACACACAACACAGATGAGGAAGTTGTATTGTGTTTTTTTTTTTTTTTTATTTTTCTGTTTTCCTCCTCCATCCTTGCCACATCTGTCCCGAATCAGAGTGGCCAGGTTTTTTTTTCTACACTATACAACATACAATTATACCTCTCTCTCTCTCCCCATCTCTCTATATGTAGCTCTCTCTCCCCATCCACTGACCTGGAAGGGTTCCCCCTGCTTTAATTTAGCTATCCTGTATCTCATGCTCTCGGATCTGGTTCACATGCAATGCTGGAGACAAACAATGAAAGTGTGTCATGGCCGACCGGCCCGCAGTGCCCACCCACCCACCCACCCGCCCGCCCTGCCATGCCATCCCCCCTCAGGGTGGTTGAGCCACAGGGTTATCTGGCTGTCAGCGTGGCTCAGGAGTCTGGCATGTCCAGACAGACTGGATGGTCCTCTATCAAGGCATCTGGAGGACAGCCTTAATGAATGTGTCAGTGTGGAGGACCTGGTTTGTGTTTGCTGTAGCTATTCCTAGTCCTCTCACAGCAAGAGGATAACAGATATGATTCATAGTTACTTCGAGTAATGCATATGTCCGGTCAATACTGCATATGAAACTTCAATGGTAATTGTGGTCATTGTTTTTGTCCGAATGGTAGTGATATGATTGTACATGTGTTTTGTGTAGACTAGAGGAAATATACTGTAGCTGGTGTATGTTGTGGATGTTTTGTTTTCTACTGACGGAAAGCAAATATATTGGAAGTTTATTCATGGATATATATAAAGATTTTTTCAATGGGAAGCATGACCAGACAGGAGACCCTCCTCTTTAATTTATATTTTGCTTTTTCTCCGTCACAATAATTACCAGCCAGATGACAATCTAATGAATTAACCAGAGCCACTCGTCACTACCAGGATTATTATTACCAGGATTGCTGATTTGGCTGCTTTCAGATGGATAATGATAGACTGTTGTTGAAATAACATCTATTATCAGACATAAAGCTGTAAAGCGTATTGAGATTGAAGCCCCAGTCACGTCTGTTGCTCAAAAACACGTGCATTGTACACACACACACACACACACACATACACACACACACACACACACACTGAAACAGGGCTGCGGAAGATCGGTTATGAGAAAGGTTGTCAGGATGTTTGGACCTTTCATGCAGGGCTGCTCGATTTAGTCGTTCCTTCTGGGTGTGGGTGTACTTCTTTGACTAGGGACTGCGTATGTGTGTGTGTGTGTGTGGGGGGGGGGGGCTGTGTGGAGGACAGGGTACCCGTTCACTTCAACCAAGCCCACTCTGAGTAGTGTACAGACAGCAGACTGAATCACCACCAAGACACTCCACTGGCCCCTCACCTCCCCCAGCCCTTCGTCTCCAGCCCTTCATTCAGACTAACACTGTCCATCCCCAGTCATAACAGCTAACATCATTACATCCTGAGGTCTGGTGTAATGAGGTTAAACCACCAATGATACAGACTAAGAACAAGTAGTATAGCTTAAAGATGTTTGTCTCGACAGACTAACTGAGTTATGTCCTGTCACACAGGCCTCTGGCTGTTTCCTGTCTCTATATGACTCTTCTGTTGGAGCTGTCACTCACACACGGTTGTTCTGCATGTAAAGCTACTGTATGTCTGTGGATGTTTTGTCAATTGGAGGTGTCATAAGCTATCATTGAAGTTATGGCTTTTGGTTGGTGGTAAAGCATTTGACTGCTGATCAAGAGATCACAGGTTCGAACCCCCCACGTACGTTGCTTTGAATGAAAGCGTCTGCTAAATTAAAATGAAATGAATGAACAGCCATCAGAAATGTAGATGTGGATAATACATGGGATATGAGTGGGCTATACAAGTCTTATTTACATACAGCTTTCTCAAACCATGCCATCTGTTACAAACCAATACATGAAGATTATTTTGTTTTGTTTTGTTTTTTTCAATTTTCGTACTTTTGGAGCCCAAAGGGTCCTTCTGTTGAATGCCTATCCAGTTTCATGATTTAGTTTGATAATGCGTGACACGTTGTGTTTTGTTTTTTGCTAATCCAGCCAGGAAGTATTTTGCCTATCTGCTCCAGTGTCAGCCATGTTGTACCCAAAGGCTGTGGTAATTATCACTGCAGAAGCAGAAGCTGGGGAAGCCTCCAGGATAAATATGTTCACTGTCCCACTTGGACACTCACCAATTTGTATGTGTAAACAAATGAACATAAACACATCTGTCTCTGTTGCAGCCTTGCTGGGACCCTACTTTGTCATGTACTGGATCTATTATACATTCAAGACATTTGCGAAGGGACAAAATACACATAAATCGGAATGATGGTTATATTACCCCCCCCCCCCCCCCCCCTTAGTTCATTTCATGCATTGCAGTTTTAATTTTGTATCGGAAGGAATAAATAGCAAGAAAAGTCATAGGACTAAAAACTGGAAACTGGAGCATAAGAGTTGTTTTATAGTTTGAATTAATTATCCAGTATCACAAAAATACATATTCACACACAGCAAAATTATACCTAATACCTAGCTACTGAATAATTAATGTGTGATTAGATGTTGATGCCAGGAAAGAAAGCAGGCTACTGGAATAGACGCGTGAGCATTTAAAATTCAGATGAGACCAAAAGGCTCCGATTTTTGTGTTCCAGTGTGACAATGTTGAATAGGCCATGTGTTTCCTAATGAATTCATCCCAGAAGATGGACTCTGTCTTCACACCCTGGAGAGAAGACCTCTGATTGGGTGTTTGTCTGTCTACGGGATGTGTGTGTTAGTCTGTGTATGCGTGTGCCTGCGTGTTTTTGTGTGTGTGTGCGTGCGTGAGTGGCGTTTCTGTGTGTGACTGTTGTGGACATAATTACTTTCTCCAAATTGTTCACCCTCCTTGGCTGGAGTCCCACAGTGCAGTGAGAGACAGGGAGAGTGGCTGAGTGACAGACAGACAGACAATAAGAGGAGGGAGACTGGCCCCAGTTTACAGACATGGGTAGAGAGTGGAGTGTGAAAGAGAGAGACCCACAGAGGAGGGAGAGAGATGGGCACAGAGGCGTTTGGGAGAGGTGGCACACTGTGACAATAGGCATCCGACGCTGAGAGAGAAAGGAAGGCTAAGGGAAGGAGACAGAATAACAGAAGGAGAGAGAGAGAAGCAGAGATTAGGAAAATTGTGCAACATGAGACAGGACAGAAATAGAGAGAGAGAGGTGGGGGCAGAGAGAGGGATAGAGAGGAATAAGGAGTGCAGAAAAAAGAGAGACATGGAAGAGACAATAGGAAAAGTGCCGCAGAAAGATGAGAGAGAGAGAGAGAGAGAGAGAGAGAGAGAGAGAGAGGGGGATGGATGGAGCGAGAGAAAAGCAGGGAGAGTAAGAGAACGAGGGGAAGAGAAAGAGAGGGAGAGAGGAGTGTATCTCCAGGCACTGGGCCTTCTGTGGCCTGTTTAACACTCCCTCCACCATCTGTCACATCCAATACCAAACTGTGTACGGTATAGGACCAGTACTCATTCCACCGGGCCAGGCATGGCCTCTTGTTCCAACAATGCTCCATACGGTCACTGCTCCTGTCTCTCTCTCCCCTTCTCTCTCTCTCTTTTTCTGTATTCCACTTTCTCCCCCCCCCCTCTTTCTTGTGAACACTGTTATCCACTTAACGTGGCTACCATGCCCCATATGTGTCTGAGCGTGCATAGCTCTCTCAGGCATCAGTAGTTCTCGGTATCGGCATCCATGTTAGGCACTTACGTATCCAGGAAGAGCACAGTGCCCGCTTCCTGTCTCTCAACAACCCTGTTGTCTTACGGCCTCGTGAAGTATCTCCTGTGAGCATCTGAAGTAAGTCTTTGTGATGCTTTTTGATGCTCTGGGAGGGAATCTTGAAAACAGTGTATGCTTCTTGCAGGCAGGATATTGGAGAGAGCAGGGCCTTTGTTCCTCCTGGGTTTCCAATGGTGGCAGACGGCATATCAATCTGACATTTTTAGGGGATGGGTGGATTTCGGCTCTTTAGACAGACAATATAAGAGCAGGATATTACCATCTGAGAGAGTGCACTCAGCGGCATTGAGGTGTCAGCTGTACTCTAAGAGAAGCCTGAAGCCAGAATCTCCTTGCATCTGGACCCCCCCCACACACACACAAACACACACACAAACACCCTGTCTTTCGCTTTCTTTCTTTCACTCTCTCTCTCTCTCTCTCTCTCTCTCTCTCTCTCTCTCTCTCTCTCTCTCTGTCTCTCTCTCTCTCTCTCTCTCTTACTCTCTCTTACTCTCTCTCTCTCTCTCTATCTCACACACACACACACACATACACACACACACATACTCACACAAGATCTGAGAGAATATTCTGCTCTCAGAAGCTGAGGAACATTTTGCCTCATTGGTTATTCATTGCCAGGCATTGTGGGTATGTCTTATTCATTTCAGTCCTGTGATGCCTGTCTGTTTTAATGACTAATTGAGGCTAATTATGATGGTGTGTTGGCGGTGTAAAAGGCAGATTGAATGCAGCACAGCATTTTCATCAAGGAGAGCTCTCCGTGGATGCGACACATTTTGATTGCTCGGCAGCTCTGAGGACGATCACATCTGAAGGGGTTACGATTATGCGAGGCATATTGTTCGGTTCCAATTTAGGATATATGTGTTGGGCTCGTCACCTGAGACAGACAAAGTTGAGAGAGACATTGTCTTTGTTATCTTACTTATGAAGGAAATACCAGTGCTACTACGATCCAATCAGATCTTACAATGTGTTTGTGTGGCGAGGAGACTAAAACCGAAAAGCTCCGCGCTTCTGGGAATAATCACCACCAGACAAAGTTGTTTACGTTTTCTGGTCAACTGATTTGTGTGTATGTGTGTGTGTTATGTCACAGGTCACGGGCCGGTGTTTGAGGAGCAGCCCGTTGATACCATCTACCCCGAAGAGTCTCCTGAGGCCAAGATCACCATGAGCTGCCGCGCGCGAGCCAACCCACCTGCCACATACAAGTAACATATGTTCCCCCCCCCCCCCACACACACACATCCCCTCCCAATTCACCCCCTGCTGTGCAAGGCACGGCCCGTCTCTCTTCTCTCGCCGTCCGTCCTCGTGCAGGGAGAGGAGGGAGAGACCTGCTCAGGGCCGGGTCTGAAGGCTTCACCTGACTGACCCTAGCTCCAGGGGAGACCTGTGTCTGAGTGGGTAGTGTGTGTGGCTAGGAGAGGTTTGTCTGGGTAGAAATGGTGTGTGTGTGTGTCTGGGTAATAGGATTGAGTGTGGGTGCGTGCGCTCGCGTATGTGTAGGAAGACCGAGTAGTTCTGCGTGTGCGCGCGTGTGTGTGTTGACCCGCAGTACTGTCGATGTCTGTTCTGCGGCAGGGTCCTCTCACATTTGTGTCATCCTGACCCACATGTTCCCAGTGAACCCTAACGCTCCAAACCCTGTTCTCCCCAGGTGGAGACTGGACAGCACGGACATTGACCTGGCCGAGGACAGCCACTACATCCTGGTGGGGGGCAACCTGGTCATCAGCAACCCCATCAAGAACAAGCACATTGGGAAGTACTCCTGCATGGCCAGCAACCAGTACGGCTCCATCATCAGCCGGGAGGCCTTGGTGCAGTTTGGATGTGAGTGACAGGAACGGAATCCAATCATCCTTACGAGTCCGATTGTCGTCATGCTTTCTTTAAGGGAACGGGCAGCCTGGTTGCCTTGTGAGTGTGAAGTGTGTGTGTTTGTGTGGGATTTGAATGATTTGAGCTCCACCATGGCTCTGCTGATGAAGTGGTCCGCTATGGGGGATGACGGTGCTGCTTGTGCAGGGACTGGGACTGGATGTGTTCTGAACGAGGCGAGCTGAGGGGAAATCTGGTATAAGTGGAATGAAATGAGCCGTGGACAAGCATGACAGTGGATTCTCTGAGCTTGTTAATGACACACAGAATCTCTCTCTCTCTCTCTCTCTCTCTCTCTCTCTCTCTCTCTCTCTCTCTCTCTGTCTCTCTCTCTCTCTCTCTCTCTCTCTCTCTCTCTCTCTCTCTCTTGCTGTCTTTCTCTGTCTCTCTGTCCCACAGACCTGGATTTCTTCTCCTCTGAGGAGAGAGAGGCGGTGTACGTGAAGGAGGGCCAGGGGGCCGTGTTGCTCTGCGCCCCCCCCCCACACTACCCAGGTCAGTGCTGCTCTGCCCCCCCCCCCCCCCCCCACACACACACACTACCCAGGTCAGTGCTGCTCTGCGCCCCCCCCCCCCCCCACCACACTACCCAGGTCAGTGCTGGGCCGGCCCCAGCTGCACCACTGCCCACCCTAAGCGAGCCGCTGGGCTAGCACGTCAAACATACACCTCTGAGTGTTCGATGTAATGCAATGTCACATGCAATTATCGAGAGAGATTAAACCCTGCCCCCTGCTGGTTATAGTGTACAAGTGCGTAGACTCTGACAGGATTGGAGAGTAGAATGTTCTCATGTCGTAGCTCTGGGCCTGACTCCTAGTATTAGTGCCTGGATGTGCTCTCTCTTCTGTTGTTTATTCTTCATCAGAAATCTGTTTTGACTAATCCCTCCATGTGTGAGTGTGGGAGGGTGGGTATGATTGGAGTGTATGTGTATCTTTGTACAACGTGTGTGTGTGTCGTTAAACAGGATGTGTGTGTGTGTGTGTATATTGGCCTCATTTACTCAGTTCTTCACTCTCTTGCGCATGTTATTTTTTCATCCTTAAACAAACCTCTTTATTAAAGCAGAGCTCCAGAGTATATTGTACAGCTCCATTTCATCATAGTTATGCTAATCTGTCTACCCAAACCATTGTGAAACCATGGTAACCTCTCCCTGCTGGCTAGCATTGCTGCTAGCAAGCTTGTCCTTGTACAGCGTCACCAGCCTGCATGACCGTCAAAACACATTATCAGCCCTAATCGTAAAGGTCAATACTTGCTTGGGTAATGAAGCCGAAACACCAAACAAAGAATTCTCTATTTATATTTCACATTTCATTTAAACTGAGCAGTCCCCCCCCTCCCCCAACCACTTTTTTTCCAGCCAATCGCTTGGCATGGCTCCAGGTGGCACTCTGCCTCCCTTTTCTTAATTGACAGGTCCAGAGTTGTGTCCTTCTCTAACTGTCTCACTTTATCGCTCTCTCTCTCTCTGAATGTCTCTATCTATCTGTCTAACTGTCTGTCTGTCTGTCTGTCTGTGCAGCTGAGCTGTCGTTTCGCTGGATGCTGAATGAGTTCCCCATCTTCATCCCCCTGGACAAGCGTCGCTTTGTGTCCCAGAGTACTGGGAACCTCTACATCTCCAAGGTCGAGTCCTCCGACAGTGGCAACTACTCCTGCTTCGTCTCCAGCCCCTCCATCGCCAAGAGCGTCTTCTCCAAGTTCATACCCCTCGTCCCGCTGGCCGAACGTTAGTGACTCTCATCCGTTCGGTTTGGTGTCTGTGTTTGGTGGAGGTGCTCAGTGTGTCGATGGTTGTTATGAGCGCACTGGATGTTTTACACAAAGGGCATTCCTGTTCTCTCCCCTTATTAGGGTTAACATCTGGTCTATGATTCGTACTGTAATATCACTCTAATACTCTCACACGAACACCAATGAGGGAAAATGTCCCTGAGATTCCGAGAGAATAATATTCTCTCACATCCTGTGTGCTACTCATCGCATGATATCGATGTTGATCCTTTATACACTTTACTAATACAAATACAAGTGGCCTTGCTGGGTATCCATTCTTGAACCAGCAGATGTGCGGCATGGGACTTCTCTGGAGATAGTGGCACCTACACCAGATGCTGTAATTGTCTGTGTAATTGAGTGTGGACAACCTGAAGGGTAGAATGAAGAATGAATTTCGGCAGCTTCAGATGTTTCTCAGTGGAGAGAACTTCACAAGCTGCAGGAACATGTTAGCTACAGAAGCATGTGCGACGTGTGTTTGCAGGGCTGGAAGGTCATAGCTGTAGACTAGCTGTGAACACCCCAGGGCTCTCCCACTCTCCCATATGCTTTACTCTGACTACTTCACCAGCACTGCCCTTTAGCTGGGATATGGCCCATTTCTTCAAGCGGTTTGTTTTGGTTTGGTGTGTGTGTGTATGTTGCCCCAAGCTATTATTATGTACACACGTGTAAACAAGGGTGTGATTCACCATTGTTAAATCGACCTACCTCAGAGTCGCTTTCCCAGCAAAGCACCTCTAACTAAATACAGCGTCAGTCATTTCACAGAACTAACATGTTGTTGCCAACCTAAGTTGTTTTCCCTCCAATGCGGGGGAGTTTGTGAATCAGGTGATTCACATCCAGCCTCTCATCCCTCTCCTCTGCCAGGCTCAACGAGGAAGTACCCCGCGGACATCAAAGTCAAGTTCCCAGACACCTACGCACTAGTGGGCCAGAACATTACTCTGGAATGCTTCGCACTGGGAAAGTAAGTCTGGGCACAGCCAGTACACGACTGGAATGAAGTGTGCAAACTGGACGCAGCTGTCAGGGTGTTTGAGAAAAGGAGACATTTCAAAACTCAATATTCGCACCAACACTTACCAATAACTGTATTTGTAGACTGTAGCTCTAAAGCACACAATGGGCCGTGAATATGTACTGTAAATATTTCCTTTTACGATGTGCCATCGGTGGTTCGTCGTAAACTGGTCTTTGTTGTAACCCCCCCACCGCCCTCGCCCTCTCTCCAGCCCCATTCCTCTGATTCACTGGTCGAGGATGGAAGGAGAGCTGCCCTCGATGCCAAGATGAGCATGGCCGGTGCCCATCTCCACCTGTACAACGTGCAGTATGAAGACGAGGGAACTTACGAGTGTCAGGCCGTCAACTCTAAAGGGAAGGACTGGCACAGGGCTCGTGTCTCTGTAGAGGGTACGTGCACTACTGTATCTCCTATGCCAAGGCACTGCAGCAGCCTCTACGAGCCTAACCCTGCCACAGATGCACTTTTCTTCCTGTCATCTATTTGTGTGTAGCATCCATGTCTCGTGAATGGAAATGCATAGACGTACTGTAATACGGGGATGATATTGTGAGCACGCACTCCTTGGTACACAGAATGAATTGAGAGCACCCTTTAGCACTCACTTGAGGCCGAATCAATCGATGCAAGTTATAGGTACAGGCTCTGTGAGTCAATACGGAGAAAGCACTTCAAAGCACCAGACCTCATTTAAGCAAGAAGATCCCAAATCCAAGACATTTGAGATGTTTTTGATCTTCTGTACACTGAGATTCTCTAACCTGGAGTATCATGGACACATGCTCATTCAACACTTCAGCCTTGGTGTAGTAAACCATCAAGTAAGGGCCCTTAGGCCATTGCACACTGAGTCCGAAATTCGTGTCCGAAATGTTTGCATCGGGTCGGGTTCGATTTTTTGCGTTTTTCGCATCCATAGCCAGCATTGGATTGGTTTTTGGGCAATTCAGAGCCACCCAATGTTGAGGCTAACGATGGCGAAAAAACGCCAACATTTCGCACTCAGTGTGCAAGGGCCTTACACAGTGAACACCAATAAGTCAATGCATGTGTGTTGTTGAATGTTGATAAATAGCTGATTATGTATTGACCACGCATTGGGAAACGATGAGTCATTGTCCCTCGGCCCTCTCCTCCCCCAGCGTTCCCCGAGTGGGTAGAGAGCATCAACAGCACGGAGCAGGAGATCAGGGGAGACTACACCATGTCCTGCCTGGCCAGCGGCAAGCCCAAACCCCACGTCCGCTGGCTCAAGAACGGAGACCCTGTAAGGCCGCCTCACCACTCACACTTCCAACCCCTTCCTCAGATCCCAGAGTGAATTTGAAAAGATACTTGTAAAGTATATATGTAAATGATTGATTTTTCCTTATATTTTTCAATGAACTTAATGGCTTCTTGATTCTTTCAAAAATAATGCACATACTATCATCAAAAGAGTTTGCCCACCACCAAACGGCTACTGCTTAAAACCAACACCCACATGTCATGTAGGTCGCTCCTCTCAACGCGGCCTAGTCAGGGATGTGTTAGTAACATCCTCACAAAGCAGAGAGGGCACTGGAAAAATGTACATATTCAGCAACCACTTTATTCTGAAGCAACTTACAGTAAAGGGGAGAACTGAATGTGTAACCTCCTGATTGGCCGTCATATTCTCTAGCACTGCTAAACCCTCTGCCTTCAAAGAGGGGTGTTGTGTTGCGTAACTGTCACCGAGCATCTGGCCTCTGAAACAGACCCTGGGGAGGAGGGAGCAGTAGTAGCAGTTACTATGACAGCGCGGTGAGGGGCTGTCTGATCTGAGAGTGCTTGGTGCATCGTTAAATATTAATGAAGTGTTCGTCATGTCAGTTGAAGTTGTTACACTGCTGAGGGATGTCCCTGTTGATGTCTCCTAAAAGCTCAGGTGTTGTGATTGAAACCCTGAAATGCTTTCCAAGGAGATATTTCATTGAATTGAATTGAACACCCCCCCAAATTCAAACAACACCACTGAAAATGATTTCACACAGTACATGTTTGTGGAATATACTTGCTTAAACACAAATACTTGATTAATTCCTGACAGTATGACAAACATGAACTCAAGTTCAATGGCCTGATGTTCGATGACTCTGGGATGTACCAGTGCATAGCAGAGAACCGCCATGGAGTCATCTACGCCAACGCAGAGATGCGTGTGATCAGTGAGTCAAAGCGCATACTTAACCTTGATTGACTGAGTGATTGTAGTCTGTGTGAGATGACTGACTGGACTTATGAAAACAGGAACTCTGTTTTAGTTAAAGCTGACAACTTGCTTTTATAATTGAAGAACAAAAAGAGGATGACCTTTAATAATGGATTTTGCCCCTGAAATTGAGTATAGGAGAGAATACAGTAGCACTTTAGTTACAGCAACAGAAGTACCAATGTTTAGGGGGTCAGTTGGAAATTAAGTATGCAAAATACTAAATTGACATTATACTTCTACAACGCATAGAACAAAGTAGTGAAAATGCTGGTAGTTCTGCTTAGTACAATTAGTGCCTACAGTACATGGCAACACAATGTTGTAAGTCAAGTTTGTTCCATCTAATAGCATTTGGTATGACCTCCAGGTATTGAAGCAATACCAGAGCTTTGTCTGAACCCTCCTCCCCCCCCCCCCCCCCCAGCCTGCGCGCCCACATTTGAACACAGTCCAGTCCGGGGGACCCTGGCAGCCAAGAACGGACGTGTGGTGATGGAGTGTCGACCCAAGGCTGCTCCTAAGCCCAACTTCTCCTGGAGTAAAGGCACCGAACTGCTCTCCAACAATACCAGGTCAGTCGGTCAGTCAATCAGCCAGTCAGCCAGATACACAGACATATAGAGACAGACAGACAGACAGACAGAACAGTTGCCTTGGACTTGTTTTTCCTCTGAGCTCCACGATCTGACTTACTCTTGCTCGCCTGTAATCTCTTTGATCCCTCTTCATGCCGACCTCTGGTGTTCACGTCATCTCATTAGTCATTTAGGTGTGCGGGGGGGCACTTGTAGGATGGAAACAGCCCAGCACGGTACAGCATGTTAGCATAGCGTGCGTGCGCTCTTGTTTGTGTATGGGTTTACTAAGTCGTGCTTGTGCGCGTGTAGCTGACCTCCTAAACCTACTGTACTCAAACTCTTTAGCGTCACAGCGATGATCCGTTTGTTAGTGAGGGAGCGCTGGGAGGATGTCTGCTTCCTGTCTCATGCTGACACTAAGCCAGCGCTGAAGCTCATCAGACAGGACAGGCTCTGGCAGGGTAAGCCCTGCCCATAGCTCCTCACTGACAACACAGGGCTAATCAGCTAGCGCTTAGACCCCCGGGCACCCCAGGGGGCCCGTCACAGAGCAGGAGCTCCAGCTCAGTCCCATCCATGTGTGGGACCGCTCCAAACTCACCGGGGCTGGCTGTGAGAGCAGGGGAAGGACTGGGGTCTAATGCGACCCAGGCAATGTTCTTTTTTTTGCTGGGTGATAAAGTCATGTGAGCATTTCAGACATTGACTTGGTTAAAGAGCACCGGTGAAAGGGCATTAGCTGGTGGAGTAGTAGTGACCTTTCTAAGAGCGAGACTGTGATGGGGTCATTTCATTTTTGCTGCTGTGAAGTAATGCAACTGCAGCTACTGCATTTGGCTCTGTGTGTCTGTTTTTGATTGGAGCTGTTGTTTTCTAAGTTGCTCTGCGTGCCTTGTCATCCACCAGGATCTTCCTCTGGGAGGACGGCAGTCTGGAGATCTTGAAAGCCACCCGCTCGGATGAGGGCCGCTACACCTGTTTCGCTGAGAACGACCAGGGGAAGGCCAACAGCACGGGCTCTCTAACTATCACAGGCAAGAGAATGCCACTACTGTCGCCCCAGCCTTATACCCCTACCACCCTGACCCCCAGCCCTGCCCTGGGGCCGTTACTGTCAACCCAAGCTGCCCCCAACCTCGTCCCCCTGCCACCCTGATGGCCCTATCGGATGAAACGACTCTCCAACCTCAAGGCACTACAAGCTGTAGTTGACTCTAGATGAGCTTCTGACAAGGCCTTTGTTGATACTCACCCTTGGGAAGGATGATTAGGTTGTGTGTGAAATGGAGGTTGAGAAGCATGCAGCCAAACTAGAATGATTGATACATATTTAAATTAGATGTTGTATTTTGTAGCATTAAAGCTACCCATTTCCATTAATATGTTAATTTAGCTTTTATGAACTGTGTGTTGTCATAGCGCAAAATATTATGGTGGTTCATGTGTTTTTTTTTAAAATGCTGGTTGACAAAGTGTTGACATTGAAAGAACATTTTAGCATCTGGTGTGGCAGATACTTTAGCTTTTATTGCCCCCTGCCGGTAAAGCATGGCAAATGCAACTCAACTCCACCCTCCGAACACATAAGTAGATCTCACAGTGTTGTTTCAAGGTGTCAGGGCCTCACACTCAAACTAACAGCATATTATTTGCTTGTACATGAACTTCATGGACCCAAGTAGAGAATGAGGTACAACACTCAAAGCTGTTGAGAGGATATTTGTACCTTTAGCAGATCCTGTTCTCTGAACAACGCCCCCACCGGGCCTTTTTCTTCTCCCCAGATGCCACCAAGATCACCTTGGCGCCGTCCAACGCCGACGTGAAGGTGGGCGAGAGCACCAGCATGCAGTGTGCCGCGTCGCATGACACCCTGCTCGACATCACCTTCATCTGGTCCCTGGATGGCCTCGTCATCGACATGGACCGGGAGAGCGAGCACTATGAGCACAACCCGGTAGGAGAGAGAGAGATCTGGAAGGAGAGAGACAGGGAAGGGGAGAGAGGAAGAGAGAGCAAGAGAGAGAGAGAGAGAAAGAGAGAAAGAGAGAGAGAGAGAGAGAGAGAGAGAGAGAGAGAGAGAGAGGGAGAGAGGGAGAGAGGGAGAGAGGGAGAGAGGGAGAGAGGGAGAGGGGGAGGGAGAGGGGGAGAGGGGGCGAGGGGGAGAGGGGGCGAGGGGGCGAGGGGGCGAGGGGGCGAGGGGGAGAGGGAGGGAGAGGGAGGGAGAGGGAGGGGGGTGCAGAAACAGGGAAGGGGAGAGAGACTGAGAGTCAGAAAGAGAGAAAGAGAGACAGAGAGAGAGAGAGAGAGAGAGAGAGAGAGAGAGAGAGAGAGAGAGAGAGAGAGAGGGGGCCCATGACCTTGCAACAGGGGAAAAACTGACAATGTTTCTTGGTCCGGTCTGGTACACCGTACATACTCAGGAAAAACTGACCACAGGGCCTTGGAATGTTAAGTATACAATTCATCCTTTTTAGCCCAGATGAGTATAACTCATCTATTATAAGTATCCATTTCCTGTGGGTCCCAGACTAGTGACTCTGGTGTCTAGTATATTAGCTGCAATTTCTGCTCACACATATTATCAACGACATGACCTACACCCTGCCTTTTCAGCCCAGCTGTGAGCAGTAGCTGACTTCGCATCTGTCAATCCACCCCGTGGACCTACTCCATAAACAGATGTTGATTGACGACCCTGCAAAAATATAGATTTTCCCCCTCATAAAACAACGTTGTTGTAAATGCCAGTGGATGTTATAAATGTCATATCTGAATGACCATGATTACTCATATACTCACATGAAAAGGGGTTAACACAGACATTATTCAATATGCTCACTGGGGAGAATTTCTCCCATGGGTTTGACCTTGGGCTTTCCAGCGTGCTGGCAGCGTGCTGCTCCACTGACAAACAGACAAGCAGTCGGTCTAATGAGGGGAAGGTCTGCTCGCCCGCCAGCCAGGCCCCCTGTAGCTTCCCTAATCAGCAGCTCAGGGCTGATACCTCTGTGTTTCCATTTACATTTAGTCATTTAGCAGACGCTCTAATCTTATCCAGAGCAATTTACAGGTAGTACAGGGACATTCCCCCCCCCGGGGTAAGTAGGGTGAAGTGCCTTGCCCAAGGACACAACATGATTTGGCATTGGCATTGCATCGATCCAGCATCCTTCTGATTACTGGCCCGACTTTCTCACCGCTCAGCCATCTGACTCCCCTGTGTTTCCTCAGCCGGGGTTTGCTTCTTTGTGGCTTGAGTCGCTCTCATGGTAGGACGTAACGGGGTAATTCGCTTTTTAGAATATCCCGGTAATACAACTGACATTAAGTGTATTTAGCTCCCTGGTTTATTCAAACGAAAGTCTCAGTACCTCTGAAGAATGCTAGGTGCTGTTACGTCCCTGGAAGGAGGGCGTGTGTATCCTAACTGATTGATGGGGCTGAGGAGTGAAGAGGCTGTGTGTTGTCTTCCTCCTGTCAGAACGGCAGTTCCAGCGGAGAGCTGCTGATTAAGAACAGCCAGCTGAAGCATGCGGGACGGTACACATGCACCGCCCAAACCCCTGTGGATAACGTCACCGCATCAGCTGACCTGGTCGTGAGGGGTGAGTCACACAACACACCAGCATGCCCACGCACACGTACACGTAAACGCACGCATACAGGGGCACACGGACACACATACAGACCTACATGCACACACAGACCCAAACAGACAGACCCACACACTCACATGCACACACACAATGTAGATAATCATACTGTAGCATGAAAGGGTGGCAAGCTGTAGATACAAACTGAGAGGTAATTGATGACATTTTCCAAGGCAGTAATTTTACTCCATACCTTTATTGAATAGAAACCACTCTTATCCATGTGAAAGAGTGCCATTATAGGGAAGGCTTGTAAATGTACTGGAAAACCATGCATAAAAGAATGAATTTACAAACCAGTTCTGAAGTGCCTTTTATTACACGTGGAAAAAAAACAATTCTTACTGTGTGTGTATGTGCGCTCACGCGTGTGCGTGTGTGTGTGTGTGTGTGTGTGTGTGTGTGTGTGTGTGTGTGTGTGTGTGAGCGTGTGTTGGGAGGAATAAATCATGCCAGAGTTCCCAGACCGTGGCTTTTTCTGCTGGCTAATCTGTCAACCCGGTGACTCCATCTGAGTCCTGGAGAAAAACACTGTGGGAGGAAATGCTGTCTGTTCTGGAGGCCTGCCAACCGCACCACAGGATACTGTGTCCCACAGCCTCTCACCGGGCTGGGCTCCTGCACAAAACACCAGAGACCCAGAGCTGATGTCCTGAGGAAAGTTCAGGCTTCTAGCTGGCTGGAGTTAATAATAATGAAAACGATACAGGGGCCTACAGACTTTACTTTAGTACCGTACACTGTCTCAGACCCGCGTGTCTTAAAACGTGTTCAATATCTCATAACTGTTGGGTAAATAGGCATGTGACTATGGAAGTATTGCCACTCCTTACTGGAAAGGTTATCCTTGGCTGCGGAGTAGCTGAGATTTCTTGTACTGTAGTTGCTCTAGATTTGTATATGTGATAACATGGTTTCTCTTTGACACTCAAGGCGTTACAATGCTTTGAAATGGGAGGAGAACTGTTTCAGCCATAGATCAAATTTGAAATGTTTGTGCCAACACTTCTGTCATGATGCTTCCGCCCTTGAAAAGTCGTTATTTTGAAACGATATGGTGACTTGGACAATGATGAGTCACAGATGAGAGAAGCAAGTGTGTATTACTGTACTGTGTGACAATGTGCTGACACCTTAACTGACAGAGACCCGTTGACTGTGTGACTCAGCTGGACGGCTACACACAGCTCACGCTCTCCTCATTCGACTTTCATCCCAACACGTTTGATTAAACTGCTTGTTGTTCGCCACGTCCTGTAAAGCGGACGTGTATGAACCGAGCACCAGCATGTCTGCCGTATCTCCCGGGCGTGCTGCTGAAGGGTCTTGCTACACCTCCCAGGTGACTCATGTGTTTTCACCCTCCGCTTCCTGGGGAGTGAAAGGCTAGCCTTCCAGCTCCCCTCCAGGCCCTCAAACAAGCTCTCTGTTACCTGACAAAGAGGCTCTTCAAATGGGACTAAAAGCTCCAGCAGTGATCCGGTCGTCAGTGATCCTTGTTGTGCCCTGGGTGTGCTTTCAGAACAGGTGCTGACAGACGGCCAGGTGAATACGCTGAGGCCAACTGTGATGTTTCCCAGAGGGGTTTTCAAAACACCTGTGTGATATGTGTGTGGAGTGTCCTCCTGCACTCCACTGTACCACACTGTATGGAACTTCCTGTGGAACACTAAATGACTGTAGCTCGCTGAAGGACTGCAGCCCTGCAGGTTTCTTGATGGAGGGCCAACTGCCAGCGCTCACAGGAACAGAGATGAAAGACTTCCATTCGTCGATGCTGTGAGAAAGGAAGCGGATCTATTATGAAATATCAGTTCAACCAAAACATTGGCACTGCACCTGTATCATAGTAGTTCCACAGAAAATGCTTTAATAGGCTGTGTTTAATACTTTACCTCAGGAGATTACAGTATCTCAGTGCTTTGGGTTGACAGGCTCATTCTTTGATTTGTAGCGGCAAAATCTGCTTGAGAAAGGGAATATGTTGTTTGTTTCAAATACCTTTTCGAAAATCAAGGCCAATCTGTTAATCTTACCGCATGGTACAGGCTTTCCATGGCATGAATGCCGAACTAGATTCAAACGCTACTCTGTCCTACATCACACAGAACCAGCAATGCTACCACCACCCTGATATGAACAGATAAATTGTCCAGAATGTGCCAGTCACACGAGATTCGGTGGAGGAAAGGGGCGGCATTAAGGGTCAACTGGCTGTGTGTCTAATCGTCTTAGTTCTCTGGGCTGGGTTCTATGATGGGCATGAAAGACTAAACCCTGCCTGGTTTCCGGGGCTGTGTAAGGCTGGGTTTTTCCTTAGAGCCTTCAGACTGCTCTACAGAAATCTGAGGGACCCAGGAGAACAGAGTTTAAAGAGCTTGCCCCCGTTAGCCTTTGAGTTCATGTATGTTACTTACCCCTGAACCTGAACATCTTAACATGTCAGTCTGTCTCTGAAAGTCTGTCAATGTAAAAATGGGTTTGGATGTGTCAGACAGTTGATGTTAAGAGGTTGGACATGCTTCAGACAGCGGATGTTGTGTAGAATTAGTGTTGATTTTGAAGGTAGATTTTGGCTGCCACGGAAGGTTGCCTGGAAATATCCCCCCACCCCATGCAAGTAAAAGAAGAAACACTGTAACTACACCAACAAGTGAATGCAAACACATTAATGTTGTGCCCAACTGTAAGTGAAGGACTCTCAAAATAGTGGAACAATACACGACTGTAACATCATCATTACTGAGTGCAAGAAGCCAAGACTGTCTTCCCTCTTCTCATTAATGCCCCCCCCTTCCCATTTCCGTACTCCCCTCACCCTCCCCCACCACCCTCCCCCCCCTCCCCCCCCCCCACCCTCCCCCCCCACCCCTTTCCCTAGGTCCTCCTGGCTCCCCGGGGGGGGTGCGCGTGTCTGACATCAAGGACAAGAGCGTGAGGGTGACATGGAGCCGGGGCACAGACAACCACAGCCCCATCTCCAAGTACACCATCCAGTACCGAGACTCCCTCTTCCAGGACTGGAGAGTAGCCACCACATGTGAGCCCATAAAAGCAGACATGCGCGTGCACGAACACGCACACACACGCACACACGCATGCACACATCTGACAGGACTGTAGCGACTGTGTGGATGAACACAAACCATAACAAAGGGGAGCATATTCGTAGCTTTCTGATCTCTCACCTGCGACAGGACGCATGTTTATCAGCTACTTTCCCTCCTCGCCCTGTAGCCCCTGCAGATGTGGAGGGAAACTCTGAGGAGGCCACCGTTGTGGATCTGTTCCCCTGGACAGAGTACGAGTTCAGGGTGATAGCCACCAACACCTTGGGGATAGGAGACCCCAGCCCTCATTCACCCAAGATCACCACCAAGGATGCTGGTAAGAACATGGAGCCTGGCTCACTTCTTGCAGTACAGCCCTAGGTACAGACATATGAATGTATGCCACTTACAGTCATATATTCCCAAATGAATATTTAGAAATATAAGTATAAAGATTTTGACGATTCAGCTCTACCAATGTACATTGTACATTAGCAGTGTGTCTCCCAGTTCACTGCAGAACGTCCCTCAAAATAGTACTTGTGTGATTCAGTTGTACAGTGAGATTCACTTATACAATTGAAATCCCAGACTCAGGGTTACCCTTGATAAAACAACATTCGCAGCCAAAGCACACTTTAAACAGAGCCACGCCGAGACAGGTGAAGAGAGCTGAGCTTGCCTAGCAGCAGGGAAGTGCTCTTGCCTTTTTGACTCTCAGTTGAAATGATCCCACATAAACATTTCGGTGTTTCTCTTGGTCCTGGGGTGAACATGAATATTGGACTAGGCTGCTGTGTGTCAGTAGTAGTGCCATGGTATAATATGTGGTTTGGCATTGTTTGTGTGCAGTAGGTGGGAGGCAGGGTACTGTATAATATGTGGCTGGTCGTTGTTTGGGTGGACACTGTACATGTGACCTGAGAGGTTGGCGTCGGCTGTCTTGTTACAGTTCCTGTGGTGGCGCCCTCGGACATTGGAGGGGGCGGGAAGAACAGCAGGGAGCTGATCATCACTTGGACGGTAGGTTTGGACGCTTTTAATTCTGTCTCTGGGAAAAGAGATGTAATGAAAGAAAAACAATTCTGACAGATGAGATTTTGAGCAATTCATATTCAAGTCGATTCGAGTAAAACTGAAAATACAGCTCAACATTTTTTGGGGGTCAAATTTAAGAGGTGTTCCTCACTCAAAATTGTCCTTCTCAGCTTTTTTATGAAAGAAAAAGGTGCAGTGGTCTCCAATATTTTTACAGAGCTGTATACTAATTACTCTCTTTGACACTATGCTGATAATTGTTATTCTTCCTCACAAATGGAGCACCACCTCAGTTGCCAGTGTATGTAAGGGTGAAGTATAAACTGAAAACTCTGTGAACTGCAATTATATTCTGAATCTGTAGGTAATCTCTCGCTTATGGCCCTGCACAGAAATTAGCAATAGATCACAAAGACTATCCTCCATTTTGGCGGTACCCCTCCAAATCCTGTTGGAGCTAAGTCCCTGGGCAGTCTGCCTTGTTTTTGGCAGACACTTGGCATCATTGGTCCCAGAGCAGCTGGTAAATGATGCTCATGTGTTTATGGGTTAGCAGTCCTTGACGCACATCTGCCCGACCACACATATGGCGTCAATCCAAAGCCAGGCACAGCAGATGAGGCCTGGACGGATAGAACGCCTCGCTACATTAAAATGATGTGTCATTTCTTCTGAGAAACATTCAGAGGGAATATCATAGTCATCATACAGTGGGGATGGGTATAGCTCTGTGGTAGAGGGTTGCATGTTAAAAACTCCTCTGTACGTTGCTTTGGATAAGAGTGACAACTCTCCTGTTTTGTCTTCTGTTGTTGCCGGGTTGTTCTGTCCATCCCCAGCCGGTGCAGCCGCAATACTACTACGGTAGCAACTTTGGCTACCTCATCGCCTTCAAGCCCTTCAATGAGAAAGTGTGGCGGAAGGTAACGGTAGCGGAACCCGAGGCCAAGGAATACGTCCACAGGGACTCGTTCATCCCACCCTCCACAGAGATTGAGGTCAAAGTCAAGGCTTTCAACAGCAAAGGAGAGGGGCCCTACAGCCTGACGGCTGTCATCTACTCTGCCCAGGATGGTGAGCCCCACTCCCACCCAGCACCCCGCATCTCGACCCATCTCCACCCAGCTCCACCCATCTCCACCTAACACCCCGCATCTTGACCCATCTCCACCCAGCTCCACCCATCTCCACCCATCTCCACCCAGCACCCCCCTTTTCCTCCATCTCCCCTATGTCCACCCAGCACCAAACACCTGACCAAACTTGCATCATTTGGGCATCTTCATCTTAAGCAGTAAGTGGCACAGAAACTGTTCCCCCATGCTGTTCAACCCCCACTATTTCAATCTTTCAGTGTCAGTGCGTACAGACTAGGATACACTTAATAACCAGTCCACAATATGAATGTGAGGAATTTTAATTCCCCTTTGAATGTGCACCCTGCCCCCCACTCCCCCTTCCTCTCCCCCTCCTCCCCTCGTCTCTCCCTGCCTCCCTAAGCCTTCAGCAGTGGGATTATCATGATCTACGTAGCGTGAACCAGAAAGATGGTTATTCACCCAAGGATGCAAAGCATTTAGCCTACATATTAACTTCCACTGACAGACAATCAAGATAACAATGGTTGTGCAGTCTGACTGGGGAGGGGGGAACTTGAGATATGTTGCCATGGTAATGCTCTTTGGGAGTGTAAAAAGTGTGTGTGTGTGTGTGTATGTGTTTGTGATTATATGTATGTGTGTTATTTTGTGTGTGTTTGTGTTTGAGGGAGTGTGCTTGCGAGGTGAGTGTGTCAGTCGGAATGTGTGTCACAGTGCTTGTATGTGTCTTTAACTTGAGTCCCAATGACGTGTGTGAAAGGTTGTTGGAACCTTTCCCAGTCAGGGGATTTCACATCAGAGGACAGCTCCTTGGAAAGGATACTGTGCACTCGTAACCCAATGACAGAATGTGATGGAGAGAGGAAGAATGTGGGTTGGGAGACAGCTCTGCCACTGGACCTGCTCCATCCAGTGATTAATGCATGCTAACAGATGCCTTAGCTGGAAGGATGCTGAATTACCAGAGACAGCCCCCCCCCCCCCCCCATAAACACAGAGAGATGTCAAAGATCCTGTACATTCACATTAATAACTCCATGAGTGGGAGGTAGGCCTGTAGATCCTGAGCTTGTTAGTTAAGAATAATTTATGCAAAGCTAGGGCTGTAGTGGATGGCTACACGTTGATTATTGTCAGGGCTGTGTGGTTGCGATGGAAGCGATCCTGACAAGCGACGCAAACAACACCTGGCAGATGTACGGGTAACTTCAAAGGTTCTTTTTAGAAGTGTGACGTAATGTTCTCCTCTGTGCCTCTTCTCCTCTAGCTCCGTCCGAAGCCGCCACCAGAGTTGAGGGGAGAGCCTTGTCAGCCACAGACGCCATTGTTTGGTGGCTCCCCATATCACAGCAGGGTGTGGAGGGATACCAGGTCTGTTCACATCCATATAGAAGTGCTTCTGTTTCAAATTTACATTTTACATTTTAATTAACTAGTGCACAGTGCCCGTGATGCAGTTGGTGCTTAAGATGTCAGTGAAACACACAACACAAATACAGATTACTTGAACTATAGATAGGGCAGAGTGCCCGCGATGATGTCAGTGACACACAGATGTCTAGAGTTATAGATAGATAGTGCAGTGCCTGTGATGCAGCTGGTGATGACAGTTCTTCTCAGTGGCTTTGGTTATTTATATTTCTCAGATCACAATTTTAATTCTCTGTCATCTCTGTATTTGTTCAACCTCATCTATTGTAGTCACTTATGCACATCATAAAAGCAATGTATGATTATTAAAACAAATTGCCAATGTTCTAGTACATTCATGCAAATTATAATGTAGCCTTAATATGTCTGCTGTTTCATACGTTACCAATTGATTATGTTATGTTGATCAAAATGTGTAATATTGGTTCTCTGTTAAATTGTCTTACCATCACCTTAGTTCAGTGATTCCCACTGTTTACCCCTACCATCCGTTATCCTCCCACCGTTATCCCAGGTAAAGTACTGGAGGAAGAAGGAGGACAGCGAGACAGCTGAGAAGGTCCAGGTGACCAGCAGGGAAAACCAGACCAGGCTGGAGGATCTGAAGCCAGACTCCCACTACTTCATCGAGGTCCGGGCCTTTAACGCCGCTGGATTTGGGCCTCCCAGTCAACGCTGCCAGATCCATACCAAGAAAGCCCGTACGTCTGGTGTCTGGTGTTTGTGTTTGATCAATTCTGTGGTGGAAAATATAATCTCTCCAAACCCTCGTCCATTATTTTGCTTGTCATATACACGTTTTTAAAATGTGTTCTACTCAGTGATTTTACTATCGCTTAAAAACATTTCAAGAGAAATGTGGTATGGCATTCTTTTATTTTGTCAGCTCAACAGCACCTTGTCTTTTCCATAGGCAATTATGTGGTGATGCTCAGTAACTAGAAAACCTGTGTTCATAAGTTTTATAATGAGCCATTTTCTACCTTTCCTTGAAAAACATATCTACTTCTACCTACATAAAATTGTATCTGGATATAGAGAAGCTGTATCCAATGTTGTATCATGAAACACTGTATAGATCTTTACTTTTAATGATTGCTTCTCTCCTTTGTTCGTACAGCTCCTAGTCGACCTCCCAAAATCCTGGGTAAGAGGTTGAAAGGCACATCAGTGAACATAGCCTGGGAGCATGTGGAACCACTGGCCAATGAGTCAACAATAGATGGTTACAAGGTAGGGAAGGGGATATTACAGTCACAACAGTGTGTTACAATTAACACACTGGCCTTCCAGTCACTTGAACTCAGCATTGCCAGTCTCTAGGTATCTAACATTTGTGTGTGTGTCTGTCTCTCTGTTTGTCTTTTTGTGTGGTTTTGTGTGTGTGTGTGTGTGTGTGTGTGGTTGTATGTGTGTGTGTGTGTGTGTGTGTGTGTGTGTGTGTGTGTGTAGGTCCTGTACAGACAGGCGGGCCTCTCTACAGGGACTTTGTACACCACCCTTAAAAAGTCCATAGACCTCCCAATGTACAGAGATGGTGACTATGTGGTCGAGGTCCGCGCTCACACTGAGGGAGGGGACGGGGCAGTTGCACAGGTCCGCATCGCAGGTACTGTACCCCGCCAGCCCAACTATTGTTTGTCTAGATGAACCATTAGAAAAGCTTCATAACAGAAAATGTATATTTTGGGTGCTGTGTGTTGTGGTGTGAGATAAATAAGCTGCAGAATGTGTGTGCTTTGAAGCAATATTCTAAGTTCATATATACAGTTCCGCATCAGGAGTCACACAATTAAGAGTCTATAGACTGAAAAGGTCCCTAACAGGAAATGTATTATCTGCATAATAATATAGTCAAGCTTTAGAAAACCCCAACACAGCTCTGCTCCATGCTGCCTCCATGCCTCCGTAGGTCCGGTCAATCCCACGACAAGAAACTACCTCTTGAAGAGTCGCTATTCCAAACCTAGGGACGACATTTTGTGATTGCTCATTCCTGGGCTGTCACCAGATAGTGGGATTATACCAGCTGTAAAGATGGAGGCGGGGAGAGTCGTTTGTCACTGTCAGGGGGCCCTTGAGCAGGGCCTGTCACTAAGACTTTCATAGCTCATATCTGAGGTAAAAGAAGGTGGTTAGGGGGGGTTGTATCCCACCATCCATGACTAAAACCTGGTGATGGCCCACTGGGTTTATCCCCTGACTGACTGACCGGCTGTCCGTCTGGCTGGCTAGCTGGCTGTGGAGCTGGCTCTTAAGTCTCTGTAATTGATCTTGATGAGTAGGGGAAGCCCCACTGGTATCCCTTATCTGGGACTCCAGGTCCTTCCTGAAGGCTTCATCTTCCAGCCCCTGGGAATGTGAGCTGTGGGGGGATTAAAAATGCATTTTTTGTGACCAATGGGAGCATTTAAGGTGATCTCCACATGGATGGGATATGATAGTGGTAAGGTGATCTCACAACATGCCACTCCTCTGGAATCCCCTCTGATGGATGATGGTGCTTCACTTTATGGATATTATTCTTTACTGGTAGTGTAGGATCAACTCTGAGAAGTAGCTGTCTTGACAGATGGATGAGTGAGTGGTGTTTTCTTTTCATTGAGATTGTGTATAGTGTCTTTTGCAATTGTATGCATTCAGTGGATGTCCAAATTCCAACACAGATGTCTTTGTTTGTGTCTGTGTACCAGGTGGAGGTGCCATGGCTGTCCAGGGTCTAAGCCTGGCCTCCCTGCTCTTGGTAGCTCTCATCTGCTTGGGCCTCTGAATGTAGCGACATCTTTATCTGTCTTCACACCAGTGAAGGAGACTCTGTAAGGTTGGCGCCTATGAGGACTACAACTCTTTCCACAATCTTTGGTTACAATCTGCAGCCAAATACCATATTCCTTTCTCTCCAAGGAATATGCTTGTGGAAAGGACGGAAAGCATCATTTGGAAAAGGACAAAGACATCCAGGATATTCTTTATTTAATACTGATAAAAATATCTTTGGACGAACATAAAAAGAGTTATTTCAACTTTTTCAATATGCCTTATGTAAACAGTTACACTTATCCTTTACAACTATATGACTTGTTCTTAACTAGTTGACGTACAGTATAAGTGTCGTCACTACGTCGAGTATGTCAATCACATACCTAACTGTTTCTGAAGTATGGCAGATAATCTTTGACCCTGAAGATATGGCTTCTAAGTATGTATTTTCATAAGATGTGTGGTTACGATGAGGTTCTGAATAATCAACCCAACAACACTGCATTCCATAGTATAAGCTAAGTAGAATGGTTGCGAAGGATAAGTGTACGAGTTTATGAACTTGTGTTTACGTGTTTTTTGCATTACGGTGGCTTTTCCTTGTCTTTTTTCTTTTCAAAATGAAGCACACACTCCTAACTGTGGAGATACAGTGAAAGTAAATCTCTACTAAAGGTTTCTGACATACTCTCAGTTTTAGTATTGACCATTGTAGACTAAAGAGCCATTTCTGTCCTGCTAATATAATACATATGCAATAATTTATATGGGTTTGCTTTCTAATATACTATTAATGCTGTAACATTTTTGTTAAGATGAACATGTATTTGATCCCCAGACCTCTCCAACTCATAACATGCTCTGTGTTAGATAATACAACGGTTTACAAGTGTTTGCATGTTGACAGTTGTTAATTGGAAGAATAATTTGAGTGACAAAAAGAGACCATCCTCTACCATGAGTGATGGCTGTGTTTCTATTGCACCCGTATCCGTGTTTGTAAAGATGAATCTATCGATTACTTTGGAAACAAGAAATGAGCCTGGTAACATATCAGACCTGCAGTTTCCGACGGAAAGAAAACGTAAACCATGTGATGGTGGTGTGTGTTTGGTTTGCCTGTCATTCTGGGTACATTACATCCATAGGCTTCATGGTCGTGTACTGCGAACATGGCTTTGCTGCAACGTTCGTCCAATGCTGTAGGACTGCTCTGTGCTCATAACTAAACTGAGATGTGGACTATTCCAACATCAGAGATACAGTGTCATGCAAACAAATGTGTTTCTTTCATTTTTTAGACTGTATGCTTCCAACCCCTGGGACGTGGTGGTGCTTTTCTAAAGAATGTTTGCATTTCATTTAATCTCATAATTTAATCTTTTATTTTATTCAGTGTCTCAGTCTTGAGTATCACTATTTACTGTTTATTAATCGTGCAATGTCTGACATACTTCAATGGCTAAAGTATATTTTTAACACAACCTGCCTAGCTCCTACAACATTAACCTTCATATGGTGTTTCATTATCCAAAAAGATTGACAAGCTATCCATCCAATATCAGTGAACTCATCCAAAGCTCATTTGTTTTGTCTTTATGAACACAAGTTAAATGTGATCAGAGATATATAAGCATTATTAATTGGTGTTGTCGTCTTTTTGTTTGTTTGTTTGTTTGTTTGGGAATAATATATATCATGATCCACCACTGGTTGGACAGTTAGAGGTTAATAATTCCCCCCAAAGTGGAAGGAAATGCTGCATTTTTTGATTGCTCCACAAAATAATTTGTGTGGCTGATGCTCCTACATAGTGACTATATTAACATCCACCACAAAGTGCTTTTCCCAGTTTCCCCTCATGCGACAAATCATTGAAAGAGTTGCCAAATGCATGAATGCCTTGAACTTTGATATTTGATGGAGACGGTTGCCATACATCATAACATGCATGCCATTGGAAATGAATGGTTCGGTTACCACTCCATTACATTGCATTGAGTCAACTCAACTCAAAACAGGCAAACTTGTCAGCTTATGGAACGCCTATGTGGTATCAGACATCCATCCATCTATCCAACCTGAGTGACACCCCTTTACGTCAGAAACTGTGTCGAAGGAAAGCCTACAGTAACATGTCTAAGAGTTGCCTCGTTAAGCCAGTCATGTCATGTATGTAAGTCTAAGGACGGAGCTTGTAGAAAAGCTAAACAGACTGTGGTTATCTCACTTAGTGGAGAAATGATTGTGAGGTCTCATGTATTAATATGGTCGGGGTTTGATGACATCAGTGGTGTTTGTGCGTCTGTCTGCAGAAACTCGGCACTACTGGTACTGAACATGAATCATACATGTTGAGAGGGATGAAACTGGACTCTCTCTCATTGGCTGGACTTAAAAGGAACAATAAAAGTGTAGTTAACTATTCATGCAGGTGAGTGGTGTATTTTTTTCATATTGCTATATACATCTTAATCTACAATTTTTCTAAAAATGAAAGACCAGGCCGGGCCAGCTATGTTCGCTACGTTTGAATCACAAAGCCTTCGCTGTTTTAAAAAGACCAAGCTGTGCTCTTCAAACATGATACTGCTTAAGTGAGCCAGACATTGTGAGAAGGGAAAACATTTTTTTTTAAATCTAGTAAAAAAAAAAAAAGCAATGTGATCTCCTGGTGTTGGCTCATTCTTCTCCATGGGCCATGGCTGGGGGCTTGGGGTTGGGGGTCAGGTTGGGGGAGAGGAGACAGCATCTTGAGAACTGCTGACGAGGGGACCTTAAGTAAGCTATTAGGATTGACCTCAATGGAAAAAGGCTTTTTCAAAACAGTATGACTTTTTGTCCAATGTAACACAGTACTGTTCAATAACAAGTGTTATGTAAAGTTTGTTTAAACTATGGATAAAACATCAGATTGTGAAAACATCTAACTCTGAAATATTCAGACGCAGTGCTTCCTTGCTATCAGGTGACAGGAGGAACCCTACATTATTTATTAGCGATCCATTATCAACAGCAAGTTCCCTCAAATGAATGGAAGTTATTGTGGTGAATCTGTTTGTGAATTTTGTATCTGTGTTATAGAAAGCTATCTTTTTCCAAAACGAGTGAACAGAATACCAAAGATAATGTTTCAGTCTATCGACCTGATAACATTGACTTCCAAAGAATCTTTTTTCTACAAGAAACAGCTGTTTGAGTCCTACAGTGTCATGTGTCCAATAATGATTTAAGATTTTGTGGGGTTTTGTTAAACGGATCTAAAGCTCGGAAAAAAATGAAGAGACCACTGCACCTTTTTCTTTATAGAAAAATAGAACAACCCTGTTCTATATCTCACAGATTAGTGAATATGTTTCTCCAGACAGGTGGAACATCCCAGAGCATATCACCAGTGTCTTTGTTAACCGACTCTTGCAACGTTCGCTGACATGTCAAACAACACAAAACACGGCAAGAGTGATGTCACCTGCTGCATCTCTAACCCAATGTGGGACACAGAGAGACTTAATGACAGCTCCGAAATGAGAGCTCTCTCTCTCTCTCTCTCTCTCTCTCTCTCTCTCTCTCTCTCTCTCTTGTATTTCAGTGCTTAAATTTAGAGTGTGAACCAGGTAATGTTCCTAATCCATACCCCAAAAAAATAACATTTTATGAACGGAAATAATAGATAATCAAACCTAGGTAGTGCTTTGTTTATCACGTTTATCACATGTCTACTTCATGTCAAATCTTAATGAAAGTGGTACACTACACATTCAAAGTGTTAACTGAAGGTCAGAGTAAACCTGAATCTGAGGGCTTGAGCGACTTCTAGTGGTGTGTCGTGAGATGATTGCAAATCAATATACATCTTTACGTTGTGAATAAACATATGATACGATGAAGATCATCAACCTACTTTGAACTTGTGAGTGTTGTAACGGTTGACGAAGGATAATTTTCTCAAATGTGGCCGTGACGAAACTTTGAATTGTCGATGTGTGCAGGTTGGGCTAACTGAGAACTTCGAGTGGGAGGTGTGTTTGACTAAGCGTTCACCACAAGCCTCCTTTCGTGAGGGACCGGGTGTTATTGATTTAGACTTCTTATTGCGACGAAGGTGGTTTAAAAATTTTAGGCACCGCTAGTTATATAGCTTACACATATTAGGCAAACAATAGTAAGACTTTGACAGTTTAAATAACTTTTCGAAGTTATATAGTTTGCCTACAAGTCATGTGCGCAGACTGCCCAAATCTGTGCAAGGACGACGAATGTGACACGGTTTTTAACTTAGTCGAGATGGATTCACCAATGAATGAAGACCAAAACTTAATCAAAAGAAACGTGGGTATTTGTCAAAGAGGATGTGGGCTTCCATTGCCCCATGAAGACATCGCACAAGAAGACCATAGCTGTTTGGATGCGCTTCGTACGCTGAACGACGCGCTCCAGGAGAGAAGCGCATCTACGGAGCATGAATCCCGGATGGAGAGGCTCAGGTGGGGCCGGAGGGAACACACTCTCCTGGCCCAAGTTTCTTTCCTCCAGAGCGAAGCGCAGCTCGCTGCGCTAAAGTACCAGCGAAAACTACATCAGTATATGCTGAATATTAACAACATAGCCGAACAGGTTACAAAATATTACAAGGTGAGGTAGTGTGGCAGCAAAACATTATTAGACTCAATATGATGATTTTCACTGAATCTCTTATGTGACTGTCATCGGGTTTTATTTGCTGATGAGATGTAGATAAAATGAACAGTTAATGCCCCATGTGATGTACCTATATTGAACTTTTGAGTCACTTCATTGATATATGACAATATTACCCTGATTATCCAGAATGACTGTAGGGCATCTGGAAGCTGCCAGTCCCAGGTAACTGAGGAGGACACATCAGGTGTGGATGCAAAGCCCCAGGGACATGACAAAGTATTACAGGTGAGACTTACAGTATTACTTTCATAATTACACCTCTCCTCACATCAGGTACTGTAAGAAAGATGCTGATGAAGCACATTCATATCAAGCTCCAGTAGACTTATGTATCTGTACACTGTACATTTATCACATGTACACTGTGCCTATTGTTACGCAGCTCACATTGGTCCATATTATGGTTTCCTTGCCTCTCCATAGTTTCTGGCAGTTGGAAAATACTTTTGGAACGTTGCTAAAGCTCTATCCTATCCTCTGTAAAGTTTTAGAAAATACTTAATTATTGTACTGTATACTGTGAAAAATTCCTCGCATCTTCTCGGGAAGTAGTTTAGACATGAACACATTTTCTGTGCCACCTTCCACAACCTTTTAGTCAGTATGATAAAAATCAGTTGAAACTAAAAGCCCTTCCAATGTTCTGACTGGGTATTTGACAGTGATAGCAAGCCTGTCATGAGAGGCGTAACTCCATCTTACTGTTCACACCTCAGACCTCTCTGACAATGGGCTGGACAGCGTACGTTATTACAAAAGCCCGGAACAGGACCAGTGCATGACAGATTGTGCATCTTGTTTTGTTCTCAGTCCAAGTGAAACATGGTCCGATGAAGTGGTCTTTGACCCCATGAGGTGGGTCACGTTGGGATCCTGTGTCACCCCATGTCATGTCTCGACCTATCACAGTGACAGATTTTTAGGCGTTGCTCTCCCTGGAGAAGCCTGAGGGCCAGCCAACAACCTATCAGATAACTCCCTAAATCATTTGACCACTGGGAAAACCATTTGGTGCATTTCAATGCCCTCTACCCCTGTGAAGTAGCCTAAGGCATCCTCAATAGTTGTTTTGAAAATTATATTTCAAAGAAACATTCTTGACTAAGTTGTACCAAGTCCAGGAACTAATAAGTAGTATTGAGTAAATGTAGTTTGGGAGAGTTTAAATAGAACCCTCTTCAATGGGCTACTGTTCCTACCACGTCTTTTCAGTTTGAGTGAGGATTTATGCACTCTGGGACTGGGAAGACAATGTGTAGTTTGGACAGAGTGTGAGGGTGGGTGGTGTTTAATAGCACTAATGGCCCTTTAAAATATATTTAATTTGCCTACAGCATGCTGTGAGAGTCACTTTTGATTAATAGAGGAAATTGTTTAGTCCGAGGTGGCTGCCAAGACTGGGCACTGACACAACTTCTATTTGAAGACTTCTCGAGGCTAAAGACGTGACTTGTATTTATTACTAAGTGCTTTCTTTTCCTGTCTCCATTTCTTTCTTTTGTTTCCTGAAGGACTTTTGCCAAAACCTTTGCTGTGTTGCAAACGTTTGCCTTGGTGTAAGCCTAAGCCTATTGTGGAAATGCAATTTTCTTTAGAACATAGTCATTTTGTATTTCCACTCTGACAAAGGTGGATTAAGAGGCCAATTATCACATTATGAGCCATCATATTTCAACATGGTGTCCTTTATCACTATATGGGTAAACAGTGGGTTCAATTGTAATGTTTGTAAGCTTTAATCTAATGGACTGTGAAGTTACTCCCTGGTTCAAGATGTACCCCCAAAATGTATGCATGCCACTTATTGTCACCAGCTGACTATTTGAAATCAAACAAGACAAAAGAGAAGACATTTTGTGGTGTTTTAAGTACCCCAAACACACCTCTGTAGTGATCACTCAAACACCCCTCCCTTTACACTGCACTGAAGAGAAAAGAGTGTTATTGTAAAGCTTTCTAAGTGTAGGCCAGCCAATCTTGCCCATGTTTGTGTTTGTGGGTGTGTGTGTGTGTGCTTGTGTGTGTTAGCGTGTGTTATAAACCTTGAGGTTTAAGATTCAACTGATAGTCTGCTCTCTGAAGCTGTCAGAATGGACTCAATGAACAATTTTTATGCTGTCTGCTAGGCAGTGCTTTGATGTTTACTGCAAACAACCACCAGCTATAGTCTATTGGCAAGAATCTAGTAGAACTTGGTTGTAGTTACAGTTTGTGAAGTAGTTTCCTTAAATTGTTTTATAGTGAATCAAATTGTGTTAAATAAATCTATTAAAAAGTTATGGTTTTGTTGTTCTCAGTTAAAGTTGTTTTAGATAGTTAAAGAAAAGTTTCTATTTAGTTTTTATTCATTTAGTAGCTAAAGCCCAGTGTGTATGTATATAGAACTATAATCGCATTTTGGAAATGCCAAACTGACAAACACCAAAAGCGATGTGTTTTTTGTCACCTGTCAGAGAGTGATGAAATACTAGTTCTTGGCTGTGGCAAACCTCACTGATAACCTCAGACAAATCAATGGAGAGATGGAAGTAAAGAGAGGAGGACAAAGTGGAGAAGTGGAGAGTACAGTATGAGAGTGCAGCATGTCATCAGGATTCAATCAGGGGAGACAGCAGGGAAAGCAGGCTATTTGTTCTGGGCCCTGAACTCCGAGATGACAAGAACAGATTGCGCCGTGACTCGAGAAAATAGAGATTTATGACCCCCACGTCAGCATTGGCTGATTTGATTTCTTGCACAGGAGCGAGTCTCCCAACGAGGCGCATTGCTGATAAACAATAAGGTTTTTCCACTCTCAGCAAACTTTAGCGACGGTGGTGGGAAAGAATTGAAAAATCGAATCTAGCTCCTCAGCTGAAGGCATACGGTATCAGAGAACGGTAACCCATGTGTACTGTGGCACTCAGACAGTCTCAGCATCTCCGTACCATTGAGATAGTATTGGGATCTATTCTCAGCCAGGGTACGACCTAGGAACAATCTCCACTCCACAGCTACCTTTAGTACACATGCATCACTAGCGTGTACTCAGGACAGTAGATTACTTTTGCCAACTCAAGTATTGTATATGTGATCATAAGCTGCATTTGATGCTACGCTTCTTAATGCATCCTAACACTCCCATACTGTGTCCCGCCTCGCTTCGGATCTGGGAGTCTCCTGGGTGGGTGGAGCAGACAGAGCAGCCCTTGTCGACAGCTCCAGTGTTGTGTGGAGGTGTAAATGTGAGGTACTGTACCATGGTCCCCTGGCGACGGTTTCTGTCTCGGGTTCAGGTCAGTTAGCCTGGTCAACCGTCCAAAGTGAACATGGCTGCTGTTTACTCAAGCCGGAGGTCGTGGGAGTGTCCTACTTCCTCTCTCATTTTACTAAGACGCATTACTGAGTCCTACTGAAGCAGCTCAAACAAACATAAGCCTAGTTGATTTATAACTCTGTAAGCCCATAGGTGTATTGGTCTCTCTTGTACAGTTCTTCTTAAAAAAAAAATCTAAGTATCTAAAACTTAATATCAGGCTTTTTGGTGATCAGATAAGGTATAAATTGGTAGGTCCTGTGTTTTATATAAACCTCAATTAATCATCGAGTATTTCCTCCAGTGTGAGCTTGGCTGAGGGTCTGAACCCTTGGCTCGTGGCCTTGTCATTAGTTAAGGAAGCAATTGAGATTTTGTGGAGTAGTTTGCGAGTTTGGACCACAGTGGGAGTGTATGATGGAGCTGACAAAGTCTTTGGAGTCTACATGCCCACGACAACTGTGTTGTTATTCTTGGCTGTGTGTGTGTGTGTGTGTGTGTACCTATGTGTGTGTGCATGGATGTGTGTATGTACAGTATGTAAGGAGGTTTCTGTGTAAATACTGTTTTTGTATGTGTTTGTGTGTGCAGACTCTCCTCTCTTTCCATGTGTCTGTCCCATGTTGTTTTAGGCAGGAGGTGTGAAAAAGGAAGCTATCCCACTGTGGCCACCAAGGTCGTAAAGAACAAGACTGGTGAATTTGGCTCACACTCTGAAGAGTTCTTTCAAGGTGTCGGTCGATTGTTTTGGTTTCTTTGAAGTGTAGCTGTAGTGAATCTGAATCTGAGTTTAGATAAACCTCACAGTTGAATTCAAACCAAACTTTATTTTCAGTTAGTCAGGTCATTTCTGTGACCTCCTTTGGGGGTAGAATACACATTGTTGAATGCTATACTCCAGGGCCGGGTTTCCCAGATTCGTTAAGAAGCTTTTAACGCTAAGAGCTTCTTCGGAGTGTTCTAAGAGCGTTCTAAGAGCGTTCCAGAGCGTACAGTGTACATGCGCACGTGTACAGTATGGGTGTGTGTGTGCCTGGCTGCTCATCGCTGGCCTTGTTCTGAGGTGCTGAGTGTGGTGACAGGATGCATCCATCATCCCCTCTCATCCTGCAGGAGAGAGACCTGACCTTCGCTGTGTTCACACCTCGACAGCCGGAGCCTGGAGGCTCCCACAGCCTCCCATTGAACCGCACAGCGCACGGCCGCCATCTGGCAAAGAGGCTAGGGCTGTAGGGGCCTGGACAGGGTAAACATGAGGTCAGCGAGGCTGTGATGAGGTTTCCAGCTTATGCTGTGGGGTCATGTTTGTTGGGTTTTTACTGGTGGGCCATTGACACCCCTTTTTAAACGCTTAAACGCACGCACACACACACATACTGTACGCTTGCACACACACTGTACACACACACACTCACAGATGGTTCAGATGATATGCTTTCGCCCTGCTCGTAACTGGTAACACGAAAGGTTCTCGTGCAAACAAACGTTCATCTCCTTGTATCTCTGTGATGAATAGATGGCTCAGAAGTGACGTGGTTCACCAACCAAATGGTTGCGGTGGACTGTAAAAATCACCCCCTTTTGTTCCCATTACTGGTTTCTTGGTTAGTCAGTGACACAGCAGTTTTAACCCTTAA
The DNA here is from genome assembly GCF_054491055.1 of Hypomesus nipponensis. NCBI lineage: Eukaryota > Metazoa > Chordata > Actinopteri > Osmeriformes > Osmeridae > Hypomesus > Hypomesus nipponensis. The sequence continues at coordinate 6,600,942 of NC_140374.1, read as the reverse complement.
ATCCAACTGAATTCTTTTACGGTCGACATACATCTGGCTTAACGGCCAGCTGTTACAGACTGATTATCATGGAAAGTCCTTATTCAGCACACAGACAGAGACACACAGACACACACACACTGACACATCAAGGCTCTTCCTGCAGCGTATAATGAGTGTCTAATCGGGGTCTAAGTTTGAGTCTGGTGCTGAGTGCTGTGGAGTGATGCTGTCCTCTCCTACAAACCTCCAGCCACCATAGAGGAATGCACAAAGAGCTGATCCTCCCTGAAGTCATCTCCGACGTCACTGACAGTAAGGCATGTCCATGTTGAAGATGCTGTTCAACGTCAGGTCCCTTTGAATTTGTCGTCGGCTTATTTCGTTTCGAAACCAATCTGTTTCGAAACATCCCTGAATCATCATAGAGATTCTCATAGATGATTTGACCTCTCCCAGTACCTCAGTAGCCCCCCCCCGCCCCCCTACTCCATTTCCTCTCCCCCCTACTCTCTCAAAACTCCAACAGTCTCTAAAGGCCTTTGAGTCTTAATACAAGCAATATCTTCCATCCACTCTAAACACTCCCTGCCGCACATCAAGCTCTCCAAACAGCTCTGAGACAGCCTGGGCATTGTTCAGACATGAGGATTAGACCTTAATTACATAGAGGTAAAGACTGCTTTAGAAGCATCACACTCACACTCTCTCTCAAACACACACACAGACACGCGCACACACACATCTCTCACTGTTGGTAGGTGTTGAGGAGTGGGATAAGGCTGTGTAGTGTGCCAGGTGTACTGAAGGGTATTCAGAGACATTGGCACTGCCACTGTGCTTCTGCCAGGAGCAGGTGGGACCAGGAGCACTGAGCAAGCTTTGAAGAGCCCACTTTGTGTCAAGGAGGGGCAAGACTAACCCCCCTCTCTCTCATTGTTTTGACTTCATAAGAGAATAACAACTGCACACATTGTTTGCACAGCCCACATGCAGCTAATCACACACACACACACACACGCACATGCAGACACATGCACACACAAAAGTTAACTTTTTTGCGGTTGGCTTTGAATTACTTTCTGGCACCATTTCAGAGGCCAACAGGTTCTGTCACCTACTGTACATTGACAAGAATGGAAACGCTTTATGTTTGAAGATGCTAAGAAGACCTCAGGAGCTACATTAATTACTTTACAATTGACATATGGTCATCACCACTTGATTATTTTTATTCTGAATTTCCCAATTAGTATCCTGTCCTCAGGATATTTCGTTTACCTTTGAAGAATGAGACAAAAACAACCCACGTGTATATTCACAAATTAAATTTCTGTCATACAATAAAAAAGCAAAACAAGCATTGCATGTTACTTGAGATTTGTAGGCCTTGAACAGTAATGGTGTGGAAAGCTGTGCTGTTCCAGACTGTATCCTGGTGAGTCTGAGAAGGATTTCTCTGGCAATATTAGTCAAAGGAACTGATATCCCTGTACCAACTGACCTCAGAGGAAATTAGTAGCAGCGAGATTGTGTGTTTTCATTAAAACCTAATAGAGATGCCATCACTCCACCCCCCACTCCTTATCCACCCCATTCCCCCCAGTCTTTCCCTTTTGTTATTCTGCTGTCTCTCTCTCTCTCTCTCTCTCTCTCTCTCTCTCTCTCTCTCTCTCTCTCTGTCTCTCTCTCTCTCTCTCTCTCTCTTCTTCTCTCCATCATAATCTTCCTTGTCGCAATGAAAAAAAAGGGAGTCAAAAACATTGATGGAGTTGTTTTTAATTAGCTTTACTGACTCAATTGCACAGTCTAAAGATGAATATTCATTAGGCATGAGGTGGATGGTTTCAATTAGAGTCTTGTAGTGTTGGTCACATGACTTTCCAGGCAGAGTGCTTACATTTGATAGGCTTTCACTTTGTTCCATTTAGATAATGGGGTATCTGGGACTCCTGCCCCCAACACAGTAATTTGCAGATGTCTAAATCGTCCAATGGCGGTGGAGGGTATAGCTCAGTGGTGTGAGCACTTGACTGCAGATTATGCAGAAACAGGTTCAGATCCCTCTCTGTACTGTACGTTGCGTTGGGTGGAAGTGTCTGCAAAATAAAAACACTATTTCTGCATTGGTCTAAAAAGTGTTAGTTTGTTGTGTGCATTTCAGTTAGTGTGCTGAAGCATGTGTTCTTCTCACCTGGTGGCACCCTTACGTCAGCCTTTCTCTGCTTCATTTCTTGTTAATCGACCTGCGCTGTGCACAGTCAGAAACAGATCTCTGTTTGCAGGTGGTGTGTGTGCCTGTTTGTTTGTGTGTGCATGTGTGGGCATGCATGTTTGCTTAGGTGCTTATGTGTGTGCATTATTATTTTGTAAGTATATATGTGTGTGTGTGTGTGTGTGTGTGTGTGTGAAGTGGCCTTCAACCCACTGTGAGCCTTGTAACCATTTAGAAGGGGATCTCACCACTAGCTTCCTGCTGAGTCAGCATACTCAGGTCACAGCACTCCTGTTGGGACTAGGTCACCATTTTACTGTTGGGACTAGATCACAACATTAATGTTGGGACTAGGTCACAGTTAAGTCCAGTTTCCTCCTTAGCTCATGTTTAGTCTTGATTGTACCTTTGCCACCTTCAACACTTCAGCCTCCCCATTATGTGTAATATGTTTCCTATTAAGTAGACCAACTATTTGTTAGGCTAATTTGCTGCACACTGAGCCGAGCCACCCTGTAGTTACCGGTTTGATTGCGTTGAGTATTTCATTTGAGTGAAAGTTTAATTCTCACCAGCAGGTGGCAGTACACACCTTCCGTGAGTTTATGGATCAGAAGGTAAAGATTTTGGCGGTTTGTTGGTTTGCTTCTGAAGAGGTTTGGTCCACATCTGCTGTCGATAAGGAGTTCACACATTAGAATACCTGCATTATTTTGCAGTATTGAGCCTCACTCCACATGTACCAATGGTGTACATTTGTCTCAATTTACACTTCAATGCCCAACACTTAGATCAAAGCCACGGTAGATTGCCCCCTTTTAATGAAATAGCCCTGCTCTTCATAAAACAAAAAAACATGATAAAGAAAACAACAAAATGGATAGGCTATCCAGGATAGCTATGGAAATCAAATTCAGCCATTTTCCCCTCCCCAGTTCTGCAAGTGGAGGATGCCTTCCAGACATCAAAGGAGTGTGTGTCAGAGCCGCGCTTTCTCTCTCCTCTCATCTTCTTACCATCATGACTCATCACGGGTTCTCTACTTCTAAAGAAATTTCATTCTCACACGGAAACCCGCAGAGCACTTCATGATATTGCCCATACAGCCTACACTCCTCTATGGTCTTCCTCTGAAAAATCCAAGAATAGCTGTTGCACGGTTACATGAACGGTGACATTGATTTTTTATGGAAAACGGTTGCAAATGTGTCGATATACATACGTTCAACAGGTACCTTAGAATAGGTTTCCCTTTGGGAAAACGTCCATGCTATTGGTCTTCCTATTAGTCTGCATCAGTGGTTGATTAACTTTTAATTGACTCTCTGTGTGTTCTCCTGAGGTAAGGATTCTAATGAATGCCAGGGAAGATCTGGGTCTGATTGTCTTCCCTCATCACTGAAAATGACCACTGAGTGCTGTTGGTGAACTGCAATCAATAGTCTGAACTATTGCTGGTTGAATACACACAGACCGCTGATGAGAGTGATGAGTGAGTGAGAAAGAGACAGTCAGAGAGGGAGAGAACAAAATGGGAGAAATTAAAGAAAGGTGTTTGTGTTGGGGGCGGGGGAGGAGGTGGGCTTCACTTATGTCTCTCCCCGTAATTTTGGTGCAAGATAATGTGTTGGCTTTCCTTTGGAAGTTTTTTCTCAACAAATTACCGAAATTACCTCCGCCCTGAGGAGATAGGCTTAAAATCAATGGTTCGTACCGATCTGTAGCCAATCAAAGTGAGGAAGGGTCTCCTGTTGCTGGAAGACGCTTAAGTCCATATTGTTTCGGGGCTTTGTCTGTAATTGACTTGGCGTATAGACTCAGGAATAACAAGAAGAAACATTCCTTTGTGCATATTTGGTTTTTGTTGTCTCCGTAACAACCTTGCCTGCAGCTCAATGATGCAGTCTGGGTGTCTGAACTGAGATTTGGGCTTTCAGTGTTCCTCAGTCTGCTCACAGTACATTTCTGTGAATTGACAGGTCTATTTGATATTCTTCTCCAAAGCTATTTGTTTGAGGAACAGTGTTGGAAGACTACTCGAATCATCACTTTTGCAAGATTGTTCAAAAAGGGTTTCATATTTGTATTTTATTCCTCTCGCTTCTTGTATTGTAAAGGCCTTCGCCGCATACAGTCGTGTCGGTCCATCAGCGCTGCGTAAATTTGCACACACCCAATCACATAAATTCAAACTAGGGTTGCTTTGCACTCTCCATAATGCTCTGTTGGAACAGAGAAATTGGTGATCTTATGAATAATACAGGAGCTTCAGTGCTGGATGCCAACGTGGATGATGATAATAAAGCCAGGTTCTCATAGTGGCCCCACCAGGAGAGACAGAGAGCCTGGTACATTAGCCTCCCGCGCAGGGTGATAAATCAACCGATTCTTCTCCCCGGGTGGGTTGGTGGTCTCTAACTTCCTTTAGGGATCCTCCAGGAGCTGTGCCATATGGGGCGGCCAGGCATCGAGAGTGCCCTCCATCTTCAACGATCTGCCCCTGTCTCCGGGGTGGCTTTTAATCGCTGCAAATGGGCAGCAATAGCAAGTGGCTGTGTTTCACCTGCTCTCCTGCCACCAGGGCCTTGCCTTTGTTTCAACAACAAGAAGTGCGTCCAATTCTTCTCATAATTAGAGCTTCGGCAGGGTTTTTAGGAGTGTGTTTATTTTGGGAGAGAATGGGAGCTGGTGACATGTCGTCCTGTGGGTCTGCCTGGCAGGCTGTTAGGAAATACTTTGGATGGGAGGGGTGTCTGGCTAGCCGGTTTCCCTGTTCTTGATTGATGTTGTTGGGGCCAAAGCTTGAGGCTTGAGACTGTTATCTGAGCCTATCTCTGACCATCTTCATTTTCTTCCTGTCTTTTTCTCTCTCACACACTTTCTCCTCACTCTCTCTATTTTTTCTCCACCTCATGCTCCCTCACTCTCTCTTACTCAAACCGGTACTCTATTTATCTGTCGTTCTCTTTCTCTCCCTCACTGGATGATAATAGAGTGGATCACTTGCTGGCCCCTGTCACCATGGCTGTGATGGATGCTTACTGTCTCAGCCAATTGCGAGCAATTTTTCATGCATTTCCATGCGTTCTCTACACAGCCTTGTTGGGCCCCAAGGGGCAGCTTGCATTGTTGCTTGTAGGCGTCTGGTTGAGGGAGTGAGGATAACCTATTCCAACCCCAACTGCATCTTATCTGGAAACGGGCTGCTTGCAGCCTGTCTCGCCTCCATCCCTCCCTCAGCTTTCAAGTATTCTGGGAAATCCCCCTATCATGGAGGATATTTTCTACCTTTCGCATCAATAATTCATTGGCAGGCTATTGACCTGTTGTTCGAGGGAAATCCTTCACTTCAAAAATCATCTGAACCACAAAGCCTGAGGAGTAGCCCGGTCTGTTAAGATATCTCAAATGGTGTTGGAGGCTGTAGAATTTAGAAAGGTTTCTGGTGTTTTTGTCAGATATTCTAATTGGAAATACAAACGTCTGTGAATCACATATTCAGGAAACGTGTCCTCCTTATTACACATCATGTGTCAAGCGGGCTGACTTGTTATTTTACATTCATCACAATCAACCCCGTGCCTGTCAATATGAGTGTTTTAGTGCTTGTTAGGACAGATCATGCGATGGACGCAGTGTCGAGAAGCTAATGGTTTCACCATCGGTTCATGCTCCGAATGCTCCCGATATGGACTGTCGAAGGAGACAAAGCTGGAATTCTCTGATGTCTCCATCCTCCGCTCTGACTGACAATAGACTGAAAGTTGGAGGACGCCAATTCACTCACTTTTTATCGTCCGCTTCCATTTGTTTATGCTTATCTCTCTTTTAGGTGTTTTTGCCTCGCCAAACATTTGGAATATAACTTCAGTAGCGGACAAATATTCCTCTGTAGACCTGGTGTGTAAATCATGAATGATTCCTGAGCTACATAACCATGAGGGAGGGGGAGGGCACTGTGTCTATGTGTGTGTCTATGTGTGTGTGTGTGTGTGTGTATCATTTTGTGTTGGGAGGTGTCAAGAGGGGACGATAATAGAGTGACAGCGTTCTCTCCACAGGTCGGAGTCTGACACTGGAAGAGAGGAGGGGTGTCTCTGTGTGTGTCCATTTATTGGCTCTAGTTTTGGGGGAAAGAAACATGAATAAATAAGTTAATTAGTAAATGAATCTCTCAAAAGTATGTAATGAATATATAGAGATCATTTGTTGAAACTCTCTACAGAAGAGCTTCTGCACTGGCCATCCCCACTCTAAACCTTTCAATCTCCAAAACTGGAGGGCGGGGGGGGTTGTGGTCACAGCAGTCAGGATTTGTCATCTGTTTCATGTGTCAAATGTCTGTCTCCTGATCTCATCACAGAACCACACATGTCCCTGCTGACCCTCACACACACACACACACACACACACACACACACACATACACACACTCGCTTACACACCACTCTTGATGAATAATTAAGAACACAGTCATGTTGATAAGAGACCACAGGATGGTAGGTTAAGAGCCCCATACAGACTCAGATGCACTTTCTGTCTGCCACACATTCAACTTCCTGAACTTCAACGTCAGACATACAGGATGTTTGACACTGTGTCTGCAAGCAGCAGGACAATACATGTGACACCCACATGGGACTCTGTGTTCTGTGGGACAAATTTTAAAGACCTGAATGACAGACATTATGGAATATAAAATTTATTATTTTCAACCAAAGCAGTTTTAAGTAATCCATCATGCAGGTATGAGCATTTTTGTCTTTGGATCGATTGTTATTGTCTCTGGAGCTTCATATTTTTCCCATAAATAAAAAAGACAGCTTTCAGACCTGAAAACCTCAATTGGATCATTTTATTAGTGACGCATAACTGTGGTGTTGATGTGAAAATAAATTGATTAACCATCACAGGGGTTACCAGCCACCGTAGTTGTAACACGTGTGTGTGTGTGTGTGTGATCATGTCTATAAGTGTGTAATCGGAGTGTTATCACTTTACTCAATACAGTGAGAGCCATTAGAAGGCAGTCTTTTATGGCATGCTGTATTATGAATGTCTTGTGTGCGCAGTTTCATCAAAGGGTCATAAATATTGGCCTAGTCAGCAAACTTGGGTCATTAAGAGACATTTAAATGTAATTATTTATTGATGGCGCTCATGATTTACACTCACAGTTGCACTTGCAAGAATTTTATTTCAAAGATATGATGTGTGTTATCGTAAATATAACACATGATACATAATGATAGCACAGAGTTTGAGAGACGGCTGGAAATAAGTATGGCCTTCTGGATAAACTGGAGCTAAGGAAGGGAGAGAGGTAGAAAAAAATATGATTTCAACTATCAATTTCTGTGATTCATGTAACTGTGCTTTTTACTTGAAACTATTAAGAATAGGGGAGAGATAGAGAAAGAGTGAGAGAAAAAGGAAAATAAAGCAAAAAAAACAGAGACCAGCAGAGCGGGAGAAGCAGAGAGGGGAGAACAAGGTTTCTTTTGTTTCCTGTCACCACTGACCATATCAGCATGCTAAGTCATGCCTATGACACCTAGATAAAACACATTTTAGGTCTCAGTCCTTGAAGAACTACTGACATGTGTAAGTTCTTGAAAACACGCCACAGTAGTAGCAAAGTAGCCCTGCAGTAACTGTGCTTACAATCAAATGATTTCATGGGGCAAGTAACGTTTTACTGACCATTTTCAATGAAAGTTTGACTAGGGGCCAGTGATATTGTCCCGCTTGACATTTGCTGTGGCCAGGATGATGAAGTTGTTAAACCGACACATTTTATGAAAGACATTTTTGATCACTTAAGGTTTTATTAGTCTATACAAAACCACCCAGCAGCGTCAAATGGCTGGACCTCGAAAAATCATTAAGAAGTGAGGAGCCACCTAGGGGATAAATTAGACCATTTGTGGACCCAGTCCCTTAAAAGAACCTGGCTATTGCTGCTGCCAAAGCTCTCCCCTGACATTTCAGTTGTCGATGTGACTGTATGAACAAAGAGACACTCTAGTTGGAACTGGCATTTCTGTAAGCCTCTGACATTCTATTGGACATGCAGTACATCATGATGTGCATTTGGGTCGTTCAGAGAGTATATGTGGGGGTTGGTGTGTGTGTGTTTGAGATTCAGTCCCCAAGCTGTCAAACTACTCTTCCCAAATCTCCCAGCAAAACAGGTGCAAGCACTTGCCACTGAATCAATGTTAAAAACTGTCACTGTTGACTAAATCATATATTTTACCGTTTCTGCATGGACAAATCTGTACTAAACCTAACACACACAGCTCTAAATTGAAATATTTAGAAAATACAGTACTTTGTTGTTTGATTTATAGTTTTTAGTATCAAGGAAGTTCATCAGGTCCACTCCTTATTCATGAAGACAGCTTCAGAATCTCAGCCCACACAGTGGAGGTCACACCCCAGGCAGGGAGATGGAGGAGTGGGGCCTTGGAGAGGAGAGGAGGCAGGGGCTGTGGAGAGGAGAGGAGGCAGGGGCTGTGGAGAGGAGGCAGGGGCTGTGGAGAGGAGGCAGGGGCTGTGGAGAGGAGGCAGGGGCTGTGGAGAGGAGGCAGGGGCTGTGGAGAGGAGGCAAGGGCTGTGGAGAGGAGAGGAGGCAGGGGCTGTGGAGAGGAGAGGAGGCAGGGGCTGTGGAGAGGAGGCAGGGGCTGTGGAGAGGAGAGGAGGCAGGGGCTGTGGAGAGGAAGCAGGGGCTGTGGAGAGGAGGCAGGGGCTGTGGAGAGGAGGCAGGGGCTGTGGAGAGGAGGCAGGGGCTGTGGAGAGGAGGCAGGGGCTGTGGAGAGGAGGCAGGGGCTGTGGAGAGGAGGCAGGGGCTGTGGAGAGGAGGCAGGGGCTGTGGAGAGGAGGCAGGGGCTGTGGAGAGGAGGCAGGGGCTGTGGAGAGGAGGCATGGGCTGTGGAGAGGAGGCAGGGGCTGTGGAGAGGAGGCAGGGGCTGTGGAGAGGAGGCAGGGGCTGTGGAGAGGAGGCAGGGGCTGTGGAGAGGAGGCAAGGGCTGTGGAGAGGAGGCAGGGGCTGTGGAGAGGAGAGGAGGCAGGGGCTGTGGAGAGGAGAGGAGGCAGGGGCTGTGGAGAGGAGAGGAGGCAGGGGCTGTGGAGAGGAAGCAGGGGCTGTGGAGAGGAGAGGAGGCAGGGGCTGTGAAGAGGAGAGGAGGCAGGGGCTGTGGAGAGGAGGCAGGGGCTGTGGAGAGGAGGCAGGGGCTGTGGAGAGGAGGCAGGGGCTGTGGAGAGGAGGCAGGGGCTGTAGAGAGGAGGCAGGGGCTGTGGAGAGGAGGCAGGGGCTGTGGAGAGGAGGCAGGGGCTGTGGAGAGGAGGCAGGGGCTGTGGAGAGGAGGCATGGGCTGTGGAGAGGATAACTGCTGCTGGATTTGAGATGTGGAGTGAGTGAAACACACATACCCATTCCTCCCTGCATCTCTCCAATCTCCGGCCAATATTCTATTCTCTTTGAACATGTCTAGAAACACACAACCACTCCACATTTCATAGTCAAATCAGAGGCAGTCCCAAACAGTAAGAGCAACCCTTTATGTCGAAATAAACATGTCAAAATCAATGGGTTTGGGTTGTAAATTCTGGGCCATCCAGAACTGTCTAAAAGCCCAGTAGGAGGCTGGATAATCCCCACTGCCCTGAAAGGAGAAAGAGTGTTTTTGGTTTACATCATGTGCTGTACAGGGGCCTTAAAGCCTTGCTAATGATAAACACACACACTCTCCATCTCGCACAAGACACTTTCCCTCCCAGCACTGCACTTGAGTCATGGTGGTCATCAACAGTAGCAAGGCTAAGTCGATTTTTTGTGTCACGTCAGACTTTTGCCGGCAGTGTGCTGTCATTACCAAGGTTAAATAAGCAATCAAATCAATCAAAAAAACATTTCTCAGCTAAAAGAAAGAAAACCTCCCATTTATAGGCCAGCCGTTTGTCACTCCAACAGCTCACCATACAGTATGGAGCCATATCTTACACAAACAATTTCTTATCTGACATTAAGAATGGATGTATCTGACAGAGGGGCAGAGGATCGAGGGGGGTTCTAGGCTGATTATAGTGGGACACAGTGGGCTTGGCGAGCCTTGGAAGATAGGACAGGACCAGGGTGGAGAGACAGGCCCTATTTATCAGACGACGGGCTGGCACGTCAGCCTATCACACTGCAGTGCCGGGTGACTGATGGTTCTGTCACGGACATGAAGACGTCCGAGGGGCCTGTCATTGCCAGTGGGCCCCTGGGGTCTTCGATGAAGACAGGAACTGATCAAAATCAATGGGTTTGGGTCGGCACGGCGTGGGCATGAGGCTGTGTCTCACCTTGATGTGTATTCTCTTGACATTTTTAGGCCGAAGTTTGTAACAAAACCATTTTTTGCGACTGTTCTAAACACAGGAATAATTTAGACTCCATTTGCCCTTCCCATAAACTCAAAAAGAGCATTAATAGTATCTTGAGATGATACATCGTTGTGTATATATTTTTTACAATGTCCTGTTTACTCAGTTGTCTGGAAATAAAAGAATGCAAAAATAATGCCCATGCTCTTATTATTCTTCTTAATGACACTATCGATGACAGTGCCTGCCCATTCACCATCTGTAGAATGTGTGCATCATTAGGTTACTGTGCCAGGTTTCTCATGTCATAAGTCTGCATAGAGAAGGAGCTGGCCTAATGCCTCACGTGGGATAGTCTTAATGCACTGCCTAATTGAGACGAATCTGTTTTTAATGACTGGCATTGCAGAATAGTCCAGCTCCTGTAATGTAATGCAGCAAGAGAGGGAGAGTAAGCGAGAGAGCACATCACTAATAAGGGGACTGCGGCCGAAGGTTACAGTTAAAGCTCATATTTGTATTTGATTTGGTTTTTGCGGCTGAGTCAGGGACAATTTTCTCTCCCTCTTTATGGGACTGAAGGTAATTGTGAGCTCTAATGGTGGTTCGCTCTCCCAGCTGCTGCAGGAACCCAGGGCTCTACTAATTTACAGACCCAGAGAAGGATAAGGGGGTCTTTAGTAGAAGAGGCATAGTCCATGTCACCACCATCCCTACAGACATCCCTGGCTTTTACATATACTTTCTTATGTATTTTGCCCACAAAGTAAAAGGCTGTCACAACATTTTTCAGATGTTCTCATACAGGCTTTGTTTTTTTGGGTCATGAAATTACCGTAATCAATACAGTTTTGTTTGATAATTTGTAATATTTGGTCTGATGGTATCATTACCTGGGTACACGTACAACCTCATTTTATAACTGGTCAATACCTCCCTCAGATATAGAACCGTGTGGAAATCACACCAAATGGGTTTGAGTTAGTCAGGCACATAATGGCCACCAGGAGAGAAATGGTGGTCTGAACACATAGCAATGGAGTGACAGATTGTCCAGAGCTTCAAGTCTGTTATTGGGCCTCTTGTACAAGAAGAGATATGACTGTGTCACTCCCTCAGACCGTTATATCCCTTGGCCCGGGGAATAGCCTTCAGTCAAACATTTATCTCTGCGACTGAGTCTGAATGCAAGTGCTGTGAGTCTTTGTTCGCTCTTAGTAGCTCTGATGGAATCCATTCCTTTTTCTTGTCCCCTGAAATCAATGGGGAAAATAGTTTGGCCATCCTTCTCCACCCTCTGCTTCCTCCATTTTGGAATCGAAAGAAATAGAGGGAGAACACAGGGCTGGGATTCACCTTGTTATTTCATAGGAGACCTTCCACCGCCTCATTACTGTAGATGAGAGTGAGCAAATACTTCATTTCCAAGCCACCCTATCCGGTCCCTCCAGCAAATCCTCTCTTCAATTAGCTCTGTTATCAGTAGTCGGGGGCTTAACCTGAAGATCGGGACCAGTCTGAGCCCAACATCATTAATACAGCAGCCCCGTTGCATTCTGGGTTGTGCTACCAGCTCGCCAACAGACAGAAGTGACATGAGAAAGTCTGAGGTTATATTTTAGACCTGATGCTATTAGTTTGAGGTCCTCTGGGAAATAACACTCGTTGCAATGGAAATGTCATTGGCTCAAGCTCATGTTTATGGATGCAGAGGACATTGCTGTGAAGGTCTGACACTGATACTGTCATAGGGAGTTATTACATGGAAGAGATGGCCAGCTAACAAGCATAACTTCCTGAGGATGGGGACCGGGCAATGGGAGGTTATTTGTTTTTAAGGGGCCCTTGTGAATCGATGTACTGTATGTGCTTACCTTGGTAGTCTTGTGAAAAGCAAAATTGTGCAAGTTACTGCACATCCTTCTAAAATGACAAATTGGCTCTTTTTCTGTGCAAATTGAGTCATAAACATGCTTTCCTTGTCGGCTAATGAGAATTTAAATGTCCCATAAAATACAGAACATAGGATACCAAGGCTTTGTTACAGTTAAAAATGACCAGCCACTAAAAGGCGAGCGCCTCTGTTTTTTAAGTTTAACACTAAACAAGAAGCTCCTCCATCTTGTTAAATCTCTTATCGATCCAACATGCTCTCTTAGCTCCTGAGTGCCCTGACCTGTACGCTAAACCCATTTGAGGGAGGGCACCTTTTGACCTCAGTCTTTCCTTTACCTCTATTTAGCTTGAGGGAACCACCTCACTGCTGCATGGTCCTATGCTAGCAAGGCCAACCACAAACCTCTCGGCACCTCAAAGGAGCCAAACCCCAAACACCCAGAAGCCGGATGAGGATTAACCTTTCAGTATTTACGTAATATAAGACATAAAACACACACACAGACAGACAAACAGACAGACAAATGGACTAAATGAGCTGTTTATCTATGCAGATTGCAGACTGAACATCCACCGTCCGCCTGCCTGACTCTTCTGTAATATCAGACCTCCTCCTGAGTGGGTGGGAGGGTTCAGATGGTGGATCATCATTATATAGGAGTTTGATTAGTTTGGGTTGCCATGGTGGAGACCAGACCTATCTGTGGAGATAACAGGCAGGGCTGGAGCGTACTTGTGCTGGTGCGTGATGGGTGGGTGGATGGGTGGGTGGGTGGGAAGGTCTTAAGATCTGGAGTTGATTGCTTTGGGTTGCCATGGTGGAGAGACTATTAATGTAACATGCAGTTGGTTTTCTCTTGATGGAGGATGCTGTGAGAAGAGTTTAGGCAGATTTAAGGATGTGAACCGTGAATTTCTGATGATGGAAAGTCATCTGCTGTAATAATAAGAGGCATCCTTCTCAAGCATTCTTACCATGTTATGATGGTGTTGTTTTTAAAAAATGTGGTTTCTGTTGGATGCCGACCTTAGCTGTGACTGGATGGGAGAGTGAAACTCACTCAAGTAGAAACGTTTCTCTCTTTCTCCCTCTTTCTGTTCCCACTGGAATTCTCTCTCCTGTGTCTTTTCGTCCACATCCTTCTTATCTCGTCAGTTTTCTGTCTCTCCTCTCTTCTTGTTTACCTGTGGCGTTTCTCTCTCTGATTGTCTCTCCTTCTGGTTGGTGAGTGCGTTGATTGGTCTGCGATTCTCTGCTGCGGATGTCTCAAGGGATTGGAAGGGGGGGGGGTTGGCACTGAGAAACCCCCCCCACCACCCCCCACCCCCTCCATCATCCGACCCCACCTACAGTATAATTAACTTGCACTCCCATTCATTACTGTGCTGCTTGCCAGCATGGCAGAGCGGTCAGCTGGATGCATAGATGTGGATGTGTAGGAGAGTTCTGGAGGAATAAATATAGTCTGTGTGTGTGGTAGGAGAGAGAGAGAGAGAGAGAGAGAGAGAGAGAGAGAGAGAGAGAGAGAGAGAGAGAGAGAGAGAGAGAGAGAGAGAGAGAGAGAGAGAGAGAGAGAGAGAGAGAGAGAGAGAGAGAGAGAGAGAGAGAGAGAGAGAGAGAGAGAGAGAGAGAGAGAGAGAGAGAGAGAGAGAGAGAGAGAGTACATTGCTTTGAATAAAAGCATCTGGTAAATGAATAAAATATAATGTAATGTAGAGAGAGAGAAAAAAACAGAGAAACTGACAGAGAACAGAGAGACAGACAGAGGGAGAAAGTTGAAGATAAAGGAGAGTAGTGCAGCAGCCTCAGTGGAGTATGATAGCTAGACAGAAGAAGCCTACATGAGGGAGAGATAAAACAAGAGAATGATAGTGGGGTTGAGAGCGGAAATGGAGAGAGGGAGTTCTGGAGCCAGAGAGCGCGGGAGAAGGAAACACTCCGCACATCTCCCCGATAATAATTTTCCATCTCATTGATGTCCTCCATGATAGTAGCAAACAGCACAAAATGCAGATGATTGCAGCGCTCTCCTGTCTCTCCCCAAAGGGATGAGACATGTAATTAAGTGATATCACCGACAAATATATTACTGATGACATCAAATTCAGAGGCCTCATTTCCCCATCGCATGGAAAGGAGGACAGAGAAACATCTCCTTTCTTGTGATTTCCTTTTTTTCCCGACTGACTGACACATAATCCTATCAGGTCTAGTGATCTAGATTATCCAGTCAGGAGAGAGCATTAGCATACTGGACAAAAACAATCCCTCCCCCATCCCTCCCTTCTCTGGCGTTAATTGAAGTTAATCAGAGGCTGGCTGGTGTTGCTGATCAACATGGTGGTGGTTTAGAGGGCGCAGTGGGTTTTGTTCACCAAGCACACCTTTAGGGTTCTTAATTAACTAGGCTGACATGCGCTCACGCGCGGCCCGCCTCTTAATCTCACCCTGACAGTTAATTACAAGCTCGGGGAAGGGTCTGGTTCTTAGTGGTGCTACTCTATATAACCTAAGAGCTTAACACTTTATGAATGGGGCTCTACCATGTTGCAAGCCTGGGGATTGTCTGTTTTCAGATTGCTGGACAGTACAAGTGTCAAGTCTTGCTGGGAGGTTGTTTGCTTAATCTTCACTCGCTTAACTGCTTACTTCTGCTAACATCTTCATTCTAGTGAACATTATGATAAAATTGTGTAATTCTGTGGCAAAAAGTTACTTTTGTCGTTATCTTTCTTAGGCTAACCAATCCATTAGCATGTCCAACTGGACCCTCCTAGACACTAAACCTCCCTCCTGAGCACAAGGGCTGTTGTTGTTGTTGTTGTTGTTGGGTTCACGCTTGATAAACCTCATAGGCCAGGTTTTATCACTCCTCACTAGATCTGCAGGTCAGCAAAGGCTTAGCGTCAAATAGACCTAATGGTGCAAAAAATCAACATAAAACAGGTTCCATATGCAGCATGTTTATGAGCCCTGGGGTTGAGATAGAGTAAATCACATGTTATAATCAGGGCCATTGCCATAGCCTGTGTTGAGATGAGTTATATGGTTCATATCGTTTGGCTGTCATTCCCCTCATACACACACACACACGCATGCATGCACACACACACACACACACATCCATTCACATACACACGCATACACACATAGTAAAGCCACGACAAGCTATCAGTGGCGACCTTGCCACAGCATTGAGGTCCAGGTGGGGGTGATAGATACTCGCGCTCTGTGACAGGGGGACCTTTTTGTGTAAGAAAAGCCATATTGATTCATGAGTCAATAAATACGGACACAAGCGATTTCTCCTCCCACCCACTCACCCACCCCCACTCTCCCACCCACCTGCACCCACCCACCCCTCTGTCCCACCCACCCCTTTGTCCCACCCACCCACCCACCCCTCCCTCCACCCATTCCACCCCCTTTCGTCTTTGAAGAGCTTTTTTGTATGTTATATTTTGTCTGGTGTGTAAATTGCACAGTGAATGTCAATGTCCTTATCAGTACATCGCCTGGTGCCAGGCCTGATGGAGGTAACAAAGAAGTGGATCAGTGGGAGGAGTGGAGGCCACTGGCTCCCAGTGGCTGCACCTTATCGCAGCTCACACCATCAACACCTGCCAATCAGGGAGCTCTCAGGACACCAGCAGAGAGAATGACTCTGGCCTTTTGGCCCTGAGATAACCAGGGGGCCTTCCACTCTCCATCTTGAAACCCCCACTGCTCAATGGATGAAGTATTGATCTCAACCAATCCAGAAATTGAGTTATTTTCTCCGTTGTTATGGAAGTCCTCTTGCCCCTCTACCCATGAGGTCATACTGTACATGATAGAGAACCTGCATGTTCTATACTTTTTTTATAGCCCAGTCACTGTTCCATTACTATTCTTTA
The DNA here is from genome assembly GCF_054491055.1 of Hypomesus nipponensis. Classification (NCBI taxonomy): domain Eukaryota; kingdom Metazoa; phylum Chordata; class Actinopteri; order Osmeriformes; family Osmeridae; genus Hypomesus; species Hypomesus nipponensis. The sequence continues at coordinate 6,584,585 of NC_140374.1, read as the reverse complement.
GGTATACTGCGTAGTCTGTTGTACAACATAATGTTTCTACCCTCCATCTCATTCGATCGGGCTAGTGGTCCCTTGTAAACCCCCAAATAATGTCTTGTAGGTTTATGAATACTTACTAAGCACAAACCCGACTCTCCACCCATGTGAGGGAGACCCTGTGCCTAAGTAGCACAAATATTTCAGACATGTTTTGTTGCCGTCTGTTTGTGTTGGAGCATAGACTACAGATGCACGGTGCATAGTGTTGTAGAACGTGGTTACAACTGCTAAAAACAATCCCTTATGGACTGTGGTACCGGTTGCTGGGTAGATATGCTGGGAGCTTTATTAAACCATAGGTCCCAGATATACTATTGATTTCTAGCATTGCAATTTCCCATCATGTAATGGAATACGTTTCCAAAGCCATACATCACATTTTACATGTCCGGATTGTGACCTTTAGTCACTAACTTGATAACATTAGCTTTCACGTTGATTAGGATGGGATTCCACACCGAGTGCCTGCCCCAGCATGTTGCCCAATGTTGCTTGTTCTGGTGAAGTAAGGGAGCTTACTGTAGACGTCTGTAGCCTTCTGCCTTTTTGCCAATGATATGGTGTCAAACTTTCAAACTAAACAGCTAACCTTAAAGCACAGGACTAAAACATTGCATGAGGATGAAGGCCAGTCCCACTGTAGCCTGGAAGTGGTTGAGATATATCACCAATGTCATAAGTGTCTAATGCACCAACCTGGTTCTGTCCATGTGTGTCCAGGCTCATTTGGAAGTGGAAATGCAATCGACTTGACAGATATGGTGGCGCATAGGTCATTGATTTACAATGCCTGTATCAGGCTGGGAAGATGTAGTTGAGGATTGATTTTTTTGTCATAATCAGAGAACATATTGCATCTGCTGTAGGTCACCTTTTGGTTATTACTGTTGTGTATTTTAGTGTGTGTGTGCCAATGTGTGTGTGTAAATGTGCATGTGTGTTTGTTAGTGCACTTCATGCAGAAATTTGCAATTGGCAGGCTATGGAATTGCACTCAATTTTTCAGTGTCACTCTACAGTAAAAATACTAAAGTTAACACTTAAAGCTGTAAATTTCAATCAAGCTATGTTTCAATCTTATCAGTGGGCAAAATTAGAATCTAAAATTATTTTCCCATTTTTGATAATGATATTACTTGACTTTATCTTAAACAGTGACTTTAACATTCTGTGACTTTGGTGCTTAAAAAATCAAATTACAGCTTAACTCTTAACCCACCACGCAACAGGAAGCGTATCAAATCGCATTTGCGTTTGAAAAATGAGATGTGCCATCTTTTCAATTACGCCAAAGCATAAAGGGATTGGTAATCCTTCTCCCTTGCCACCAAAATCCGCTAATGAATTTGCTTATCCTCGAAGATACTGATGTGAAGCGCTTCCGCAAGAAGAAACAGACAATCCTCTTTTGTCCTTTGTATGCAATCGTGTCGGAATGTAATGGATGCAAATCTGTTGCCCGGTCAGAGTAAACACTGCGTCTGCCTGTCTGCAAACTCCTGCTGTTTGTAAACAGTACCAGTTGGGGCTCCAACGAGAGTTTCCAAAAGGCCCCATTGCAGGTGAGTGAGCCCAGCTGTGTGTGCAGACTGCTAGGCCGGACCCAGCACAAGCCGCCCTGGTCCTGGGAGCTCTCTTAGTTGGATGATGGATGGTGTATTAACGTAGTGGGTGAGACCCCTTTCTATTGTCAATGTGCATTGCACAAATTAGGCCTTACAAATGTCCCGCCCTCTCCCCCTCCCACAAGAGTCTGCGGGCCACTCTGTCCCTGCAAATTCACAAATTCTGCTAATAGCCTTCATTTGGGCATGCATGTCTGCACTGTGTGTTTAATGATAGGTTATATTCAGTTGAATCCAATGATAGATTACATCACTGGGCCTGGACATTGTAACAACCTCTACTCAACCACCCATACCGACAAATGAGACTTTCATGACCTTATCTGCCTCTCTTTCCTTCCTCTCTATCTCTTTCTTGGCTTTTTCTCCGATTTCCATAAGGCCTCCCACATTAATTTCGTCTGATCGGGGTGTGTAATAACCGACTCGTAATCTAGTTGTTTGTCTGGTGAGTGGGCGACAGCCCTGGGTCTGGCCTGCGATATGTAGGCGTTTGTGGTGTGTGTGTGGGATGTCTGTCTGGGACGTTTGGACACAGACACACAAACGCACACACACACACACACACACACACAGACACTGTCCTCACACACACACAGACACCCTCACACACACACACACACACACACACATACATAGATACATGCAGAGGTGACACGGTCACCGTCATTAGACCTTCACAGGCATCTGCTTCATCCTGCTTTGTGACGTGATCCTTCACCTTCTACATGACAGTCGCCCATTTAGCCTTAAATTTATGCCGCCCATGCCCTTTATCAATGCATTCTGGGAAGGAGGGAGCGGATAGAGGGCGTCACACAACCTCCTAGCTTGATTTGTGTTACTGCTTTTACTCACCCAGACATTGTAATGACACGTTGGGCTTTTGAAATCCTCTGATGGATGGTCACATAATGCAGATTGTATGTGTGTATATTAGATTACATTAGAATACATTTGGGTGTATGAGGCCGTCTGGCCTGCTGCATCACCATGATACCAGCACTGGAATACTCTGTATCCATCCAATACCCAGTTCAACAAAGCAATCATCTTGATCTTTGACTGCAGTCAATCCTCATAAGGAGCAGCTATGGGCTTATTGCATATGTTTCTCAGCATCTCCTCCAGACCCAGTGTCCCGTTGGTTGGAGTTTGTGGGGTCACTTGGATTGTAACCCCACGCTGTGGGGGAATGTCCTTAGAGAGGTGAGAGGTCACTGCAGGGTTTCCGGGGTTGGTCTCTGATCCATCATCCTGGTCTCTCCACCTCCGTTAGCCTGTGGTTTAACAGCCCGCGGCGACACACGTCGGATGACATGATGCTGATGATGGGAGTGGTGTAGTTACTGCTGTTTGGTGGGCTGTTTGTTCAGTGCCAAGGGGGTATTATGCTTGGAATTGTGGAGATGAATGGATGTGCATGGATAGGTAAACATAATTATTATATGACTTATTGTAGCAAAATAAATAGAAGATTATCTCAGAACTATACATTTAGATTTAGCCATTTAGCAGACGCTCTTATCCAGAGCGACTTACAGTAATTACAGGAATATTCCCCAGAGGCAAATAGGGTGAAGTGCCTTGTGAAGGACACAACGTCAATCGCACGGCCGGAAATCGAACCGGCAACCTTCTGATTAAAAGTCCCTAACCGCTCAGCCATCTGACTCCTTTAACGTACAGTACTGTTATGGCTTAAAAAGGTTACAGTATCATTTATAAAGTGAAAACATTCTGCGGTCATATCCATACTGTGCATGACCACCTAGTATCTCTCAGTGTGGTATTCATGCTTCAGTTCAGTTTGAAACAGGATGAGCTGGAACAGAGGATGAGGAGCAGGTGTGTGGTCCTCATCTGAGGAGTATCTGAGGATGCTTTTAGAGGGTCAACCCCTCTGTCACCTCTGACCTGTAACCTCTCCAGATGACCCTGAACCCTGCCATGCGATGGGCCCCTGACCGCCAACGGAGCGGAAGAGTTCCTAAAAACAGAACCTCTTACAGTATGTCTTCATCACGACCCCGGTCAGTCAATAGCCACACGTTTGTCATCTCTCAAATTCATCACAGATCATCCTCACAAGACAACAATCTCTTTGTTTCCACCTTAAAACCCCAATATCTCAATGATTGGCAGTCAGCTGACAAGCATCAAGGACCGACTTTCAAATCAAGCAAAAGATGCAGGGTTGAAGGGGTTAATGAAAGGCAAATCTGTCTGTCTATCCCCTCTTCCTCGCCTGGCGCTCTGAAGGGCCCTCTTCACCTTCTTTGGCGGGGGAGAAAGTGAGAATTCAGAAAGGGGTTGGCCGGCGTTCCAGGCTAAAGCTGCCATTACCTGACACCTAGATAAATGATCCTATTGGAGGGTGTTATCAGAGCCAGCTGTGAGGGCTCAAGTATACATTATACATGGCTTGTGATACTGTCACACCGGGGAGACTCACACACACAGACATAAACCCACACACACAAATCCACACACACATACACACACACACACACATGCAGGCATACACACATGCCGCCAAGCAAACCCACTCAAATCTATTTTGCATATTAATTGCTATGCACATATCGTCTATAGTGTAATCACCCTTTATACAGACTCCAGACAGTTCTACATGTCCTCCAATTCTTTTTATCGTACTGTAAATATGACTTTATCCTGAAACCAAATATTTGCAGCGGGGTGACATGAAGTCTCCATACTCTCATTGGGAAGGTGTTAACCATTTACGCTGCTCCTGCTCCTCTCCTCCTCCCCTCCTCCGTACTCCTGTCTGAGTGCCCCCCATGGAGAGCTCTCAGCCTCCAAACCTGTCTCTAAAGTGTGGAGTGGAAAAATGGAAAGCCATATTATGTCTATTCAAATCAAAGCTCCCACTCAGTGAGTTGTATGGTAAGGGGGTGAAGTCGTTGAGCAAACCCAGCCGCTACGGTTATCAGATCATGCAAAAGTAATTCATGATTATGAGCGCTTGTGACTTTAATGTTTGGGAATTCATTTGGGAGGAAAAAGAGTTGTGGCTCTGCTGTGTCAACAGACAGTTTTTTTTTATCACAGTACGTTAAGGAATGTAGATAGTCATATTGGAATTGAATATGCTCATAGCTCTTCTTTATAGAGATAACAGGAAAACGCCCAGCAGGAACCCCGTCGGGTTTTGTATTTAATACTTTTCCGGTATCCGCTCTCTCTATCTAGCACTCGCTTGACCCTTTTGTGGTTAAATAGGCCTTGAGTGTGTTCTAACAATTTTTGGACTAAGCTCATTGGCCGTCAATAATGACTATGAAACGGTCCATAATTAATTTGATAGCACTCCACTGGGGATGTCTGACATCTGGGTTCGGACTATTCTCAACAGTGGAACTGGTTATCATTGGATATTTTACATACACAAAAGAACATTTACACACAAAGCGCTCCGCGAAGGTGAAGCCGCTTTCTTCTCAGAAAATTTCAACCCATTCAGTCTAATCGTTCAACGGTGAAAGCAGTGCAGCAGACTGAAGAATAACATTCTTTAGTGAGAAATGTCACCAGAAAGGTGCTAAAGGATACGAAGGGGGGAGACGGGGGGGGGGGGGGGGGCGGATGGAGAGCCTCATAGCTTTAGCAACAGCCTGATAAAGGTTGCCTATGAATACTGCATGTGTCATTTGAGTCGTTTATGGGTCTCTGAGCTGGCCAGACCACAGGTCGCGCATGGCTAGCCCATGGGGTCATGAGTAGTTTAAGGTAACCCAACGGTGAATGTTCCACATGGCCTGCCGTCGGTGCACTCTCGTGTTTGCCTCAATTAACCGTTATTAACACTTCAATGGCTCGACCAATAAGATGTTGATGGTGTGGGTGGTGTTTAATGTCCTTCAGTATTTGACCTTGCCTCCATACTGAACATGCTCACATGTTCACTTTTAAAAGACAACGTAGCTGCATCTCTTAGTTTGACCTAAACTGAGGTTAGGAGAGATTATTGTTTTGTAAAGACTGAGGCTACATTAATGATTGGATTATATATAATAAAATATAATCTATTTTAATTTACTCTGGGATTGTTTCCTCAATCCCACTTCCTCTCCAAAGAGATTGTGGTACTTGAACAAAATTGGAATTGCTATTACAGTTCACCTGAAGTAAACATCTTTTATGAGACTTAAGGCTGCTGTCTGTCAGTAGCGAGAGTATAACATCTCAAACAGCATAGCCCAGAGCAGTGTAGCATCATCTACAAGCAACAATGGCCCTTTAAAACAGGCTACATGCATCTGCAGTATGACCCTCAACATCTTTATTGCACCCACAAATATTATTTACAATGACAATATAGTCTGCCTTACACATTATCGATCTGGGGTGTGATGGGGAGGAAACAAAATGGCTGCCCAGAGGACCCAATCACCTCGGAGAGTGACCAGGTGGAGGAAAATGACCTGGAATGGAACCCAACCTGTTATCATCTATATTAACCGGCTGAAAGCATGGCTGTTACCAGAGAACGCACATCTGTCCGCAGTGACTTATTGATTTCATAAGACTGGCAGAGTGAGATCAGCCATGGCCAGCATGGTCTCGTGACCAACGTGTCACATCAGGAGGGACAGGAGCAGCAGTTTGAAACCCCTCAACGAGTCTCAATCCTCTAATGCGCCAGGGAAATCCAATTTCACATAGCCGTAATTGAAATTTATTTTGTCACCAACAATGGCGAGTCTGCATCGTTTATCGAGCTCTTTCTTGCCGAGGGATACATCTTGTCCCTCCATGATAAAGCAGACTTAGCTTGTGTTAATAGACGAATAATCAAGAAGAAGGTTTTTTTTTTTATATCTGGCTGTGAAGTCAGCGTTGAATTATTCTGTGTGTGCGTTTTCTAATCATCAGGACGCAGGGTCTGTTGCGTCACAAACACTTTTCTATTACATTGAGTATGATTCAACGTTTTTATGTTCCTGGGGTCTGATGTACTATTTGAATAGGATATTCATATTCATTATTTAAAAATGAAATGTTGAGTTCTGTCAGTGTCATCTCAGCCCACACTCAAGGGAGCCAAGACGCGAGCATAATGTACTGTAATACAAACCTCCCAGTGTAGCCTGATACGTCAACATTAGCCCGTCCACAGCTGCTCTGCGAAAATCTCCACGGATCAGGACTGCCGTTTGCGAGAGGCAGGCGTAGGATTCCTCATACCTCTCCAGCAGGCTCGGAACACAGAGCTTGAAGAGGTCCATTACCTCTGCCGTTCCCCCTCCTCACGACCCGCCTCAGATTTAGACCAGCAGTGCTGACATGGAGAATCAGTGCTCCCTGACCACGGTTCAACTCCCATCGTAACACGTGGTTCACCACTATCTGACTCACAGATTAATGAGTAAATGAATCAAATTCCAAGAGTACGGCCATTAAACTGAGGTGATCAATCACATTAGGACGGAGGGGTTTCAGTAGGGTAATTAAATATTCTAATATGGCCATTTCCCCTCCTTAATTGGATGGCTTCCTTGAAATACACAACACAGGGGAACCTACTTATGAAATAATCTTTAGTATGCGTGTGTGACTGGTACTGGAGAGCATCTTATTAAAACAGTTTTGCAGTCACACCCGCTGAACCTCAAGACCGTTCTAACAAATGAACCAATCATCTCCACCGTTAATTGGAGATGATTCTGATCCCTCATTGACGCCTTTCGGTCCAGAATACCCTCTCCTCCTCTCTACAAAAGTCACCCAGTCAAAGAAGCTGTGCATATTTGGCGAGGGATGGGGGAAGGGTGTAGCTTGATCGTTGTCTCTGTGATGTCTAACCCTCTAGGTGTTGTGGGAGCAGAACGGGTGTTGCTATATTTACTCAGACAATCATCTGGTCACCTCTCGTGTCAGCTCTTGGGTCCTTCCGAGACAGGGAGGTGCAGTATGATTGAACATGTTGGACAGGTCATCCTTCTATGTGTTATGTAGCTTCTCCTTCCTGCTAATGGTGAGATGACCACAGAATGTCATTTTGGGGGCATTAAAATGATTGTGTTTTTTGATAAAAAGAGGTGAAAATGTGCGCTTCCTTTGTTTGTCCTGTTTGTGATTTTTGTCTGTTGGTGTGTGTGTGTGTGTGTGCTTGTAATGCACTTTCACTGTAACATCTGGCACTGGTGCAATTGGTGTGGTGAGCCCTCAGGCCTGTTTCATGGGTGATAGATGATACCTATCACAGCATGTCAGCAGGGACCAGCCAACAAGCCAGCTTCTGTAGGCAGTCAGTCAGCCAGCTAGCCAGCCAGTCAGCTAGGCAGTCATCCTACAAGCCAGCCAGCCTGTAACTTTTACCAGAGATCCAGAGGGAGCGAAGAAGAGATGGAGAGAGAGATGACATGAAGGACACCGAGGGAGGGATATAGGGATTGAGTGAGTGAGTTAGAGCCTCATGCGTTCATCATGAATAAACATGTTTGCATGTTTACATTAACGCTGATTTGCTGCTGTGCTGAAAGGACAGTGATTCATGTGGTACTAATGTCCAATATCACTCTACATATACAGTACCATGCTTTAATCACACACAAAAAACATGCTGCTTAGCCTATTACAATACGTGTACAGTATTTAGGCGCTACACCCTCCTATCTCAACAGCAAATCATTAGTTGGACAGTTTGCAGCTAAAGGGGTCTGACCAGGGTGGTTTGTGTGGTATGCAGACACTGGATCAACACTAGCGTGTATACGAATGAGGCCGCAAAATAAACAGTCATGTTCCAATGCCAAATGAGTTGTTTTATTGTTGTCCAGGAGCAAGGCTTTACTTGATCAGACGGTCACACGGGACTGCCAACCAGCTTATCTCCTTATTCTAGCCCATACAGAACCAAACAGCCATCAGTAATCGTAAATCCATCTATTGTTAATGAAGAGGGTTGCCAATGCAGTCCAAACAGAGGAGAAGGCGATGTGTGGGTGACTGACAGATGGTCGCCATAGGGACAAAGACGAGGAGCCTTTCCTCTGTCCAAAGAACACAGGCAGGTTTTCTGTGTTCTATCTCCTGAAGGCAGAGACACAGACAGGTTGGGGGAGGCCCACACACGCAAACACACACATTCATGGCGCACACGGCAAACACACACTAAAACACATGGCAAACACACACACGGCAAACACACACACACACAAACTCTCCCACATTTTAATGGATTAACCAGGATGCCTGGGATGGGGCTTGACAAAGTGCCGGTTCAGGGCTGGTGTGGCTTTCCCTGTGCCTGATAATAATTGATGGATGACTGTGGTGTAAGACACTGACAGCCTGGTAGCCTGGCCTTTACCCTCTGCCAGTTCAGCCCTTACATGTGTGAAATAGCCAATTACTGCGACGCCTATTGAAAGTAATAGGCCAATGAGCAAATGGCTACTATGGGACATTGAGGAGGGTGGAGGTGGTGGAGGACCAAGATAAAGTTGTGCCTTAAAGTGCGGCTGCTTCTCCCGGCTGGGCTCACGCTGTTGGGGGAGACGGTGAGCAGAGAGGGTTAGGTGTTTTCTGGCCCTAACCTCAGTGTCCTGTATTGACTTAAAGTTTATGATCCATGATACAATCATGTTATACAGGACCTAATTTACTGAAATAAATCTTCCTTTTAGAGGCTGTTAAATTGATAATGGAAACAGCAGCGGTCGTATATTCTTTGGGAAGTATTAAATACCATTTTTTCCTGAGAATGGAAAGTCCCAGGCAGAGTGGTGCTAATGCTAGCCAGCCAGAGGATATTGACAATACAATCCATCTCTATAAGGGACAGTGAAAAATTCCAATCTACTGCCAGGAATCACATTATCAGAAGTAATATATGACTGCATCTAAATATAAACTGTGATGTGGAGCCTGGCGAGAAAGAGAAGGGGGTGGGGGGGGGGGGATTGAGAGAGAGAGGAGGGGCGGAGAGAGTGAGCAATGGAGAGTGAGATCATTCTATTGGTAGGGTTGTGTAAAGCACGCTGGACAAGGGAGGATACGAGGGCTACTCTGTAATTGGACAGGTTATTTTTACACAATGTTGCTGCTCTGTGGCTGCTCACTGACGTGTGCAACAAGATGTCTCACACAAATCTTTCTCCCCTCTGTCTTTACTCATTTACTCCTTCTTCCTCCTTCAGCTTTGAACTCTCCTCTCTCTCTCCTACTGCTTCCCTCTCGCTCAGCTCCAGATTATTTTCCATTCAAAGAAAAGGGAAATTACATTACTAATGTAGAGACTAATGCCTCTCATTTGAGCAGGAACTTTGATTTGGCATAGATGTACCCACAGAAACCTTAAGCCGTAATTCACTTTCAGGGAGAATTGTCCACCCTACCAATGTGTCTACTGAGTTTATTGTTATTTTTACTATAATTCTGTAAAAACAATTAGTTGTATTTCCATAAATATGTTAATTATGAATGTGTGTTTCAATTCATTTGACATCTTTGATTCAAAATGTAATTCTTACTTTAAAAGTGTGAAAATATTTTTTTCTACTGGAAAGACGTATCAGAATCGTAATGGTGATCAGTCTGAATTTATAGTCTAGTTTTTCCCTTCATACTCTACACCATAGCAGAGTGAGGAGGCCTAACTGGATTCAGTCAGAAGGGTGGGTGGAACCAGTGCTTCATACCAGTGGACAGCCTAAAGTGATGAATGACCTGTGTGGCAACTGCACCTGCCCATCACATTTAATTCTCAGATATCGGCCTTACAACACATATGAAAGCTTCTGTTAAATCAATAAAATCGATACAATTTATGAAACAAATAAAATGTAGTTTTCTGTATCCATAAGCAAAATTCAGTCACAGATATAATTTCTCACTAATGCTTCAAGTCTGCTACGCTGAGCCTTCCTATATGTTTAATGTATGCACCTCCCTGCCAAAGTAAATTCCTTGTTTGTGCAAACATTCATTGCAATAAAATAAAATCCCTTCTGATTCTGATTCTTCAGCATCAACTGTACAGTACAGTACAGTGAACAGGACTTCTGCACCAGAGAGAAGTTCCATGTACAGTAACCTGTACGTGAAAGCATCATTCTTGGGATGAGTACAGGCTCTAAAACTTGGTCTGACCGAGCAACAAATTATAGGTGCCATAGTGAGCTTTGCCAAGAAACTGGACGTTTTCTAACCCATTTCATGAGTGATGGCAGTGACTGGGCTATGTTTTGTGTTTTTTCAGTCGTCATCTGGCAATATTGGGGTGTATATCTCTTACTAGGGCTGTGATTGACAAGGGCAATGGGGCCTGGTATTGGACTGTAAGGTGTGTGTGTGTGTGTCTGTGCGTGTGTATGTGTGAGTGGAGAGAGAGCCAGAGTTGTGCTTTGTTCATTAGACAGGCTAGGGGAATGCCCCCCGCGACCCCTTGGTGACCCCACCAACACAATTACGCCTAGCGGCATGCTCCTGGTTATTGATGCCTTGCCCTGACAGGAGCAGCTGCCCAGGGTTACCTTCTCTCACACTAATGTGAGCTCTGGCCCAGGGTCACTGAGCTGTGTGGACACACGCCCAAACAGAGCACAGAGGAACTCTCACCCAGGGCACAGATGAATGGAGACAAACGGGATCGATCGGCTGTTAGAGGTTGATTGGAAATTGGATATTGATAGGTTTTCGAGTTTGCGAATCAGTTACATATTGTGCTGAATTGTGTGAGGGAATGCTTTCTTGACAGACAGAAATAAAACCTACTTTTTTCCCCCCTGAAATATGAGCAAACAATCAACATTCTGAGGGTAGTTATTTAAAACAAAGACGTGTACATGGGAACTTGTTTCGACCAAACACCTGGAACAGTGCTGCAGTTATTACTCCAAACACCAGCTATGAGAGAGGATATGGGAGAGGCAGACTGCTGGAGGGGTATTATTTTATTAATTTCATATTTTGGGGGCCATCCTTTTAGCTGCTGTAATTGTGTAGCAGTGTTTCCACTGTGGCAGTATCCTACTGTGTCCCGTTGCTGTGCTTGTGATGTAATAGCCTGGGCAACATTTGGAGCTGGCGAGCAAAACCTGCTGGTTTTTGTTATCTCCTCATTTCAACCTCAGCAAGTTGGCAATAAGCCCACATTCAGCCTATCGATTTTCTCCACCTCCTCTTGTAAAATGAAACCTGAAATTGTTTTTTCCCCTTCCTCTCTCACTTTACAGGTTACAGCTTTCAACAAACTTTATATAGCGCCGTGATTTATATAAATGCCCAGCTCCCCTGAGCTTCAAAAATAGAAAATACTGTTTTTAACCGTACCCTTACTGCCTGCTGCTGCATAAACGTGTTGTTTACCAGGACACGAGAAGCAATATCATATGTTAAGGTTCATATTCATGTAAATAACCACTTGCCCAAAATACAGTATTTCCAATATTCAGAACGGAATGTATGCTGACGTCTTGTACATGCATGTACATATTTTATGCCTCTTCATCCCGAATCTTATTGTCTGAAGTAGATGGGTGGGGATTCCTGTTAACATTCCTGCCCTTAGGGAAAGGCTACCTGGCCATGGGAAAGTGCTCCCTTCGTGTGATTACTAAATTGTGGCTAATTAGATCGATGGGTGGGTCATTGGCAAAGCTAAAGTCAAGTACCTTGCCAGTCACAGTACACCAACAGTAGATGGGCTTGTAGTGCCTGGTGATATAGAGCCATTAAGAGTTGTTGAGAATGTCCAGACAAAAGGCACTGTGCTCAGCCTCAGCATCTGCCCCTCTGGCTTCCTCCCATGTATCAATGTTTCCAGTAGACACCCAGCCAGCACCATAACACTCCGAGGACTTAAGACTTGAGAACTAAGGGAATTCGAAAGCAACTTTGTCCACGTACAGGTGCTTCATAACCATTCGATATGACATCCCATGTTCATTGCAACATTCCATAGCAATTTTCAGTAGCCTTTACAATATACAGTGCATTCTGTACCTTAGAAATGAAAGACCTCATGGTTATATCTTTCTGCGAACCAAACAAGAACCATAAGGGATGTAGAGTTTGCTCTTCAGTCTTTTTAGTCCTACTAAACCAGGATTTGATTCAAGGTCAATAACTAGGTATGATGAATTTGAAACACAAGTAATTTCTTGCAGATCATCAGTCATTTATACAGTCATGTACTGTCAAGGGTAGAGGACTTTCAAGGTATATATTTATAAATACATGAATAAGTCTCTTTGAAGATTACTTGTTCCTTTGTGATATAAGAAGTATTACATTGGTCCAGTCCAACCAATCACCATTGAAAGTAATACTGTTTAAAGCTTCTGCAGAAAGACACATTGCCTGATAGCAGGGGATTGTAGAGAACAAAGACAAGATGAATCGTGTGTGTGATCCAAACTGAGCAGATTAGATCCATATCAGAGACGACATGCTCCGGATCTATCTACTTACACTATCAAACATCCTACGCTTATCTCAGTGGGATCCATGCGCCAGCAAGACACAGTCTGCTGCAAAACTACTCAGTCATCCTATTATCATTTGTAATGTAACTGCAAACAATGGATGGCAAATAGTGTTTAAAAGACTGCGCTCAAAGAGACCAAGGACACCAGCGTATCTCGTTGAGTTTGCCCCCCATGTGGGCTGAACTGTGAGGCTTGTCCGTGGCAGGTCTGTCTGGGTCTTTCAAGGGACATGGCTGACCCCTCTGCACTACGGCTGGGAAAATGGCCGGCCGTAAATCTACTGAGGGCAAGGCTTGTCAGGGCCACCAAGAGGGGAGCTCCTCAAAGAGGAATGAAACACACAGCATTAACCATAAGCAGCTTTATGGTGACAGGACCAGCTGAGGGTGAGGGAGGTGGGCACCAATGTAGATGTAATATGATTGGATAACTATCGTGCCGTGGGTATTTTACTCTCAGGCCCGCCTTGTTTTGGTGGATGTTAAAATGGGATTGTGCTTACGGAGCAAAGACGAGGTTTGTTTCATAGGAAAATGTGTAGCTAAGCAAAAAAATACAGTGAAACAAATAGAATTCCATGTCCTCTGTAATTGGAACACACTTTCTTTCTGCACTTGAGGGTGTGGTGAGTTATTCCACAAACCTGCATGGCAACTTTGATTAACCGAACGCTGGCTTCCGGAGGGAGATTTGACAGTGTGGACTGATGCTTTGCATTAGGTCTGAGTTTATTCATTGGAATATAATGTGGGGTATTCCTTCTATTTATTGGCCACAGGCTGACGTTTTAGATTGTGTTGTGCTATAAAAAGACTGTCTTCAACTTTCTTGTCAATCTACAGATCAAAAGAAAGCCTTGGGCTCATGGAGATCGATTTAGGCTAAAGTGGGAAGTGAAGTAGGGATGGGGGAGACTAGAGAGATGGTGAAGTTAACGGTACACTTTTTCTAAGCTTTTTGCCTCCATTGTTGATAAAGTCCACAACAGAGGTGCTAACAATAGTCTGTTGTAAATAGCTGAGTTGAAAATAGTGAACCAAGGAAAACAAGTACAGAATTGGTGTAGTGAGACTGTTGTTTCTGGGCATTCCTGGGCCACTTTATTCCACTTTGTGAATGGATTGTTGGATAACAAATTGCAATTCAAACGTCAAAAGTATGCCATTGGGTTGGACTGTCCCTTTAATGTACATTTTGCCAGTCGGAATCTCCCCCATCTCAGAGGCCTCTAGATGCCTCCTCAGCGCTAGGGTGGAGAGTGTGAAGGCCAGGGATTTCTCCAGTGTGTCTGCAGAGAGGGAGGTTGTGGGGGTTAGGGGAGGGGGGGCTCTGAGGTGCCTGACTGATAGTGTTGCCTCTTCTCTCATAACCATTGGCTGATTTGTGAATATTGCTCCCCTTTGGTTTAATCTGCCGTGTGCTGCGAGGCGGAAACCATTCCCAGAAGGCCGCTGGGGAGGCTGTTAATTCATCTCTTGTGTATTAACGTTGTCTTGGCAGGGTGGCCAGCCCCGACCTGCCTCTCACCGCACAAGGGAGCTAGCATGGCGGGCGTGAGTGTGTGTGTGTGTGGGGGGGGGGGCTGACCTGCGCTGACCCAGAACCTTGACATGGACTCCATTAAAAGATGGGTTGAGGTGTCTGGGGGTTGGGGGTCTGGGGTTGGATTTTTGTATGGTTTTGTTTGTCCTCTGGACCCGAAGGACATTCATCCAGGACACACTCCTATCCTTGGTGTCCAGCGCCAGGACACTCCTATCCTTGGTGTTCAGCGCCCCCACCATGATGGATCCTCAATGGGTCATCTCGCTAGGCAGGGCTGAGGCCACACTTGATGAGCTACGTGTTTGGTAAATGGTGCGGGTTGTTTGGCCAGACGAAAGGCACAGCAAAGTAGTGCTGGATGGGTGAGGAGGAAAAGGAGGAGGAGGAGGTGTAGGAGGTGAGGGCCATCTGGCCGCCCATGTGGGGATCAGTAAATCACATGTGGAACGATGTGTAATCTCTCTCGATGTCCTCTAGTGAGAAATATGGCTCTACATTCAATGAAATGTTGATGTTCATCTGCAGCTCTGTTTTGAGAGCATTGTCCTAATTTGATGTCATTGTTGAATTGTTTTATTCATTAGTTATTTACATGGAATTACCTATTCAGGTCATGTGCGTGCCAACATTTGTGAAAAACGTAATTTCTCATCCAGTTGTTCTGTGTGACCAAGAGAAGTATGGGTAGGTACAGGACGGTAACTTAGAGCCATTTCCTAGGGTGCCCCCCCGACCTCCCTCCGCCACCCCACAACACACCCCTTACCCCAAGCTATAGAGTCCAGTGTACCCCATCCCTCTCCCCACTGTACCGCAACACCCTCCACCTTACACTCCATCTACTGTACTAATCCAGGGCCCATTTCTTGCTGAATCTCAGCAAAAGAGTTACTCATCATTGGCTCAGGACAGAACGGTTACCATGGTGATGCCGGTGGGGCCGGGAAGCCCATCAGGGACATCCTTGTGGACCCCAACACTATCATCTGACATTCAATAATTTGGTGTTGATAATAACTGTAAAATCAATGGTTATCCCTGAGGGGGGAGCTGTGATGAGCAGAGACGGGCAGAGAGTGGCGGGGAGAGGTGGACTACGTCTCCTTATCCGTTTCTGTGTTTCAAATCAGAAGGAGGCTCCATGGAAGGGCTCCTTGTTTGATGTTCAACAGCGACGTGTGGCCTGTAGTGGTTAGGCTCATGCTCCACTGGGACTGAACTGTCACCACATGAACACAGCCCACCTCAACTTCACACCGTGAAGTATATCTGCAGCTCACGTGGTGCCAATAGGCATGCAGGGTTTGTTCATACTTAATAGGTGAGATTGTAATAACTGTCTCCTGCCTCAAGATTGTGTTTGTATCGTTGATATACCTAGCAGACGCTGTTATCCAAAGCGATGCACAAATAGTGCATATGTCCAGCAGAGGTACAGCAGAAGGTCAAGGATCAGAAGTGCATAGTGTAACAGAATTTTGGTGGTCAGGTTCAAGAATGTATTGTTTACATTGAAAAGTAACCACATTTCAGCTACCTGGCACAGTAAACCAAAAAAGACAACAATAGCATCTCAATTATAGTAGCTGGCTAATTAATGTAAAGTGAACCAAAATAATATTGTTTGTAATGTGCATAATCACAAGCTATAGAGTACTAAAAAGTGCATGTACGGGACTGTGTATTTTGATTAAGATTAAAGAATGAATTTGGCTGGGATTGTTTTCCTGGGCTCACTGTTAGCAGTGGGTAAAGAGAGTCTTTGCAATCAAACGTTTCAATGGTTTGCAAAATTGTCTGCCTCTGTTGTCTTTTGTTTTGTGGGCATTCTTTCAAAAGTGTGTCGACCCAATGTTTGGAGAGAATGCTTTCATTCTGAACAGTGCAGAGAGAAAAAAGATCCTTGTGCTGTGAACAAATCAATTTGTTCACAGCACAAAAGACTGAAAGGGATGGCTGTGTGGTGTATGTCGGTGTGTGTTGCTGTTGCATAGAGCCCCAATTAGCCTTTAAAAGCACAGGGTCATTGGAACGCTCTTCCTCATTGACCACATTGTTGAGCAGCAATGTGGTCGTGTTCCGCGGGCATTGTTTCCAACTGTGTATCCCATCCAATTACTTTATTATTTAATTCCACACATGGAGGAGCACACTTACTACACAGGCTAACATCCACTTACTTATACATGCTTTCCACTCACTCACACACACACATACAGGCACTTAGATACACACACATCCTGTGCTCGTGGGCTGCTTCATTAGAGAGCCCTTGAGATACCAGGACATGTAGTTAAACATGAGTTGGAAAAAAGCTTAATATACATACAAACACACAACACAATAAACGATGTTGCACCGGGACAGAAGTATCTGTTTTACCTCAGATTGAGACACAACCCATTTCACACTATCTGATCCTGGCTGTGTGCATGCGTCCCAGTGTGTGGAAACCTCTTCTTCTTGCTTTCTTTCCGGCGCAGTTGTTGGCTACTCTCGTTTTCTTATCAGGAGGACAGGAAAATGGGATTTCTGCCTTCCGGGTACCATCATAATTTCCGAGTAATCTGCTTGTGGTGAAAAACAAACCCGTGATTCGTCCGCAACACTGTAATGGCACACATATCTGGGCTTGCTTTCATAAAAGGATGTCATCTAGGTGAGGGAGGTTTAAGTTTATCCCGGGGGCAACTTTCTCTCTCCCACCCCACGTCGGCAGGAGCTAGTGAATGAAGGCTCAGGAAATGACTGTATGTCTATGCAGCGGGCCGTCTCGAGTTCTTGGAAGGGCATGATGAGCTATTCTATCACACGGCACAAATTACAGAGAACACACCAGGAGCCGCTGGAGAAAGTGTCTCCACGCAGATGGGGAGACGGCTAAATTGCCGAGCCGCTGCCCAAATCTGTCTGGACTGAACATTTGGTTGTGTTCTTTGTTTCCTTTTTCTATTATTATGTCTGTTGTCTAAGGGGACTTGAGGTAGTGGAGCGGTTCACCTTGTCATTTCGTGGTCCTCACGGTCATACGCTTGGCAGTACTTTTCTGCTAATCGCCACCTTCTCAAGCCTAAGTGGCTAATTTGAAAGAGAGAAATTCTCTATTGCAGAGTTTTGTACTTTGTAGTATTGATTCTATTCCATGGATATATAAATTTTATGAGTCAATTCTGCCACCCGTGGCTTGGGTGATACAAAGAGCAGGGTTTCTAAATTGTTTCTCACCCAAGGTCAGTATGAAATGCCCCCATTGTTGAAATCCATCTTGGGAGCTATAGAGATGGCACATTCTTGCTTTTCCGTTTACTGTTGCCTACAAAATGAGAGCCAACCGGTTCACTCCATCTCATCTCAGCTGGCTGATTGGTTGTTGGCTTGAGTTGACCAAGTCGTGCACAAGAAGTGCTTCTTGGTTTTGAGATAACATACCGACACGGTGTTGCTATACGCAGACAAATTAAGGCCATACAATATGTGACCCATGTCACTGGACTAAAAATCCCATGTTTCTCCTTGAATCCAATGACATCAGGACAGAGGGACACTGTCACTGCTAGGTGGTGGTCTGTTATTCTCTAGGTGACATTGTCCTGAAAGGCCTTACGTAGAACATTCAGGTTCTCTATGTGCCCTGTAGTGCTAGTATCAGCATAACTCTGAATAGAAGGCAGTGGAATAGAAAGGCCTAAGTGCTTCACCTCTTCGCCCTCTGAGCTGATTGTCCTATAGATCTGCTTTTTCTCTTCAGGAGAAACAAAACTCTCTCTCTCACACACAATCTGAGGCATATTGACGGTATTGACTGCCACTCAGCCACCAGCGAGGAACGAGTGTGAAATCAATGGCACGCCTGTTGTACATGCTCTGTGTCCGCCTCTTGTTGTCAGTGAGACATTGCCACCTTGAGCATCACAGGGTCCCATTGGTGGTTGACACCCTACCGCCCTGTCTGCTGTGTAGGCAAGTCTAGAGGGTTCATGGCCAAGCTCCTATAGGAATCATGCCAAATGGAGACCTTATGGCCCATCCAATGGAGTGTGGCACAGATGTAGGATTTTCACCCAGGCCACGCAAATGTAGTAAGTCATTCACATCAGTATCAGTTTTGTATTCCTGTAGATCAAGCTGCATTCTTATACTTCAGTTAAGGAAAGAAAATGAATCTGATGTCTGTTTGATATCAGACCCATTTCACTGAACCTTGTGTCTAAGACAGTTTAAGACTCCAGAGCCGTCCAGGACCACCGTCTCAGAGACCCCTGGTGGGTGACAAATGTCAGGTCCCTTTGTCCCCCACAGGGCCATCCCAGATTAGATCTGCTGTACTCCACCCAGGGCCTTCTAACCTCCTGAATGACAAAGATCTGATTAGCTATGCTGAAGCAGAGGCCGGACAGGCAGACAAAGGCAGTGGAGGCGGAAGAAACCCAAACTGAATTTGGCTGCTGGTCTTGTTTGCAGACCCTTGACTTCACTGTGAGCGTGACTTGTCATTTTTCTTTCCTTACGGAGTCAGGGTAAGGGTTTAATGTTATCTGATCATCTTGTATGGCTTTGTAATCCTTTTTCTACACCTGCCCAGAGGAGGGGCAGCTGCAGGCATGGCTGTCTCAGCTGGGTGAATGGGGTAATATGACGGTGGATGGACCATGATTGGCCTGCATCAGACCACAAACAAAAAACCCCACCCTAGGCTACAGCATAGACAGGCTTATGAACCTGTAACGTCTGTTAGGCACATAGTAATATCAAGCACACACATACTGTGATGCACATCGTCACGATGCTGTTGGACCATAACAAATAAGGGAGACCCCACGTGGGGTTTAAAGTTGAACAATTGTTTAACAAAGGCTGTCAGTGCAGGCAATGGGATGTGTCCATGTGTTTGATCAGTAGTGTAGGAGATGTGTGCGTGAGGCATAGAATGTAGATGTGTTAAAGGTATAAAAACACAAATGCCCCCCAAACCACAAAAAAAGGAAGATAACAAATGCGATCATGGGGAGTCCAAGTGGGGAAGAGAGAGAGACCGGCATCTTCAACCTTAACCCTGACCTTTCCCTTAACTTAGAAACCTAATCTTAACCCTACCCCTAACTTTTAACCATTAAAAGTTTGCACAAGTTTTACTTTTTCTTATTTTACTCTTCTTGAGGAGACTTCTGGTCCCAGCTTACACACACACACACACATACACACACACCTGCACACAACAACTATCAATGGCCCTCAACTCCTTGAGAGCTGTCAGAATAAGAATCAGAATTTGGTTTATTCGCCATGTATGTTATACAAACACGGAATTTACTGTGGCAGGGAGGTGCAAACACTAAACATACACAAATATTAAATGAAGTACAAAAGTTTAACTATTTGTAAGAACTGAACAATCTAAGAATAAAACCATTTGAATAAAAAATATATATAAAAATAAGAATAAGAATGTGCATTCAAAGTCATTACCTTGTACCACAGGGTCACAGCGAGACCTCTAACATCGAGTCACGGCTAAATGTGGGGGAGATGAGGGGAGAGAAACACTGTCAGCCTCTCCCACCACCTTCCCTCCCTCTGTGTCTCTCTTTTTCTTTGCCTGTCTCACTTTTGTTTCAGGTTTCTCACTCCCTGTCTTTGTCTTTTCCATCTCTCTATTCTCTCTCTCTCTCTCTCTCTCTCTCTCTCTCTCTCTCTCTCTCTCTCTCTCTCTCTCATTCTTTCCCACTCTATCCCTCTTTTCCTCACTCTTGCTCTCTCTACTCTTTGTCCCTCTATCTTTATTTCTTTTTTTTTTCTCTTTCTCTATTGATCTCTCTCTCTCATTCTCTGTATTCACTCTATCTGTCTCTGAGGTGATGGAGGTCCATCCATGGCTGCTGTGCTGTGGTTTAAGTGGCCATGTTAGCACCCTGTCTGTGGATCAGCAATGGTCTGTACTCAACCATCAAACAGTCAGACATGTTACAGCTTAGTAACGCCTGACGTGTGCGTGTGCAGGAGTGTGCGCGTGTGTGTGTGAAGGCCATGGTGTGTACATTCACTCTCTGCATCGTTCACACTCCCACTGCCACTCTGAGTGTTACTGTAAAAGGAACGTTTGGGCTCTGAAAAGGTCAATTGCTTACACATGTTAAGACTTGTTCCAGACATGCTTCAAGAAAAACTCACTCAACGTGGCTGCATTGTGTGTCAAAGTGGGTTTCTACGCAGCCGAAAATGTGTTGCAAAGATTAAGGTCACATACCTTTTATCTGAAAGGAGATAGCCCCCTCCAATCTTCAGAGTTAGTGGGTGAAGAAGACCCGGCACAAGCCGAGCATGTCTGCCTGACGACGTATCCTTTGTATCTTATATTTTTCCCCAGACTTCACATGTCACTATCCCAACATGGCATCTCTAACGTGCACACGTTGTCACCGAGAGGAAGCAAAGGTTTCCTGTCTGATGTGCACTTTGTTTCATCCTCCCACAAACATGGAGGAACCAGGTGAACCCTGCCATGTTTGCGACGTGTGGATGACATGTTGGTGTGGGTGTGTGTATATGTGTGTGTGTGTGTGCGCGTGCTCTGCTGATTTCTGTGTTGGCATGGGGTAAGTCCTCAGCGTGGGTTGTTTCCTTGAAGAGGCTCATTATCTGCTGACAAACAAGAGGTGTGTGTCATATTTGAAACACTTACTGTAAACTCTAGCACGCACTGCTCTGACAGAGAGGCTTGTCAAGAAAGGTTGCTATTTATTCACATGGCATTACCTGTAGTTGTTGTGTTTTTCATGGTTAGATACGACTACTGTCTAGAAATGTATATCAAGCTATCATTGCATTACCTTCTGAAGAGGTCTGTCGTTAACCACTGATCAATTAAAAATTATTAAAGATGACAACTAATGATTACTTTATTACTCTTATACAGTTTTGAATGTTCTGAATAAACAATGTTTGATCTATACCCTGCTATCTTAGCTCATGAGAGCTACGTCAAGGCCATTTCTAGGAGTCCAATCTAAAGACTAAACAAAAGCTATCCAGCAGCCTTGAATTCAAGCTTCTCCCTGTGCTTGCAAAAACTATGTTGATTGTCACCCTCCTGACGTTTCTTGTGAAAGTAAACCTCTCATATTGTGATACTATTGACTGTTTCCCACAGATTAAAAAGCTATTTGTGGCGAACATGTCGATTAAGACATGTTCGTAGGTACCTAGCGAAAAGTAGCCTCAACTTTCCTAGACCTTTAGCTACGGCACTAAGGCTGAAGGCTCGCTGATATAGCTGTCGGTCTAAGCTAGAACGGCGTAGGTATGGATCGTAGCTAACGTGTGCTGACGTTGTGACTGTGTGCGTATGTGAGAAAGACGCATGAGGGACAGAGAGACGGAGGGAGAGCAGGGAAAGGAAATACAGCTGAACAAATACGCTGCGTGTTTTAACCTAAATAGTGATAACATATTTTTTTTACGAAACGCAATATGTGGTGCACCGCCACAAATGTTCTATGTGCGGGAAACAATTCTATTTAACTGCCTTTCATTCCTGTATTCATGTCCGGTCCTCTGAGATGCTCAGCTCAGTGGCGCAGCCAGGAATTTTGGGCCCCATGAAAATGAAAATATAAATGTTTTTTTTTTGATGATTTCTATTAGTTTTCCTATTTTTTAGGGCCGCTGTCAGTCAGGGGCCCTTAGAATTGTCCTAGCTTTCCCCCTATACGGCGCCCCTGGCTCAGCTGTAGTGCACCAGACACTTGCACCTTACAGATCTGTAATAAATACTTTGACTTCATTGACTTGGTACTTTCACAGCGATAGCGTAAAACAAGAGACTTCTTCACATCCATTGAGATGATAGACAAGCAACGAGACAAGATTGCAGGTTTGGTGCAGATGGTTTGGCAACACTTTCCATGAAGGTTATTTTCCTTCCTTGTGACTACATAGTAATAGTAAAGCATTGTAGGTACGTAGAAATGTATCTGACATTAAATGGAATTAATGTAAGTGGTAAATGTCATACAGGTCTTTATCCACTTCCGTCTGAAAATCCCAACCTCCCCCATACCAAGTTTCACTTGTGTAATATTCAACCGCTAAATAGTTAATGTAACCATAATGCAAAATGTTGCCAAATATGTTTATGAACTTGACTGGAAAGGCAGATGGGTAATCTTTGTACACCACTAGTGATTAAGTGCTAACCAGAAACTGTAATGGCACAGTAACCCATTATTCATGTCTCCAAAGTGTAACCTACCAACAGAAAAATATGAGATAAACCTGGACAATCTTTAGATCTATGAATAAGGTAGCCATTATGTTAATTGCTTAAAATGCTACTTTTTGTGAACCATCACAGTGAGCTGTCGATAAGCTATTTATATCCATGGCAGCGTTCCCACATGAATTAATGATTCAAGCCTTTTTAATTATTTATTGTCATTGAGAAACATGTTTTGGTTGGCTTCCCACGGTCTGGACACTTTGCCTTTGAAGCATCCACCTGTGCATTTGAGTGTGTGTTCTTGTGTGGATGTCCATGTGTGTATTTACATGTCTACGTGTTTGAGAGTGTGTGTTGGAATACCTACCATTGGAGCTGTCAAAGCAGGGGGGAGGTTGTGAGGATGGTTCATTCATAAAAGACTTGCATTTAATTATTCGGTGATGGGGTGGCGTCAGAGCCCTGGGGCGAGGGCCAGGCACAGGGTGGCTGTAGGAGATCACATCTGAGCCCTGTGTCACATCAGAAGCCCCTCTAGCATCCCCGCTCGCCTTCATTCACGCGAATATGATTTCGCTCTTCAAAGCCGACACCTCAGAGAATTTTCCACACAACTGACATGTCAATCCCAGTCTAATAAACCTGTTTTTGCAGAGCGAGGCTGAAGATACTTGATATTCCTTCCAGGGAGTAGTCCAGACTCCAAAGACTTGCTCTAACCCTTACTTATTAAATCTTCCGCAGCTATCATCACACACTGGCGTGTTTGTTGTCAAGGTTACCAGAAGCTATTGAAGTGTTGGATACAAACAAATGGGTTTTCACCATCTGCATGAAGGGCTCTTAGTATTCCTCTCCTTCACATTAGCCTGGAAGGTGCTTCAATTTGCCCTCTTGACCTTAATAATTGGCTGCTTTTTGCACATTTAACCTCCTTACTGTCAGGTACTTGTGCTAAGTGTTGTGTTTAATGGAACTAGGCACATTGATCTGGCAGAGGAAGCCTGCCCAGAGCAAACCTCCCTCCCTGGGCTGTCTGCAGGGCTGTTACCCTCGGACTTAAACTCCAGCTCAGGTGTTGTCACCGATCCTCTGCATGTGTGGACCTGTGGATGTGGTTTGTTTCTCTCTGGGAAAATGTTGGATTTAATTTGAAATAGAGCAAGTCATTGCATATGTTTTCACCTTGATTTGGATCCCACAGTAGAAAAGTCACCTTGACTTTGGGTATTTGGTTGCAGGCTGGTGGTTTCTTGCCTATTCCTGACTTAAATGTTTCATCTTTGATGTCACTTTAAGCCCCGCCTCCTCTGTTGTGGTTGGTTGGTTGAGCACTGTTCCATATTTCAGGTTTCTTGAGGTCCTGACTTACAGCCAGATAATGTGTGTGTGTGTGTGCATGTGTGTGAACAAGTGTGTATATGTGTGAGCGTGTATGTGTGTTCATGACAACTCACCTGTTATAGACGGCATGTGAGTTCTCAATTTGGTCATACAACTGAATTACACACATGACTTGACTTCAGGTGTAAAGGGGGCTCAAATATCAGTTTGTCAGAAATTGAATTGAAGAAATCTTGAAATAGGACCATCATGGAAAAAACGAATGGCTTGTCTATGCCCCTGCATGCAAGGCCCATTAACTGAGAGTGGGAACACAATCTAGATCCCCTTTTTACTCAGGCAAAGGGCAGTTTCATGATTAATGTATCATGACCAGTAATGAAGGAGAGCTGGGAGGGCAGTGGTGAGGAAAATATAAACCAAAATACTTTTCTCTTGTACATCCATAAAGATACTATTTTAATAGTTATTATTTTACACAATTATTATTAGGGAAACTTGATTCGCTATGTGTAATAATGTTAAGTGTTAAATTGAGACCTAGTACTAGCAGAAACTCAAATAGTATCAAAACACACCGTATCAAATAGTATCATCCTGTGAGCAGGAAGTGAGCAGTTTTGGTAAACGTTAGTATAATGTGTCGATCCTGCCCCTAGGTCACATTGGAAATGCAGTTTCAGGTAAATTCTCACCGGCAGAATGTAGAACCCAATGCTGTAAAGCACCTCAGGAGGGCTTTTATCAGTCTTAATGTTCTCTTTGGAGGATATCCTTCACTCAACACGTCCCATTGAGAGGAGCCGCTTGACCGCAGGCAGAGGCTCCTGTATCAGCCTCGCCTCAGGGAGGAGGAGGAAGACCATTAGTCTGACCGATGGGCATCTTAACCTTTATGGGTTGGTGACCACAGCATCACAAAGCGTTGGACAACCAATGCCGTTCCCTGAGCAAGGCAGTTTTTTTTGCACTTGTTTTGTTATTAATGCCCAATGTTCATAATGGTGTGGGTGTTGTCAGCACATTCGGGAGGTAATCGCTGTCTTGCTGCACACACAACACTCCGGTTGTTTGTGTTGTGGGATCCTCCAGGATTCTTGAAAAGGCCTGTCCAGCAGTTTGCTTCTCCCAGGCATACATGTTGGAGACCCTTCACCTCTACACAAACATGACCGTGACAGACACTGTCTCACTCCATTTCAACTGGTCCTCCATCACTCCCGCCGGTGCCTCCGTCTCACATTTATTTTCCCGGCGTGAACGAAGGACGCGCGCTACCCCCTTCCTCCAAATGCAATATCGTACCACCACTCACCAGCCACCCTGCAAGACTCTTTGATGTCAAATTGATACTTTAGTGAACAGCCCTTCATGATATTTGGTATTGCCAGGCAACAAGAGAAAGGCTGCTCCTGTAAGACACATCTGAACGACGAGAGGATGGTTAGAGGACAGTGATGGTTGGTTGCAGGGGTGGTTGGGGTGGGGGGGATGAGTGGTTGGGAAGGAGAGGGGGATGGTGGATAGTATTAACCATAATGGTGCTGCGTGATGTAGGTAGCTGTTTGGCTTGCCTCCAGACAGTAGAGTAAAATTAAAGCCCAGAAAATCGGATTATGAAGTCCCTGGGGGAGGGATGCCTGGTAGCCAGCAGATGAGAGCTCATCTACTCCTCGCCCCGCTCCACTCAGCTCAGCGAGCTCGCTGTTGGCTGGGAGGCCAATTTGTTAACAATTACTGCTCGTTAGTGAAGCTTCCTGTTAGCGAGTAGGGGGTCCCACCGTTGATATCGTGGCCAGGGTCTATTGTCTTGTAATTATCACAGTTTGAGAGAAACCAGCGGTTGATCCATCTTCTCTGAAGTCTCCAGCTTCTCCTGATTGCCAATTTGTTGTAGAGTCTCCATTATCGTAGACACCTGCAACGTCTACTTAAAGTTTCAAATAAATTGTTTTTTTTTTCTTTCTTCGACCAGTCACGTCGCGTCTCACTAGGGAGGGGGATATTCATGACCTCAAATATGGAATCACACGCTGCTGTTGTCACACATGCCGCAGTGCAAACAGTTGTATCTCAATGACCTTTCTGTTATTGGCTTTTTCCTATTGCCTTCGTATATGCAGTCAGTACATATTGTAAACACACAATTTGCGATTCCTTTAGCATACCTACTCTGGGGAGAACTGTTGTACCTCAGAGAGAAACACACCCTCTTCTTCCTCCAGTGTGGGACGTGCACCACACTAGACAGGCTATCGGTGAAACACCTCAGACCACAGGTGGGATAGTGGCAGCGAGACGCCTGTGATCTCTGTCCCCTCGGCGAGAAAGGCCGCGTAAGCGTTGCTCTGCCTTCTCCGCGGCGATGCTCACACAAAGGAGCTCGCCGTGTGACTGCGCCTCCGTCTCAATGAACCAGCACTCCGGCTCTCACACCCCCCGCCCACTTCAACAGTCCCCTCCCCTTGCCCATGCCTTCCACATGAATATGAAGCAGGCAGACTGCGTCATTATTCATGAGCTGGTGTCGGCGTAGTCATGTGCACCGAAGCTACGAGGGGGAAAAGGGGGAGTGTCTATGCGCGCGGGAGCCACAACTCCAGCGTGTGTGCTTGAGAGAGGAGAGAAAGGGAGAGAGGAGAGCAGAGGAGCACCGGCTGACACTGAAAGCGCTACTATTACTACGGCTGCCAACGCTACACTGCTGAACGCTGAAGACATTGCTCTCGTCAGAGACTGCATCTGTTTCACGGGAGATTTTTCTGTCCCTGACTGGGGGTTCTGAATGCCCGTTTGCCGTTGTTGACACAAGTGTGTAAGAGTGTGTGTGTGTGTGTGTGTGTGTGACATGCCCGCTAAGGAGTGACTGATGAGAAGCGGTGGCCAGGTCTGGAGGGTAATCCCCTGTCCGTACCACTGCTCAGGGACTGACGCCAGGCATTTCCACGACGACTATAATGGGCTGCAATCTGTGCACTTTACAGAAACGAGAGGAACACTACAAACTGCTGTATGAGATTGCCCAGGTGAGTGGAGACTCTTTATCGTCTGAAAGTGATCTTGTGTGCTGTGTGGAGTTTCCTAACCCTGCATCTCCGCTGCTGTGTGGCTGTGAGATAAGAGGAGAGGAGAGAGGGGGGGGGGGGGAGGAGGAGAGGGAGAAGGAGGAGAAGGAGAGGAGAAGGATGAGAGGAGTGTATGTATACAGAATGGAGGTGAGGATACAACAGGGAGGGGAAGTGTGTTCCTACCGTGTGTTTACCAGAGCAGCAGCTGTGTTGGCAGTGGATGAGCATGGTTGAATCGCCCACCAGGCTGAGGGAGCAGGTGGATTGGACAGGGATGCTGAAGCACACTCACCTGAGGACAGGACACACCACCTGCCGTGGGGCTCTTGGCTTTTCGATCGAGTCATGGTTCAGAATGTTCTAGCTTGGACACGGTCTCCCGTTTTATTACAGACTGGTGAGATTGATTGTTTAGGGTCAGGGCTGCTTGTTCTGTCCATGTCTTTTGTGGAGGGTGGTTTAGAGGTCCCAGTCAAATAAACGTTGTCTTGTACACGGTGTCTTCAGGTGTTCTCGAGGAATTCGGTGCTGTCTTGAGAGTCATGTTTCTTTCTTAGAGTCCTAGACACAGTGTAGATAAACACCAATGTTATGCCAGTTAAAGTGATTTGTTATCATATAAATGATATGTATCATATGGTGTTAGTATTTTTGTTTTTCATTCATTTATTCATCAGAGCAGACTGAGTCCATCTCAAAAACATCACGATGATGTAACTACCCACCAATATCTGATTACACCCAAATATCTCCAATTAAAGTGCCCGCCAGCTTCTCTTCTCAAATCCTTCCCCACTGTCTCCCCAATTCCCCTACGTTCTTCCCATCTTCCCCCACTCTCTCCTCCATTCTCCCCTACCCTCTCCCCCAGTCTCCCCCTGTCTCCCCCACCAGCTTTAGTCTCATGACAGGCTAATAACTGAGACTCTCAGAATCTCATTGAGCAGAGTAGTGCTCAGCCAGCCTCTAAGAGTGAGCTCTAGCTGGCTTGACTTCACGCCACCGTGATCACAGCCTCATTAGCCATTTTATACAACCATCCTGTGCATTAATTAGACGTGAAATGTCTCTCTTTACCCTTGTGAAGAGAGAAGAGGAGAGGGGGAGGTTAGCTGGATGTGTTAACCGCTGCCTGTGGCTTTCAGCTTGTGAGAGACTGGAGTCACTGTAAGACTCAAAGGACGGCAATTGTCAATGGGTTTGGCTTTTCTGGAACGTTTGAGTGGGTTTCGGAATGTGAAGAGGGAATACACAGGCTTCTCATCTGCTCTATTCAGGCAAGCCTAGTTCAGCTTGTCCAGCCTGTACAGTGCCATGACAGATGTTGAGAATGCCTTTGTATGGCATACTCGGCTCGGTCCCAGTCCTGGGAGAGGAGCATAGCTCTTCTATAGTGCGGCACTCTTAGCTCCAGGTACTGCATGAGGAGAGTGCTGACTCCACGTCTCTACATCCAGCAGAAGGACGCTGTGTCCACCAGGTGTGTCGGTCCCTGTGGAACAACCAGCCTGTGCGCTCGACTGTGGAGCGAAGCCTCCCCTGCTGTATGACAAATAGGCTAGCTCAGCTGAAGCCCTCAGAGATCACCCCAGGGAAGTGCGGCAGCATCAACACCCCGCTATCTGATCACCACTTTCGGGGAGACAGAGGGAGAGAGAGAGAGAGAGAGGGAGACAGAGGGATAGTGTGGTCGAGAGAGAGAGAAAGAGAGAGACTTTGGAAGAGAGAGAGAGAGAGAGAGAGGGAGAGAGAGAGAGAGAGAGAGAGAGAGAGAGAGAGAGAGAGAACATGGTAGAGAGAGGAAGAGAGATGAAGAGTGTGGTAGAGAGAGAAAGAGGAGAGTAAGGTAGATGCAGAGTGTGGTGGAGAGAGGAAGAGTGTGGTATAGAGGGGGAGAGAGTATGGTGGAGAGCGGGATAATGTGGCAGAGAGAGAGATTGTGGTAGAGAGAGAAAGAGAGAGATAGGGTTAGGGTGAGTGTGGGAGAGAGGGAAAGTGTGGTAAAAAGAAAGAGGGAGAGAGTGTGGTGGAGAGAGGGAGAGTGTGGCAGACTGAGAGAGAGATGGAGGGATGCA
This sequence comes from Hypomesus nipponensis, assembly GCF_054491055.1. Classification (NCBI taxonomy): domain Eukaryota; kingdom Metazoa; phylum Chordata; class Actinopteri; order Osmeriformes; family Osmeridae; genus Hypomesus; species Hypomesus nipponensis. The sequence continues at coordinate 6,555,215 of NC_140374.1, read as the reverse complement.
GGATTAGAAAATCTAGAGTGAGAAAGACGGATTGAAGTGGGAAAGAAAGGCGGAGGGAGAAAGGGAGTGCTTTACCGTTCCTGTCAGTCAGAGGAGTGGGTGAGAGAACAAAAGGGGGGAGAGAGTTTGAGATGGAGAGAAAAAAAGAAATAGGGAGGCAGAGAGATGGGGGGACAGAGAGCGTGATGTGGATAGTGGAGAGGGAGAACAAGAGAAAGCGTGTGAGAGAGAAGGCCCAGATCCAAACAGAGGGAGAGTGAGATACAGCTGCAGTCGAGAGGGAAAGTGAATGTCCTCTGGCCGGCAGAGTGCGCTCTGTGGGTAGGAGGTGTGTCAGTGGGTCTGTTGTCATTGGGGGACTGAGCAGTGGAGTATTACCGCCTCATAATCCTACACGCCTTCTCTCCCTGTTTTTACATATCTCTCTGTCTCTCTCTCTCCTATCTGTCCCTGTCTCTCTCATCTCTCTGTCTTGCTCTATCTCGCACACAGTGACTCTCCTTCTGTTAGTTTTTATTTGTTTTGTTTTCTCTCTCTCTCTCTCTCTCTCTCTCTCTCTCTCTCTCTCTCTCTCTCTCTCTCCCTCTCTCTCCCTCCCTCTCCCTCTCTCTGTATCCATTTCACTTGCGGGGACACATCACATGCTGTCCCCCAGTGTGACTGTACTGAGCATGTGTGTGTGTGTAGATGTAAATGCAGTGTGTTGGTGCCAGGTGTGAGAGGTTGCCCTTGCTGCAGGTTGATTCCTGAAGCAGGAGTCAGTCACGGTGGTTGGTCACCCTCCTACCTCCCTACTCCTCACACCCAGAAACAATTTTGACACCATACCTGTCTGCCTGACCCCGCTAGCTGTGGGGGATTTATGACTTCAGCTTTCACTCTCGCTCTCTGTCTGTACTCTTCACTCCCTCTCTGGAAATATGTTCACCTTTCTCTGCTGGGCGGCCAAGCTATCGCGCCAAGCTGACATTTTTTATTTATTGTATCAGCATTTGCTAACTGTGGGGACGCAGGAATTTTGGCTTGCCCTTTTCATTCTTTCACTTATTTTTTTGACTTTGCGTACCTGTTTTTTACTTGACATACATATACTTTGCATACCTGTTTGCGTTCCTGTTTTTACTTTGCATACCTGCATACCATACTCTGATCTGCTTTTTACTCTTTCTCTGTTTCCTGTTTCTTTTTCTTCTGTCTCGCTTCTTCCACCCCTTCCTTTATGCCATGAATACACTCAATTCTTTAATCTTTCCTCTCATACATGGACTCCATTTTGTATTGTGTTAAGAGTACATTTGTCTCATCCCATACCTCTAACCTTCCCTGAGGGATTTCTGAAGACAATGGAATACTTTTCTTGCTCCATGGCCTCACACAGTAATGCAAATCCCTTTGTGTCCATGGTCTTCCCTTGTGAGTGTCGCACATTGTCTGTGTGCTACTCAAACTCAGCGATGTGTAGCTCTCCAGGGCTAATTAGGACGACCGCAGATGTTGATGAGAGAAGCACTGTAGCTTATCTTAGTGACATGGCTAGATATGGGGCCATTAGCTTAGGTAGTAATCTTCCCCATTGCGATGTATGGACAGTACGATGTATAATGGGGGTCCGATGGCTGAGCGGTTAGGGAGTTGGGTTATTAATCAGAAGGTTGTTGGTTCGATTCCCCGGCCGTGCCAAATGATGTTGGGTCCTTGGGCAAGGCACTTTACCCTACTTGCCTCGGGGAGAATGTCCCTGTACTTACTGTAAATCGCTCTGGATTAAGAGTGTCCCAGTGAACATAACTCCTTTATAACCAAGAGGATAGTCAGCCTAACCTCTGGGTTTGTGAATTGGATTTCCAGACCTTGAGGTGACGCTGATGTGTCACCGCTAGGCTACACCAACAGCTAGATGCTTCTACCATAGGACTAACAACAATAACTTTCTTTTCACCGCTTTGTTTAGTTCACCTCATTCATCTTTGCAGTTCTTTGCTTCATAGGACAGAGTTCCAAGAATAGACAGCGGAGCCCTCCAGGTGGAGAAATGGAATTGGAAGTATCTGTCGAAGTCAATGAGGCTCAACTGGGCCTGTTTACTGACTGATGCATATAAATGAGGGAGGACGTCCACCACACGCCAGCCCACTCAAAGCAATCCCTCAGAAAATCAAAATCAAAGGGTTGTTAATAAAGAACATTGTTAGCCGTGAGGAACCATAGCGTATGAGAGTGTTGTGATGCTGAAATATGACCACTCCATCTGTGGTTCCCGCTCTTAGCAAGCCCGTGCGGAGGTGTCGCTCGGCTGAGAGGAAGTGACAGAGCTGAAATGAGGCAGAGTTGGAATTCATGTGCGCCTGAGGTGAAGGACGATTCCCAGGAGCTCCATCCTGCATCCTGCGCAGGAAGGACCCCAGCATGGTGGAGGGAGAGACGCTTGTTCTTCTCCCTCCCTCGAGTGTTGTCTGTGGGCCGTAGCTGGTCAAATCAAATCAAATTTATTTGTATAGCCCTTTTTACACGCAAGCATGTCACAGAGGGCTTCACATACGCCCATAGAACTGCCCCTCAACCAACCTAAACCCTCAAGGAAGACAAGGAAAAACTCCCAGAAAAACTCCCAACGGGAGAAAAAATTGAAGAAACCTTGGGAGGAGCAATTCAGAGAGGGATCCCCTCCTCCAGAGACGGTTGGTAAGAGAGAGGAGCAGAACACAAGCTAAACATAGTCATACAATGTCAATGGGTTTTGAAACACCAAAAATCCATTGTTCGGCTCTATAGACGTTGGATGGGACCTGGAAACTCGCTGTTGGCCGTCATGGAGACTGGTTTCCGGTTGACGACCTGGTCCAGCGTTGGTAAACCGACGACCAGGCAGGTCCTGACAGCTCAGACCCCCCACACCACAAGGGATGTGGTGGCACCACAGAGCTGTTCTGCTGTTCTGCTGATGGGCAGTCCGCCATTCAGAGTATAGCTCCTGCATCACTCCTGGCTTAGCCTTTCCCGAGCAGGACACATCGGGTCAAGAGGGATGCTGTGAAATGCGAACCCATCCCTTATGATAACGATAAGAAGGCACGTGGCACGACGAAGATGTTGTCTGTGTGTGCATGCGTATGTCTGTTTGTGCATGTGCGCGTATCTATCTGGGCGTGTGCGTAGGTGTGTGTATGTGTGTGCACGCTCTCAGGCATTGTGTGGGATGGTTTTTTATCGGCACCGGCTTTTGAACTCTGCTCCCCTCTCTCCTAACCCCCTCCGTATCTCCCGCTCTATCTCCAGACTGTTAGCTACAAATGTTCTCATCCATCTCCCTGTCCCATTACATTTTTGTGAATGATGTCCCTCAACCGTTGAAATTGATAGGAAAGAACAAAGAAGGGAGGAAAGACAAATGTACTGCTTGATTGATCTCGTGTCCACCCTGGAGAGATTACGCTGAAATATAATCGGATGCCGTCCTCCCCTTTCGCTGGGAATACCTCGCTCCATATTTCTGGCCGTCTCCCTCCCCCATCCCCAGCTCTAGCTCGGCTTCGACCCTGCATGTTTTTATCACAGCGCTGACCGGCCAGGCCTACCATGTTTGATTGCTACACAAATGGGTGTCTGCTGACATCAAGACATCTGCCTCAGGAACTCCAGACATGGGAAATGAGATCAGTGATATGCTGACTAGATCTTCTTCCCACTTTGCCTGTTTGCGTTTGTGAAGCAGCGGGAGTATTTACCTCCTGCCTCCAGTGGCCCCAGCGTCTTCACTGCTCACAGACTGATTCAGACACTGCAGTGGGTTACATAACCCCGGGCTCACACTGAATGTAGAAGCAGGGACTTCATATTCACATATTCACATGATGCAGTCCCAGACCTGTGAACCTGGTAGCTGTTTCCTAGTGAGAGTATAGGGAGCAGCTGTTTATACCTGCGGTTCTGTTGATCACCTGTGTCAGGTGAAATGAGACCGGCGTCATGTAAATGTGGGTGACGCCGTTGGTTAGCCGGAGCGGAAACATTGATGTGGAAGACGGGAGACGAGCGCTGGCAAGTTTACGACCCGATAGGAAGTCAATGGGTTTTTATCAGTCAGTCCACTAAATCTCGTTCGGGAGGAGCAGCGAGGATTTAAGAGGCAGTTGATGAACTGACCTTTTGCTTTTCCGTCTCTTTCTTATCCCAATAAGAGCTATGCTGACCTTTTCAGCCATGTATCAAATCCCTGGACCTCCTCCAAACCCCTACACACACACACACCTCACCCCCTTTGACACGACTGCGAGGACACTCTTCAAAATGAGTTTTATCGCCTCCATCCTCTCTCCTCCACACACATCACTGTCATCCCTTACACATGGGACATGCGGGTTACACCAAACAGCATATACCAGTCACTTTTGTGTCTACGCTTCTTTGGAATGACAAATCTGTTTCTACAACAGTGTATTTTAGCTGTTTATCCCCATTGTGTGGTGGTGGTGGTAGGGGGGGGTGTAACCACACTTATTGATGCCTGCTCCACCAATCCGAGAAAACGTCTGATGGCGGGATGACATAAGTGTGGCGTCATCGAACGAGAGGGACTGAAACGAGAGACTCGTCTTTAAACTCATCACGGCTCGGCGCTTTCGTTCAGATCAAAGCCACTCGACTTCAATCAGAGAGGAAGAGCAACGATGGAAATGAGCCACGTGACTGAGTGTCTCAATACTTAATCCTGTTGAACTGAAGCGTCTGTCTAATGAATTGATCTTGGTGGAAGATGAGTCATAAGTCTTTGCGTGTGTTACAGCTAGAAATGTCATGGCACTGTGGTGCTTGGGTTGGGAACCCTGTCTGGCCCAGTACTTTGTTGCATCCATCTCTTGAGGTAAACATAAATCACAAGATTTGAGAGAGATATTGTTCCTTGTTTTAACACCGATAGGCTCATTATTAATGGTGGAAGGCAGGAACACTTACTGCAGCGACTTCTCATAAATGACATTTTATGCATTTCAAAGAAGCAATCTTCTTCGTTTATACAGCAGCATAAATCTAGCACTCTCAAGCTAATGAAATACATGGTGTGTCTCTGTGTGTATGTGTGTGTGTGTGTGTGTGTGACACTAGTCCCAACAGCTTGGGCATCCCTCTTTGAACATTAGCTAAAAGGAAGAGCCATGGGATCTTCCCAGGAGGGTGTGTGTGTGTGTGTGTGTGTGTGTGTGTGTGTGTGTGTGTGTGTGTGTGTGTGTTAGGACTCTCAGTACATCAGCTGTGTGTAGGCAGACTGAAGGACCCTCATTAACTCATTACCATATTCTCAAGGAGACATCTTCTGCCCCAATTAAAATAGGACTCCACTCGAGGAGACGAGAGAGAGGCACCTTATTGTAGGACTCTACACTGAGAAGGGGCAAGGCCAACAGTACCTCACCACACAATGGCCCAGGTGGGATGCTCAGTTCAGAGAGTTGTGTTAGCGGTTATAGTCACTTTCTGAGGTAGATGGTATGGTCTTAATGGTCCAAAATATGTTAAAACTCTCTTCACCGTGGATTGTACAAGGTGTGCAGTGTTAATGCCATTCAACGGATTCATATCCTGTTAAATGAAAAAAATACTCTTTTAGAGCTAAGACTTGAGTCTGACCTTTTGAATGGGAAGTACAGAGTTCAAACGAAGGGCTGTTGGTGTTTCACACTCATAAGAATGATAATGAAAACAAGCGCTCCCTTTGGTTGCACTCCAAAGGGACAGACATACCTGGGTGTCGCTTTTTGTGTGTGGCTGTTGGAGAGTGAGAGACGAGGTCTCTTCTTTTCATCCTTTCACACCATTCGTGAAATAGGAGAAGACACAGAGGAATACGGAGGACCAATCCTCCGCTTATCTACACCGCACAATGAGCCGGCGTCCGTTTTTCCCCCGCGCCTGGTCTTCAGATATCATCTCCCACCATCTCTGCTGACATTTGGAGAAATGGGACAGTGTCAACCGAGAGCTGCCCATGTGATCCTTCGTCGATAGAGGATGTGACAAAGTAGTGTGCTCTTCCTGAACATTGTTTGTCCCTTCCCTTCCCCCTGCTCTGCCCTGGCCCCTTGGCTAGCAAGGCGTTTTTGCATTATGTTGGTGTGAGGTGGCTGGGCATGTATGTGTGTGTGTGTGTGTGTGCGCGCGTGTGAGTTACTACTTGTGAATGTGTACGAGAGAAGGGAATGTGTCGACACGTGTGCATGCGCCTGTGCGTGTGTCTGAAAGGAGTGTGTGTGTGTGCGCATGTGCTTGCGTCTGTGTGCCCGTGTGTGTGTGCGTCTGTGTGCCTGCGAGTGTGTTTGTCTGGATGAGTGATGCTGAGAAAGGCCAGGAGATCAGGGGGGGGGGGGGGCTGGGAAACACAAAGCCCTGGTGAAGCAGGCTCGCTGGGTGTCACTCCGCAGGTCAGCAGGCTCCCCCTGTGGCTCCTCTGATAAGCCCGCTCTGACAGGAGGTTGATGGGAAGGGTGACACACACTCACACCTCCCTGCTCCACAGCCCACATGGCCAGGCCCCCGGGAGGATACCATAAGAAGCCCCATGAATACAGACCCTGTAGCCACATTAGCATTCGAGCATCCACAGCTACCTCCTCTCCACAGAGCCGTCTAGACATGAGAGCCCATTATGAACCACACCATAGTCGCCACCTTCGTCCGGCAAGTGGTGTGCATTTGAACGTTGCGTAGAGGGACTACTTGTCGTATAGTGTTTGTATATGACTGAGTGTTTCTACTCCGTTCAAGTGAAGGTGAGTCGAGGCAGGGCCATTGTTGGTACTCTTGTCACACTGACACACTGACACACTTCCATAGACATTTGTTTTCTTCAGTCATTTTTCGATGAAACCATCACGATGGCTTTTTGACCCTTCACTATGAGCCGTCACTATGTTTATCAGCAGAGAAAACCCCCTAAATGTTTTTATTTTTACCTGAAAATTAATGACTTTTTCCTAGAATGACCCCAACACTAGAAAAGTGAAACGTTTTGTTCACATTTCCATGAAAGCTGTATACCACTAGGGTACAAAGATTGTCTTGGGGGTCATTTTTGACCCGGCAGTTATAAAACCATTATACACACCACAAAAACAAAAAAAATTGACACACATACGCACACATACCCACACACACATACACTCACACGCATATAATAAGATAATTACATTATTTGTTATTTATCCGTGTGCAGATGCAGTATCTCCCCTCCCTACATGACTCAGGCTCACAGACAAAATAAAAACAATTTCAGACAGACTAAACCGAATTTCTGACTAAATAAAAATGTCTTCAAAGCATTGTTTACTAATGGGAAATGCAGTCAGAGGCTTCAAAAGTCCTGCAAATGACAGTAGCCCCAGTATTCTTTGCTGAAGCCATGACTGCACATTTCATTGCCCAACAGGTTTAGGGTCTCAGCTCTCAGATCTACAGGTTGTAGATCTGATATTTACATGTATTCATTTAGCAGACGCTTTTATCCAAATGTTGTTAGATGTCCAGAAGGAACAAGAGTACAATGATTTAGAAGAAGAGGTATCTGAAGAAGAACATGGGGAATAATACTACCCAGAGCATGAAGCAATAATACACCTGTACTTCTTTAAAGAAAACAGTTATAACAGGTCTGCTGTAATAAAAATGACTAGTTGTCAACTGATTAAATGCAGTCTTTCTGCAATGTGAAGAGGCAAAACCCGCATATTCACAAATGTTGTGATGAAGTACAGGTTGTTTTCTTCATGCAAAAAAGATTAAGAGTTTAAAATTCAAACAAGCTGCTTTATTTTAGGGGTTTGGTGAAGGTGGGTCATTTTTTACCCTTAGGACAAGGGGAGTGTACAGAATGTTAAGACAACACGAGGGTTAAAACTCCAGGCTTTGTCCTGTGCCAGGTCACAGCCAGTTGACCCGTAGCTTACGACTCAGAGTATGGAAAGCTATTTGACTAGAAGAATGTTCTACACATTAATCAGAAATGTAAAGACCGGAGCGTGTTCGAAAAGCCAAAGCCTTCACATTCGTCCAAACGCTTCACACGAGACACCCCAAAGCTTTGAACCAGACACATATTCGAGGCACACTCCCATAAATATTCACCAACATCCTAGTGCTTTCCAATCTATGTTGATCTTCATACGGGGAATAGACCCATTTCACAGCCACATGACTCATTCCTCTCCAGTCTCCTCAAGATCGGAGGTTTTTCTTCTCGATGGGAGAGGCAGGCTCCTTCGGGTACCGTAGAATGGTTCTCATCTCCCCCGCAGTGCTGCAGTAAACCAAGCACCTCCTACACACCAGAGGCTCTTCCTTCCTGTGTCTTTCACATACGTGGACGCACACACACACACACGCACACACGCACACCGCACCCCACCATGCACATACACGCGTACGCCAAGCTCTACATGCGCGCGCCCACACACACACGCACACCGCACACACACACGTACGCCACACATCACACGCCCATACAGGCACACCTCGCACACATACAAATGCACCATGCTGTGGACACACACTCCTGCGCGCACACACCAAGTGGCACACATCGCACGCGCACGTACATCACACACACATCACACAAATACACTACACACACACACGCTACACCCACAGGCCCCCTCTCCCTCACAGTCAGAGTCCAACACTACGACAAACACTCTGATACTGTGCTGAGCATGGGCCCACCTGCTTCACTCGTCTCCTGCTGTGTTCGACTGTATCGCATTGTAAAGCGCTGCGTCCAAAACCGTTTACATCTCGTTATTTAGTAGGATTATATATAATCTATGTGCTAATATGGTATCAGGTCATATTATGTAATCCATTTCATCAGTCCGTTTAATCGTAAATTCTGAGGAAGCCCTGGTCATGTGATAATTACAGTAGACCAGTATGAAATGTGAAATGTTATCCAAGTCTCCCTCTGTGGTCAATCTGTGCTCTGTTTCAAAAACTCTACCCCTTTGTGTGTGTGTGTGCGTGTGTGTGTGTGTGTTTGTGTGTGTGGGGGGCGGTCGTGTGCGTGTGTCATGTGCATGTGTGTTTCGTGCGCGTGTGTGTGTGCCATGCCAAGGGAGCGCTGATTGGGAGTCCATTAGTGTAACCGGAGCGTCTCCCAGCTCGTCATTACCATTCGGATTGTCATCGTCCATGTCAGCTCCTCTACTTGGCCAGCGGTCGCGCAATCCTGAGGGGAGTTTCTGGGAGCCATTGTAGCGCTAGCAGTTTAAGTGCGCTCCACAATGCCACTCTCAGAACACCCATTTGAGCAATGTCCAGTCAGAGTCAAAGTGAAACTGAAAGCCAGGCAGGTGTTTTGAGTAAATATTGAAGCGTTAGCTACTTCCTTCTAAGCGTGAACTGATTGAGTAAGGTGACGTTGACATGGCAAGAGAGACTAACATGATCTCTGCTGTCGGTTAGTTGTTCTGCAGTAGAGAGAGTCACCACAGTAGATTTGCAAACAGCGCTTTGCTCGAAGGCTGCCTGAACAGCCTGGAACAGCCTGAGGGAGACAAACAGACATAATCAATGTGAGAGAGACTGTCTGTCTCTCCATGTCTGTCTCTCCATGTGTGTTTAGACTGTGCGTGCGTGTGATAATCAATAGAAAAATCTGTTTTAGAAAGAGAGATGGGGCTTCCCTCCACCCGGGGCAGGGGATTCTTCATCGGAGCCCTGACAGAACGCTCTAAACGAGAGAATAAGAGAGGAACTAACTCCCTTAAGAGCCTACCATGTGTGCATGCGTCTGTTTTGCCCGTTGGTGTGTATTGACCATTAGTGTGTGTGTGTGTGTTTATACACCACTAGTCCATCCCATCATCCCTATCCAGGTGTCTGCCAGATCCTCCCAGCTCTGGGGAGGGATTTGTACTTTAGGACCAGGAGCCCAAAAATATCCAGTGTGCTCGGCAAAAAAATCAATCATGTTTTCTCTTCTGTGTTTAGAAATGAACTCAGGGAGTTCCTCCCCCTCTCTCTCTATCTCTCTCTCTCTCTCTCTCTCTCTCTCTCTCTCTCTCTCTCTCTCTCTCTCTAGCTCCCTCTCTCTCTCTCTCTCTCTCTCTCTCTCTCTCTCTCTCTCTCTCTCTCTCTCTCTCTCTCTCTCTCTCTCTCTGTCTCTCTCTCCTCAGATAACCTCAGTGTTTGCCTCAGGTGAATGTTTTATAGGTCAACTTATGGCAGGAAAATGGGTAGACCAATACTCAAATCCCCCTTAGCCTCCTAACAGTTGTCTCCCATTGCATGATTGCTGTGCAGCTTAATACTCTATCTCCAGTGTTAGCGTAGCATTCAAACCAAGCTGTTGTGGAGACACCAATTTGATATACTTCATAGTCGCTGCTGTAGGGTAATTATTTGCTGATGGAAAATAATCTGTTTGCATGATTACAAGGTGACGTTTCCTGTGAGTGAATATCACTTGAGGTGCTCATTTGGAAAAACTGAAAGAAAGAATGTTTCTTTGTAAACACTTTTATGCTGCCACAGCGAGCTAGCACAAATGGGTATATTAATGACCATCATTGGACCTGCTGCTGGGTGAACCAGTGCGCTCCTTTTACATGAAATGACTGTGGACATTGTTTCTTGGCCCTTTTGACCGAGGGTCTAAGAAACAACTGTAGATTGGGGCTGCATACAGTGCTGAATGTAGGCCTACTAACCTTGTCCTATCTACATAATCACAGGAGATGGGCTAAGCTAGAGTAACCGATGTTAGGCTGTTAGTATCTACAGGATAACTGGGGAGTTAATGTTGTAGGCCAGATAGCTGCGGTTGCTATTAAATTCAGAAAAAAGCGTTACCCTTTCAAACCACTAGGGGGCACAAGGTTGAACTCCATCAAGTCATGGAAAACATGAAAAATCAGGTTCTATGACCTTTCGTGTTGAGACATTTTTCTTATTTACATAGAAACATTTGTAAAAGTGTTTGACTGCCGATGTGAGCGAATTGTATCAGCTTCAGCTGAGCTCCTAACAGGTTGCCCAACTGCTGTTCGGGAGCAATTTGCTCTTGTCAAATCACTCCAACATGCCAAATTCCTTGGCTGTTTAAAGACAGATTTATTTTCTATTCACAATATGGTTAATATTTTTATTTGGTCATACTAATTGTCTGCCTTCTCCTGTTTTCCAAACCATAGAATTATCTGGAAAATCACAGTAGAACAGACGCTTTGCTCCCAAGCAATTGTGCTCATCTAATTATAACCCCCCCCCCCACACACACACACACACACACACAAGCACGCACACACACTGACTCACTGCCTCCCTCTGCTTTCCAATAGCAGAGAGCCATTTGGTCTCATTCTAGTGTTACATTGGCTCCACATGGAACAGTGGGTCTATGCCAAGCACCGGCGTGGTATAAACGAACCTAATTGTTCTACCCTCAACAACATATACACACACACTCAAACACAAGTACATGCATGCACTCACACTTACACACACACATGCACTTTGCTAAAGTTTTTGCTGATCCAGCATATATATATATCACCCCCCTATTCTTCTGGTGAGACCTCATGAGTGGGGTGAAGCAGCAAAGAGGCCACTGGTGGGTGTGATGGCTGAGATCGGGACAGACACTACCTGGTAATGAGGGCAGATTTTGTCTGGTGCCCCGGCAAGCCCCGGCCACAATTTAGCATCTGCTATTGGAGGCCAGAGAACCGAGAGACATTGAGTGTGTGCGTTGGAGAGGTACAGAGAGAGAGAGAGAGAGAGAGAGAGAGAGAAAGAGAGAGAGAGTGAGAGAGAGAGAGAGAGAGAGAGAGAGAGAGAGAGAGAGAGAGAGAGAGAGAGAGAGAGAGAGAATAGAGACAGCGCGTATGTGAAAGAGAGAAAATAGAGAGATTGTGTAATAGGTGTGTAAAAAGATAGTCGGTGTGATAAGACAGTGTGATAGAGAGAGAGAGAGAGTCAGACAGAAAGAGACAGACAGACAGACAGACAGAGACAGACATACAGAGCCAGACAGAGACAGACATACAGAGACAGACAGACATTGAGTCTCATCCCTAGAGAGAGAGAGAGAGAGAGAGAGAGAAAGAGAGAGAGAGAGAGAGAGAGAGACAGAGAGAGACAGAGAGAGACAGAGAGAGACAGAGAGAGACAGACAGACAGACACAGAGACAGAGACAGAGAGACAGAGAGACAGACAGACATTGAGTCTCATCCCTACCCATCGTCCTCCAGTATCCACATGTCCAGGCCTTGTGCCCAGGCTCCATTACCCCCACCCCTTGCACCCGAGGCGGGGTAGGCGAGCAGCTGCCACCCTGATCTGGCCAGAGGCCCCCCTCCTATCCACAGCTAGCAGTGACCTCTTTCTCCCTCTACAGCAAACTGGTTGACAGACCTGACCCTCGTGTCCGACCCTCTGTTTGCCTTATTAGGATATATGGCCTCAATGTGGGTTCTGAGTGGACGCTTAACTGCCTGCCCATGATTGGTTGATGGCTGATTAAAGATTAATGTTGGCTGATCAATTGTAGGAGGGCCAACTTCCTAGACAACAGGGATCTGGCACCATGATTGGAGCTTATGTACACACCTACGCAAATACACACACACACACACACACACACATACAGGCATCATCCATTCCGTAAAGACAGGGCTGTAAATCTGCCTGAGAATTAGCCTGTGTGTGGAGACTGATTGGTACTCAGCAGTTTCTCCCAGGATGGAGAGCAGACGAGGGGACCCTGTCGTGAGCCGTCCTTCATTACGGCCATTAGTCTCAGGAACCCAGGCCTGATGGGGGTGGCAACACTGAACCCAGCCAGCACAAACACATGTGGTTGGGTGACCTCCCTAAGGGTCCCTATAGCAATGCCTAACAGCGTGGCCTTCCTGCAGGCACAAGAAACTTGCACCCACAGAAACAGATACGAATGCGTGCAGCCCGCACACTCACAAACGGTAACCCCTGACAGTGTCTTCCTCGTTAGAGTAAATATCTTTCTGAAGGGATGCCAAATGAACATATCTGTAAAGTGCCACCTCGAAGTCTTTGTGTTCATCAACAAATTGTTGCTCGGGAACTTTTGAGAAGCGCCAGAATTATTCATCAGTTAGTTTGTGTCCCGCTTTAGATCTCTTTATTCGTACTTGTGCGAGCCCTTCAAACACCAGTACCAGGTGTTCGCAATCAAGATGGCATTGTTTGCCTGTGGTTGTGTGCCTTCAGAATAAGCAGATGTGCTTCTTTCTCATTAATGTAGATTCTGTTGAGGGAGCCAATGCAACAGTTCATTTCCTTTGCAAACCAGTTTATTCGTTTACGTGGCAGGTAAACATGTTTGACAGGCCTTTCATTGGAAGTGGACCCCCTGGAACAGATTTACTGTAATTATATTGGGGGACTAATGCTATTAACAAAAGCTAGATCCTCTTTGTGGTGTATGGCTGAAATTATAGAAATTGCAGTCTGGTGAGTGATGGACCTGTATCTGAATTGAAGTAGATACAGCTGTCGCGCACAACATATCACTAATAAAAGTGAATCATCATTATCCTCAGTGGTACTCCACAATGCAGCTTGAACAAAGATACTCTCATTTAGAAATATAAAGTAACAAGACACAAACATGGGGTTGTAGAATGTCCACATCAGGCTTGTTTTTATTCTCTCTCTGCCTCCCTTCCCCTCTCCCCCTCTGTCCCTCTCTTTCTCTTTCTAAGTGCAGCAATCTTTTCACCCAGTGAGACTGAATGACAAACATAATCAAAGGAAGCACATTTGAGAGTAATGAATCCTTCTCTCTCCCCCCTCCCACTCTCCTCTCTCCCTCTCTCTCCCCCCTCCCTCTCTCTCCCCCCTTACTCCCCCCCTCTCCCTCCCTCTCCCCCCTCTCTCTCCGTTTCCCCTTCTGTCTTCCTGCAATGCACAGGTAGTTACAGTATTCATTCGTAATATGACAGCGGTGGCTATTACTTCAGACTTTTCCCACTGTGTAATCAGGAACATTTGAAACCCCTCAGAGGACAGTGGCTCCCATCTCCTTGAATCAGATCCCATTTTTCCCTCTCTTCCTTTGTTTGTTGTGGAGAGATTAGAAGAGGCATGAAAGGCGTGGAGTGAATGAGAACGACACAGATGTTGGTGCGCCTGGCTCCACCCTGACGCTACCAGAGCGAGGCGGACAGAGGAGGCAGGGAGTCGTGAAGTAGATTGATTACGCTTGTGATCCAACTCCTCAGATAACGTCCCTCTCTCTGACGGCGCGTTGTGTTCCCGGTCTTTACACGTTAAGATTATCGCCGGCGACTCATCACGGTCTCATTGTTAATGCTGAGCCTAATTGAACAGCTCTACTATTCATTGGAAGTTTTGAAGTGCTTGATCGCGTTCACTGCTGCTGCGCATCCATCTGTCGGAGTGGGATTGGTTCGCAAGACACGCTGTCACTTTGCACCCTTGGGTTTTTATATTTTTCTTTTGTCTTCCTTTTAGGAACTGAAGTTGAATTACTTACCAAGCACAGATGGGAGACATGAGTCTATGTTAATCTGGCCAGTCTTGAAATTGGTAACATACAGGGTTTTGGTCATCATAGTGAGTAGATGGTCTTGTTGGAGACAAGAAAGCAACCATTTGACTCCATGAATTACGTTTGTAGACCGTAGACCGTGCTTGCTTGTGCATGGCTCTAATTTTGGAAACCTTTTGTAGTTTCCTTCACGCCTCAGTCAGACACGGACGTTGGTGCTCTCGTAACTCTGATGGAAGAGTTCATTAGTACATTAGTACTCCAGTCCCTGTGACTTGTAGTGAGTGCTGTGCTTTCTCTAACTTCTCTTATTTGCTCACTCAAGACGAGTAGGAATAGAAATAAAAGAAAGTGAGTGAGAGAGCGAGCGAGCGAGCGAGCGAGAGAGAGAGCGAGAGAGCGAGAGAGCGAGAGAGAGAGAGAGAGAGAGAGAGAGAGAGAGAGAGAGAGAGAGAGAGAGAGAGAGAGAGAGAGAGAGAAACCGAGGAGTCCACTCACTTCATAAAGCGAACACTTTATCAAACAGCAGCCATTTACCTGTCAGTCCACCCCTCATCTCAGAGTCATTTCCTGGCCCTGAATTAAGATGTGAAGACAATGCACTGGAGGAGCCTGGATGGGATATTAGCCGTCCAGCCCTGGGCTACCATCACAACTGCCTTTTATATTCTCTCTGGAGTCGGCTGGATTGACTGGAACTCTTTGCTACCACTCCGTAGGGCAATTGGGTTTTCTGCTCCTTCCTCACATAAGGCCTTTTTGAGGTGGTTGACATTTGTGATGGGACACTAATTGCTCTTATGGCTCTGGAGAGAGTGTTAAAAACAGCTTCCAGCATGAAGAACCAAGAGTTACAAACAATATGTCTTTGACTTTTTCCTTTTCATTTCTTCCCTATTTTTAAGTGTACTGTGGCATCCAGTCTCATGAATCCCCACCTCACCAGGCTACCAATTACTGCTTAACAGGCAGATCAATGGGAAGCCACAGGGGTCTAAGTGACCCATCAAACAGTCCAAGCTTATTATGTTGGATGTTAGAGACTCACGCGCCACCCTCTGACCCTACGGCCCATCTCCCTGCTGCTGACATGAGCACAGCACAGGCAACAGTATGACTGTACCACAGAAGGAGGTGTTTGAGTGTGTGTGTGTGTTTCTTTGTGTGTGTTGTGTTTCTTTGTGTGTATGTCGAGGGAGAGATGGGGGGGGGGGGGGGTGGATTCAGACATGTCTTTGTTGTGAGTGCGTCTGGCATTATGTAAATAGTGCTTATCCAATGCTAATTGCCTTCACTGTGATGTGCTTTAAGTGCCAGGAATTGCATATTAATGTGAACGGAAGCTACTTCCCCAGCTTTTTAAATCCTCTCCCCGGTTGTTGTGTGTATGGCAGGGTTGGCATCCACTATGTCACAGCAGGTACCGTCTGTTACCTGCACTTTATCCAAACACAGCCCAGGAAAAACAAGCTCTGTTTGTGTGGGAGAAAGAGAGGGAGAGAGGGAGAGGGAGAAAGAGACAGAGGGAGGGATGGAGAAAGGGAGAGGCAAGAGACAAAGAGGGAGGGAGAATGAGTGTGAGAGAGAGAGAGAGAGAGAGAGAGAGAGAGAGAGAGAGAGAGAGAGAGAGAGAGAGAGAGAGAGAGAGAGAGAGAGAGAGGGGAGAGATGGAAGGAAAGCTTCTTGGGCAGCAGTTCAAAATTGAGCTCATCCATTTTGGCGCCATGTCTCTTTTGTTCCAGGATTGTTCTCACGAGGCATCAGTAAGACTAACGGGAATTTGTCCTTCTTTCTCTCCACTGTTCACTCTTAACACATACATAGTTGTTCCATGACAGTACCCACTGGTTTTACCCAGTCAGCATATTGATGGCACCATTATATACATTTACATTACAATTAGTCATTTAGCAGACGCTCTTAACCAGAGCGACTTACAGTAAGTACAGAGACATTCCCCCGAGGCAAGGAGGGTGAAGTGCCTTCCCCGAGGACACAACGTCATTTGGCACGGCCGGGAATCAAACTGGCAACCTTCAGATAACTAGCCACCAGACTCCAATCTACATTCATTTTACGCCAGCCTGGTCATCCTGCTGATCTGCACAGCATACAGCTGCAACCATTATCACTAATCGTCAAATACTCCACTCCGAGATGATCTCAGTCATGTACTCAATTCATGCTTTCATTGAAGATTCCAATTTGGCACTCTTTCTTCAATTAAAACTCATTTTAAAAGTATAGCGCTAAACCTAAGTGAAGAAATGATCTGTGTATCTCTCAATCTCTTTAACGTATGTACTCTACATGTGCCATTAACCTTGAACAAGCTGATTAGCTTAGCTCTTTTTCCTCCAGTCCCAAATCACATTTTAAATCCACAGTGGAAATTCATAACTCAGCTGCAATGGGATGGTGTAATTATCTTCTATTCTGCTGTAATATGTTAGTGATGAAGATGGAATCGTTTATTGATCTAATTTCATGCTGATGCGGTATGGGGTTGATCTTAGGGATTATACATGCCCAGTGCCTCTGAACAAGACCATGCAAGCACAATACGCAATTCACTGTCTGGGTTTTCTCAATGCATTGGCTATATTTCTCTGTGCATCATGAACTGACATCAGTAGTGTGTGTGCACAACGTTTCTCTCAGGTCAATGTGTTTGCAGATTGTGTGCAGATTGCCTGGGTTGGCCATCCATCTTCCCAAACCTTGAGGAAAGTTTAGGAACATCTGCTAAATGAATGCATTACTACACATTACCGTACATGACTTTTTCAGACTTACGGTATCACATGACTTTAGTCTACAGCTAGCCTTGGAGCACCTTGACTACTCTAGAAGTAGTTTCACACCAGCACAAACCACTGTTCCTGTGGATGTTGTTGTTGAAGGGTTCCTTCCCAATTGAGAGCTCAAGTCGTCAACTGTTTCGTTTAATTCCAGGATTTTTAACATAGGTCACTGTTGGAAAACTTTGCCCCTTTGTAAGGGTTGCCCTTGTATTGGAACAGTAATAATAGCAGTGGATAGTGGAGGTAGCCAATGAAACACAAAAGTAATTTGACAATGGAGATAGATGTTGAGTGTCTTATGCAACAGAGTGAGCACTACACTCAAGGTTGAGCTCAGAGAGAAAATTGGAGAAATTCATCAAATGTAACATGGACATAAACCTCGACAGGAAGGAGTGGGTCTTTTAATGTGAAAAATAGCCTGAGGGCCTTGCCCAGAGGGAATGTGTTTTATGTTGGTGAAGGGTTAAAGTAGGGCTGTTAGTTGTTTCATGTTGAGATGTTGGGGGGGGGATTGTCAGATTTCCCCGGTGGCCTCCTAGTTTTTTACCACAGTTCCATGTCATTGGAGCAGCGCAGAACTAGCCGAGCCGAGCGAGAGTCACTCACACTGGCTGTGCCGCTCTGTCTGGCTGGCGGTGATTGATGCAGTCATAAAGGCTTTACTGTAGCGGACCGCTGATCGTATTTTACTCTTGACACTTATTATTGAAATGAGACATTTAGGCGGACTAGGAGGAGGAATCCCAGTATGGTTCTGTCCTGGATGTGGTCGAGGGAGAGACACTTCTACTCTGCACGCACGGTGGCAAAACCACAGCTTTGGGAATTACCTTTGGGATGGATTCAGTGCCTCTTCTCCATTGAGTGTTCCCTGTTTTGTTTTTGAACCTGAATGTTGTTTTTTCTATATCAAAATTCAAATTGGTTCATGTGTGTGCTCAACAACGGAGTTGACAGTGTGTTGTGAAGGACTTCAGCTGTGTCTATTTGAGCATTTGGCTTGATTGAACCGGCACAGAATCTGAAAGGGGCTGTCTTCCTCTTGCTCCAGTGCCATTGTTGTCTAGCCCAGGCGGGAAAACACAGACAATATGGCTAGCCATCGTCTGGGACCTTTATCTAAACAGCCGCTTCAACCTGAGAGGTTAGACGTAATGTGGTTTTCTCCATGGGCGAGCGAGGGTTTTTTCTATTTCCTATGCACCGCTGTGTTGTCCTGCGGTTCTGTTGTGCCTATCTATGGAACACAGCTGTTGAGGCCCCACTGTCCATATCTCCCTGAATCTCCTCTGGCAGTGTGTGGACACGTCCTAATGCAGACCGCCCTTGACGAAGCTCTATCTGAGTTCTCCACACATCTGGCTTGGGCCTATCGCTCTGGGGCCATCTTACCTGCTCCATGGGGGAATGGATCTGGGGCCACGGATGCAACAGGCATGTAATCAACGGTTGTAAGCGCCTCGCTAGGCTCACGAGGCCACATGACATACATGCTAGTCTCTCCCAGACTGCATATGTTTCAAACCCACCAGGTTGCCACTCAAACCAGCAGGATGTAAAAGACAGTGGAGTTAGGAGTGTGAGTGTGCAAGCTGCCAGTTTTGTGCTAAGAAAAGCACTGGTTACGATTTACAAGGTGACGTACACTATCTTCCTACTGCAGAAGGAAACATTTTGGGCAAATGTGGTTTTGGACTGGCTTCAATTGAACCATATTCTTTCAATCCAAAACCCAAACACATCCACTTCAAACTCATGTCAGCTCCCACAAATGGTAAAGTACAATTCATAAGACACAGCATGCAAACTATGAAATTATGTATGCGGTTAATTAGAAAGCCGATAATGGTACATTAGAGCATGTTGCCCAGAGCGTCTTTCCCCTCCCACTTCCACCCATCCATCACTGGATCACAGATCCCTGCTGGCTCAGATGACTTTCCGCTCCCTGCTGCCTTACAGCAAAAGACGAGTATGGCACTCAGAAGAGGCAATAGCAGCAGAAGCGTCAGTTGACATCTTAGCGGATAAAATAGGTTCTACTTCACTACTACTGTCACCACATGCGGCCTCCAATCTGTTAACATATTGATGGAAGTCGGTGGTCGATACTGACAGCGGCAACAACCAGAGGAGACTGCGCTGTTTCCTGGCTCCCTCAAACAAGCATTTCATCTTGAAGTAGAATACTTTAGGACACCTATATTGGCAGATGTTGCTGGATGCTTTTAAATTCCGTGGGAATACACGGTTTTCATAATTGTTGGGAGGACGTAAGTTAGTGAAACTTTTAAATACTTTCAGGTGTAAATTGGATGTTTTTTGGGGCATTTCTGCCTTTGTTATTTTTATGGTGACAAAACAGAAGGACACCAAAGGCAGGCAAGAAAGGGGGGGGGGGGGATGACATGCAGCAAAATGCCCAGGCCAGATTAAAACGCAGGCTGCTGCGTTAAGGTTTCATATGGCACACGCATAAGCTGGTGAGCCTCCGTTGCACACCCCAAGTTTGAATGTTTTGAGATTGGTTGAATATAAAATCTCAATTTTAGTTTGTCAGTAACTGTCACAAAGAGAAATGTAGACACATAAAATGGGAATTCATCCACCTCTGTTTCACTTCAGTAATCCAGTGTATTGCTTTTTTTGGGAGAGAAAGCTGGTGGCTGTCTCGCGGGCTTGAATAAAAACAGCATCCTTTGCTGGCCACAGCTGCCACGTATCCATGTGCAAACACCGACAGATGTTCCACGCTACAGCCATTCTCTTCCCTCGTCCTCTCCTTCAACCTCCAGCCATCTCTCACATGGTTTTCACTTGGAACAAACAAGACTGGACAAGGAGAATAGAGCACCATGAATAATCACTATTGTTTGTTGCTCCAAACAATAGGAATAATTTATGATGTCTGGATTTATGTGGAGTTCTTTGAGCTATGTTTGGGACTGCTTGACTGCATGATTTGCTAAATATGTTTCAGCCTTTGTCTACCAGTGGGTGTGACTGAATATGAATATTGAGCTTATACACGTCCTTTGTGTGCACCTTGGAGAAGGATGTATGTGAATGTAAGCAGACTAATATCTCTGTGCTGAAATCGTACGAAGTTGGAATGTATGTGAATATCTGACAGAGTCTCAAAGTTTGTACAGCTCATAGAATAGAATGCATGTGTTGATCAATCATAGAGACATTTTAAGAAAACTTGAGTTTATTCTTAACTCTCCTCAAGGACAGACCTATTTGAAGACACCCAATGTCTTTGTTGCCACCCTCATAAGGTGCTATGAAAGACGCTGGTTGATGTTCTTTGAAGTGGGAAATCCTCTCAATCTGATGACGGTCCAAGGACTCTGTCAAAACCAAAATCTGTCTCTTGATGTCTTTTACCTTGTTCTCCTTTCGGCTTCAGATGTCCTTTTATTGTCTGGTGTGTATTCAGAATCTATTGCCCCAACCCAGACGAGCTAGGGAGCTGCATCTACTGAGCACCACACTGTGGGACACGACAAGGACCTCGTTAATATTCCTATGTTGATTGGGGATTATTTGTTCCATCTGGTTCACATGAAACCATAGAGTAGCACTAGCCTGCACCTTCTGACGAGGTTCCCCTTGTTCCATGCGGCTGTGCTGCAAGGGTACACACAGCGAGGTTGGGAGCAGAGGCAGGGCAGGCTACACCAGAGGGAGGGTTGGGAAATGTGATCATTTTTCTCCAGGACTGTCATACACCATCGGCAGCCTCATTTGTCTGTTCCTTTGTCTCCACCGGGCTCCTTGTTGTAGGATTAGACTGCCCAGTCAGAGAGAGAGAGAGAGAGAGAGAGAGTGAGAGAGAAAGGGCAAGAGAGAGAGGGGAAGAAAGACAGAGGGAGAGGGGGGGGGGGAAGTGGAGCATAGCTTTGACCAAGCTAGCTACAGTATATGGGCTAATTATTCACAGTCCCCGTTTTTAGCACAATGCTAAGAACGCTGCAGAATAAAGCAACTGCTGACGAGTGGCAAAAAGGGGAAGAAATCAGGTCTGCAGAAATAGAGGGGAAAGAAGAAAGGGGGGCCTGTTTCACATCTTGAGGTTCAACAGGAGACCCGTTGGCCCACTTTACCGTATCTTTCTGGTGATTAATGAAACACCTTTCACACAAAGGTCACACTGGGAACCAGACCAGGACTCAACACCGACTGCAGCTATTTATGGCCACTGTTGTGGTTGAGAATACATTGTGTGTTTGTAGGTCAGACACCACCATGGCTGCCATAGCTCCAGCTCTTCACATTCCTCTCCACCTGTCCTGTCACCTTTCCTCAAGGTTCTTCAGTCCGGCCGGGGTTAAACTCATTTTTAGGGCATTTGACTCTCGACCTGAAGGTTCAAGGTTCAAATCCACATCTGAATGTTTCTTTGGATAAAAGTGTCTGCTAAAAAATGATTTGTTGTTACATTATTAGGTTATAATGTTCTTACAAAGCTTGTAACGTACACTGATGCAAGGTGGCAGATATCAAAGTCAAGATGAAGTTCAGAGCTCTCTGCTTTTCCTCAGTAGGAAACGCTCAGTGACCTACATACTGTACATTATGAAGTATATTTTGCTCATAGATTCATCCAGTACAGGAACCCCCGAGGACTGATACAGAGGAATAAGTAGGTCATTTTGTACAGTATAACTCTAGAGGACATATCCGAGATATCTTAGAGTTAAGCTTTAAACTTTTGGATAGTGCATACTGTCAATATCCAGACAAACTCTCTTTTCTTTAGTTTCCATGTTATCATCCCAACCCATTTCCAACAACCGTGGTCTGCAAGCACAATGCCACAGTCCAAAGCCATATTTGATTATAACTGCCAGCGAATTGTGCTGCATGTTCCCTTTTCCGTGGTCTATCTAAATTATAATCTGCGATGTCATATTCATACCAAGCCGCATTCTCTGAAGTAATTCATGCCAATGGTTTCTGTTCCAGTCCAATTACTGGGGCTAAATGAACCAAAATATTTTTTCCATACATGCCTTGCAAATGTTCTCTCCTCCGCCAGAAAATAGGTGAGGTCTGGTTCTGTTTCACTGACCCTAAAGATTTACAAACTTGGTGATAGACCATCAAGGGCCACCGGTGTAGAACCGAAAACTTAGCACATACATTTGTGAATGTTTGGTAGTGTTTTTCTTGGGTGAGGTCATATAAGAATGAATGTTCTGTGATTCCTGTACACTGGTCTGGGTATCACATTGACGTCACTCAGCAGGTCCAGTGACTCAGAGAAGGAGTCATGGTCACCAGCCTGTAACCATCTGATTGTCCTGCAACCTAGGCTAAACAATTCTGGCTGTTATATCCATCAGTTATAGATTTCCTGTAGATATTTTCTCTATTTTATGATTGAAATCTACATTTATAATAGACCAGTAATTCCCAACCTGTGGCCCTAATGCAGGTGGGTGGCCAAACAAATTAAAACTAAAATATCTAAAATAAATACCAACATATTTATATATACTGTTGGTAAATGATGAAAAAAATGTGTACACATTTTTTTATGACATTTTGCCTTTAACTCTTCATGACCGAAAGCCTATAGTTACGCTTGGCACGTTAACTTGAGTTGTGCATCCACCCACTTCAATATAGCAGTTTCCTATTTAACTTCATGTTATGTGTAACTATTGGAATGGTTGTATGCAGGCTACCTCTCTTTACAATGTGTGCTTGTGGCGCTGATGGACACTGCCTCATTTGATCGCTCTAATAAATGTAGCCGTGAAAGCGAACTCTTTGGCTCCCGTGGTGTTGTTAAACATGTGTGATAAGAGCAAATTAAGTGAACGGATGTGTTGGGGGGCCCGCAGAAATATTTGAGCTATGCAAGTGGGGAGCGAAGCGGAAAAGGTTGGGAATGGCTGTAATTAAAATAGCCTACCATATATATATATATATATATACATATATGTATATATATATATATATATATATGTACGTGTTGTAAATCTAATTAATGCCTACACATGATTACACAATGAGTTTATGGCGTTTGCCATCATTGCATAACACCACTGTATACCCATCATCTTGGATTGTTGATAGAGGGACTGTGGCTTCCAGACAGGATACAGTATATTTACTGACAATGGATTGTTATATCTACACAACTTACTGTATATATCAAGGACTATCTGATGTCTGTCTATTATTAGGGTCGATCTTATGTCTGTTCAATTTGTATCTGATGCCTGTCTGATGTTAGGGTCTATCTGATGTCCTTGTCTCTGCTGCTCTCCAGGTTAACGGCAAGAACCTCTCCAAGACCAGCCACGATGAGGCAGTGGAGGCCTTCCGTAGCGCCAAGGACCCCATCGTGGTGCAAGTCCTCAGGCGTAACCCCCCTGGCGCCCGCGGGCCCCCTCAGGAAGTCCTGGTGGTGGACGTTTGCACCCAGACCGACATCACCTTCGAACACATCATGGCGCTGGCCAAGCTCCGCCCTACCACCCCTCCCGTGCCTGACATCTGCCCCTTCCTCCTCTCTGACAGGTACGTAGAGGGGAGATGCGGTTTAGAGCGTCCTGTTTCTGTTATTACTGCACAGAAGTGTTATCAGAAGCATAGCATGCTTGGAGGCTTTAAAGAAACACCACAAAGCTATGTTTATTATTCATCCAACTTTAATCTTTAATCCAAACCAATTATGTGGAATTGGAACCTGCAACCTCTTGATTTGCAGTCATACGCTCTGAGGTCACACCACACCACTGAGCTATACCCATCCTCTGTAGATTTTACCCTGTAGGTGGGATTGACATTTAAGATGCATAACATTTCAGAGTCTCATCTAATGTTATCCTGGGGTTTCCTCGACAACAAAAAGAAAGTTGTTCGTTATTTTCTCTTCCTGGGTTTTGTTCATATTCTATTCATCTCAAAGGAGAAGCTAACTGTGAACAAGACAAAGTTTAGCAGAGGAATATCTGGGTTTCTTCTCCAGGGAACGATACATTGGAGCATTATGTATTCAGAGGCTTCTTTTACACAACGCTGCAAAGTTAATTGAGACTATGTTGTAAAGGAGGGTGTGTATTATTAGATAATTAATTCCACCAACATCCCATGGATAATAGATTGTCTTGAATTCATTTTAATTTGGCTGGATTACATTTGGAGCTCCTGCTGTCATTCACAGATCAGATGTGTAAAACCTGTCATAATGGTTCATTTACTATACACTTTTATCCCAAACAATGTACACGGTGGGGATTCAAACCAACACCCTCTTGATCTACTGCCAAATGCTTTACTGCAGAGCTATCCAATAACGGAATGCCACGATGAAGACATGTATCTGATGTTGTGTGGCACAAACAGACAGAACACGGCTGACCAGCCACAAGTGTTCAGTGACTCCACACACCACCTGACCCTTACATGATCCTATGTTCATGTATGTTCTCTTGACCATAACTCTGCACAACCACCCACAAGCCATGTTTGTAATAATTGTGGCTGCTTGGCATATCCATTTGGTTTCATGGAAGGTTTACAAGGTGATTAAACCAAATGGGTCTAATAAAATTTGAGGCAACATAGCCCAGTGTTCGTTCACAGGCTAGTTATAGCCCTAGGCCGGCTCCAAATGTAATCAATGTGTCCCATAAAACACACATTCTCCTGTCTTCATCTGTGATCAGGTGCGCAGGCCAAGATACATCACGTTTTATAGATACAACAAATGTTTTGTTTCCCCCTCTTTGAGACAAAGACCGTAAAGTCTAGTAATGGTGTTCCGTGCTCACAAACTCTCAAAGTTGTTACGATGTGTAATATTGTTTTGCCCAGAGTATAAAGCATTTGGACATTTACCAAGCCAATTTTGTCACCAGGAAAGTGATTTGGGAGAGAAAAGGGTTTGAATGTGATCGTTGTAAATACATGAAAAGGATGCACTTCAGAATAATAGCAGAATCAAGTTTAACAGTATGATCAAGTCAATGTTGTGAGCAAAGATTATTGTGAAATTACCTTCCTACCATGCACTAATAATAATGTTTTTTGCAATAATATTAGATCTGTAAGCTATTTTCCTCTGCGGTATTGGCTGAAGTTTACAAAGACAAAACGATGACTGAAGTGTTGAGTGTATTAAATGACTGAATAGACTATGATTAATATGAGGGAGAGCTTTTATCACCCAGACAGAACTACTGCTGAAAGCACTTGACAGGCCCTTTCTTCCTGTCTGCCTTGCAGACCTAGTTACTGTACAAGACAAAGGGAAGGATTCCCTTGCTGTCACTTCCCCCATGTGTGAGAGCGATTGTGTTTTAGCAAAACCTCCTCTTATAATCGCTCTCCCTCTCTGTCTCTCTCTTTCTCACTGTCTCTCTCTCCCTCTAACTCTCTGTCTCTCTCCATCTTTATCTCTTGCTCTCTCTCTTTCTCTCTCCATCTCCCTTTCCCCCATTGCCTCTACTCCTCCCCCCCCCCTTCTCTCTGTTTCCCCCCCCCCTCCCTCGCTCTCCCTCTCTCTCGTTCTCCTGGCAGCTGCCACTCTCTCCACAACATGGAACAGGAGTTCTATGAGGGGACAGACTACCTCTCCACCCTGCCGGTGGACGGAGAGAGGACGGAGGAGTTTGAGTACGAGGTAAGGCTTGATCACATGCATTAATAGAAGCTGATACGCTGACACACACATGCATGCACACGCACGTGCACACACACACACACACCCAACCCCCACTTATTACACCATATCTTCTAAGAGGTCTTTATAAATCAGGGGGCAGGCCAGTTATAATTGACTCCACAGGACTCTCCCAAGGGAGTGCTGGGACACAGATGATAGGCCAGACTCCAAGTAGCCGCACACGCACGCACACACACACTTTACTGGAGTCCCCATACTGCTGATGAAGAAAGTGTTTTGTCCGTCTCTTCATAAACGGAGTGACTGAGTTTTAATAAGTATTATCAATCTGCAGATTGGGAGAGAAAACCAGACCTCTGACAATAAATGACACCGCAAGACCAGGCTTAGGTCTCAATCATGTCTCTCTCGGCTCTGAAGGCCGGAGGACCATCTTTTATAGGGCACAAGAGTGTAAACATAGATAGTGACAGTCAGGCAGTATTGACGTTACAACAGTCTCAGAGAAAGAGATTCACAGCTCCCAACACATGACCACTCAGACTAGAGTTCATAGTTGTAGCTCTCCTTGTAGTCATGACAAGGAACATCTACCCAGTACTTTCTCCTGATCTCGAACATCTATTAACCCTGACACATAGACACAATCTACTCTTATTAATAGCAAGTTTACATGAGGAACACACTAACTTGTATCCAATAACTAGTTATATTGATTAGTGAATAATGTAAGCACACAGAAAATTGCAATTTCTTCCGCACTGCAGTACAACTTTGGGCCATATTGATGTGGCATTTCCATAATATTAATGTCTTAGTGATTACACATCTTCTGGAAGTTTTGTTAGCCAGATAATTGGTTTACTCACAAAAGGTGTTTGTGAAGGTGTGTTAAGGAGGTGTTGAAAAGGAACAAGCTTCAGGTGGTCCTTCCATGAGCACACCACTCTGCCTCCATCTTCATCTGAGCTGAAATAACAAGCAGGTGCTAGGGCAGACTGTTGGCTTAGCCTGACAGATGATGTCAGGCTACTCACAATCTCTCCTTCCTCCTCTGCTTCTTTCTCACTCACTCCCTCCTTCTTTCTCTCTCTTTCTCACTCTCTCTCTTTCTCTTTCACTCTAACTCTCTCTCTCTCTTTCTCCCTGTTGTGGATGCAGATGAGACAGTCCATGATAAACCGTTTCCACAACCAACACATAGCTGTTTCATTTCAGAAACAACGCTGTCTCACACACACACACACACACATACACACGCGCACTCACACCCCCACTTTCCAGTCTCCTACCCTTTATTCCCAAGTCACTGAGGAGCAGGCAAACTGTGCCAGCCTTTGACTGATGTATGGTGATTACCTTCCTCCCTTTGTTTCATCGGAGAGTGTCTGAGTGCTCCCACCCTCTCCACACGAGCTGTTCCTTCCCCACTCTCAGGAGATTTGCACATCCACTTGTGTCGCCAGGGCTTGCCGTTCAACTTGCACAAATATAATGTATTAAGCTCTATATGCCTCATTTCTATTAACAAATCCTATTATGCTATAAGTGCCTTGGTGCCCGTACCCGCTGCAATTCATGCATGGGATGGTGTATTCCACGCTAACGCACCTTCCTTTACCATATGTCAACAGAGGAGGCTGGGGGTGGGAACTAGTTTGGAGCCAAAAGCCTCTCGCAGAACGAAGCCTGTTCCTTTTTTCATGGCACTGAGAGCTCAGAAATCACCTCAGCCCTGATTAAAAACCACAATTCTGGGCATTTTGCTGTTACATCGAAGGAATGAATCGGATTTTGGAATACACGAGGACAGTGATGGGCTCCTTTGGCCCAGGCTTAGCAGTGAGAGTCAGGGGTCGCTGGTTTTACCAGGAAGAAAGATTAAGAGAAACACCAGCAGTGGAAGACTCAATTGTTCTGTAATCCTCTTTAGATTATTACCTGTCACAGTGTTTGCCTCCAAATGGGTTTCCTACACATCTGCAATCTACAGTGCAAGCGCTCAAGTGAACATAAAGAGGCATGAAGATGTTTGTTCCGTGACACATGGGGACATCAGAGCGTATGTGACCTTGCTCCAGGCTCTAGTATACCTCCATTGATACCAGCTCCGGCTCCATCTACCAGTAAACATTGTGCTGCTCTCAGATAGGAGAGTGTCTATCCCTACTCTCTCTCTCTCTCTCTCTCTCTCTCTCTCTCTCTCTCTCTCTCTCTCTCTCTCCTTCTGCTCTCTCACTGCGCTCTACCTCTCTCTGTGCTCTACTCTTACTCCACTCCCTCCACACTCTCTCTCTGGACTCTCTCTCTGCTCTCTCTCTGATTTCTCTCTACTCTCTACTCTCTCCACTCTACGCTTTCTCAGCTCTCTCCTACCGTGTGCCTGCCATCCACACGTTTGTGACTGCTTTTTCAATTACTGCTAATCAAAGGCGCGATTATGATGACAGCATCCAATGCGCTCTGACGGTGGGCGGCAATCCCCCTCTAATCACGCCATCGCGGTCATTAATTTACTGTCAGGCCCCGTCCCCATGCGACGCTGCAATCTCTCGCCTCAGAGGCTGAGAGCTCGCCCGGAAAATGGAAAAGCAGAGAGGAAGGCTTCCGGAGCAGTGTGAACTTGTGGGCTGGATCAGGAGACAGAGCTCTTATCTGGAATTTTCACCAGCCTGTGTATGTGTGTAAGTGTTTGTGTGTGGGTTGTGTGTGTGTGCGTGTGTGTTTACAAGCCTCATGTTTGAGTGACTGTTTAAACATTTGGACACGTGTGCGTGTTTATGAGTGTGTATCCACTCCCGTGTCCTTCCGGCAGAACTCACAACCTATATCTTGTGTGCCAGGAAAGAGAAAGAAACATGTGTTGTAGGAAACAGGGCAACCAGGTGTGCTTTCCCTCTCTCTCGCACACCAACTGTTCCTCCAACACGCTGTAATAACAGCTATCTGTTTTCCCAGTTAATGTACCCACAGGTCTCCTGTAGCTCTCCCAGTCATTAATTAGACAGGAATTTCAGGCTGGTTCACTCATATAGAAATGGCACTCACACGTTCACTTGCCTCAGGAAACACTTGTTAATTTGTTTGGTGTATTTTTAGCTGCGGTATAATTCTTCCAGATATTTGGTTGATGTTTTCATAATGGATGGAATCAAAATCTCCTCAGAAGCCTGTCCATATTTAAAGATTTTGTCGGCTTGCAGTGGTGCTGTAACGTCTTTGTTTGGTTGATTCCATTATCAGTTGAGGTCTTACGGATCTGATTAGCAAGTAGAAGAATACTTATCAGTAACTGAATGATGTTTTCCTTCAGCTTTGTTCAGCTATTCAGCACCAATACCTTTTGTTCCTTTCACATCCAGGGATGGGGTTTGAAATTGTCATAGTTTCTGAGACAGTCAATTAAAGATCTGAGTTCCTGCCAGGTAGAGTGTGTCAGAAGAGATGACACGACACAGGCTTGACGACACACGTTTTTTTCGGACTGTATTGTTCACTATTTTTTCCCTCTTTGGGTGTGCTGGAGTAGCGCAATTAGGAGCAGCAGTAGGTCCCCAAACCAGGGTGCTCTTTGACTGTCCATCAGTTACAGGGGAGAAAAGGGGGGAAAGTGGAAGGGTGGGGTGATAAAGGGGTGGATGAGGGAGAGTGGCCAGTGGAGGGAGGGAGAGGGGAGGGTCCACACAGTAGAGCTGGAGCGGAAAGGCACCAGGTGGCTGTCTGTGGCATCTCCAGAGTGAGCCTCATCCTCCCTCATTCTCCGCCCTCCACTTTTCCCCCTCACCTCTTTCCCCCATACTTCCTCCCATCCCTTCGGTCTGTGGTCTGCCGCTCTCCACCTCCCCAAAGAGCTGACATGTCTGACACATGTAACCAGCCAAGCCACAGATGTCAGGGGAAGCAATGAATCTCTCTATTTCGTCTCCCAGCCCCCACAGTACCCTCCGGTGCTCACCCACGTCCTCCACCCTCCCTCTTTTACTCCTCCCCCTTCTCCCCTTCTCCCCTCTACTCCTCCCTTCCACTCCTCCTCCCTCCTCCAATCTTCCTCTCCTCCCGTCTCCCTGCCCTCCCCTCCTCCCTTCCTCCCCTCCTTCACCTGCTCTTTAAGAGCACCTACAGGAGGAGTTAGTGATGTGTTTCTGCTCTAATGAAGGCTTGGTCGAGAGGCCATTTTACACTTGATTGCCTTCGCCACCCTTGACATGCTGTAGGACTCTAGGGAGACAAGCTCTGCTGTTTGTTCATGTTGATGTTGTTGTTGTGCTTTCACGCTTCGATGTTGTCAGAGCAGTGTGTGTTCAACATGAAAGTAAAGCTGTAATTTACCCTGGTTATCAATGCCATGTGGCTAATGTACATTCGAAAATGTATAATACATGAAAATTATGATTATAAGAAACATTGTTTTCGGAAGTTATATGACGGACAGTATAGCAATGCTTTCTTGCCGTTATAAGAAGAATCCTGTCATTTTGAGGGGTGGTTATTAGGTGATTAGAATTTAATTTCATGGGCTGTTTTGGTAACTTTTGCACTATAATAATACATACCCTATGCATAAAGACCTGAAGGTTTTAAGTGTGTTTTAAGAGGCTCATGGGAAATCTGAGGACCAGAGACTTGAAAGTTAATAGCATTGCACTATGCACTAGGAGAAGAGGAATGTTTTAGTGTTTAGGGTTTAGCATACCTGAGTGAATATTAGCATAATTATTTACAAAATGTATATTCTAACGTCAGGCAAGTAAGTCAGTAAGATAAGCTAAATCCCTCAGACTTCTATCAAAGCACCTCTGATCAGGTGGCTAAGAAAGCGACTTTTAACATCAAACACACAGACCGCTCAGTCAAGCTTCAACCCTCTAAAGTCAATATGCTGCTTGAAAACGACTCATGCTGATATTTCTGGGTTCAGTTTTAGGAGACATAGACATCGACATAGGAGGATAATGCTAATGTGGTAATTGTTCCTGCCTGTGTTGTGAGAGTATTCACAGAATATAAAATTACTTAATGGCAAAACGTAAAAAAAAAAAAAAAAACGTGATTCAAATGTAAAACGTAATACCGTAGCCGGACTCCGGTCATTAAAAATCTATGTTTTTGCTTGTCGCTGACCAACAAACCCTCGCTTTCTTTGGATACCAGGAAGTGGAGTTGTGTCGCCTCAACAGCCAGGAGAAGCTGGGCCTGACTCTGTGTTACCGGACAGACGAGGAGGAGGACATGGCCATCTATGTCAGCGAGGTGAGACACAGTGTGCTGGGCCTGAGGGAACCAGGGTGGGAACTACAGGGGTTAGGTGTATGGTCATCTTTTAACCTCTACTCTCTTTGTGCGGGGGGCTACTGTGTAGCCTGGTGGATCCAGACTACCCTCCCCCCACCACCACCACCACCACAAGCTCATATGGATGTGATCTAGGAAGCAAAATATGCTTGCTGTAGACAGTCTACTTCCTTAGGGGGCAGTCTCTGTGAGGCCACCTGATCTTCACTCATGTGGTTTTCATCAATGTGTGTCATCTTCACTGAGTTTTCATAACAAATCTGGAAACTAGTGCTATGTATTGTTTATATATATTGAATAAAATGTGATTGATGCTCATCAGAAATCTCTGTTCATCCAGAGGTTTCAAAAGAATCAGTATTATTCTCCCCACCAAACTATTGTAACAATATAACAGAGGCCGAAAATAGATATGGAATGCAGATGTCTCTGAAGGTGAAGAAAATGCATGAATATTGTCACTTAAAAAGTTATGACATTTCATTTGAGTGTCTTGACTGGGAATTTACTTTAATATGTTTGCGTAACCCCCACATGAATCTACTCCTTTAAGGTGTGTATAAACAATATATCTATATTCATATTTTATACAGTATATTAAATCTGTAGAATGTGGTAAATGAATGCCCTCATTGCACTGACTGAATAGATACACAGTTAGCCTTTTATACTAATGGAAATACGATGGCAATGGAGAACAGAGATTCTCATGTGTCTGACTGACACAGTCTAGCAGGCAAGCAGCTTCCAATGTTTGTGCCCGCAGTCAAATGTTTTAGTTTCCCCCCTCCCCCCCTTGTGTTTCTCCCACTTGTTGGCAGCACGTACAGCACAAAGCTGTGTCCACCACTCTGCCCAAGTTGCTCTGCCTTTCGTTTGAAGTCTGTTCTGAGCCGCAAGGTACTTGCTGCTGCGCTGGAGCTGAATACAGATCGCTCCGGTCCATGCTTCCCGCCTGCTGTCTACTCAAGTGTTCGCTCTATAAAAAGTCGAGCCAAGGAGAGCATGGTGAATTCCGATAAGCTCTCCGTATGTCACTCCATACAAATTGTATTTGAGTGTATTTGATACTTTTAAGCACTGGGATTATGCATGTGTTGAACCATGCAGGGTCAGATAAACTTCAGTTGACATGTTTGCTTTGCAGTGATTTGAGAGCCCGTGTCATGCACTAAACCAAACTCACATCAACCAATAACTGTTTGATAAAAAATATCTATAATATTCCTAGTATTCATTGAGATTTGTGTGGCTCTCCCTGAGTAGTGCATAGCACAACCAAGACTTCCATGAACAAAGGCCCCTGGGAACAATCACTGTGTGTATGTATGTATGTGTGTAGCCTACGATGTTTTTCTGTCAAGTCCAAACAAATATGATTCCTCCGGCCCAGTCTAGCGGCCTCATGTCACGTCTAATGAATGCCTCTGTGTGAAGGACCGTCCTTTCAGGAAGATGGAATACAAGGGCGCGCCTGCCATCTCCTGAGATCTGCACTGATTGGACAGAGTGAAACAAACGGCCCCAGACGCCAATTGACTGGTCGTTGAAGGAGTGTCCTGCCTCCTCGTTCAGTATCGTTAGCCCAAGATAAAGCATGGAGGGGCTTGTGTGCTGTACAGGCTAACGTTGTGGTAGAATCCTTCACAAAATAGCTGTGGATGGGTGTGGATCATCCCAACAGGGAAATCGAAGGATACAAGATCCTGACTAGACCACTGCTTGCTCTACTTGTCCCAGACACAGGTGTTGACAAGTTAGTTGCGTTCATTTAGCTGCAAGTGCAAGTAAAAGTGGTCTTAATGGCAGACCAGGCACATCATATCACTTTTCTGACGGCTAAGGTCTTCCTGTAACCCTCAGGCTTCAACTATTCCCTATCCTCTCTCTTAAAAGGCATGATTCATTTGATCGGTCTAGAAGTGTTATACATTTAGTTCTCTGTTTAGTATTTAGTAAAAGTCTTTTCTGGAGGTCTTTTGTCCTCATAATATGGTGGACAGGACGCAATTGAAGCAGTAATGCAATCATTTGAAACATTTGATCTTTCATGGCACTAAAGCAATCCGTTTGTCGTCCCCGAACAGGTCGGTCTGAACAGTATCGCAGCCCGAGACGGTCGCATCAGGGAAGGGGACCGCATCTTACAGGTACCAGCGTCTATATCTGGTCCACCAGCTCTCCTCTCCCACCTCTCATCATCACAGTTGACAATAAACCCTTTTTATTTCCCTCTCCCAGCCATTGTCTCCCACTGCAAGAGCCCATTCATTTTTAATGGCCACACATTAAAGAGGAAGCTCAGCCCCCTCTGTGACGGTTAGCGCTGGAGAAATGTCCCCCTGGCTGTTTTAGTTACCGACTCAGCACCTCACGGTCTCTTTAAAAGCCTCTTGGTTAGGGATTCTCATCCCTGCCTACCTCCCCCTCCAGCCCCACCCCCGGGGCTACGAGTGTTATTACCCCTCAGTTCCAACCCCGGGTGGGGGTTGGGGCAGGCCCGTGGCCCTCCCGTTACCCCCTTAGGAGAGCTTTTTGCTTCCCGCTGGTGCGACAACACCAAAGTGCCTCGGCAATGGCCTGCGTGGGTGATTATTGTATGGGGTGTGATTCGCCGGCTTGTTGTAATCTGAAAGTGCAGGTGGTGGCTTGGGGAGAGGTGGTGTCAGGGATAGCTGCCGGGGAAGGAAGGCCCTGAGAGAGACGGGGAACAATGCTTGAGTGGAGCTCGTAGAAGCAGTTCCTTCAAGTAGAAGCAGTTCCTTCAAGTAGAAGCAGTTCCTTCAAGGCCCTTTACCGCTCTGCACTGGTGTGGGGATTTCAGAGCATATTTGAAAGGGCGCGTGTCAGAATGGTCCCTATAAAGGGAATTAGCAAAGGAGAAAAGTTCATTTTGTGATGATAGGTCTAATAGGGCTGATGTGCACAGACAGGTGAGGCTACAGAGACAGTCATTATGCCTGCAGCCAGGGGCAGGGCAGTGTAAGCGGTGTTTGGCGAGAGAGATAATGCCAGGCTCCACTCTAATTGTCTGCTGGGGTGTGTGTGCTGTGACTGATTGGGGCAGAGCACCAGAGGAGGGGGTGTTGCAGAAGCAGAGGCCGGCCCACACCCCAACACTATTATCCCCCAATGACAGCCCCATTACTCTGCCTACAAAAAGATGGACGCCCCCTGTCAGTGGCCAGTTAATTGTGTGCCTAGATGTATGAATGTTGCCGGATGCTTTCGTTGCAGAGACAAGGGCTTCTGCCAGACCACTGCCCTGCTTACAATCAATTCTCAGTCCAGCGTCTTTCAATAAAACAACCCAAACTGTGTGGACCCTTAGCACATGCTTACTGTATCAGCAATGGCTGTTTGTTTGTGTGTGCGTCTGGGTGATTGTGTGTGCGTGTGTGTCGTTCTCATCAGATTAATGGTCAGGACGTGCAGGACAGAGAGGAAGCTGTGGCCATGCTCTCCAGTGAGGACTGCAGGAACATCCTGCTGTTGGTGGCCAGACCTGAGATGCAGGTGAGTGTGGAGCAGGAGATCCTCAGACTCTCGTGACCAGACCACCGGCATGCCTACGGTGCGGGTCGGCCATCAGATGTCCGTGATCTGAGGCAAAGCAGTCTTTCAAATGCGATCAATGTGACACAGCATGGTTTAGAAGGGTGATTTTAGCCCACAGCCGGGGCTTTGAGGTTAAAAAGACAAATGCCATCAGTCCTCAAGTGGAGCCCTGTGCTCAGAGTAAACATGGCCAGGTTGTGACCCCACCTGCCCCACGGCCCCCCCTCCTCCCGCCCCCCGCCCACGGTGGTGAGACAGGGCCATGGCTGAGACACTCGTAATGTTTTATTTTTATGTAGCTGCGCTGTAATTGACTTCCAACGGTGAGCCATAAAATCTAATGGCATGCTAATACGGAGTGAGTTCAGGCCCAAGGCCACACTGGCTGTTCTGAGGAGAGAACACTGAGTGTGTTCCAGCTAGCCGCCATTACAGACTCCCCCCCCCCCCCCCCCCCCCCCTCCTTTCTCCTTTGTGATTAAATACATATTTCGTACACCTGAAGCTTCGAATATGGATCCCATTTGGTTTGAGTCGAACAAAGAACTGATGGATGACACTAAGGAACAGGGTCAAAGGTCAAGATGTGATGTGCATTAAGATGGATGGACCTCATCTCTCTGGTCAGTGTATGGCTTTTCAAGGACTGATGTCCCAGGACTATCTAGTGTTCACAAAGCTGTGAAAGCTCTACAGTGGGGGCCGCTTGATCTTTGGTACATGACGTAAGTCATCGTCCTCTGTCCCCCTCTCCCTCCTTCTCTCCCTCCTTCTCTCCCTCCTTCTCTCCCTCCTTCTCTCCCTCCCTCCACGTGAACTGAAGCTGGAGGAGGCCTGGCTGGACGATGAGCACAGTGAGTTCCTGGAGCAGCTGAAGATGGAGATGCTGGAGGAGCAGCAGAGGGAGGAGATGGAGCTGGTCGCCCTGCAGGAGGAACAGGAGCACGACCAGGTCGAACACGCACACACACTCATCCACACAAACACACACACATGTACACACATACTCAAAAACATCAGAATTCCAAGCTAAAATGCTAAGGTATATGTAGGCTACTAATGATATTTATCCCACCTAAGGCATAATGTGCGTCAATGAATTGCCTCAAGTGGTGAAATCATTTCAGGGCATGAGTAACTGTTCAAATCATAAGTTACTTCAATACGTCAAAACTTAGAGCTGTTTGAAATGATTACTAGTCTAGAGCGCTTGTATATCAAATCAAACTCTGTATTGATGTTCTCAAATCTAGCGAAAACATTCAATGCCCTTTGAAATATGAATATAGTGCATGAATATGGATGGGTGAGCCTTGTAAATTCCAAACATCGGCAATAATTTACTATTTTGTGTTTTGTCGAGAGATTAGCATATTATAAAATGGCTGGAAATAGAAGTTCAAAGTCGGTAAAGCATTGCAGAGAAATTGAAGTGATTCCCAAAGCAGTAGACTGGTATAACAGAAGTCCACTAGAGAGGAGAGAACCCCAGGAGGAAAGCACTGGAACTGGTGTTCCTCAGAAAATCCCATCTAGCTATGAATATCATTGACATTGTTCTGGATTTACACTTTATGTTGTGTTGGATTCCAGACACGGGCAGCACAGTCATACTCTCAGCCAAAGAGAAAACCTTCAGAAGTAGGGAAGCTTTGATCTGTAATATCACGAATGTCTTTCAAGAACTCATCAGATTTCTCTCTTTTTTTCGTAGACAAAAGAGGAGGACGACCTGATAACAGACACAGCCACCTGTTCCTTTCTCACTCAGAACAAGGACAGAGGGGTGGGGCTTAGGAACAGAGGCCCAAGCTCCGAGCACGACGTCCTGGCCCAGATTCAGCGCAGGCTGTCCCAGTGCCTGAGAGACACGCACACCCGGGACACGCACATCCTAGAGGAGGAGGAGGAAGAGGAGGAAACGGAGGGCGACCGTTTCCAGCAGCTGCTGGAGCTGAAGTGTCAGATCCGCAACAGCGGTGAGTACGACCTGTTCTACAGCCGCCGCAGTACCATCGAGTGCAGCCTGGGGGAGCCAGTGGGCGTGCAACATGAGCTGCGCATGCTCAACGACGAACTGCGCAGCATTGAGCTGGAGTGCCAGAACATCATGCAGGCCCACAAGCTCCGGAAGGGCCAGGGTGACCAGCACCAGGCTGGCCGGCCCATGCCCCCCTCCAAGGACCCCATCCAGGGGAGTGTCCCCCAAAGCAGGGGCAAGCTGGTGGACATCAAGGAGCGTCCGGAGAAGTCGGACAAGGACAGCTCCAGTGCGTACAACACCGCGGAGAGCTCGCGGAGCACTCCCCTGGCCATGGACCGCTCCCCAGAGCACTCGCTGCAGAGGAGGATGGTGGCCATCACCAACCAGAGGAATCTGCGCAGCACCAGCCGGCTGGCGGGCGGCCTTTCCCCCAGCCCAAGCCCCAGCCCCAGCCCCAGCCCTTCCCACCAGCGCACCCCCGTCCCAGGCAAGAGCAGCAGCCCGGACCACAGCAACCCCTCCGAGTCGGACCAGACAGTCCAGGCGGAGGAGGGGAGGAGCGGGAAGATGATGGTCCCCTCCAGGGGCTCCCAGATCCCCTACCTGTCCCCATCTCACAGCTCCCAGCACAGGCAGGCCAATGGCTCCATCCCAGCCCACGCACGCCACTACCAGAGCTACATGCAGCTGATCCAGCAGCGATCGGCCGTGGAGTACGCCCAGAGCCAGCTCAGCCTGCTCAGCGTCTGCAAGGAGCCCCAGCGGCCCGCCAACGAGCCCAAGATGGAGTGGAAGGTGAAGATCCGCAGCGACGGCACGCGTTACATCACCAAGAGGCCCGTGAGGGACAAGATCCTCCGCGAGCGCGCCCTCAAGATCAAGGAGGAGCGCAGCGGGGGGATGACCACGGACGACGACGCAATGAGCGAGATGAAGATGGGGAGGTACTGGAGCAAGGAGGAGAGGAAGCAGCACTTGATGAGAGCCAAGGAGCAGAGAAGGAGGAGGGAGTTTATGCAGAGGAGCAGGTTGGAGAGCTTGAGGGAGAGCCCGCAGAGCAGCAGCGAAGGACGGAAGGAGGTCAGCATCATCGAGCTGAGCCACAAGAAGATGATGAAGAAACGCAACAAGAAGATCCTGGACAACTGGATGACTATACAAGAGCTGATGACACATGGGGCAAAAGCCCCCGAGGGTGCTAAGGTCCACAACGCCTTTCTCTCAGTCACTACTGTATAATAGTAAAACAAACACACACAATCTACCCCATGTGGTATATAATATACTTGCCTCGTTCAATGTGGCGTTTTTATGCGGACATTAGGAATATTTTTCACACTTTGTAACCCGAAAAAAGCATTTTGTAAAGAATTTACCAATGGTTTTGTCATGGATTTTTTTAATGTTTTCATTCTTTTTTTCCATATCTCAGTATTTCATAAAACACTTTTGTATGAAATGATTGAGCAATTATTTTTCTTGGTTCAACCCAAATGTATATCTTTACAATTATTTTCATACTTTGGTTCGGTTTAACCCTTATCCCCAAGTAACCAGATGTTTTAATTTGAATTTATAGAGACATATTCAGACCAGAATGATTCAGATGTTCCGGTACACCCGACAGCTTCTATATTTCTACAGTCTCCTTGCTACAATAACTTTCTTCCTCTTGTGACCTTTCATCACACAAATGGCACAGACAGTGACACTAACAGCAGTTTAAGGTTTACAACTCAGACAACAGTTTACGGCAACACACAAGTCAAAAATACACTGATTTGACAAAGGTAACATACAACATTTAGGGTTAGAGTTAGTGTATGACACACAGTTTTTAAGGAAAGCCTAGTAGTACAATATGACAACATGTTGAATGACTACACAGTGAGATAATGTTCGACTCTGTATTCATTACAAACATACAGGAGAGGTTGAATGATAATGTAATGGTATACCCTGCACTCTACCTTCATTGCATTGATTATGTTGATGATTGTTTTATTTTTGTACTAACCATACTTATTGCATAATGTTACCCAACATAGCCTTAACAGTTCTTTGAATGAAAAATTCATTGACCTTATTTTGGGCAACCTGGCTTTACAAATATGACCAATCCTTAGAAGTCAGGATATTACTTAACGTCAATAAAACGTACTTAATACTTTTAAATACATTATTTAGAAGGAAAATAATACACGTTATGTTATTTGCCACCCATTAGAATCTCCCATACAATGATTAACAATTAAGTACCCACTTGGATGACTGCAACTTAGCTTTCATTACACTTTCAGCACATTTTAAAATTGTTAAATCAAGTTGCCAACTAAATGCATACATGCCTGTCAGGTTAGGTGTACAGCATATACTTGTTTCATAAATGCCTCATTTTCAGTGAAATAATGTAAATTCCAATTCAATCCCTGTATTTGTTTCAAGTCAATGTCAATGGTCTTACTTCAAGTAATATGTAGATGGAACATTTGTAGCCAGGTAAATGTGTGGTAATTGTGATCATTGAAAAAATAAATCTGAATAAATTATTGTTTTTTTTCTTTAAAAAGCCTCTGCATTCATGTGTTAACTATTCTGACCTCTCTGATTGGCTGTTAGTTCAATTCACCATAGAGAAGTGTGTTTTGTGTTATTGTGTGTCCTCCAAAACAGGAAATAACTCATTCATCAGAGAAATGTTTCTACCTTGGAAGGTTTTGTCTCACAGGAAACACATGAACTGAAACGGAAGACAAATTCAATTAAAATCTCCTTCCACGCGAATTGCTCTCTGTTCATTAAAATATACCAACCACTAAATCATTTCAGTGGGCTTGTCATAAGCATGGGAAGGCTATTGGGATAGTTGGGATAACTGTATTATATATGATCTTATGAAAAGCTTGCCTTGTCTGTAGTTGACATTGGACTGTCACTGTCTTGACTTGTGTTATACTTGAGGATTTTTAGTTAATTGACTATGTGCAATATTCCTTTTTTAGGAAACGTTGAGCCAGCCACAGTATATCATCACAATAGACTAAAATAACACCCATAACACTAGGAATTACAGGAAGGGATTGTCAAATGAAAGTGACCCAATTTGCCCTAAAAGTGTACATAGGAAAGCCAAGTAAAGAATATATTGTATGTATGTATTGTGTCATCCCCATAATAATATATGAGTAAAGACCAACATTATTTACTTTGAAAGTCACAGTGCACGTGGCTACCATTGAGGAAGCTGTTGTTTGATACAACAGCAGAATATCCTCACACAATTACTATGTAAGCTTCTTATATAAGCTTCCTGCAATGTATGGTCTGTTCAGTGATGCAAAAGCGGAGAACATGTTTCTCATTGAGGATGACATTGAGATGAGCAAGACCTGTCCTCCCTTGTTATGAATGGCTCATTCCAGACCGAGTCCAGTGCACGTTAAATAATTTCAATTTACACAACCGAGAACAAAGGTTGAGGCAGTGTGTGAAATGTTGACTCCCACTGACCTAAAACCCCATTTCCTGTTCTTCTATTTTGGTCATTTTAATTGTGTATGCAGATAGGCCATTAATATCATTTTGGAATGACATGGAAGTTGTTTGGGTGGTACCAACTGATAGCCTCGGCTCTAGATAATCAAGTCCATTCCAGAGCCCTGGAAAGATCTGGTCAGGTGTAATTAAAAGTGAGCTTGTGACAGCGGTGGCATTTGTCAGAGCCATCCAGCAGTTTAAATACCAGTCCGTCCTGACAGAAATGTCAAACAGATAGCAGAACACATCACTTCTGCTCGCCTCTCTCTCTCTCTCTCTCTCTCTCTCTCTCTCTCTCTCTCTCTCTCTCTCTCTCTCTCTCTCTCTCTCTCTCTCTCTCTCTCTCTCTCTCTCTCTCTCTCTGTCTCTCACATGTATAAACACGCTACTGCATTTCTCCATTATGAATGTTGGCTGATAACCTTTAGGATTTCCTGAACAGCAAAAACTACAAATTTACTCTCATTATCCAGCGAGAGGGGCTGATGTTTATGGATGCCTAAATCTCTTGAACATGGTGACAAACCTTGTTGCTCCGATGTGTCTCCCACTGACCTAGTGGCTGGCTCTATGGATTGAATGAGGCATGTAACAAACTGGTAATTGCTGCAGATGATGTGCCTTTTGATGTGACTGTGGATACTGATGGCAGCTGTAGCAACAGTGTCATGGTAATGGGTTCTGTTCAGCTTTGCTGAGCCAACACACGACAGTGTGCCAATCAAATAGATTGAAATCAAATAGCTCTAGCAAGTGTCATTGTATATTTTAGGGGGTGTTTGTGTGTTTCATTTCTTGTTTCCAAGATCTGTGAGGATTCAGAGGACTCCAGGGGGGGCATCCCGTGATCAGGACTCAACCAGTGATCCTTAACTGAAATATGTGCATCCCGACGGGTATGTAAAAAAAAATCTAATAAATGTTTCATTTGAAAATTGTCTCAAAAATTCCAGTTTCTTGTTGTGTTCCAAATCGTCTGTTTCTCTTCTAAATGATTACCATTAGACAGAAACGACTGGGGTATCTATTTTCGTCAACAACATCAGCGTTGCTCAGTTTTCCATCTGATTATCCTGCTGACCCGCCCATGGGAGGCAGTTGTGCCCAGAAGGCCACAATCTCTCTCTGTTTCTGTGAGCAGTGATCCTTTTGTTATCTAGCTACCTGTGGATCAATGGCTTAGCAACACTGATCCTTCCATCAGTTCCAACTGCGTTGAATCTGTCAAGAATAAAACAAAACCAGTTTCTTCCTAGGGTGAAGTGCTTTTCAATAACAGCTTGAAACCAGCCCACAATTGACTTTGGCACTACACTTAATCACAATGAGACTAAATACTTTTTTCACAAAACGTTATTTCAATGTCTACCATGCCTAATTTGGAGGCCTTGTATTCTAGTGTATGCTATGTAGTGTTACTTTTGGCCAAAGAGTATATACAAATACAAATAAAACAATCAGCAAAGGAACTCATCTTGTCCAAAGCGGTCTTTCTCATATTGCTTCAGGCAGGCTTGAAATGTGTCAAAAGTGCCAAAAGCAGGAAATAACTGGCCCAGACTGTTTCCATTGATATTCCTACGTGGTGTTCATTCATAGTATGACATCCGTAAATGCCAGGGTGAAGTTATGTTCCCCATATCTGACAGCAGGTCCAAGCAGCCCGACACTTCAATAAAAGAGTGGTTAGCATGTAAACTGGCCCAGATTTCAATCTGTTCAATGATCAATTCATACACATACTGTAGAGCCGCTCCAGGAAGGGCATACAATCACTACTCTAGGGTCTAATACACGTCAAAGTTTCAAGTTTTCAAATTTGTACAGGTACCAGGTACATTGGAGTCTTAAACCTATAAGCTAATATTCTTATCAACAATGTATCTAGTAGTATGAATGTGAAAAAGGTGTTTTAATATTATTGAATAATCAACATTTTAGAATAACCCAAGGCTGTATATACAGTGAGGGGAAAAAACATTTGATCCCCTGCTGATTTTGTACGTTTGCACACTCACAAAGAAATTATCAGTCTATAAGTTTAATGGTAGTTTTATTTGAACAGTGAGAGATAGAATAACAACAAAAACATCCAGAAAAATTGATATGCATTTTAATGAGTGAAATAAGTATTGGACCCCCTCTCGATCAGAAACGATTGATGTTTCCCAGGTGTCTTTTATACAGGTAACAAACTGAGATTAGGAGCACTCCCTTTAAGAGTGTGTTTGTTACCTGTATAAAAGACACCTGTCCACAGAAGCAAGCAATCAATCAATCAGATTCAAAACTATTCACCATGGCCAAGACCAAAGAGCTGTCCAAGGACCAGTGGTGTATAAAGTACCCAAAATCCAGTTAAGATACCTTACTGGAAAATAACTCAAGTAAAAGTAAAAGTAACCTTTTAGAATACTACTTGAGTAAAAGTCTGAAAGTATCTGATCTTTACTGTACTTAAATATCAAAAGTAATTTTCTGATATTAAATGTACTTAAGTATTGAAAGTACAAGTACAAGTAAATGCTGTTAATAAAAAAGCAAATGGTCAGAATTTTGAGAATTATGAGGTTTATTCTGACTAAAATGAGCATACCTATAAACTGGGCCTTATTTGAACACAATTTTAACACAATAGGCAATGGGTAACAACCCAGTCATATCTTCTAAAGAAGGTATGCATAAGGCACAACCTGAGAGCAATAACCTGGCGATCTTATACAAAGCCATAGCATTACATCAGGATCCTCAGTTTAACAAGGAAGTTATCAGTACAGTGACTGTGAAATACTTTTAGCAACGTGCTCACACATCCCTTGAACAATATCTTTACTAGCAGCTATCTTGCTCGACACTGCTACGTTACTGTACTGTACTCTAGATTGTCACCATCCTAGCTAGTGCTCGTGCCAGGGCATTGAAAATGGGTTGTGGATGGGTATTCCAGCATGACAATGACCCAAAACACACTTGGAGAAGATCTGCAAAGGGGAATGGGACAAAATTGCAGCTGACGTGTGCAAACCTGGTGGCCAACTGCAAGAAACGTCTGACCTCTGTGATTGCCAACAAGGGTTTTGCCACCAAGTACTTAGTCATGTTTTGCAGAGGGATGAAATACTCATTTCACTCATTAACATGCAAATCAGTTTATAACAATTTTGACATGTGTTTTTCTGGATTTTATTTGTTCTCTCACACTGTTGAAATACAGTTAAAATTATAGACTGATCATTTCTTTGTTAGTGGGCCAACGTACAAAATCAGTAGAGGTTCAAATAAATGTTTCCCCTCACTGTATTTGTATGTAAGTGAAATGATTTGTAAAATGAAGGCTTGGTTAGGTTTCTGGATGAGGAAGACAGTTTCAACAGAGAAGGACTTAGATCCCTGAAGCCTGGCGGCTGTTATAGTTGTTTTTGTTCACTCCTGGTAGTTCTGTTTGTTGGGCAAATTTTGCAAGGTACTTTTATGAGATTGTGACGCATTCATATGGTGTTATTCTGATAGTTTTGCTGCACTGCATGTGTCATTCTTTTGTTTTGTCTTTACCGTTAGCGAACGTGTTTTATCCAATTAGGCAAAAACCTGTGAATTTTACAGGGATAATTAGAGCACTAATTACAATTCATTATTCATGAAATGTGCGACCCTCTATTCAAAGTGCAATGGTAAAAACTCTCAAGCATGTATTATTTATTTGGATTCTAATCAGAACACCTAGGTACCATTAATGTGTTGCATTTTATAGAAAGTTCATAGTAGACCTTGATGTTCAGGATTAGACAGAGAACCAAATTAATTATTTAGCATAATTAATAAGTTTTATTATATCAGACAGTGTGGTTAGAAACAGACTACTGTGGCACATAGGTTACCCTAGTCACTAGGTCTAACATACAGTACATGTAGCTTCTGAATTTGCACTAGGGCCTAGTGCAAATTCAGAAGCTACATGTACTGTATGTTAGAAGCTAAAATCTTTAGGAAAGCCTAAAAAGT
This sequence comes from Hypomesus nipponensis, assembly GCF_054491055.1. NCBI lineage: Eukaryota > Metazoa > Chordata > Actinopteri > Osmeriformes > Osmeridae > Hypomesus > Hypomesus nipponensis. The sequence continues at coordinate 6,510,851 of NC_140374.1, read as the reverse complement.
ATCTGTTTGCCTTTTAAGGTTTAGATACTTTCTCTCACGTATTCTTCCAGGTGAATACCATACAACAAATGCCAGACAACCACAGTATCATTCTTTGTCAAAGATTGGCAAGATTGGTCTTAGTTTAGCATTGAATATTGGACTCTAGCCTGGTTAGTATCTGTATCTGCACAATATAAATATAAATCGAAAGCTATCTTCTACTGCCTGCGTTTGCCTCACTGAGCACTGAAATTAACAAATGATGCCTGACACCTGGTTTATACAGCCTGTTTTACATTTAAGTCACAATGTAAACATTGATTCCCTCCACCCCTCCCTCATGTCTTCAGTCTGGGCTCTCAGTGCTGATCTCTGTGGCATTTCATTAGTCATACCAAGCTCCATCTTTAATTGTTTTGAGTTCCCCTGTGAATTACATAGTGCGCCTGTCATGAGCAGATTTCACACTGGGTCTGGACCTGCATGGTCATAATTGGCTCCAGGCGTACCTCCTAATGAAATTTCCCTACCCACAGAAGCATGAAATGTGTGCTGTACCTTTGATATACACTCCAACCAGTGTGGCGAGGAGGCAGCCCAGGCAGCGGGGCTCCTGCTGGTCCTGGAGGCTCACCTGGGTGGAAGTTAATAAGTGTTTGCCCCGGTGGCCAGGTGTCCAGGTTGGGGTCTCTGCTAACTCAGCACTCTGGCTCGGGCTCCATCTGGGCTGCGGACTAGAAAGCTAAAAGGTCTGGTCATGATGTATGATCCTGCTGCCACTTCCTGTATTATCATGACAAAGTACCTCCACGGTCCTCTTGCTCTTTAAGTGAGCAACAAAATGGTATATTTGTCTGTATAGACATTGTCTTTAGGCTTGGGGAGTATGAACCGACAAAGATTAATTTGGAATGTTACCAGGTAATCATATTTTTGGGAGAAAGAGTGTTTAATGACTGTGCCAGTCTTCACCTGGAGGTGTAGAGTGTCACTTTTAACCTCACGTGAATGTCATCATAGTAATGTTGCTTTAAGAACCTGTCTGACATCTTCAAATTCCAAATATTCATTATCATTCATGCAAGCATCTGCTTTTGACATGTTGCAGTGCACAAAAAGATAAGTCTGGTATTGACTCTAAAGTACAACCTTTTCTTATGCTCTGTCTTTGAAGTCGGCAGAACAAGGTAAGCTGCCTGCTGCACATTGAAGGATGAGACTTGAGCAACAGAATGACAAACAGAACCCACAGTGCCGATGTGGTCTACTGCACACTTTACTAGCTTGCTGTCTGACCCTCTCTGTGCGTCTGTGGAGGTGACCTTGACATGTTATGACTATTCTTTTTTATTAGGTTACAAAGGTCTGCTCAACTTTATGATTCATGGCCACCAATTTTATAAGGCCGTAGAATGGTTTTAATGTGGCACTAGTAGACACGGTATCTTTAAAAAAGGACAATTTATAAAGGTAGTATTTTGCGAAAACAGGTCCTTTTGGATCTAGTTCACGTTCAAGATTCAAACTTCCTATTTTGGTGTGAATTGACAGATTATGTAAAGTGGTCAGACCAGAAACTCTTGACACAGTTAAGAGAAGGTCACATCTGAACAGTCACATTTACAAGGGGGTTATTTCTACCTGTATATTGTATGTAGGTTACCTTACTGGTGGAAAATATTAGAAAGTAGAACAGGACAAAGCTCCCTTTGTGTACTGTACCATTTGCCACAAAGCTACCCATGCTTGTACACTCTTGCTCTTCACAAAGCCAATATATCACTGTCATGGCAGTCCTCCCCTTTCCAATGAGAAACATCCATACTCCACAGCCTGTTGGTTTAGGGGCGTTAAGATGTTTGTCTTCAGGGGATCGCTGTAATTGTCAGGAGGTATTCATCAACATTGACGGCAAGAAGCGGTTGGTAATTGGGTTTTATTTGTTTGGTAAACTATGTTAAGGAGATATAAGTCATGCTGCTAAGTTGGATCTGCCAGAGCTTGTTGTTATGCAAGTGTCAAAACCATGGAGGAATTCCACAGCTTTGTGTTTTTGACATAAAGAACGCATACCTCTCCATTCCGATCTCTCTGGTGTTTGAGCCGCAAGGATGTCAATAGATAGCATTTCTGTTGCCGGCAATATGTAAATCTCTGTCTCTGAACCCTGGAAGATTCAAAGGATATGTTTTTGTTCAGTAGATAATTAGCTGGGATTCCTCAAAGCACCAGCATCCTGAGGTGAGCCCTCGTCACCACCTGAGGACATGAGCACAGGAAGAACAATCTCATAAAGTATGTAAAGGTATGAGCTTCCTATTGTACTTGGTGGGGTAACCATAGAAAACTGCTTAGGATGCAACATTATTCACAGCGGAAGCAGGCAGGCCTGTATGACAAAAGGACAGAATGGGATTACAGTCATTAGCCTGAGTGCAAGTGATTTCATTTTGGTTAAGCATCATTAGAGATGAGAAACATCTGGGTTGGGCAGCTGTCCCTGTATGGGTCTGGGGGGTGTACGCGTGTTGGATTAACTGGGCTGTAGCATGGCGTCATAGTTGGGTAGAAGCTGGAGACCTCAGAGACTGAACAGACAATATGGAACAATGCGGAAATGTGACAGTGCTGTGACCCACCCGACTAAAGTGACTGATTGTATTTAGCTAGAACACTTGTTCAAAGTCCACCTAAGTAATGTCATTGAGAGTTAACGTAAAAAATGAGGGTCATTTTTGACGCATTAAATATGAAAATGTGTGCCATAAAGTAATCTGAGCTCAACAGCATGTCTTCTAAAACATGCTCATCTTGTATCCTTAGAATGTCAAAGTGCACACCAGCATTATGTATTTATCTTTTGTTACAACCACCTCATGCACACCCACCATCTAAAAGAGATGTCAAGAAGAAAGGCTGCATCAAGCTGAGCCTTAAAACACTGCTGGGTAGCTGTCACATGAGAGAAACCTTGAAATCACATAGCACCTAACAAATAAGGCCCGGTAACTATGACTCTGACGTAGCCTTTTTCCAAAGATGCCTTAAAAGTCGGCAAATGTGCTGCTCACTACTCACTGTCCCACTGAGAATATCATAGAATTGGTGTCAGTGGACAATCTTCTTTGAATCGCCCTGTGACTTGGTCTGTCGATGAGAAACTGCTTATTAGCCACCAACTGTGGCATCTTTCAGTCTCATATTTGACATTATGCATCCAACTATTGGCTCTGAAAGTACATATCTGACTTCCTTGCCAGATAAACCGTTTCTAACAAGAAGGGTACACCACATTTATTGATGGGATGAGGATTCTGTCACATGGGGTTATCAGTTGCACCACAATTATGTCTTACAAGGCTCGGATTGCAAAGAAAATCTATTTCAAACCTCATTGTTCTCAACAAAAAAAAACAGTTCATGTTCGATGATCCCAACTCCAGTTGTGCTAATTAGCTGGCCTAATAGCCAGACATTTGCTTCAGACATTTAGATAATCTGTGACAGAAAACAAAAGAAATAAGACGCTACAACCGTCTTTTTGAAGTAGTTTTACAATTCAATTTTTAAAAACCATATTTTAAACATACCATGTTCTGAATAAAATAATGTGCCTTCCTGTGTAGCTTTGATTGAATCAGTTTTTCCCTCCTCCGCAAGTCTGAACAGTCTCCTCTCTCTGCATCCTCTCTTCAAAGGATCGCAGCGGGCCTTAATGTTTGCTGATATCCAGACAAAAGACAAGCGTCTGTGCCACCCCGCTTCTTTATGACCCAGATTGGCCGTGTTCCTCATCCGCGACTCTCTCACCAGCATCCCATTATTGGAGGGAAGGAATCTGAGTAGCACCATGCATATGAATGGAAGCCCCCACCAGTATTTCACCTCCCTTCCTCGCTCTCTATCTCTCTCTCATGCACCCTCGTTCACAAACAAAGGGGTCCTGTAGGCATACTGCAAATTAGATTAATTTCAACAATGAACCAGCTAGGTTCATATTTCTTATTTTAATAAGAAAAGAGTAGCGACCCGGTGGTCATTCATCCCTTGCTGGCCTCTCTGGAGGTGGATGCATAGGGAGGCTTCCTCTAGAAAACAGACAATAGCTCTTCCATCTCCCATAGATCGTTAGGATCATTCTTCGACAGTGCACTTAGAAGGTATTAGATCAAAGTAAAATGGCCTATTTTAGATTGTTTGGTGTGTATGGAAATAGGTGCATTTCAATGGCATGACTGAGTAGAAACATTCATTTCCCTAATTCGCATCACTGTTCGTCGTTTCTGAATATGGTTTTTGGAATAAGAGAAGACTACCGACCCTTTTGTTTGGGGAACGTAGCATCTCGGTTTGCAATGTAAAAGTCTTTGAATTGTGGAGATGGAGAGGAGGCGGCCGTTTTTGTCCAGAGTCTCCATGGATCTTTTAATCATCCTCAGCCTGTTAATAAGAGAGTGTACGGATGCCCGCTTGCCCTCTCTTTGACCCCCTTTGATGCCAGTCAGTCTGCTCTTCCTGCCCAAACTCTTCTGAGCTCCACTCTCTCACACTGCTGATCAAATCTCTTGCAATTTTGTTTTCTCATTAAATATGACTGCTCTTCTTGACCCCACAGAGATAACAGTGTTGAGGTTGAGAGAAGTCTGACTTGAATTCAGGTGGAGACCACCATGGGAAACATTTTGGATAACATCAACAGTCAAACACGTCTGTGCCTGCAGCAAAGCTGCTGGAATTGTTCCATTGTCAGGTCCAATGTTGCCTGGAAAACAAACACCTTTCGTTTAGAATGGATGCACATTATCTTTGTTTCTTGTAAACAAACCAGGCAAAATGGTCTTACCTCATTCTAGATGTTTCTCGGAGGCAAAGATCACTTACAACTCTGTTGTGAGTCAGGATTCATTCCATATTTACAAACCTTACTTACAAACCTCATGTAAACCTTACATTTAACGGACATAAACCATGTCATTTTCCTCAACACATTCTCGCAAAATATAAAACTGAAATAACATCATCATATGATGATATAGCCTGGCTGCCAGCCCAACTTCTCCCCGCCCACAAAAAAATTTGGTCGGGAAGTTGGGTCTGGAGGGTCTCATATTGGGGAACAACTACAGAAAACCAGGATCTGGGCGTACCAATGAAATTGCCAGGGCGGGCTTTATACGATGATGGACAGATGATCAACAGTAACGTAATCACCCACGTCACAAAAGAGCGCTTAAGTTGAATTTGTTTTGAACAAACAACATATTACGTTGCTCTGATTGGTTGTAGGTCTATCCAATTGAGCGAAGAGGCATTTGTTTTCCAGGCTCGTTTGAAACACGCCCCGTAGTCAAAGTCCAACGGAGAGTTCTCAGACTCATATTCTGACTAGAATTATGAGTATGACAACGTCAGGCTAATGATGATACAGATTGAGAATAATATCGTGAGCATCTAATCCATGTCATAAGTATAGCATGTAAATGAGTACATACTGTATCCTAGGAGATGAGTGAGGAAGGTGGAGACACAAAGATGGTTGTAAAGATGAACAGGTGTGGCGAGCTGCAAAGCAGATCTGCAAAGCAGAGACCAACCTGATGTGATTGGGGCTCTCCAGTGTCATTCAAGCATACACAAGTCGACAGGTTGACACACACCGATGTCCTTAAGAAGATGAACGTTCACCATGGAGGTCCCATCCCTGCACCATTCACCCCTTGTTCTTGACACTCATCTGCAATGGGTCACAAACCTCCAGTATTAGCAACAGAGATTTGTATATTCACGGTGAAAGATGTTCCTTGTTTTATTGCCAGCAATTAATGATATATCTTTGTGAAAGGTTACGAATATCACATTTCCCATTTCCGGAGTCAATGGGGACAGCAGAGGTGAATTGACCATAGAAATGAACTAATGAAAATCTCACAGCAGACAAATCCTATTAAATTTTGACGCTCCTTGTGTGTTTTAATAACACTTTAAGAATCCTCAGCATCACTCACCAGACCTGGGACGGTTGCGCCGGCTTGATACAGAGCATGAGGTCTACCATAGGCTAATGAAATGCATGTAAAGAATAAAAGTAATGAATTCTATTTCCCAGTGTGACAACGTGAACATGGCTGGTGATAAACACCCCCGGCCGGACTGGTGACCTTCCGCTTCTCTCCGGCGCCAGCTGACAAGGCCATGCATCACGACGCGTCAGCAGCCATTTGCAATCGGCCTCGCACCCAAACTGCAGAGAGATGCGCTGCTTCAGAACACTGCTTACATTTCAGCGAGCTGTCACATGGAATTACCCCAGTCGTAAAGCGTTTCTTGACGGTGGCTGTTCTGCTGGTTGGCGTTTGGGTATGTCAAACACAGCCCGCCCCCAAGGGAAGGGGGAAAACTAACATGTTAGTAGGGCTGGCGGTGACATCGTTTTCTTAAAGACATGCATGCAAAAGTGTGCTGCATTGACAGGAGGAGATTCAAAAGGGTCAGGATCCTGAGGCAACGAGGCTCCTTTAACGGCCCCCCGTCTGGGTTTCATGGGGAAAGAAAGGAGACAGGAGGCTGTCACGTCACTCAGGAATCAAAACCCATTCGGAGGTAAACAGAGAAAGCAGACTCGCACATTTTCATTCACCTGTCAATCCACATTTCGTTTGATCTTATGTCACTGTCAGACTCCATCCACGTTGGCTGTGTGCAGATGTCCTTCATTTTGACTGAACACAACATAACGTAAACAACCCAAATGAGTGCATGGGTTTGAATAAATCCATGCTAGTGTTCTCCATGGGCTCACCTGTATTCCCAGCCAGGTGTTGAGTAGACCAGGTCTTCATAGTCTTTTCATCAAATGTATATTCTGTAGACTGCTGTGTGAAGAACAACGCTCTCAACCTCCAATTATCACCTTCCGTTGCCTGCTTCCTTCTCACTGTCGTTCCTTTTTTTTGGCAAATGAAAGGAAAACCCTGTGTTCTTTGGTATGGCTGGTTCAGGAACTGGTTTGATAAGCACAACAACGGTTAAGTAGACAAAGATAGAATACCGAAGAAATATAGGTCATAGTATCCAACATCAATAGTACTGTTTCCTCCGCCTCGATGGGGGGTCGTCACTGTGTCGCTCATTATATCGCAAAAATGGATCCTGACACACGCTTTCCAGATGTCGTACAGTTTTGTCTTTCTAAAGTCAAGCACACAGTGAGATGGGAATACCTCCTTGCACTCTTTTGATGAAAGGCCATCAAATATTAATTTCACAACAGCTGTCTGAGCCTCTACGTTATTTGACGTGGGCTGTCGGCCTTCTAATAATCTTCCTGGGTTTTGTCTCATTTGTGTGTCCCCGCCGAGGTGCCTGTAATCTCCTTCATTATTAATCGCACTGAGAGGAAATGTCACGACGGCAACCTGCTCACAGACACAGCATCATTTAATTCTTGTTTACCACTCTTCCTCTTTCGCTCTGGTTAAGCCACTGCACACTTTCCCCTGAAGAATAGTCTTTTCATTCTGTCAGGACGCTGAGCATTAGCATTAAGATCAACAGCCTTTTCCCTGCCAGACACTTCTCATCAGCGATGGATCACAACAGCCAGCAGCTAATAGCATTGCCATGCGCTTGTATGTGTGTGTGTGAGTGTGTGAGGGAGTGCGGCTTATGAGAGGGAGCGTGTGTGTGTTTGTGTGTACATGATACCTCTTATGCAGTGATATGAGCAGAAGACATTTCCGGAGCTGATTTCCTTGCCCTCTCGCCGTGTGGCCTACTTCTCACTGACCTCTCTGGATCAACACCCAGAGCAGGAGAATTTGTACCTGGCCAGGGCCCTTAAGGTGTGAAGGATAAAAGCATGGGGTGTGGGCTAGAGGGGCTGGTGAAGACACTGGATGGAGGAGTAAGAATCAGAAGAAGGAGGAGTTCGAGGTTGTTACTGTTGCTGGGGTCGGGACTTTGGATTGGGGTCGGAGCTGGGGCTGGGACTGGGGCTGGGGCTTGGTCTGAGAAAGTCCTGTAAGCACTGATGTCGACCTTGAAAAAGAGGTTTAGCGGTTCTCCAGGGAGGAGACACAACATGGTGATGTGGCTAGAGACCCAGCCCACGAAGGCGCCCGTGGGTTGAGCTGTGGGCATGTTGAGCACACACCAGCTGTCTCTCCTGCTCCTCCAGTATTTACTCACAGGATCCCCATTGTCAGCTGTGGGACAGGGGAATGGCACCTGTCAGAATTATACATGGGCCTGCAGCTCCACAGACAGCCCCAAGGACAGATGGTGCTTGCCAGTATACATGGACTGTTCTCTGTTTGATATACTGGGAGGCAACCTGCCATGTGTCTCACTACACCTCCTCACCTTACTAGGGTAAAATATCTATATGAATCTGTCCATTGTTGGACATATGTATGAGGATCTGAGGGTTTGTCAGCGTTTGCTCCTGTCTTGAGGTTTCTTTTGGTATTTTGAGTTATTGGAAACCATGAGCAATGCTTACTTAGTTCCCTCATAAAGTCGCTGATGTAGAACTGCACAATAAAAACAGGCAAATAAACATCAGTCTTTGCCAGATTCACGGGGTGAGTAAACATGCTTTTACGTCTTGCATAAACCATTCTCTTTCAAGTGTAGAAAGCTTATTCTTTTATAAAATGTGTTAACATAGGCTTTTCTTCACTGGGCACCGTACTTTCATTAATGCACACACTCAGCCAGAATCTTTGGGGGGGGGGTTACATAAGAAATATGTATGTACCATTCATAATGGCCAATTCAACAAATAACACCTCTTCTGTCCCTAAGTCTGAGTGATTCTGCGGCAGTGTGCAATGTGTAAGCACCATTACGGAACCATTATCCCATTAACAAGCCTCTGAACTGTGTTTGCCAACTGCGAATGAAAGAGAAATATTAAACCTCTCATAAATAGATTTGCCATTACTTAAAGGAACTGTGAGACAACGAAAAGATACATTCTGAATAAAGGATAAGCAGGGATGAAGAAAAGCTGATAAATTATGAGTCTATTGAAATTAAAACAAGGGGAAGGCCTATTATTTGTTGTCAGCAGAGGCATTGATGAAAGATGGACACCCTATTCAGAGATATCATCATTTCATTCAACCTGTCTGTTCTCATTCAGGAGACTGAAGAGGCGAGGAGAGCATGCTTGCATCTATGGTAGAGTACACAGAAGCGCCATCGTTCCACAACACCTGCCTGCCCGTCAAACAACTTCAATATTAGGAGAAGACAGATAGTCGGTTCAAATAAAGCTCATAAACACACACAAAACACCCCGTGCAGAACATCCAGACACTGTATGTGTCCTGGTGTGAACAATGGACGCCAATATCAATGGCTTGGTATCGGTGCCCATCATATCAGTGCCACACACTGTTTGGATGCTTCAAATGAAATGAAGTGAGCTGTGTGGCTCACCAGCTCAGCAGTAAGCCTTGGAGAGGGAGCTCAGACGATTCTGCTGAGCCTCACAGATGGTGTGTTTCCCCCCTCTCCCCAGGACGCCGGGAGACACACGACTAACTAATGAAAACGAATGGCCGGATCCACTCATCCAGATTGACCAACCGCTCCTCATCAATATTACTAATAAAGGAGCCTGGATCTCAAGAAGTACCTGTGGGGTCCTGTTTTATGGTAGAAAACCACCTCACTCCAGTAGTGTGCAGCCAATTTCCTCTGGTATTTACTGACAGTTGTACCTTGGATGAAAAGAACATTTAGTCTAACTATTATTGTTCATCATAGTCTCAATGGAGGTCTAGCAAGTGAAACAAACAATAACAAGACAGTGAGTCACCACCAATGGAATTTTACTCATCACTATTAGACGTGTTGTGCAGTGTGCACCATAGACCTGACAGAAATTCAGATTTGAAGTTGGATGTTTAATACATCAAATTACGTTCAAAGTGTAAGAGGTCTCCAATCATCCACAAGAACACACTTGCAGATTGCTCTCCCCAATGACAAAATAGTGCAACAAAAAAGCATTGGCAATGCAAAATATTTGCTTTTAACCTTTGGTAGTAACCCCTTTGTAGTTCCAAGCTTGCCAGTAAACCATCCTTCACAATGGCTTCCCTTGTGAGGCATGATTAAAGCAGAGAAGGTTGGGTATTACCATGAACAGAACTCTTACTGTGACATGGACCCCAACAAAAACCACAATCCTCTGTTCAGGTGTCTTTGTAAAAAGACACAATCTAAATGCAAATGGTGAGTAATCCGCAGACGTCGTCATACCTCTGTCCTTGGGCATGTAGGCGTTCAACATAATAGCCTGCATGTTGTTATTAGACTCCTGGAATGAGATAATGATGAGCCATGATCAAATAGTGTAAATTGCATTAGAAGCAAGCCTCCCCATACTTGCCACTTACTGCCTCTGGGGGTGAAACGATCCTTCCTGCCGTGTTCCTCTTAAACGCAGACAAAGTCTGGCTTTAATGAAACCATCAACACTGAACATGTGCTTGTTTGGTTTGACTGATCCCTCGTGTGATTCAATGAAAGTCCTTCAAGCAACAGTGGACTCTAGGCAAGAGGATGATCCCATACTGTAGTCTGTACTACTGTCTCAAGGCTATCTTAATGCTGACCCAATTATAGCCATGTTTGAAAACACAGCATAGCTGTAACAACATTTTAAAATGGGGATGTTGTGTTTAGTTGGGATGGATGAGCAATGGGATCAAAAAATGACTGAGAGCAAAATTGTATATACAGAATCATTCAAGATATGTCCAACGACCACAATTGTCGGATGAACTGCTGATCAAGTTCTGAAATAATTCCTGATCACACATTTTGTTGAAGTCAGCGGAAATATCAGAGGTAAGAACTTGGGGCTGGATAACGTCTGGTGTATGATTGTAGCCTGTCTTGTACGATAAAAGGTGGCCTCCCATAGGGAAAGAGCTTTCCTGCACATTTGGGTGTCTGTCCAGAATATGGCAAAGCTGCTTTGGAAAGCTGCTGAGTAAAGAGCATGTGGGATCAGGGTTGAAGAGATGTTGAATTGTTTGGGTGGAGGATAATGTTTTCAAGACCTTGCCAACTGATGTTAATAATTTCATATGGTTGGTGGTCAGGGATAATGGCATTTTAATGAGTCTTAAATATATTGACTTCGCCATGATATTTCTGAACTTTTATCAGTTTATTTGATCAGCTTTGAAAAATGAGTTTGAGTGTGGTAATTGTTCATTAACACATTCCTTTAGGTTTAAAGTTAATTAGCTTTCAAATCAATTTGTGATTTTAACCTTCTGTGACCTTTTAGTTGTTGTGATTTTGCATTTAACTCTGTCTAGAGACAAGGAGCTTTAAAACAAGTAGGTAATTATTTAAAAGTGAGAATTAAATTGATCTCTGAGGGTCAACATAGCAGACTACTTAACTGTTTCACTTTATGTATGACAAAACATGCACATGTACTGCAGAAACTAAATAATAATTAATTCTTAATCTTTAACACACATGTTCTGAACAATTATAAAAATAAAAATAAATCAGCAAGTCTTGGTTTAATATCTTTAAACGATGTCAAGTGAAGACTTATTCAACGCTGAACATGATTAAAAGGTGGCTATTAATTAATCTGATTGTTCAAGAGTCAGTCTGATATGAAGTAATGAATTCTTTATGTTAAGAAAGTTCCAGAGGCAATTAGTATAACTCGTAATTAAGCAGCTGGAGCAGAACAAATGAATGTGATTTTATAAGCAACTCATGGATCCAAATATTTGGTCAACATGACCTAGATTACAGGACGCTTGGCTCAGAAACCTCTCCAAAATTCCTCTGACCCACTCCCTCTAGGAATAATTATATAGTAAATGTCTATCAGGAGTTAAATTATTAAGGACCAACAAATCTCAAAACATCATGGACTGTCAAACAGTGGAAATCATTTTTCTTTGGAAAAGAGCATTTCGTCATATTTTACCATAATGCAATGCAAATGTATTCTTGAATGATCTACATGTGGCACCACAATTATCACAACCGCCTCCCCCTCTTGAGACAATATCAGAGGAAGGATAAGGGTCACTAAATGTCTACTATACAGTATACAAGCTTTATTATATGTTCAATTGACAAGTGCTTCTCCTGTCATTTCAAATGTTACTGTACAGCATATGTTTCAAGTAAATAGACACATAACAAAGCCACACACAGTCACACTTACAGCATGACCTTCCTGTCAACAACTCAAGCAAAGTGTAACATGCACACATGCTAAAAGTAAGTAACATAAATGAAATGATAAGTGCTGTCAGTCAGACTTAAGCCACAAGATCACAAGCCATCAGGATATTGGAGATTATCTTCTGTCCTCCCTGGAGATTCCTCAGTAGGATAGCAATGAGGGAAAAGACTAAGGGGAAGGCATTGTGTGAATGTCACAGCGTGTCTATTTTGTGTGTCTCAATCAGAGAGTGTAAGAATCAGCTCTGTGTTTACAATGCCTCAGACGTGCCACAGCCACCAGGAAGACTGGCAATGCAGCAGCACTGGGGTAATCAATCTGCTATTGAAATGTGGCTGGTTTATGCAGCACTTTACAATTAATTAGACTCTGCTCGTGAAACACGACATGGTCTTGTAAAATTTTCATGGCTCCAAAACTTTATGGTGATCATTAGAATATACTGTGGAAAAAAAGATGTGATTAACGAACATTTGCAAGTCAATTTGCAGTGAATTCAGAACTTGGAAACAAAAATCAATGGAGAGTCTGGGCATTCTGAATGTAGCTGCTGGGATTGACACAAATGATATGATGGTATATTATATCACTGGCAAATACATAATGCAACATACTCTACTTCTTTTGCCATGGTAGTTTCATTGAAGCATATTCATTGAGTTTACAAGATATGTTCCAGAAAAGGAAGATGGGATATTGTACATGAAAGAGGTCCCACCTGGACTATTATAGCCTGGTCCTGCATCCTAGTATAGAACAGGGCTCTCCTCACCGCTTTCATGTCTCGTACACCGTCTCCCCTGACAACCTACTTTCCTGACGTCAATTCCAGAGTCAAAATGTCAGTTTTGTCTTCTGTAGAGATTTCTAAATTCATTCTCCACACTCCCATTCCCAATGGAGCAGTACTGTCTGGAAAGAAGCATTAAAGAGTTCTGGTGCTTGCAGGCATTTGAACAGGATAAACTATTTCTGTTCCCTATTTCAAATGTTTGTAGCACTTTTCTGGTTAAACTATCTGAAAAACTGGTTTTCTGTAAGTGAAGTGTAAGTGCTGTACTGTGTGTCTGCAAGGCATTAGTCATTGGTTATCGGTGAGCTAACTAGGAAGGCAGAGGAGCTGCTAACATTCTGTTGGATCAAAAAGGCTGCCTACATCTGACATGCAGGTCCCATCCCTCAAGAGATTTCACTTGAACACAAAGAAGTGCACATTCACTTTGTATTCCTCTGCCAATCCCTACAGACACTAAATTAATTCCAACATCTTAGGGCACCCCAAGTGCCATACTTCTCCCCTTAGATTATGAGGCATGGATGCAGGAACAAGAAGTACAGAAAATTTTAAAAAAATAAAGCAAGCTGGTGTACAGTTTGACGGTGTTGACAGCTTTGGCAGAGCTCTGTCTGCAGTAGCTTCAGGTGAGGCGCTATTAACCATTGAAATCTCTGAAAGAAACCATACACAATCTCTCTTGGCGAGAAGCCTGTAAAGTTTAGGCCTTTGATTTCAACCCAACAACTACAGGTTCTCCCATGGGACCACAGCAAGGAGCTACCAGTGTACCAGAGCCTAGTGTTCTTTGTCACTGATTATTTACCAAGGGAAAAATAAGAGAAAGAAAATCTTAATGTGAGAGTTCAGTGGATCTTAGCAGGGTCTTTGAGAGAAAGCAGGGAGGTACCCTGTAATAGTTAAGAGAGGCCATCACAAACCCTTCACCTCCTGTTATAAAAATAAATAAATAAATGACATTCAAACCGGAGTGGGGTGTTGGTACATTACTTGTGTCACTACCAGAGTCTTGAGGATGACAGAATATGTGTAATCTATCACAAAACATCTATAGGAAGATGACCACCCTGTGGTATGGGGAGTTGAGCTATCAACACCTGCCAGGTAGCCAGTCTGCCGACATTGGGCCTAGTCACCAAGTGGACATAAGCCTCCTATGATGGAGTTTATAGGGTCAACAGGAGTTAGACCTACTGTGGATGACAGCTACTACAGAGCACTGAGCTGGAACTTGAAATGTGTTTCAACATTCATTTGCATGTTTTATTTTCTACTCTAGATGCATGACTGTGTTTAGCCTGTGGTCTGCACGTCTCTGTCATCAACCTTCTGTGGAGGAGGGGATTCCTCACGGAATTGCTCCTCCCAAGGTCTCTTCCAGTTTTTCCTTGTCTTCCTTGAGGGTTTAGGTCAGCTGAGGGGAAGTCCTATAGACATATGTGAAGCTATCTGTGACATTGCTTGTAAAAAGAGCTATGCAAATACATTTGATTTGATGAAGAGGAGGCTACATTAGTGATTTGTCAATAGATGGAGTTAGGCCTGAAAGGGTTAACTGAAGTTCAGGAGGAAGGTGGCACACCAAGACTCCTCCTTTTCCAATCAAACTAATACGCATCTTCCGCAGCACGGAAGAATGCGACCAAACTCCCCTTGGTCAATTAAGAGTTCTGTATAAAGTATCTTCCGTTCCTCTGGTCCCTGTGCCAGCATGTTGTCGTCACCCTCCCACCCTTCCCTTTCTTCTCCGCGCCTCCCTGTCATCTATCCAGGTTTCCCAGAAGATCTGCTTGAGCTGCTGCTCTGTCATGACCCATTAGGACTCTCCGCACACCCCAAGTCCATGCCCGGACACCAGGCCCGGCTCTGCTACCGGCCTCCACCAACCGCTCCAGGCTCGTCTCTGCTACAAGCTCTGCTTCAATAAAAGCCATCTTTTCAATCTATGGTGTGATTACTGAACTCGTGAATGATGGAGAAGGCACAGCCGGCTGTAAAAACTACAGAATGTACAAGACCTCTCGTTGAGCATGTTTGTACTATTTAGTGGAAAACCATAAATGGCATTCAAACACAGCAATTCAGCAGCAGCAACTAAAAAGACTACACGTCTTAAAAACTACACGTCTTAAAGCTTAAATAAGAAGATGACATCAGTTCGCCTTGATTATTCTGTGAAGCCTTGGTGAGAACAAATTAATATCAGTTGGTGTAGTGTGTAATTCTAAAGGTTTAATTGGTATTGCAGCAGCGTCAGAAAGAGGATTTCACTTCGATAAGAGGCTCCAGTGGCAATCATCTAATGCTTTCTCTCATTAGGTTCATTTCAACCACATGACCCCTGAAGTCAAACTTTTTATCCTGCAGTTAGAAGGAACAATCACATTAAATCATCTGCATCCTCAACTTTTACAGATGCACTTTCATAACCCTGCTCCACTGCTGCCCTGAAAGATTAAACTTGGCATTGCTCTTTCTAGCTATGCCTTATTCCTTAATGGCAGTTTGTATAATTATAATTAGGCAGAAGATTCTTTCTTAAATGTTAATTGAAACAGACATTTGGCCAGTCATGAAAAACAGTCTAGATGTGTGTGATAGTTTATACTGTATGTGTAAATGTGTTTTGCCAGGAGGATATGTTGAATTTAATTTGATTTGAAAGCAGAGAACATTAAGTAGATAGCCCTGCAGAGTGATTCTATCATCTTCCCTGTGTTTCCTCCCATTTCCAAATGGAATTAAAAGGATGAACGGTGACTATGAGGGTGTTTAAACAGGAAACGTGAAGTCAAACGATGCTTTTATGACTTTCAGCTCTGGTGCTCCAAATGTTCTGTTCATTAGGTGTCCCTGAATGAGTGGGTTGGACTGGAATATGAAGAACTATTGAATAGCACAGCACCATTGTCACGCTTAATCAGTGAATCTGCAATAATGATACTCCACTGTTCCAACATCCGCACCTCCTAGATTGGAGAGAATATTGTATTTGGCTCATCAGTTCAAACCTGTATGCCAGTGCAACGAAGCACACAGAACATAGTCAGGCCATGAGCCTGTGTTACTTGACTTACTGCCTTGATCATTCTCACCACTCATGTTTGTATAAATCTAACAAAGGTTTGTATTTTGCATCTATATGAAAATGATACGATAAAAATTATACTTTTTTGCACCAGACTACAATCTGCCAAACACAGCCTACAAAACATCAAGTTCACTTCCGCTACTGATGCTGAACAACAAAATTGAAAGCTGTGTGCTGAGACAGCACATGTATAAATTGAGGTCAAGCTGCAATTTAAACTCTTCTGAATCCTTCTCCCAGAGAAAGTAATAGGATGAAGAGGTATTATGGGAAAGGCTGAGCCATTGGAATTGTTTTTTTGCTATCACAGAGTCCCTCAGGAAAAGCACCTGTCAACAGGTGTCATGCTTCACTTCTCCTCAAAGAGGTTTCCTGCTTTTGCAGTGGTTTTGCCTGTTCTTACTGAGTGTTGGTGAGGTAAAATAAGGAGAAGCTGTTACGAGTTTGATTTGGCATCCTCACAGATCAAAGTTCAGCTCCATTTTGAGAAGATCCTAAAAGGCCCTTAGATCAGCTGACCGAGGATGACAACAGACACATCTGCTGTGATCATATGGCAGCTTTACAGTCATGTTCTCTGTAAAACATAGGGCTTCTTTCCAAGGATATGGCGTCACACAAGACAGACCAGCACCCTGTAAGTGACAGAGGAATACATCTTTCAGTCCCATAATACATTAGTGAATGTATAACATTCTTAAGGGAACATCTGTTTTTAAATCTATGCATCTTTTTCTTTGAGGAACCGTTTTTTTAAAAGGGGTTTGATACTGGGCAAAACAGCAAGTGGATATTACCTGGGAGACTCAGACCAACTGACATTAACTAACTGTCCATTACAGCCAGAAACCATCAGATTTCAATTAAAGGGGAGATCTCTATCCTCAAAGGACCAAAGCAGGCCAGTGGTAAGGCACCTTGAGGCTCTGTCTATTTCATTATCCTTTCCTTACATGCATGGATTTTCCCGTACCTGTCCCCAGTAGCCATTTTGTATTCAATTCACTCCATTGTGTACCTATAGAGATGTTCAAGGGAAATCAATTAAACGGACTGATGTGGACTCATGCGTGAACAGACATAGTGCCGAGTGAAATATTTATGCTCCCTGCTCTAAATTCTTGTAAATGGATTACTTCCTGTGGGTTAATACCAGTTCAATTATTTAATCCTAGAAACCTTATAGTTTCACCTCAAGGGCTTTGGTTAGGGTGTTTTGCTAATGACATTTTCTAATGTTGTCATCCATTTTCACAGTTATCAGCCATTTACATATTTTTTTATCTGAGAATATTGTTCTGTTCTTGAGTTTAGGTTTATGGTCATTTGAATGTGAATGGATAGCTGTGAGAATTACATTTTGCACTGTGCACTGTTATATTTGGCTTTCTGTAGCAATAGAATGATGCTTCCATAAAAAATTATATGTTTAAGAAAATATGTCAAAGTTCTCAATAATACGTCTGGGACCTTCAGAAATGACAGAATAGTTCAAAGATCATAGTTTTCAATCCAGGAGTTTGGATCCTTCAAGATTTGATAGAAGAACCTCATTTTCTGAACTCTAAATTGTCTCGTGAAGTCAAGCATGAAGACAGAAGGTAGGTAATGCACAAGGTATGAATAAAAAAATGAGCACAGCTGAAAATCTGGAATATCATTTGAATGGAGTTGATTTATGAAGTCACCAGAGGAATCCCACCAAGACAATGAATGACTGTAAGAGGCTTATGCTGTAATCCTGTGGTTTTGCTGGAGACTAAAGCATTTAAGAATATACGGAGAGACAACAAATGACTAAAATAACAAATGATCTCTTTGTGTTTGATATAATGAGGCAGGTATTGAAATGTGCCTTTGTTTCCATGTTCAAATGCATTTCAAGGAAAAAAGTGAACATTTGGGGAAAATTGACTTTTGAAATTGGAAGGTGTTGTATTGATTACTTCGTACAGTAATGTGTGCCAGTATGACCATGAGCCCCTGGGTGACTGTGCCAAGTTGGCACAGAATCTCGGCGCACGGTTGGACGCATGTCGGTTCTGGAGATAACGGGATTGGCTGGAGTGACCTGAGGTAACTGCTTTGGGATTGGCTGGCTGGGGCCCTTGGGAGATAGTAAGGAGAGGTCATCCAACACTGGCTGTTTCCTGGAAGGCGTCCAGGCGCTGTGTCTGTCCAGACTATTGTACCGGACACCACCCAGTGGGCATCCATAATTACTGTTCTGATGATGCTGCTAGTTCAGGAGGTCAGCTTCAGAGGACTGTGGGAGGCTTCTGTGGAATCTCTTTAATGGTCTTAGCTCCAGCCATGCGAACGGAGAGAGAGTTTCCACGCTGAGACGACAAATCCATCTTCAGTCTGTATCAAAAGGTTCGAGATGATGTCCACTTCTTCCAGTGTGAGCGCGTTTTCAGAAATGCCTCCAAAAAGTCTCTATGGCATCCATCCCTATTGCTCATCTCACAGAGAAATTTGGTTTGTTTTCCTTGAAGCATGCATAAATAATGATAATGACTTGGGTGAGCTTTGATGAAGAGATGCCTTCGTGTTTCCTGCGGTGAAAGTGCCCTTGAAAATAAATAGATAATAAATGGAAAAATAGCTTTCCTCATGCAATTTGTGTTGCATTTCGTAGGGTAAAAAACACAGTCTCATTATATATTTCAGAGCAGTCTTTGAATTGCCATTTGTGCTCCATGTGATGAATTCCTTCCCCTTTTACATCTCTATCGTATACCTCATTATAAGTGGGATACCAAATTGACTCCAGCACAAAAAATATCCCTGGAATCAGTTTGACATGAGGAGCGTGTCATTGCATTTGCAACAAATCATCTCTTTCCATGTTTCATAATAATCACAGCTTCCGAAAGAAACTCAGTCACTGTCGCTCATTGTTTCTTTGAATAGTGTGGAACCCTAAACAGGGTTTAGGATCAGACATGCGTGACCCAGAGCCTTACCTCCTCCTACATCTTTGGACTCTCCTATCCAGATGACTGACACTTTCCCACAACACACCGAAGCTTGAAAATCCACTAGCCTGACGTACGGCCGTTATTGTAGTGTGGTTATCTTCGCTCTCTCACTCACTAGCTGTCACTCATGCATAGCCAAAGTTCACATTTGACCGTGAATATTCTTCAAGGGATCTGGAGGTTGTTCTTTCTACTGTCTGTTGTGAGTACTCCTGCCAATCCATCACGTGCCGACAGCTGTCAGGCTTGCAGAAAAACAATTAAAGGTTCCTCACACAGGTTGAACACCTCGGAGAGTCAATGAAGTAACCTCTATGTGCAGCCTTGTGAACAATAGACTCATTAGAGGGAGCTGGTGGAGAAGGGAAGTGTGTGGGACACAATTAAAATGACCTATGGACCTAACTGCTATATGAGGCAGAAGACTCTTGAGGCTGACTCTTGATGCTTGACACACATAAAGCTTTCAGTAATGCTTTTCAAACATTGATCCTCTAGAAACTGTGAAGAATGTTATTGCTAAAAGATTGCTCTGTTACACAAATACAGCAGTCGTGTGTACAGATTTAAAATATAAGCATAACATGAATAATACAAAAGGAATTAAGTCATGGGGGGGGGGGGGGGGTGGAAAGTGATTATGTAATTCTGCAGGGCTCTCAAATTTGATCAAAAGTTTGGCGTGAGATTCCCATTTCACCCTGTATAACTCGAGTCAACTATCATTTCAGTATGCTTGCGCCTCGTCCATTAATTGTAATTAGCGGGACAAGTTATCCCTTACTTCTCAGCGTGAGAAAGGGTTGAAATGCTTGAGTCTCATGGGCGAATGCGTGAGACTTGAGAGCCCTAAATTCTGTAGTGAGGAAGTAGTGCCAAGACGGGTGCCTGACTGCTATAGGTCCAAATACAGTAGCCATAAGCCAAACGCACCAGCTGTCATGGCTTGACTCCCCACTTTGAACCAAACTAAAGGGGCTAGGGCCAAGCCTTCGACAACATCCCCCCCCCAGCTCAATGCACATAAACACACGCACACACACACACACACAGACACACACACAGTTCCTGACAGTCACATGTCAAAATGCAAGCACACCAACATGCATTCTAAGAAAAGACAGTTAGCTAATGTGCTCTTCAATGGACCCCATTGGGTTCTACTTTAATCCAGTTGTTTGTGACAGTACATGCAATAATGATGAATCACACTAACTATATACTAATGTTGTTTTTCAGGTGTACTGCAGTGCAATCAAGAAAGAAGCAAGTATTGAATCAAACAGTGCATTGTTCACTAATAGCACATGGCATACCATTGATTCTAGCCAATAGTGTTTAGCCCCCAGGCAGCAGGGATGGCTCATTGAAGAGATGCTTCATCAGTGAAAAAAGGTCAATTGAAGTGATTGATAACCTCTTTTATGAGAGGTAATACCGAGAGCATTACTTGTGAATTTTGTATGATGAATCAGGCTGACATTTGGTACAATTGGGTCATAAAACAGACCTATGTGAGCGCTCATGAGTAGTAACATTCTTATTTTTTGTTTTTCTAATCCATGCAGCTGGTTATATATTGGCACGCTATATATGAAATGATGGTTGAGAAGGTGACTCTTGGGGTTGATATTTGACTATCAGTTGCAGTGTATGGAGAACTGATGCTAGGGCAAAAGCAACTGTCCTCAAGTAACCTATGGATTATTTGTTTAAACATTGATCCAGAAGCCTACGCAGAATGGCTGTTAGACATTGTGTCGTTAATCTAACCAACCTCTGTTCTTCGAGGAATAAATACAAAATTGTAGAAAAGACTGAATCCAAATGGGGGAATTGAATATTTAGCCCATTGCTTGTGGGTTGAATGGTACCTCCAGGGAAACCATCTTAGGCCTCAGGTCCCACATTTTCCTTGAAATAAAAAAGAATCTGTAAATCTTGAATTTATCCTAAGCCCCTGCACCTTCTTACCTTAGTCACTGACTGGGCTGATCTCATTTCATTTGCATATGCATATTTCTCATCATCTTCCATGCTTACAGCAGCAAATTCATAGCTCAACATGATACAGAAAGACCTGTGCATAGCTAATGCTCAACAATAAATTTCATTAATTGTTTTAAGCTTTGACATATCCGCACAATTATACCTGTCTCAGCAGCGTCAGCAAATGTATTATTGATCAAAATGTTCTCATTCTTCAGACGAAATCCCACTTTGCCTGCACTAGGAAGGAAAGCCTAGAGACAGATGTGCTTGGGTGAAAACACATTTCTTTTCCCAGGTCTGCCTGGCTGTGACAAACTTCCCACATTTCCTCGTCTCCTCTCCCGTTTGTCATTTAGCCCAGTTTAGTTAACTGACAAGATCCGTGGCACACAGTCAGCTGCATCTCTCAGCTAACGAGACTTAAAATGGAGAGAGGAAATGGTGTCAGTTAGATTATTGGTGACCGTGGTTGCATGGTGAATAAACCCGTAAGAGAATGGAGACAAGTTACCTTCCGAGGCAC
The DNA here is from genome assembly GCF_054491055.1 of Hypomesus nipponensis. Taxonomy (NCBI): domain Eukaryota; kingdom Metazoa; phylum Chordata; class Actinopteri; order Osmeriformes; family Osmeridae; genus Hypomesus; species Hypomesus nipponensis. The sequence goes on along the minus strand of NC_140374.1, from coordinate 6,489,242 downwards.
AGTGGGTATCACAGAGATCCAACCAGTCACTGTAGGCTTACAGAACATGATTGGCTGTTTGTTCCTAAATAAATCCAGAAATTATAAATATTTTCTCCAAGACGTCAATTGGGATGAGTCAGTAGGATAAGTTGATCAGTTGAGATGAGTAAGGTAAGTTACTTTTCCCCCTTACAGACAATTGCTTTGTTTCAGTGTACTCAATAGAACTGAACATATTGAAACAACGTGACATGCACCTATGCATTTCTTAGACACCCCTTTTTTTACTGTGTTGGGCAATTTATCTCCTATTGACTGAATTTATGTCTGGGCTTTAGAGTGCTATTGAGCACCATGATGCAAGTCAACAATAACATGAATAATCCATTGGCAGTTCCAGTCAGACGGCCAGGAAAACGAAACCTCCATCGTGTTTCCCTGGGAAGCAAAGCCTGGCAGGAAAACACGCAGCGGCCACTCACACCAAAATAACTTCCGCACTTTAAACATGGGAGGAACCATCTCACTAAAGCTCATTTCTTGGAGGCATTTAAATGATCGGAGTTTAGCCTCCCTTTGTAAATATATAAACACTTTGTAGGATGTGGAAATTGACCTCTGGCATTCTTTGTGCTGACTGTTTTAGTGGGATGCATTAAATACTTGTGTTATCCCTCCAAGGTGCTTTGATCACATTCAGGTTAAAGAGAGTGGAGCTCCTCCAACAACAACAGGGGCCATAGCTAATTTAGAAACTTGCTGGTAGTCAGGATTTCTCCCTACCGCAGAGTGAAAGTAGATGGCCTCTGGCTTTATTCATAACCAAGCGGAAGCCCTCCCCTACTCTGCCCCTCCGGCTATGCGTGGATCATAATTCATTAGACATACGATTTCCATAAAGCCTGTTCTTTCGAAGTTTGGGCATTTGCTAACTGAACATTCCACCATCACATTTTGCAGCAGAAAGCCTCCATCTTCATGAATAAGTCAAGGCGTCAAGAACTTGTGCGATTTGGGTAAATCGGTCATTTCATGCACGTCTGTCTCCCAATCTGCCTGTGGAGACGACCCAGAGTCTACATGGCTCTGACGACATGCTTCTTTTCAGCCATCAAACAACTCTCTATGAAATTCTCATGGTCATGCTTTTTCCTGCAACATGTGGGATTGAGCAACAAGTAGGTCAGTAATTATTAATTATGTGTCAGTGTGAGTCGAAGTCCAGGTCTGTGCACGAAGAGAAAACAATATAACCCCGCACACATGTAAAGCCTTTATCATAACTGATTGTAGACTTCTGCACTTATTGTACCATATTCGTACTGGTCATTCAATGTAACTCACTGTTCTGAATTGTCGAATTATGTCTCTTTATATTTAAACACTGAAAATAAATTCAATGATAATTCTTGACTGAGATTTGATTTTTCTTGACTGAGATTTGATTTATATTGCAATCAAATATTTTACTCTTCCAATATCATATTTGAAACACTTCCGTCATTTCTGAATATAACTTGCGTCATCCATAATAGTGCAAAATATGGGGGTTATTTGGCATAATCTAGATGGGGAACAAATACCAAGAAACAAAATGAAATTTCTACACAACATTTTGAAGATTAGATCAGTAGACTCAAAACGTATTCCAGATATTGTCACCATCTTCACATTGGCATGTACAAATAAAAATATCTCTATAATACACCTCACGATTGAGGCTGTCGTTACAAAGTTAACAATCCCATGTAAACTTCAGTGAATCATCTGATGCGCCATCATCAATACTGACATTTCCAGGTTATGCTCTTCATTCCATTACTAATAAAAAGTACTAGCACTGGAGTTGTTTTAACGTACCTTAAAACAGAATAGTCACTATTTAGACACATAGGCCAAAAAATATAAAATGTATTTTTAGGATGTACAATAAATCTTAGCCCTAACTTTAATATATATTTAGATCATCGTGGAAGGCTCTTGATTATCTATTTCTTTATTTAAGACCTGAGGAGACAAACGGACTGATTGTCAATCGTCACTGCTTAGGACGTTGTCATGGCGCCCTGACTGGCATGTCTTTTGTATCCATGAGCGAGACACATCCCCTCTCTAAAGGTCATTCCAGTGCGTTTCACGTACCGCAGCATTGGTGATCACACGTTAGGTTGTTCGGATGGATTTAGGTGATCAAGTTTTCACATGGAAGTAATCAGAGTGTGCTCCTCTTTTAACTTCTATCTCAAGCAACTCATAAACCAAGTCCTCTTTGTAAACAGCAGATTGTCCAGTGGACTTGAAGTCTTTAACAGGGGAAGTGGTGTCACACTTCCTGTTACTCATGTTTAAAATGCTTAGTTCAGTTGGACTGCCATTTTGCTTGGCCCGGGAGTTAAGTATGGTAATAGCAAGTCACAAAGTTTATCCTCCTTGTGTGGTTTCCTGTTGAATGCACCCAATAGTCTGCTTTAGTCTCCTTGTGAACAAATGGCTGGCTCTTCCGCAATAGGTGTGAGTGGTGGTCTGTAGCTTCACCTCTAGGGGGAGCAGGAGAGAGTCGGCCATGTTCTCACCAAACGTGTACTGCGGGACAAACAAAACACATTTGTCATTGTCAGTCGAAAACAATATCATCATACCTCATTTCATTTCAGGTCAGACCATGGTCGGCAGATGAATATTGAAATGTATCATAATTACCACAACAATAAGATATTGGGTTAGGTAAAGCATGACGGTGTTATTGAAACCCCAGACGAAGCACTCAAGATATTACTTGATGGCTGTTTGCCTTTGTAATGTAAATGCCAGGGATGAAGACCAACTCAAATGCCAGTCAATATTTGTCTTGTCTCTTGCACCACCAAACAGCCCCAGCACCTCAGTCTCCTTCATGAATAAAAAATCATGCTTCTTCACATTCTGTGGGTGCGCCTCACTTTTACAGCCGTCACAGTAAATATGAGGAAATTACTTTTTTACGAGGTCTCATTTGACTCTTGTTTGGCCTAGCATTAGGTCACTCAAAGCACACTTGCTCTATTATGGTTCATCCACAACAGCAGGCCATAAAGCACCATTAACAGTCTTTCTTTCCTATTGATTTTATGTGAATAGTGGTGGTGCGTTGTCCACATCACATCATTGTGTCTGTAACGTGACATCAGCACTAAAAATATTTACTACTCTTCTGAGGGCCTAGCTCTGTAATGGTTGGGCCCTTTACTGCCAGCTACCCTGCAGACCGGGCAAGGACTTGTCTGGGGAGGATTACTGGGCACTTCTTTGTGTGCTGCATCTGAAAGGTTTTTCCAGAACCTTCCACTCTGGGACTCTGAGGACGATCAGGGAGAGGAGTGGGAGGCTGAGAGAGCGCCTGTTAACCCAGCACTGCTGGGGCAGTGCTTCGAATCCCACAAAGTGTGGCAGAATTAAACGCCAGGACGAGGTTCGATTCAGACACTCACTTCAGAACGTTTCAAACCAGTTTATTTTCACAGGGATAATTCATGCCATCTATATGGTCTCTCTTAAACCTACCCATGTCTGGTTGTGGCTTTTAGATAGACCTATCAGGTTTATCAGACAGCATCTGTGTGCTTTTGTGTGGAGTTTACTATAGGCTTGTGTTGGTTTGAAGATATCTAGTATAAGATTATATGTTGTATATCTTATCATTCTCATCCGTAAGGGCTGAGTCCAGGGCTAGGGTTAACGACTTGCCACAAATCATATTTCTTTACTCAGTAAACAAGACCGGTTTGCCCATCCTCCCCATCAATCCAGCTCAATGTAGCAGGCATAAGGGTGGTCAGCGTGTTCATTTGTTGTGTGTGTGTGTGTGTGTACTTTACTGTGCGTGCTGTCAGAGAAGGATGGCAGTGTGGGGCCAAGTGCCCCTTAATGGAGCAAGCTCGTTTACTTAATGGCTGAGAATATTGCCCACAGTGATGGTGGCTGGTCTGGGGGCATGTAGTGGTAATGGATAGAGATCAGCTAATGAAGCACCCCCCTCCATCAATGCTTCTGCCTCGCCTCCCTGCATCCTGAGATCCCAACAGCAGGGGATCGAAGGCGGGCCGGCCGGCCCAGGAGTGCAGGGAGACAGAAGGCCACAGGCTTTACGGACGAACGGGAGTTAGCCACCCCCATCCATCACAGCGCTAAAGATTTCAGCATTAAGGGGACCGATCGGCGCAGCGGACGAAAGGGCTTTGGAGATTAGTTGGCTTTGGCGGAGCCTGGTCAGAATGACAGAAAAGTTAAAGGGGCTATTGATTTTGCATTCGGGGCTGGACGGAGGGAAGTCACCCTAATAGAAAAGCAATGGTCGGCAGTGTCCTGATGATATAATTGAGCGAACGCTGGTCGACTAGGTCGTTTCATCACAACAATAGTGATTGGACGAACAGCAAGGGGCTAAGGAGATTTAACTACAATATAGTTGGTGGATGTTTCCTAGCCACAACATTACTCTAGTATTCTCTCTGGGTAGAGATGGGAAAATACACTTCCAGCTTGACTTCAAACCCCTTTCTACCTAAAACATTACAAGTACATCAAATCAACTAAGGTACAAGGACAGTGGTACCTTTTGGATGGCCTCATAGACAGCTCGAAACGCTGGCTGCTTGTCATCATGGTAAACGCCTCTGTTGCCATGTAGAATGAAGACTCCATCTTGCTCGGCTTGGCGACAATTGCTGCCGTAGATACAGTGGTCCGGGCGGTAGTTCCACTGGCAGGGGAACACATGCAGGGTATCTGCAAGACAGAATGGGGAAAAGTTGCATTGCAGACATTCCTTGTAATAAATGACCCACCCGAAAAGTCTACGGGGGAGTGGATCTTCTAACAAGGAATATGACCAGAGTCATGATGTAAGAAGCTAACCAGAACTGTCCCCTTTGGTTTTAACATTCGAGATCTATAGGATTTAATTATGGATAGGCATTATATCAGTGGCAGAGTATTTGACTGCAGATCAGCAGATCAAGAGCTTGCAGGCTTGAATCCCCCGCGTACAACGCTTTGTATAAAAAGCAACTGCTAAATTAGATCTGAGGTCCTGGTGAGAGTTAGCAATCTGACATGAATCTGTCTCAAACCTGGGTTGTGGTGGAAGATGATGTTGAGGAGGTCCTGGTCCCCCCATGTGATGTTGAGTTTGTATTTCTGAAGGAGAGGCATCAGAAGCTCATTCCAGCTCAGAGGAACAGATGTCATGTCATTCTGTCAAGAAAACAACAGTCATACCAAAGTATTTTGAATCAAATAAGGACTATGAATACAAGACAAAGCAGGAAGGGCAAACATCCAAATCCACACTGGTGTGAACCCTGAGAACGTAAAGCCGGACGTTCACGTCTTTGTAGCCTGCGAGCAAGCCAAACAAATGACAACAGTGACCTCCTCTGGTCAACACTGGTGGTACAACAGAGCTATAACGGCAGGTAGATGACATTCAAGGAAAACAGGACGAATTGGACCTGAAACACACAACAACACAATATCAACTGCAGCGTGACAATACCTTGAAGAGTCGGCCTCTGATGCGCGTCATGTTCATGAGCATGACCCCAGAGTTGACCCCCGTCCTCCCGTAGTAGGGGTGTCTGGCGAAGCGGTTGTACCAGGCGATGCGCGGCTCCTCGTGCTCCGGAGCCATGGCCGCGACGTGGCTGGAGTTGAAGAGGCTGAGGAAGGACCAGATCTCCTCCACGGGCTGCAGGAACAGGATGTCTGTGTCGACGTACAGCAGAGAGTCCACGTCCTTCAGAATCAGCTGATTGACAGCAACAAAAAGAGAATACAAAAAGCTATTCAGTTAGATCTGGCATTCGTTTTCAAGTCAAAACCACATTTCCTATGTGAAATATGCCACGTATCCTTGCACAATAACAATTGGGCCTACTGCCAATACCCACCTGTGTTCCCATTCCAAACAACACAAGAAGACCTCAATTAGACAGTGATGGACGTCACCTGACTCAACTAAACTCTTGTCACAAGCATGCGACCCAACGTTTGTCAAACCCTGAGGATGATCGTTAATGGCGAAGGATGCAGATGGATAACTCACCGGTAGGAAAAGCCTCTGAGATGCACATGGTTTGAACAGCTTCTTCCACTCGTTGGCATTCTCACGAGGGAAGGTGATGGGATATGTAGTATAATTGAACTTGTTCTGGACGACACTGGGCCAAGTGTTTAACTAGGAGGAAAAACAACACTATTATTATTATTATTATTATTAGAAAGGGTAAGCCTATGTAAAAGCAGACATCACAGCTAATCAGGCTTTCATCAGGAAACATCAGTCTCATCCCCACATTTGTAATTGATCACTCACTCTGCTACTAAGACTTACAGAATCTTTGAAGCTGTAGTGTAGGTGGTCCTCAGCAAAGATGTGGAAGTGCAGTGGCTTTGTGCTGAACAGGACAGCAGACTTCAGCATGGTGAGGGTCTCTTCCAGTCTGGGGCCACAGGCCACCACACCCAGGTGCATTCTCTCTGTGCTGGTCTTCACGCCAGTGCTTGGTTTCTCCCTGAGACAGAAGGGGGACAAAGAAAAGATGTGTGTCAACCAACATCTGGGGCCCAATGTGTCCCTGTAGTGGAAAGGAGGCACCCTAAATGGAGAAAGATATTCCGGTATGTTCTGTCTGGACTTCAAGCCCAAGGCATTTGTAATTGTCACATAGAATACCTACTTAGAGAGGCAGACGAGCAATTAGGGCAAACTGGAGCAAAGACTTAGTCTAGAGTTGTGTTAAGTTCCACTACACGTAGTTGAAACAACTAAGCATAGATAAAGAAACCAATGTGGCCCTCTCAGGAATTGCCCCAACCAAGCATACCTAGAAGGTGAATCCATAAAGCAGTTCACGTCACAAACATCAGGAGGCAGTCTCCAATAGGGATTCCAGTAAGACACAGACAATGAATTACACCTGACAGAACAGAAAGAAAATACCTTTTGGATTCTTCCAATACTTTTATTTGGGGCAAATAGTAAGGGATTTTGTTAGCACCTGTAGTCATTTATGAAATAAAACAGTGTCTGTTCTTGACACAACTTATGTGCGTAACAGGTTCGTTTTCCGTATAGCTACTGGGCTAAGAGCTGTTTGCCCTTTTGTACTTTCAGAGGTAAATCAATAAATGATCAAAGAACCTCACTGTACGTATTCCTTACCTTAGCGTAGTTTTGATAATGCTAGTAAGCTATCTACAACGCATATTATTTGCAAGCTCGTTAAAAAATGTTGGCCATAAACATCAATAGGCAAGTGCATAGCAGTGCAGCTAGTTAGTTTTGAATTGTTGGAAAATGTTGCCATTCCGCCGTACCTGTCACGTAACTGCCTGTCATTTAGGCCTGCCACTCCGGCCTCTTTCCTGAGAACGTACCCCGTGTCATAACTCTTTCTGGAGCCCTTTTGTTTTTCCATGTCTGCCCATCCGCTCTGCGACTCCAAAGAAGACGCTAGTTGGTTAAATACATAAAGCACTGAAAAGAAAGCGAACACCATACACAGCGTAAGCGCTTGGAGATAGCATCGCATTTTTAACCCAATTCGTTTGTATTTTGGCCAGCGTCATTTAATCATGCTGCCTTGGTGTGTGGTTAGACTAGCTAGGTTGGTAGCTAACTAATCTGTTTCACTAACAGACCCAGTCAATAGTAGGCGCCACCGTCCGAAATGTTAACTTCTGAATGGAAGTGTTTTGCTTATTTCAGTCGAAAATAAATACTGAAAGTGTTGCCCGTATCTTGAATTTTTGATCAGTTTGAGTTAACAACATTAGCTCTGACAATATTACTTGACTCCAAAAGCGTGGAGAAAGGAGAGGCAACACGTTTAGAAATCATTAACCATGAGCATAATAGAGCAATCTCTAGCTCTTTTAAAGACATGATAGGACCTGTGGATCGTCGAGTACGCTGCTGAGTAATAAGGCTAATGCTCTGGCTACAAGCACTCCAGGGTACAGGGTACACATGACAACAACATGACCAACAGCAGGCTACATCGTCCATAAAAACACGGCTTTACTTAAAAACTTTACAGACTTATCACATTACATTTCATATAAAGACATTAAACGAATAAGTAGTGAAAAATCATGGGATCAACATTTTACACAGACCAACATTGTCCATGTTGTATTTCAGATAATCTGAAACATCAACAATAAAAGGCACTGACCAATCTTAAATGTTAAGCTTCTATCAATTCTATAACATCCTGAAAAATAATAAATAAAACTTGCATTAGAAGACAGTTCCTTTCATAACATCTATCATGTTATGATATCCCACTTCAGTGGTCCAACCCAAGCTGGACCTCAGCTGTATCGCAGGTCATTCTCCAGGCCATAGATCTTGGCTTTTAGGGTCTTCAGCTCCCCCTGAACCTTCTTGGTGCGGGCGTTGGTCTGGCGCACCTCATGCAGAATTGCCAGGTCCTGGTTAGGGCCCACGTTCAATGTCACCTTAGATAGACAGGTGAGGTAAAATACAGACAACATCCAGTTGAGCACCAATGTGGAATAGATAGATTAGTAAAAGAACAACAAACCTACCTATAAATATCTGACACAAAAGGTTTTAAGCTGTATTTGATTCATGTCTGCTTGCTACTGAAATCCCCTCATCTCTCACCTTGAAGAGCTGCTTCTCCACATCTTTGAGTTTCTGCCGCAGGTGTTTGATGTCAGTCTTGAAGCCCTCCACCTCCATGACCCGCCTCTTCTCCAGCGCCTCGTAGCGCTGCGTCATCATCTGCAGACGCTTTGCCATCTTGTCTGAGCGACCCTGCACGCGTGATACACCAAACCACTCAGGTATCACAAGGATTACGCACACGCGCCCTCACACATGCCCTCGCACACGCACACACATTACCTTAAAGATCTCTCTGCCCACATCCCCTTCCTCTCTAATCTGGGCCAGGTCTGTCTCCAGGGTGACGCACTGCTCCCGGTACATCTCAGCTAGACGGTGGGCCTGCTTCAGCTCCTCCTGCATCGACTGAAGAACAGATCATGGGGTGCAAGACCCCTTGTAACTTAGCGAAAAATAAAACAGACTCAGGAGTAGTCAAACGTTTAATGTCATCCGTAATGAAGGAAATAATTTCAGCCAATGCATGATTAAATAACCATATACCAGATGATCTGCTACATGAATACATTACATAACATATTTCTGAAGTCCGGGTCCCACCTTGAGCTCCTCTCTGTAGACCTGCTCTGTGTCTGGTAGGGGCTGGGCCAGGAGCAATGTTGCGGTGCTGGGACCCGGGTGGTCTCGGCCAACCCTGGCCTCCCTCAGTCTGTCCTGGTTCTGGTCCAGCTCCCGCAGCAGACAGTCCTTCTCCACCATCCAGCTCTTCTCATTGGCCCGTGAGTCAAACTTCAGCTTCAGGAAGTCCCTGGTGCTCTCGTACAGCAGGTTCTGAGTACGCTGGAGTCTGGAAAGAGGGCCAGTAGAGACAAACGGTCGATATACTGAGGCACATATCGGGACTTGTCTGATATACTGCAAGTCAGTTTACATGGTGTCACAATGCAGGAAGGTTAGGGTAAGGGGTGATGAAGCATTAATAGCAGTACTGTGTGTGAGGTTTAATAGACCTACTTGTCAGTGAGAGCAGTGATGCGGTCCTGGTCTCTCTGGTGCTGAACCTGTCCTTCTTCTACGTGGATCCTGCGGTCCTCCAGCAGAGACTCCACCTGCTCCTTGGACAGACGGGTCTGCTCCTCCATCTGAGCCTGCAGTGCCTCCACCTGGACAGGCAGAGACATAACAAGAGAGTGGGTCAACCGGAGACTGGTAGCCTTACTGGTTTGGGTTCTTATGTGTCACTCAGTACCTGTAGTAATAAGGTCTGGTTGTCCTTTTTGTACTGCTCGGAATCTCCATTCATCCCCTCCTCTGATCTGGCTCTCCGCTTGCCCTCTGCTCAGATACACACAGGATTAGGTGGCAGAGACAGGAAAATATTGCACTCCCAAGTCAGATTATTCCACTTTTTGTAATCTAATTAGTTCTAAGAGCTGTAATCCTACTTACAAATTGGGAATTTGGGGGACTTCACTGTTTTGGGCTTAGGTTGATCTTACAGTAAAGGTATAATCTTAAAGTCTTTGTATTTGATGAGAACATACGAGTTGCAGGAGAAGTTGGGGAGTATATTGCCATGTTGATTTTGGTACACACCTTTAATGGATCCAACTCTTGATTTTGTTGTCCTATGAGGATCCTGGACCTTTGTCTCAAGCTTTTTTTGTGCAACAATGACCTGGAAAATAACCCATTAGATAGAAAACAAACCAATGGTTTGGTATCTTTGTAAATTAATCTTTATAACAAAATGATCATTACACATCCAAACATCAATACACCTATAAATTCACTTTAAAATAAGCAAATAAGCAACATTTCGTTATCTTTCATTATTTGTAATCAACAGTTGGCTGGTTGGCTGGAACTGACCTTGTGTGGGGGGTCGCGGTGGAAGTAGGTGATCTCCCCAGGGTCGGGTCCCACCAGAGCAAGCAGGTGCTGGATCTTCTTCCTGTCCTCCAACTCTCTACAACACAGAGATGTTTAAGATGAAAAGAATAAGGTTTCTATTCATATCCTAATCCTTTTTGTTTTATGTTTTACTCTTCAGAAATGTAAAATGTGAACAAATAGACTAATAAATAAGGGAACAAATAAAAAGTGATTGACAGTATGAAAAAGTGCGGAACTGTGGTCTCATTTTATATTTGTTGGCATCGTATCTTTTGACAGATTCCTCCCTATTCTACATACTCGTGTTTCACTGGGGCTGTCCTACCTGATTTTGAGCCTGTCGTTCTCTGCGTAGAGGCGCAGGGCCTGTTCTCTCTCTTGGAAGAGGTACACCTGCATGTCGCTCAGCGCCTTCTGCAGTTCAGCAATCTCTCCCTCGCGCTGACGCACCTCCCACTGCAGCTTGTGCTGGGAGGGCAGAGAGAGACAGGGAGATTAACAAGCAAACTGGTACATGTGAAAATAGACACACACACACACAAACAAACAGACACGCACAGACATATCTCTTACCTGGTCGTCTGTGGTAGCTCTGTACTTCTCCAGCATCTGTAGCAGATCCTCGTGTTCCCCATCATACTGGGCAATCTTCTGCCTGTAGAACTCCAGCAGCTCCCTGGAGGGCCGCAGGTAGGCCAGGCGCTCATTGATAGGAGGCAGGGGAGAGTCGAGTTCCTGTCCCGGGGTACGACCAGTGGCTCTGGAGAGGGAGCGCACAGGAGACCATTGATCAAACTCAGACATGGTAACGTGAGGACCCCAGGGTTTGAGGGGTTAGAAGCTAGGGAATGTGGACACTAGGCTGAAATATCTAGATAAACCCAATTAAGGAATCATTCCTTAGAGTCAGATTAGAATAGGAGCAGGGCTGGATTAGACACAATAACACTAGTATTCTGGGATTACAGTTAATTGTAGTCATCCAAATAGATGCCTAATCACATACAAATCAGGTCAGAGCCGGTAATGAAACAAAATTATTATTGCATAATCTCAACAGAATTGAAATAGATTCCAGAGAGGAAAAGTTATTTAGGCACAGATTTAGGAATTACAAAACTTGAATTTTTAAAATAAAGTTGAGTAATGAAAATCCAGATACATTAGATATTCTAACCTGTTTGAAACATGATCCCTTGCAGGAGGGGACTCCATCTTTGTTGACCTGTGACAAAACTGCATGGATTGAGTAAATAACTATATGCGTATTATAATGTAGCCTACCTAGGAAACTGTTAATTTATAAAAATTAGCCTGTATAGTTAATGTAGTATGACTAAAGCGTGTTTATCTTGAGGCAGTAGATTGTGCAAATCACAAGTGATTGTACTGTAAATTAACGATGGAAGCTTAAGTTTCAAGTTCCCCAGTTACGTTACAGCGGGAATTAACGCTAGTTTGTTGAGTGACAAACTGCTGGGTTAGTCACTCAACTCAACCCACTGCTCAGAGCTTTGCCACTACGTGTGGGTTGAGTTTTCCCATCTCCAGCATGTTGTCAAGTCATTTTGTAATACTACTGTTACACACTGTACGTTGCAATTTCCAATTGGGCGCCAGGTGAGGCGGGACGTTTAAATCACGGAACATTTATATTATCTAGTAACACTAGTTTATTATGCTGGTTTATCACTATTTTAGACATGGCATGCAAACAGCTACTGTAGCTATACTACATTTTGAAAAAGCATGACAAAATGAGCGAATCTGACAAGTATATCTTAAATTAGCACACTAACAATAGTCTAGTTTACTGTGCGGAATGCGGGATTGTGAATGAGTTGCCTAGCTAATTCAGATAAGCTACACTACCACTTACTGTCTGTTAAAAATCCAGTACTTTACTGTAGTGTTTCAACCAAATATTTTCATTATCTTACCTCGACTGTTTTGAAGTTTTTCTTTTTGCCGTTGTGCCGGAAATGATCATAAATAGAGGAAGTAGGAAATTACAATGAAAATACATTTTTATTTATTTACCTATTTTAAAACCTATGAAAAACATAAACGACTAGATTGTTAGTGTAATTAACATATTAAAACACATTTATTTACTATATATGTATTTTTGTTATTTTGGTCTTGAAGTACATTTAATGTGACCGATGCGTAGACGTCACATGACAAAACAAAGATGTCGACGCCCTATTCTCACATGTTTTGATAAAGTTGCTACACATTTTGTTGTTATTTCTTTGTAAACAGATTTCAAATCTCGGTATGTGACTGCAAGCAAATTAAAAATCCTGCCAGTTTGCTACCGTGTTACTTGCTAGTCCATGCAGCACCAAACACATTGCATTGACGTTGCCATTCTCTGTTGCAGTACCTACTACTATTATTCCAAGATGAAGTCGGGGACTGCACTGATATATGATGAGGAGATGACCAAATATAAACTTCTGTGGGTTGAGTAAGTCTTGATCTAATTCAAATATCGACTTCATATCGCCACAGGACAATTTTTTGTTTGCTTTAGTATGTTTCCACAGCCTTTCAAATACTGTATTCAAATGTATGAACTTTATGTTTTCACGTTTCTCACGTGTGTCTGCTTTCTCTAGCCCAGCATGTAAGATAGAGGTTCCTGAACGCCTTACTGTGAGCTATAAAGCTCTGGAAGAGAATGGCCTTGCCCAGCGTTGTATCAATGTGCCTGTGCGCCAGGCCACTGATGCAGAGATTCTACTGGCACACAGGTTAGTCTGACACATACACACATCCCTCACATCCCTCCTTTTAAAGATGCTGTAAAGCAAATTCCATGATTTGCTTCTCAGTACATTATGTAAGTGTGAATTGAGTTGCTGAAAGCATGTTCAAAGCGAGAACTTTGTTGCACTGATATGTGGAGTTAAACCATTGAACAGTTTCTCACCCGTTATCTGCTCAGGTTTTGTATGGACGGGTTAAAACCCAGCCTATCTACGTCACAGCCACCCATCTACATCAGATCACAGATGGTTCATATAACCTGCATTCAGTTACTTCCGGAACTTCCCCATACTTGTCTGTGTTTTTTTTTTTTCATTCTAATTTGGATGGGTAGTTAGCAACACATTCTTCTGTAGTGTGGTGAACTTAAAACTCATTTTCAGTTCTGCTTTACAGCATCTTTAATCTCCTGCTCCATCTGTCCCACAGTGAAGAGTATCTGGAGGCTGTCAAGAAGACCCCTCATATGACCCTGGAAGAGCTGATGACCTTTACTCAGCAGTATGGAGATGTCTACTTCCACCCAGTGAGATGAACACTTTCTGGAAGACACGCACACACTATAGATACAGTGTACTATATTTTAATTGTTATGGTAGAATGGCAGTCTTCAAATGTTGTAGTGTAAATGTGTGTCTTGTCTCTTTCAAAGGCAGGGTGCTAAATACATTATAAAGCCTGGCATTGGTTGAGCAGACATGGTTCGCTGACTGACTTTGAATGAATGATGTGACTTGTTGTTTTCTTCAGAATATCTACCACTGTGCCAAGCTGGCTATAGGTGCCACACTCCAGCTGGTGGACAGTGTGCTGAAAGGGAAGGTGAGGAACGGCATGGCGTTGGTCAGGTGAGTCCTCATCATAGAGAGAGTTAAGAATCAGCTACCGTAAATCTCAATTGTGTTGTTCTACTACATCTCCCAGAATGCTGTTCTTTGAGTCTAGATGCTCACCTCGCGTATCTGGTAGTTGGCTTTTACCCTTATTATTTTTCTCTCTCCAGACCTCCAGGACATCACAGTCAACGTAGTGCTGCTAACGGCTTCTGTGTGTTCAACAATGTAGCTATAGCAGCCCACTATGCTAAAAAGCACCACAATGTTAAAAGGTAAGGAGAAGGTGGGTAGAGCTTAAACTACTTACGACTGTGATTTCATAGTTGTAATATTATGTTTTCTTTGTTGTGTATATTTTGCTATATACTGCTGGCTGTGCTACAAATTGCACAACCAGATTTACCACAAATTGGGTATAATAAATATTACCTTACCTTACTTGATTTTGTTTATCTACACTGACATGCCTGAATGTTTTGGACAATCATTATCTCACTCTTAGGGTGCTAATTGTGGACTGGGATGTACATCACGGACAAGGGGTGCAGTACAGTTTTGAGGATGACCCAAGGTGAGAATCATCACTTTCAGTGCCGGTCCTAGCACATTTGGTGCCCTTGGCTAGGTTTACCCCTGGCACCCCCCCCCCCAACCTTAGCCCCACTTTTTAATGCCAGCAGAGGGCGCCAACCACAACACGGACATATGACGTGCTGCGGTTGGCGCCCCCTGCTGGTAGTGCGTTTGAAACTCAAGGACAGCGGAAAGGTTAATTTAATTGGATGCCTATGTCGCCTATAGCAAGGACCGGCACTGATCACGTTGGACATTGTAATAATAATAATACATATATTATATTCAGGCTAAAATCATTACTATTCTTTCTTACTGACACTTCTGATATTTGCATACTCCATTTCCCAGTGTCCTCTACTTCTCCTGGCACCGCTATGAGCACCAAGACTTCTGGCCCAAACTTCGAGAGTCAGACTATGACAGTGTAGGCAAGGAGAAAGGAGCTGGCTTCAACATCAATGTTCCCTGGAACAAGGCAAGGCCCCACAACTACTTTCATGTATTCTTCCTCAAAATCGTATGTTAACCTTGCTATTTTCACCTTTGTTCCCGTTTCAGGTTGGTATGGAGAACAGTGACTATCTGTCAGTCTTCTTTCATGTCCTCCTACCTGTGGCATACGAGGTGAGTTCATGCGATAGAGAACAATCTCTGTATTTACTTTAGGGATCTGAGAATAACACATTTCATGCTGCTTGTTTTAGTTCTGTCCAGATTTGGTATTGGTGTGTGCAGGGTTCGACTCAGCCATTGGTGATCCAGAGGTCAGTCATTCTAACCTCCAAACAAGGCCTGTCGCAACTGTACACTACAAAATAAAGTTTTTTTCCCCCACTAAGCCCTTTGTGTACATTCTATGTTTCAGGGACACATGTGTGCCACCCCAGATATATTTGCCCATCTCACCCACCTCCTCATGTCCCTGGCTGGGGGTAGACTGTGTGCAGTGCTTGAGGTAAGTCGGATGCCACTGAAAAAAATTAACTCGGCGGCCAATGGTGATGATAATAAAATATACCAAGAAGACTGTTACTGTTGTATACTTCACTACAAATCATTTGGTTTCCAGGGAGGGTACAACCTGACCTCTCTCGCCCAATCAGTATGCCAGACGGTCCAAACCTTGCTCGGAGATCCCGCCCCCCAACCGTCCGAGCTGATTGGCCCCTGTGAGAGGTCTGCTCAGTTATCAATCATATATATTGTGTCAGTCAAAAAGTATGGTACCCTCAATAATGTGTCCTGTAGTGTTGATAGTACTGATGTTTAGCTCAATTTACTTTGACTCTCTTCAGTGCTCTGGAGTCTATTCAGTGTGTCAGGGCAGCACACAAGCCATACTGGGACTGCCTCAAACATGCAGGTACAGGAAGGCAACGCACTCCTATACCCATCAGAAACACCACTCACTCAATCTGAACATACATCTTTCTTTTGCCCGTTACAAACCCAGTAACACTGTGTCCCCCAGAGGCTCCACCCATCTCTGAGCCCAGTACCAAACGCTGTAAACAGACAGAGGGAGAAGGAAACGGGAAGGCAGAAGATGGAGAGAAGGAGGAGGAGAAAGAGGAGATGGTTGTCTGGCAAGAGTCTCCGTTGAGGCTGGTCCCTCCATCCCGTACAGCTGCAGTACTGCCAGCTGAGGTGAAGCCCCTGGAGGGATGTGATCTGCTGGAACCTTCCCTGGCTCCTGCTGCAGACATACTGCAGACACTGAGGTCTGCATTAAATATTGGTCAATAACACTTGATTTTCTATGATTATGCTTTTTCTTGACATTGTACTGTTGTTTATTTGAAAAAGGAATGACTTTTTTGAAAAATCTGTGGATGAAGGATATCTCAAGACCCTTTACAGTGTCATTACTCTCTTTGAAAAAATGAAGAAAAATGAGGTGAGAACATCCTTTGTTGTTTTCCTCAGATAATTTCCAAGAATACTAAAACAGTGCTAAAATGAAAAGTGGAAATTGAATATTGTTCTGACTAACAAGTTAACTTGTTTCAGATTCGGAATGGTTTGGCGCTGGTTCCTCATGTTCCCGTGGCAATTTCATGTGCTTTTAAGCATGCTGCTGAGTCACTTACAAACCGGTACTTGAAATGATAACCTTTGACCTTTTCCAATACTAGACCTACAGTACAGACAATATGTGGGGTATAGCTCATGTAAACACACAGACATCTAATTGCGTTTATTCTCTGCAGGGTCCTAGTGGTGTTTGTGGGGGAGGAGGACGTCACAACTTATAGCACAGAGGAGGGGTGAGTATTTGGGTCCTATAGTGTTAACTTGTCTAGTAACATCAGATGTTTTGTATTGGATATAAACTAGTATAGAATCCTTATTGGCATCTCCTGTCTTTTAGAAAAATGCTGTTCGTGCAGATAAGCAGGAGGCAGTCAGGAGAGCAGAAATCCCAGTATAAAGTTTCTGTGTGTCTGAAAAAGGTAAACCGATTCAGTACTCATCCACACAAATATTTCATTGTTTCCTGAAATGTGGGAACTTGTTTTGGTCCTGGGAAATCCGAAGTGTGTGCTTGTAGTCTCCACCAGAGGACCAGAGTGACGTATCCGGGTTCATGCATGCAGTGCTGGGCCTGCTCCTGCCCCTGGCCTACGAGTATGACCCTGGTCTGGTCCTGCTTGCCCGATCGCCTGGCTGTGGGATAGGGGAGGCCGCCTGGGCCCAGCTCACCAGCCTGCTCCAGGGGCTGGCACAAGGACACACACTGGTACTCTTACAGGTGAGTGACAATACACAGAGCCACAGGACTTCACTGGGAGTTCATCCTAAATGATTTAAACATTACAACCTGTGTATTTATTCTACATATGTATTCTAATACAGTGCAGTCCGGATGACAAATATATTTTCTTGTGGTACTCTAGGTGGGGGAGGAGAAAGCTCTAAGGGGCACCGCAGCCTCTCTTCAAGGGGACCCTGTGCCGTCCTTGGGCCCCTTAGGGGCCCCGCCATCTGAAGATGTTGAGGCAGTAGAGAGACAGAGACAGAGGCTGCAGACCAGCTGGAAGCTACTGCAGACCACTGGTAAGGATGTGACAAACCCAAATAGAAAACAAGATCTTAGCAATCTGAGACATATTTAAAAGGCGTGATCCCTTCATGAATACAAGATGTTTTGTAACTCTTGTATTGTTGACCTGATTTCTTGACAGCGATATCAGAAAAATGACCCAGGGACCAAGATGACTGAAGACACATACACATTTACACTTGATTTACAACAAGCAAGATCCTACATTTTCAATTTTGATACCGTTTGAATTAGTTTTCATAATGTGTGCACAATAATGTTTTTGAATCAAAAAAAGTTAATCATTAATATTAATTGGTAGCACAGTTGTCAATTGTTAGCCAACAATTGTAAAATATACTTTTTTTTATTATTTGTAAACTGTCTGCAAAAATTTTAGGCCTATCCCTCTTACAAAAGTATTTGATTTGTATTCTGTAAACTCTTCTATTAAATGTCACAATGGCAGATGAATGGGCATGTTAATGCGTGTGGTTTGCTGGTTCCCCCTCTCCTACATAACGCTTGGGATAAAAATGTCTGCTAACTCTTAAGTCAGCCGTTGTGTTAAACACACCCAAAGATTTGCATCATGGCAGGTGGTCCCAGGCTCTCCCACGGTCATCCTCCCTCGCTTTCACGGGACAGCCTGCTCTATCCTTCATCCAGCCATTGACTGGCGCTGTGGGGTCCGGTAGATAAAAGCATAGCCTTCCCATACAATGAGCCATCCGGTAATACTAATGCCAAACAATCGGTGTTCTCTTTCTACCCTATCGTTTACGTCTTCAGTGTCTAAAGTAGCTTTCAAGGCTTTAAGGCTACGAGTTTATTTTCGGTCTGCGAAATCCAGCTGTAACTGAATGAATCAGTTTTGGGCTTTCACGTTGAATTAGATTATAGTCGCTAACAGTCGTACGAAGATGTCTGCAGCTCCATCTAGATCTGCAACCTCACAGTCGGGCAAGATGAAAAAAGACGAATCTTTTCTTGGGAAACTAGGAGGAACGCTGGTGAGAAAGAAAAAGTGTAGAGAAGGTAACTGAGAACTGTTAATAATATATTGTCTGTTGTCATTGATATGGATAGTATGATTATGTAAGTTATTTACAAGTAACTATCCATGGTTCTGTATCAACATGTTCTTGAGCGATCGTTTAATAGCTTTAAAATATAATGAATATTGTCTACATTTGCGTGGGCCTACTATACAAATGGAGTGCAAATTATATATGATCATTTTTCAACGTGTATGGCTTTCACGCAATTCTCTGACTATGATTATGAAGTAGGCTAGGGTGGAATTTCATTTATAATGCTCATTTTAGAGAACTGTAGACAGGGTTCCAGTCTAGAAAGAGTGCGTGTGACAGTCACAAAGAAAGTTGCCTGGCATTCCACATGAGGTAATACACATAAATAGATACATGTCACCCTTGCCAGTAATGCAAGGTTATGAAGATAAGGTGTAAGAGGATTACCTCCAGTTTTTGTTTGGTCTAGAATGATAATTAGCTTTTGGGGTATTAAACCTTTATACTGCGCTATCTCTCTTATTTATTTACCATGCTATTTTGAAGTCTCACCACCACCTCCCTTCTCCCCCCTCTGTCTAGTATGGACAGCTGCAAGGTTTGACGCCTGTCTGTGTGTTTGTGTGTCTGTGTCTGTGTGTGTGTTCCCAGCCATGTGTTTGCCATTCTCCTCATAAGGAGCTCAAACAGTAGGAGAATGGGGAACCCCAATAAATTCCAAGTCAACACAACAATACTATAGGTGATATGGCTGCTTGTACCAGAAAGAGAGGAGTGGAACACAAAGCTCCCTGGTGCTGTCATAGCTGTTTAGACTGCCCCGGTATGGAGAATGTGATGAGAGCCAATCCCAAGACTATATGTCACGACTATATATATATACATTTCTGAATATATTGGGGGAACAGCATTTGCCATAACAGAATTCGCAAAGAACCCACTTTTCCAGCTGATGCTTTCAGATTTGGAGAAGTAACCACCGTCTGTGGCAGATGGATGAGCAGAGTTGCACGATTAGAGCTAACTGTGGAACTCCTCAGATTCCTGCAGTGCCAGAACACACAATGGCAACTGTCTCCAGATAAACTGAAGGGAAGTGTGTCTTTTTTCCCTCAAATGATAGTGTCACTCACTTGCAATGGACAGGCAAGTGATAAAGAGGCTATGAAAGTGCAAGTCACTGTCTCCATTAAAAAGGAAGGATGGTAGTTCACTTGCAGTGTGTTTTAATTAAAGAAGACTTTACTGCTCCCAAACCCTTGTAGTGTACAGACAACTTATTTACAGCAAGTAAGTCTCTTTTTGTGTATCCCATATTATACAGGTATATACTGGCACAGTGTTTTATGTGAATTATTGTTGGATATTAAGGACTGTTTGATTCAAGCATTGTCCTAGGTTAAGCTTGGTTGGAGAGGTTTTTTCCACACAATTTCCTCAGTTAATATTATACACTCAAGCTATTTTAGCTTCTGCTCTTAGTTGCTATTATCTATTCTACATATCAGCGTCGATAACATTTATAAGTAGTGTTTTGAATGACTGCAACAATTATAAATGACCTGTAGGCTCTCTATGAACAACGTTTTAGTAACTTTCACACCCAGTTTGTGGTCCGGGGTAGGACACTGTTTCTCTGGGTCACCGGAGAAGCCCCTAGTGGTGTGACTGTGTCGTTGCTCCTGGCATGTGACACTGAATGTATGACTGTGGATGTTTAGTCAGTCCTCCTGACCATTGCTGGCATGAATACCCAGGGGCTAATTTAAGGCCAGCTCTGTCTCCACACTGCACCATATCCTCCATGTCACACATCATGTGAAACTTGGAGGGAAATGTGTAAAGGTAGATTAGAATAGATGTGCACCATGACAAGCTTTTGACTATGCATTTGAATGCTGGTGTTATTACTGTTGTGACTGAGGTCATTTCCTCAGACTACTCTGCTAATGAATTTAGTTTTGCACAATGCTTGCCTTGCACAATGTTTTGCACAATGCCTGCAACAAAGCTGTAAAAAGATTTATACCTCGAGAAGACCTTGGGTTAGAATTGAGTTATTGTAATTCAATTAAGAGGGCTACATTTCCTGCATGATTGATTATCTAATGAAGCAAAGCAAATTAAAATGTGTTCCTTCTTCCAGCATATCTAAATGTTTGCCATCTGGGCTTCCTACACATTACTTAAGTGAAGATAACATTTTTTTTCTTGATAACAGGAAAATGTTAACCTATTGTGCTGTAGACATGCGGCACATGCTACCTGCCAGCTGCAGGGTCTCCAGGTCCTCTGTTCAGTCCAAGTTGCCAAGTTCTGTTTCCACTTTGGAGTATACCAGGGATCCAATGCTGTGCTCTACTACTTCTTCCTTTCTTAAAGACCACCCCTCTGCCTTCATAAACACACACACGCTTGCGCACACGCACACACACACACAACACACACCTTCTCTCTCTCTCCCCTCTCTTGTAACCAGACCGCATGGGTGGGTGGGGGTTTGTGACAGAAATAAACACGTGATGACGCTTCTGCCGATGCCTAGACCCACCGGCTGCACCACATGTACACAGATACACACACACTCTACCTTCACTAGCTGCTACCGCCGTTCCAAGGGCTGTATATTTGTGGACATGGCTGGACTCCTGTGTGGGACCAAGAGGAAGAAACAAGGTAGTTCTGTTGATATGATTGTAATGGTGTTTGAGGTCACTAAAGGGCTTTGAGGGAACCATGAATAGGAAGCATGACTTACAACCTATTGTATTGTATTAACCTCTGTGCCTGCATGGACTGTAATGCTGTTTCTTATTCCGCCTCATCGTTGATGAAAGAAATACTTTACATGGACCATATTTGTTACATTTTTATATCATTAGAAAAAATCTTCTTTGTCATAAGGTTTTGGAGGTTTTTATATATATACAGTATATATATATATATATATATATAAATACAACCAATATCAGATTGTCAGAAGATGGTGTTTCCGCAAAATATGTGGGAACCTTTTCATTGCTGCAATGTTTGTCTACATGTTTTGTACTACTGCTTTTGGTAAGGATGTGTGAAACAATGCTG
Source organism: Hypomesus nipponensis (assembly GCF_054491055.1). Classification (NCBI taxonomy): domain Eukaryota; kingdom Metazoa; phylum Chordata; class Actinopteri; order Osmeriformes; family Osmeridae; genus Hypomesus; species Hypomesus nipponensis. The sequence continues at coordinate 6,467,381 of NC_140374.1, read as the reverse complement.
GTGCTACTAATGGACCAGTGTGGCTCGGACACAGCCACAGGGCCAGAGGCACTGAACCCAGCCAGAGAGACAGATGGACTGGACACAGCCAGGGAAAGGGCTCTATTACGATTAAAGGCGGACAGGCCTGTAATTATGAAGGAAATACTGATCTGTGGTCTGATGCAGCCATACTGTTTACCCTCCGGCAAGGACTGGTGGTAAACAACGGATTAGACTAAATCTGTAGAGAGTACTCCACCCAGACTTCAATATCTCAGTTCTACATATATTAACATTCTCTCCACTCTCTGTATCCTTTCCCCAGACAGAGATTAAGCATAGATAGTTTGTCTGAAGCGGTGAGATTAGGCTCTGGCCGGGAAATCAACTCTGTGTGACTGGTACCAGACACAAATCAAAGCGAGTGCTGGGTTGAGTGAATGTATTGGTAGATTCTCCATTAAAGCGGCTTCTTAGTCATAGACTTGGGTTGGCTCTTTTGAAAGCAGCCCTTAGTGTTTGGGAAGATGAAAGGACTGCGTCTGCTGGGGTACAAGGCCAGTATTTGATCTATAACCCCCAGAGACTGTGCAATAGAACAGAGCTAGAGAAATCCCAAAGAGATAGGCTTGACTGGGAAGGCTTTCCATTTGCATCTAAGAAAGGATCTATACTACAGCTATACCATACTGTAGCAATGGTGCGACTCCAAAACGCAAAACTCTTTATACTCAACATTACCTTTGCTTTGCCAATTTCATAATGGATTTGTGTCACTATACAGAAGGGACTGGTTGATTGGTTACCCTGCAGTGGGTAAGTGCCTAATTGTCCCTTGGTTCTTGGTGGTGATATGCATGTACTCGCATGTATAGGCTGTAGCAGATGGTGTTAATAGGGTATAGAACTACAGAAGTAAAGACCTACAGTGCCCAGGAGGTGTGGAGGGTGATGATGCGTTCAGGGATGAGTGTGGCATGAGTGACCAACAAACAGCTTAGTAGGAGGTACACTGAAGCGCTCTCTCTGTGTCTCTCACTCTCTCTCTGTCCCTTTCTCTCACTCTCTCTCTCTCTCCGTTTCTTTCTCTAACTCTCTCTCTGTCTCTTTCTCTCACTGTCTCACTCTCTCTCTCTCTTCCTTTCCATCTCTCTTTCTCCTCTCTGTCCGCATTCTCTTTCTCTCCCCGAGAATGTCGATGTATCTAACGGTGTCTCACTCTCCCCTGCCTGTCCCCAGTGAGTGACCTCACTGAAGAGGGCAAGAATGCCATCAACGCCCCCATGCTGCCCTCTGGGACCGAAATCCACCCTGAGGACACGTTGCTAGGTAAGCAACAGGCTAACGCCAATGCTCATACAATTGCTGTTTAAGACAACACAAACACTATTTTCAGCAACTTCAAAAACAGTTCATCTGTAAAGTACAACTGAAGTTCAGAAGTGCACAGTTCGAAACGTGTTTCAGTGGTAAGATTCAAGGAATAGTCTGTATTTACTTAGCCGCATCGCAAAGTAACCCCATCTCAGCTACAGGGCACGATGATGAACCAGGTAGGAGGCGACTGACGTTGACTGGGTGACAGGTCGGGACTGACTACCTTGAGTGACTTCAGGAGGAGGAAATGAAACAAGACAAGAGCAGTGCGTGAAGGGTGGAGCGAGGACAACACCCTTTTTTTCCGAATCACTTACTATGTTTAGAGATGACTGATGGGAAGCTTGGTGTGTGTGTGTGTGTGTGTGGGGGGGGGGGGCGGGGCTATGTATGTGACAGAGAAAAGGAGTTACTCATTTCAAAACTGTAAATGTGTAAGACACACTCTCCATCTGTGTGTATTGTATGTTCCACTGTCTTTCTTTGGCTCCTCAGCTAAGAGTTGCTCTCTGTCATGTCTTTGCCAGAAGAGAATGCTGAGAGGAACATGCTGGACCCAACATCCAGAGAAAATCCTAAATTCAAAGACCTTCAGAAGGTAGGTCACAGCCCTCAGTATTCCCAGTGTTAGGGTGTGTTTTGAAATCCATCGGAGTACTGATCCTATGTGTGTGTGTGTGTGTGTGTGTGCAGGTACTGATTGATTGGATCAACAATGAGCTGGAGGAGGACAGGATCATTGTCAAAGACCTGGAAGAAGATTGCTATGATGGGCAGGTGCTTCAGAAGTTATTTGGTAAGAAATAGATGGATTTGGATAGTGTGTAGAAATGTTTGTGGGGCTGTATTCTCTATGCCAGAATGTATACGTTTATGTAAGGAAATCTTTTTTGCCTTAGTCTTATTGCCCGTGTTTTGTCTGTGGCTGTGAGTAGCCGTCTGAAAACGCTGGCCTGTGTTTCTTCCTCATCCTGACGGCAGAGAAGCTGTGTGGAAGGAAGCTGAACGTAGCGGAGGTGACCCAGTCTGAGATCGGCCAGAAGCAAAAACTCCAGATGGTTCTGGAGGCCGTGAACGAGCAGCTCCGGCCTCACGGATGGTCCATCGAGTGGAGTGTGGACTGTGAGTGGACATCTGTTCACTGCTGGTGTAACCTGACCTCTGGACCACAGGCTTCCATGCAGCCGTTACCACATTCTGTGTGTCATTCGATCAGAAACCGTCATGCTATAATGCACTTTCAGTTGTTCTTTATGAATCTGACTTTGAAATTCTGCTTTTGTTATGACATTCCGTCAAAAACGACAACTCTTTGTCGTTCGCATTGTATCTTATCTTGAAATGTGGTTTTTGGCTAAGAAGATAAACAGGACAGACACGCGATGTCTCCCGTAAGTGCCTTCTTCTGGCCGTTCTTTACAGCTATCCATTCTAAAAACCTGGTGTCCATCATCTACCTGCTGGTGGCCCTTGCTATGCACTTCCTGGCTCCCATTCGGCTGCCTGAGCACGTGTCTGTACAGGTGGTGGTGGTCAAGGTGAGGAAACCCACCTACACAGTTCTGGCTGACACCTGACTGACCCATTTCTGCTACTTTGGCTGCCGTGTGAGGTTCATTGAACCCGTTGTTTTGTTCCTCCACCCCTTCTTGGGAATACAGAAACGAGAGGGCATACTGCAGACGTCTCATGTGACCAAGGAGCTAACTAGCACTACAGAGTAAGACATGTTGGATGTCCTTATCCATGCTCCAGTGTGGATGTCGCGGAAGAGAGCTGTGATGTTGTCGTTTCTTCTACCTGTAGTGAAAATAAGTAGTTGTTAGTGTTGATGGTTGGGGTATGACTCTACCTCATGTGTCTCCTTTTTCTAGGATGATGGTGGGTCGATTTGGTAAGTAACTTCTGTTCGGTTACTGATTAATGAGTGGTCCATTTAAATGTTAGCATTCATTCATCCCACATTTCATTTTATCTTAGATAGGGATGCTTTTGACACACTCCTGGATCATGCCCCCGACAAACTCAACGTTGTAAAAAAGGTAAGTTATCCGACTTCTTGTTTCCACAGTTTTGTTGTTTTCTCAGTGATTCACGTGCCGTTTTTGTGTCCTTTCACCAGTCACTCATCACATTTGTAAACAAACACCTGAACAAGCTGAACCTTGAGGTGACAGAGCTGGAGTCTCAGGTGGGACATCAACTCAAGTTCTACATCTCTAATGACTCCCACTTACTGTTAGAAAGATGCACGTCTGATCTCTGATCTTCTCCTTTACTTACTGTATCCACTTTTTGTATGTCACCTTGGATAAAAGTGTCTGCTAAACAAATACAATATACATGCAAATGCAATGAATCAATGTTGCATCTTTGGAAGATGATACATATTTGCTGTGCTTTCCTGTGTGTCCTCGCTTGTGTTATCTGTTGTGTAGTTCGCTGATGGTGTGTATCTGGTGCTGTTAATGGGGCTGCTGGAAGACTATTTTGTCCCTCTCTACAACTTTTTCCTGACGCCAGAGAGCTTTGAACAGAAAGTAAGTTTATTACAAAGTTATCTTAAAAAAAATGTTTTTATGATCATTGTTGCTGTTTATTGGTCAATGTCCCATTGGGATTCTATTGCCTGTTTCCTGCAGGTCCACAATGTGGCGTTTGCCTTTGAGCTGATGCAAGATGGAGGACTGAAGAAACCCAAAGCTAGACCCGAAGGTAAGATGGGGACATTCACAGGAAGTACCACATAAAAGAGTGCAGAACAATTCTATGTGGCCTTTGATTCTATGTGGCCTCATAACATATACCTTTTTATAACCCTGATGCTGTTAAATCTGCTAAATGAATAACATGTCAATAGTATGTAATGGTGCGCAGGTGTCCAGTAGGGGGCAGCCTTGCCTTACTGTAAAACTTTAGGCTACGGTGAAGTGAACGGTCTCTTAGTGACTCGCTCACTAAACGTTCCCAAGTCCTCAATAAATCACCTCATATGACCTTATCACATCATATCTCTCTTACAGACGTCGTCAACTTGAACCTGAAGTCCACTCTGAGGGTCTTGTACAACCTGTTCACCAACTACAAGAACTCTGAATAAGTCATGGATGGACACTGCTTATAACAGAAGGTGGAACCTCCTCTAAATCCACACTCCATGGAAATCTGGACCCGGAGTTCACCCTGGGACTATACTAGAAAACACGATACTGGATACAGGATACTTTCTTTGTGCTCTGTACTCACTAGAGCGTTGTGTTGGACCTGGATGATAAAATCCCTTCTGATTCTGATTCTGGACAGATCCAGGTGGAATGGCCTGAGGAGTCTCTTACTGTTAGTATTTAATCACGCTAAATGTCAGTATTTATTTAAGACGTCCTGTATGCTAAGGCTAAGCCTCACCCCTCCAATATTTTGCTACGTGCCTGAACTGTGTCTGCACTGGGAAGAATACGGATGCCCTTGTTTGCCATGTTATTATGAACTGAAGAACACCCCGAGTTATTTTATGCAAAGAGCCACTACTGCTTATGAATGTGATTCACTGTTTGGATGGCTTGCTGAATATTGTATTTCTGCAAGATATATGAATATGACATACTCTTTAATTCCATCTCCTACCCTCTAACCCCGTCTCTCATAATGCTCCCAAATGATTGTAGAGCCGTATTTCCTAGCTGTTGCTAGCACTGTTGCCTCCTACCTTAAGTGCCATGTTATTCTCCGAGCAGAGCAGGCCACAGAGTAGCTTTTCAGTAATCCTCCTTTCAAAGTGGTCTCGGTGGAGCTTCCTCCTGAACACAGTGCAGCAGCCCAAGAGCAGAGAGACCCTCTCATGCATTTTAGACCCAGGTTGAATTATTGAGAGGCTGTGAGTCAAGTTGGGATGAGAAGCAGAGGAGATGTACGTGTTTCTGCTCGGTGGTTGTTAGCCTGTGGATGTGACCGTCAAGAAATAAATGTTTCAATGTTTCAACCATGTCCGCAGACAAACGTGTTCTTTTTAATGGTACGTGTCCCACTTGTCTGGTGGCTTGTTGTTCTTTGTGATCGCAAGCTTGGATCTCAAAAGACCAACGGTTCAGGTTTAGTCAGTGTAATTACGGGTTTATTTTCAGACTTTATTTTCTTGTCTATTCCCTTGGTTACCATAGCAACGTTTCCTTCCCCAAATTATACTTTCCCGCAGGTGATGGAAGGTCTTCCTTTTCTGAAGTACGCACAAGAGAGTGTGCTTAGTGTGTCATGTGTTTTATCTGTCTACAGATGATTGTGGATTGCTGGGGGCCAGACTACAAAACATTGATAATGCCAGGCTCAAATGGAGATGTGTGTGGAGTGCGTTGGAGCCACAGGGCAAGACTGTGTCACATTCATTTGTGCTGCCCAGAAGTGGGGTTGGAGAAAAATGTGTTTGGTCCTATCAAGTGAAGTGTCCTTACCTTTTCCTCTCGTGGTGGAATGAGAGTCTAAGCTTGTATGCATCATATAGAGATGAATGTCCTCATCAGGAAACACTCAGGATATGTCTCCACCACAGCAACGTAAAGAGGAAGTGTTCTTCTGAATCACATTTGTCTGTTTTCCGATTTATGCTATGCACTTCATTCAGACTTTGGTTTTGAATTTTCAGTGAGGTTTTAGTTTTCAAATTGAATGAAGGCAACTTTTTCATGCAACATTTCAGAAAAAATCTATTTTTGTCAGGCTAGATGAGTTTCACTCTGTTGGCTTTTTTGAAGGGGTCAGGGTTGACGTCAGTCAGGAAGCAGAAGTTCCCATATTCGGTTTGTTCACTTCTGTCGCTCTGAAGGTAAGCTTATTCGAAAATACTTTGTTGTTACTCCATCGAAAGTGTCTGTCAACCTTAGGGAGAAATTCCCTCAGAGAGGACTGCAACACAAAGAAATACATGCTCAGAAAAGCTGAACTAAAGTTTTGGTTAGGAGAGTTTGATAGACTCGTGGTCAAAGTCCATCTCATTCATGTTAGTGTTTTGTCAAAATGTATTTCTTTTTAATTCTTTCAGTGTTTGTCTGTTTAGGAACATACGTAGAGGAAGAGTCACGGCTAAATACAGACAGTAGCAGTGCTGGTTGTACACGTGGGTCACCAACTTTGACTACAATATTGTGTTCAGTGAAAACGAAAGTAAACTAAGGAAGTGAGTTTAGCAAACCAGACAAGAACTGTTTGAACTATTCAAAGTTAACCAATCTCCGAAGGTACATTACGAAAAATGTCTTGTTCAGGAAGAGAAAGATGGAGGGAAACGTCTTTGACTCACAGCAGGAGAAAGACATCATTGACATTGACAGTTTTCAGGGTGAGTCTTATTATTTGGAGTCGGACATTAACCTATCGATTTGCCTAAAACCTAACTTTTATTCTGTCATGAATTCAACTATTATCAATTTTGATATACAGGGGAGAAGAGAAAGATCATTCAACCCTCATCTTTGCAAGACCCCAAACTTGAAAAATTGAAAGAGGTAAGACGTAAAAAAAAAAAATACAGTGTACATAGACAGTGACAAAAAAATAATAATACTCCATATACAGCACAATCCAGATTTATTGTACTATCCAAATCAGAGGCCTTTATAACAGTTTCATACACACATCACTACGCTCTCCTTTGCCTTGGGCTGAAGATCATTTCACAGTCATGACAGAAAATGCATCAGGAGGACAATCTTTATACATTTATTCATCTGAGTTCTATTGCAGTCTCATGCTGAGAGAGGTGGTGAGATCAGTGAAACTTTAATGAACATCTTTATCTCAGAAGATGGTAAGACAGATCAGAGTTATCACAAAACCTGATGCAATCTGTGAGGGTAGAAGTTCTCTGAAATAATTTGATATGAAAAGATGTGCTTGGAATGACCCCTGAAAAACAGAAAGTTCATGGATAGCTGCTCAGTTATGTGGAATTCTGTTAGATGCTACCTTAGATTAGCGCATAGCATCTCAATTACATGACACACTCCTACAGTGAAAACCTTCTACAGGTCTTGGTTGACTGGATCAACAGTACTTTAAAGCACGAGCACATTGTGGTCCAACATCTAGAAGAAGACATATTTGATGGACTGGTGATTCATCATCTCTTGGGTGAGACACACACACACAAACATATGTGCATATGCACATAGACAAACACACATATTGATTTGTTTTTCTCTCTGGTTGTTTGATCTGGTGTGTGCCTGTGCTGTCCGTAGTCAGTCTAGCAGGGGTGCAGCTGCCCGTGGATGAGATAGCTGTGACGAGCGCTGCTCAGATCCACAAGCTGGAGATCATTCTGGAAGCTCTCAACAAGAGGCTAGAACTCAAGGAGAGCACCATCAAGTGGAGCGTCAAACGTGAGTCATGCTCAGGATGTTGTCTCGTTGTAGAAACATCTGAATGTTGTCTAATTGTTACTCAAACATCATAATGTTGTAGAAACATCCCATGGTTGTCTTAATGTTGATGAATCATCCCAATGTTGTAGAAACATCCTAATGTTGTCTAAAAGTTGTTGAAATATCACAACGTTTTGTAGATGTTGTATTATCGTCCCAATGTTGTCTTGATGTTGGATTATCACCTCAATGTTGTCTAAAGGTTGTATAAACATCACAGGGTTGCCATAATGTTGCAAAAACTCATATCATGTTGTTTAAATGTTGTAGAAACATCACAAGATCCTCTTAACAATGCAGACATATCACCGTGTCGTTTTAGCCTTGAGGAAAGTATACACAAAAGATACATTTGAACACGTTTGGCTTCAGGGGTAAGGTTTGATGTTCACCCTAGGGTGTTGTCTGTTTCCTGTCACCAACTGAGAAGGATTATTGTTGTGGATATGACAGCGCTACAGGGCAGCATGTTAATCATCACTGGTGGAGATTACTTTGTTTTCTTGTGCCAGTGAGATGAAGGGGGGGCTTTCGTGTTTACAGAATGAAAAATGATTTCTTCTTTTCCTCTGTTGTCCATGTCAGTCATCCACAGCAGAGACCTCCTGGCCACTCTTCATCTGCTGGTTGCCATGGTGAAGTGTTTTCAGCCCGATCTAGATTTGCCTTCGAATGTGAGTGTGGAAGTTGTTCTGGTTGAGGTGAGTTTGGATTTTATCTCAAGTGCTTCAGCTGAGGCCAGGTTTCGAAGAGAATTTAATATTGTATTTGGAGCCTGGGGATCTTGAAGTAATGACCTCATCCTCTTCATGGAGATAGAATAGTAGAGTGATAAGTTTGTTATTCCTTTGTTGTTGCATACAGGTCAGCAGAAGTGGAATCAAGTCTGACGTACAAATAGAGTTCCTGACCAAAGAAAGGTTGGTAAATTGCTGCCTATGAACAGGATTATTCCTCCTCCCATCAAACGGCTGGGTGAACTGACTTTCATCTGCTTGCTTTGTCAACAGTGATTCAACAGACTCCCTGAGTAGTTCTAACAGTGAGTGCAATATTCGGTTCAAGTAGATGGGACCCATTTGAAGTAGTTACTGCCAGTCATCATTGAACCATTGTAACCCTTGCCTGTCTCTGTACAGGAGAACATCCTATTGATCAGCTGCTTCAGCTAGACCCGCACAAAGTCCACACAGTGAAAAAGGTAATACAGACCTATTTTTGAATAGTTCAGTTCACACATGCAGAACATGTATTTCTGAAGCAGTAACAGGAGTGAATTTCTCCTCATCTAGCTTAATGCTCAGAAATGAAACCTTTTCTTGATCTAATGCTCAACACAGTTACAGAACACCTAAGCTCATGATTGGGGAGTGGGGTATGGTTCAACTGTAGAGCATTTGACTGCAAAACACGAGGTATCAGTCAAAGGTTAAAATCCCCCCCTGTATGTCATTTTGGATGAAAGCCTCTGCCACATGAATATAGTTACATTGCCATTGCTGTTCTTTTTCCAGGCCATTCTGCACTTTGTCAACCAGAACTTGTCCTCCCTGGGTCTGCAGGTGATCGACCTGGAGAAACAGGTGAGTCAACATCGGCTCCTGCCTTGTTTTCATTGGTTACTGCTACAGATCGCTTACTTCATTGATCCCTTAGCACTTTTTACTAATGAAAAGCTATTGATTGACTCCCCTGCCATTGCTTCAGCCTATCAGGGTGACTGTGCCGGTGTTGTGTTCCTGTGTAGTTTGCAGATGGTGTGATTCTCCTGCTGCTGATTGGGCAGTTAGAGGGGTTCTTCCTCCCCATTTGTAACTTTCACCTTACCCCCGTGAGCCACACTGAGATGGTGAGCATCCACAACACACTGATGCTGAATGGAGAGTCGCAATGAAATGATGACATGTTATCAAAGGCTTTGGGTCCCCTATGTAAGGATTTGTCTATTAATGGCTATCATGCTCCATGTCTCTCCTGTGTGAGATGTTAGGATTTTCCATTGTAAGTGTTGTGTGGCTTGTGTTTGGATGTCAATGTAATGTATTTTCTCTTGCCTAGCTTCACAATGTCACGTTAGCCCTGGACCTCCTCAATGACCTGGAGCTGGAGGTGTCCAACGTTGACCCACAAGGTAAGTACGTCGACAATCTGCAGCTTCAACAGCTGGCCTCATACTGTCACTCCTGCCGCCAGATGAAGATCTCCTTAAAGTGCCAACTGGCATCAAGACAGCAACTCGTATCTAGCTGAGGACTGTAACCATGGTTGCATTCCACAGCAGTTTTCAAGGCATTGAGAAGTGCTTCAGGAAACAAAAACAACAAAATAATTCAGAAGATTTCCTGTGTGAGAGAACTTTATCTAGGTGATAGTGGCATGCCACAGATTTTTTATATGTCAAGTGAGAGACAGGATTTGTGCTGATCAGTTAAGACCCAACGCTTTGGGTGTGAATGTGCATCTGAGAATTGTTGTCGAATACAATGGGATTATTATTATTGTCGAGTAATCTGTATCAGATATGTTTTGCTTTGGGTGACTGGCTAAGTCTGAGGTCATTTTTAGTTTTTCACAAGGACAAACACGGGAGAAGGACAACTTGATGTCTGCGGATTGATACAGATATTTATTCATCGTATTGCAATATCCGTCATTAGGTGTGTGTGTGTATGTGTGTGTGTTTGTGTGTGTGTGTGTGTGTGTCAGGCAGGCATGTGTGGGTGAGTGTGTACAGTGCATATAACTCCCTTTTCATAACATTGCCTATACGCCTAATGGCTATTTTTGGATAATGCTCAGTATAACTTTCTCTCCGTGCTCTGTGATGACTTAACGAACATACTTTCCCAACCAGTACATTGTAATATTCATTTCTTAAGTTTCAAATTAGGAGCTGCTGAATAGTTGAATCAGCACCTTAAATTTAATCAAGGAGCAAGTGACTCATTTAATTCAAGTTTTGTGTCCTTTTAATTACCGGGTAATCTCTCTGATGGAATAAGGAATCACAACGTTCAGGGACTACAGACACACACTGAATACATTCATTAGCTCATCCGGAGCTGAAGTGGATCTTAATAGTGCACAAAAGTGAATTAATGCTTCACACACAAAATCTTGGATCTTTCCATTCCCTCTATATTGATTGGATTGCATCTAATTTTGTTGTTGTGACCTTGTTCCTGACCTCTTTACAGGTTGTGTAATAGATGTCGTCCTCTAGTGTCAGTAAAAACACGAGGCTGTAAAACTGCTAATGTTGCAGAACAGATCATCCCCAATTGACTTTGTATCTCAAACAGACATCATCTCCCAGGATGCATCAGCCACCTTGAGGGTCCTTTATGGCCTATTTAAGAGGCACAAAGCCAAGTGAGCACGAAGTGTGGCTATGGGAAAGGAGATGATGAGGGGATGTCGGAACAGTCTCCTGCAAAGCCTTGGATTCCCTGCCTCAATCACCCATTATATACCATGTTGGAGATGTTAAAACCATAGCATCATAGGTTAATCAGTATTTATTTCCCAATACATAGTTTTGTAATATAAATGCATCATTGTGTGAATGCATCATTTTAATTACTTGCTGATTGCAATGACTTCAACCTTGTATCCCTGTAATAATTTAAATACAATTTTGAATAGACTGCTCGACGAGTTTCTGAGTCTAGGGTAGGATATAAATGTGTTCTGCTTTATGGAAACAGTTGCTCATTACAGCTCAATGTCATAAGTCGGACAGCAAGCAGCGTTGGGCGTTGCTGTGGAGCCTCCTGTTCATCATGGAAATGGCTCGATTCAGCAGACAGCTTAAGTGTCCTGTCAGGTCAGCTGAATGGGCTTTCTTCACTTGCCGTTTTGTATCGACCTTCCAATTTACTACTCCTTCAACTCTGTGTCCCATATAGTTGTCTGCCACATCTCCCATTTGCAGTTGTAGACATTTGAAATCAAGCATCCAGTTTAATGTCAGTCAGATGTTGTGATCCAAAAAACCCTGTCACAGGTAGTTTAATAGAGACATCTTCAATCTGGCAGCACTAAAAGCCAATGTCTGAGTATTTTATGATGTTCTGGAGAATTAGATAAAGGCAGTAAATCGGGTGTAAAGACCTGTAAAAAAAAGCTGTATTTCTTGCAGAATTCCAATGTACTTGTAACTCTACTTTTTACAAATTGAAAAATAAACTTGAACAAACATCGGGGACAGTTTGCTGTGCTTCTTCAACATCACAAAGCCCCTCTCTCCTCATACCTATGGCGGAGAATCTGATGAGTGATCCAGCTGGCTAGCCCGGGGTTGTTCTCAGCATGTCCGGCGATGACTATCCGAGTTTTCTCCTCACTTTCCTCCTCTCTTACCCTCAGTCTAGAGCTGATGTCAAAGGTCCAACGGCACAGGAGAAGGACCTCTCAGAAACTATCGGCTAGCGGGTTCTTCAGTGTCGTCAGAGAGGATGTGTTTTGTCATGAGAGACAAATCCTGACCTTCTTCAACTCTCACGAGCAAACACAGCCACTCTGAAGACACGAATAACTAGCTAGCTGGCAGTTTCTTCTGTTGTGGTTCTCTTTCTGAACTTGGCTTTGCGTGCTGAGTTTAAGGCCATGTTGCTATCTGAATGTGATCTTAAATGGCAGCGTAATGGTGTTGTGATAACAGAGACTGGGGCATTCTAAGGCATTCTTAGGGGCTTCAGTACAATATGTTAAAGCAAATCATCTAACGACAACATTAAAAACCACTTAATTTGTCTGTAATGCTTCAGACAGAGCTTAACCTTGGGTCTGAGGCCTGTGTGGGCCGGGGCATGAAGCCACATAGAGATGAGGACTGGAATGAGTTTTTAATAGGTGAATGCTAGCAGGGTGAGTTCTCCTCCTGCTCTGCTGTAATGGCTGGAGATGGATACCAAGGCAATGGCTTCTCCATAGTGATGAATGGCAATCATCTTCAAATTCTTCTTCTTCATCATCTCCATGTCTCCCCTCCTCTACGGATGATGCAACTGTTTCAGAGAAATACATTCTGAAAAGGGCCTTGGCATGGCTGGTATAGAAAATCAAGAGAGAGGCGAGAGAGGGATGGATTGATGAGAGAGAAAGCCAGCTCTCAACGACGGATAGAACGGTGTGGGCTTTGGAGAGAGAGCTTGTGAGAAACTTTGAAGACAAACCTCAATGTCTCCTTTGAATGAAGCAGACTTTGAAATGGCTGTTTGGCAGGTGATTCACCTCAGTCTTTAGACTGGCTTGTCTGACAGTGTCTCGATTCTTGTGCGTGTCTCATCAAAGTGAGATCCAGGACGGACTGTAATTCAGAAGGTCCATGGTGTTTTTATGTGCTGGGCTTAGAAGTGTCCAAGGTTTCTTTTTTACCATTTCACAATAAAAAGACAGAGCACATACAGGACTTTAAACACACTGGAAAAGATAAAACTTTATTTCTCCCTGTTGTAACAATACAAAGTCAACATGTGCAAGAACAATTCAACCCCCCAAAAACTGCACTGTACATTCTATCTAGTTGTTCTACATAGACAGAACGTAATGTGTGTCGACATTATCATTATCGTCATAAAATTCATCATCACCACACCCATGTACCAATCACCAAGCTTTATTTGTGTACAGGTGAATATTTCACTGTAAGGCAACTATTACCATGACAACCTGAAGACCAAAACAGACATGGGGACTGATCCTTACCACAAGTTAAGGATTACAAATACATTTACAATGTCAAAAGTTAAGATTCAATAAAAGAGACAACAATCACACCACACTTTGAGAAAAATGATCTCTGGGATTCCTCTCGTGTTAAGGGGACAGAATGAGATGGGCTGCTTGGCACTGACTGACACTTTGAGGAGATGAGAGAAGGGGCTCTTTTGGTGGGACTCACTGCTAGGCTAGCCTCCATATTGTTGTTGAAGGGGGAACTCCCTGCTAGCCATGTAGCCTGTTTCAGTGTCAGAAGGGCTGCAGCAGTAAGGCTGCTGAGACGATGTGTGTTTCCTACCATATCCGATCTGTGCAGTTTCCCCTGCTTTGAGGCCCAATTAAATCCCTTTGTAGAGCTGCAGCTGTTTAAAATTCGTGTTCCTCCTGGCTTGCTGCTGCCCCTCACTTTGGGGGAGGGAGACGGTAGGAAGAGAGAAAAGAGAGAGAGGAAGGAGAGAGAGAGGTAGACGGGAAAAATAAAGAAAAGAGAGAGAGAAGAAGGAGAGAGAGAGGTAGACGGGAGAAAGAAAGAAAAGAGAGAGAGAAGAAGGAGAGAGAGAGGGAGAGAGGGAGAGAGGGGGGGGAGAGAGAGAGTTCCAAGGCTGCTCTCCAGGCCAATTATATCCGAGTTGGGCACACTTTATATCTACTCTGGTTGTGATGGCAGAACACTTGCAATTAAAATGCGCAGTGAAGTTAACTTGCTCTGACTTGCCAATTTGAACGTTATTGCTAACTAAAGATTAGCAGGCCAGAATCCCTATTGTTGTAAGAGCAAATGTAGTAGTCACACTGACTCACACTGACTCCTGAGTCTGCTGACTCCTGTTAAAACAGGATATAATGGCCATCCCATTTATATTCTCTTCTGTCTTGTCATTTTGTTTTGTTAAGTGAAGCTACTATCATCTCTCTGCTCCAGGGTTGTATGTTGGACCCAGAAACCATTTATGGCCACTTTGTACCCCTCCAGGGACTCTGCAGTCTACTCGCCTGGTCAGGAACGCTCTTTGTGTAGTTCTGTGCAGGGCCAGACTGCAGGTTACAGACGCAGAAAGGGGTTGAAGCACCCCCCCCCCCGTCTATCCACTGTAGTGGGAGATAGACAGGGCCGCCTGGCTCAGTCTCCGCCTATTATGTTCCATCCCACACGCAGTCTGGCACGAGCAGATGCTTCCTGTGTTCCTTGGAAAAAAACCTTCACTTTATTGATCAATCAGGAAATACATCAGCAATTCGTTAAGAACTTAGGAACTAAGAGGAACTAAGCAGGATTAACTCACAATTGTGTGACATTTGGTGTGTACGTTTAATGGGATTATTTAGTTCCTCTCTCATAGTAAAGCTCGCTGGCAGCAGGAGGGCATCAGTATTCAATAGAATATTGATGTTCATTATCCTGATACATGTCTGTTCCATAGACTTCACCTCCCTATTAAATGTGCCCTTACTGAGAGCATTTCATCTGCACCTCACTGGTTACTCAGTCTACTGTACAGTATGTGCTCATTTTAGTAGAGGTCTCCTCAGGGCCCTGAATGCTGTACATTATTGCTGACAGAGAAAGGTGTGTTTATGGGCTGTACATTCTTTATTATGGCTAATCATACATTTTCTAATCATGAACCAAATTAACATTGTCATTTTATTGCTGACTGAGCTAAAGCCTCACCCCGGTCTGGACTGGGATTGAAGATTAATTTGCCATGGTCATAAAATCTATTTGAACTATATATTTTATGTTGAAATACCTGTGATCCAAAAAACGTAGTTTTAAATACCGTCTTTAGCTGGCATGGGATGGGGGGTCAGTTGGCTGTCATTGAAGCGTCCCTGATTCTTGCTTTAGTTTGAATTGAAAAAAACCCCTCTATAGTCAACATGAGCCCTTCGGTTGACCTACTTTTGTGTTTTATGGCGTTCATTCTTCATCTATAACAGTAGGCTAAATTACTGTGTTTATTACAGCATCTTTGTCGAGCAGGGATTAGTGCTCAGTGATCAATAGTCTAGAAGAAGATCAAGTATTGAGAAGCTCACACAGAGAGACAACACTATGTCTGTGGCTTTGACAAAGTTTTCAGTACACAAAACATAAGAGATGCTTGGCATCAACTCTTCACTGTGACTTATTCAGAATGTTGACCACAAACTCACAGAATTCCCTGACAATCACATCAATAAATCACCAATAGATAAAACCCCACAACTGCTTCTAATGGCTACAGAATACAAACCAACACAGCAGTGTAATCAAGACTTGATATCTAGAAAGGTGTTTTTTAGTTTATTTTTTTATCTAGCGAGCCCTCTTTAGCCTCCTCAAGTTCAGGTTTTGTGTTAGGTGCTCCAAACTGTCCCTCCATAATGTAGGTTTCTAGTGCCTCGATGAATGTTTCTGTCATTTGTGGTGGTAGGGCTCGACCTCTACAGATCCACACAGCCTGTATTCTGCAGAGGCTGAAAGGACCTCATAGACCTGGCTCTGTAGGTCCA
The DNA here is from genome assembly GCF_054491055.1 of Hypomesus nipponensis. Lineage (NCBI taxonomy): Eukaryota > Metazoa > Chordata > Actinopteri > Osmeriformes > Osmeridae > Hypomesus > Hypomesus nipponensis. The sequence continues at coordinate 6,451,389 of NC_140374.1, read as the reverse complement.
ACAGTAGGCCTGGTCTGGTACTGAGAGGATAGGTGCGTTGAAGTCAGTGTCCAGGGCTGCTGTTCGCTAGGTCCAGCTCAGCCAGCATTACTGTGGTGCTGTGTCAATAGTCCAGAGTCTGCCTGGGCTTGAGCTCTTCTCTGTCGTTAATTAAACAGAGCAGCTGCCTCTCGCCAGTCTTCTCACAAAAGTACTCTGCCCAGACAAAGACACAAGGTATTAGAATTTTCACAGCACAGACAATACCACACGCCAAATACAAGAGTTTCACAAACAAGGTAAAATATCAACTTGAGTGATCTTCCGACTGATTTAATGAGGGTAATTTATGCTTTTGTTCGTGCCGGCTGGTCCATTGTCAACATGAGGAAAGCAATTCCAGCCAGGGCTTTTCATCTTTGCATAGCCAAACTGAACCAGGCTGTCTTTTGCAGTTTCCATGATATGTAATGTACTCACACCACATGGTGAGTGTTGCACTGTAATTGGACAATGTCTGGACATGCTGCTCCACTGATAGACAGGAGAGGCTTGATTTAATTATTTCCAAGAACTATCATAGTTCTTATATATAACTAAACAAAAAACTCCACGGCCTAAGTTCTGGTTCGAATAAACAATGAATATGCAGTACATATATTACTCTTTGATCACATACGGTGCCACAAAAATCAGAACCAGAATTCAGTTTATTCACCATGTACGTGTATTATGGTCAGTTATGGTGTGCTCTGGAGTGTTATTTCTCTGGCAGATAGATAGTCAGGTGGGGAGCCACTGCCTTCTGGTCAATGAAGACAAAAAAAGCAAGGGAACAGACATAGCCTCGACAGAGACTGGACTGGTTGCCAGACAAGCCCATGTGACAGACTGACTGAGATAGCTGTTGAGTCATTGAGCACCAACTGAAAGTGACGATCTGGTGGCAGTTCTTAGTCAGCTCCTGTGAACATGGTGGCAGATGCCAGTTGCTTGGATCATTGTGACAACCGGTGGCGAGGGCTAGGTAGGTGGGAGGCAGCATGGGATGAAGCCTGCCAGGACCCTCAGCCAATGGACCTGCTAATCAGCACCACGGAGACGTTAGTCACATGTCTGGGGTAGCTTTTGGTGGCCACGTGCGCTGCCCACCCTGTTTACACACTGTCACTGTATACAAACCTAAATCAACAAACATCCTGGCGTCAGGCACAGTCCTGAAGTCCTGGAGACCAGGCCTAAACTCTGCTCTGGGCCTGGTTTTACTCAAACAATTTGGTAAAGCTAGACTAGGGTTGGACAGCTGGGCTCTCAAGGTCTCACGCATTCGCTGTGAGACTCACGCATTTCAGCCATTCCTCACGCTCTCACGCAACACCTTGTATTTCTCACGCATTTCAGACATTTCTCACGCTAAGAAATAAGGGATAACTCGTCCCGCTATATACAATTAATGGATGAGGCGCAGGCATACTGACATGATAGTTGTCTCAAGTTAAGCGTAAAAGCCAGAAAACATAATTAGAATCTTTTTTTTTAGGGGGGGGGGACTCCGAACCAATCAAATGTTTTGTTTGTTTATTGTTAGTAGACCCAATTCTGATCTGTAGCTTTGGTGTTGTGTTATGATCCACTGAGGCAGGGAACATGGACACACAAGGAATGCAGAGAGCCACTGGAGAGGGTTTCCTCAGCCAAAGCCCCAGAACTGAATCCAGGGCATCTCTCTGGCATCGAGAAGACTTGTGCCGCTGCCAGGGAATAAAGCAGGGCACCGGCCCCTGAGGCTCACGGTCCAGGCATTGACAAAGCTAAAAGTCATCCACAGATTTCTGCATTTATTAACAGTCAGGTTGTCCATTTAATAATTGAATGCTCTGGCTTACAGAAATGTGTTGGGAGTTTCCAGGAACAGCTGTGTTTACCACTGTTTTAGGGTTGCTGGAGGTCCCAGGAGATTATGAGTAGATGTTTCATGGCCGTGCCATTTTTGTGTAGATACTTGATACAGGAGTGGTAGTCAGATGGCTGAGCGGTTAGGGAATCTGGCTAGTAATCAGAAGGTTGCCGGTTCAAATCCCGGACAGACAATTTGACGTTGTGTCCTTGGGCAAGGCACTTCCCCCTACTTGCCTCGGGGGGAATGTTCCTGTACTTACTGTAAGTCGCACTAAATGTAAAGGAAAGCAAATAGCACCTTTATATTACAGCATTACAAATCTGATTAGTTAAGTGTCTTGCCAGTGTCTGGGCCCTCTGTTTGAGCTTTTGTCTGAAAGGATATTTTAAGGGTCTTATTGGGTTGTGTCTGTGTGTATTTTTGAACTTTGCCATGATACTTGTTAATTTAGGCCATGGCTTTTTCCCATCAGGCCTGCTGTACATGACTACATTTTCTTTGTTTGTTCAAACTAAGCTCCATACCTGGAGAGCCAAGTTTAATAAAAGGGATCCACAGAAAGAAACTAACAAGAGCTTCCTAGGACCGCCCACTCCAGGTTCAGAACGCAGCTGCCTATCTAAAAATGCACATGCCAGCCTTCTAAACCAGCAATATGCAACTCTCATTTCTGATTCCCGAGCTTACCATATAGACCTTCATTTCAAGAAAATCGAAAGGGGTTGCTTGGAGATGTTTAGCAAGTATTGTTTTATGGCAATGCCACAGTTTTAGAACTTGACCCCGTCTTGTTTGTTGACATCAAAACCACAGATGTTGTGCTTAGTGACTTCAACATTTCTCAGCATTGTCTCTGGGGATAGGCCTTCATCTCCACAAATAAACCCAAGGCCATTCATGACGTATGTTTTGTCTTATTTCCCTGTAGGAAACAGAGAATGAACGACTCGTGCTTGGGTTTCCGCTGGAAGGATAGAATCTTTGTAATGTATTACAATACTCGTTTGAACGCTACTGAACTCATGAATTGTGGGTGAGCTTATTATTACCAAGGAGGCAGGAACATATTAGTTGATCTACACCTACTGTATGTTCTTTGTCATCTTACATTTACATTTAGTCATTTAGCAGACGCTCTTATCCAGAGCGACTTACAGTAAGTACAGGGACATTCCCCCCAAGGCAAGTAGGGTGAAGTGCCTTGCCCAAGGACACAACGTCATTTTGCACGGTGGGGAAACGATCCAGCAACCTTCTGATTAGTAGCCCGACTCCCTCACTGTTCAGGAAACACAAGATTAGCTATTTGGGATCAATTTGGTCTCCTCATACATGGCAAGGTGTTCACTGCATACTGAATAATTGTATCAAGAATTGTAATAATACTTTGTGGGAAGTCCTGTTTAATTATATGACTCATATTCACAGGAGGCTTACTTGTCGTGCACTTTGTGAGACACTCAAAGCAATGCAATAACAAACGAAATATGCGACTTATTTTGACAACAATGTATCCTCGAACACCCTAGTGCCACCCTTCCCAATATAACGAGTCAAAATTCTAAGCAGTTACCATCCATCACACATGATATCAACAGGTATTACATAAACCCTGCAGGTTGTTGTCATGGTTCCATCCTCCAATGCCTATGTAGTCAATTCCACTATTTTTTGTGTGCCTACTATCTGAAATGCTGGCATTCTGCTAGAACAGGTCAACCAGTACAGTGTAAGATTGATGAGGCCTCTCTTAATGAGCGGATGCCATGTCTAACTAGGTAGCTTGCTGGGTATTTCCGCTTGTAGTTAGACATCTGCCAGTGTGTGGACAGCCAAAGGATTCCACTTTTGAAGCCCTAGCTCCTCAATCTGTGTCAGGGCACAGGCTCCGACGGTCCAGTCAAGCTCACAAGCCCATTTGTCAAATCTCTGCCCTCATTAAGTTAGTATGGACAGAAGGAGACAGTGTGAGGCACCGGGGCAGTCAGTGACTGCATGAGGAAACTGCTCCTGAGTTCCAGAGTCTTGCCACAGACACACCACAGAACGCCTGGAACTGAGAACCAAATTATTGAGGTTTTCTTTGTGGTGTTTCTGTGGTGGACTAACTGTGTTTTGTCTGTGTCAACTGTGTTTTGTCTGTGTCAACTGTGTTTTGTCTGTGTCAACTGTATTTTGTCTGTGTGTACTGATACATCAACGTGGCAAGGCTCTAGGTGTTCCCCGGGAGCTGATTATTTTATTTTCCTCTCTCTTCTCTTGCTTTAGAGAGTTTGTCTAAGGCTCCCACATGCAATCCACAAATGTGAAAAGGTCATAAAGGACGGTGTTTTCACTTCAAAATTCTCTGAGGAGGTTTAAATGTGAATCTTAGATGATACTATTACATTTAGTATGAGTTATAGGTCACACTAGCATAGTGTCCCGAGCCAGCATTTCAGTCGGCACTTGATTTGATGACGGCTTCATTACGAGATGACCAGGGAATCACAGAAAAGAATATTGAATATTGATGACTCAACTATTTGAGGAGCAAAATATTCAAATAACCATGCTTTCTTAATATTCACGACTGTACTTTTCTCTTGGAAGTCGCTTTGGATAAAAGCGTCTGCTAAATGAATACATGAAAACGTAAAGAGTGTGTATTGCTAAGTAGTGTGTGTGTGCGGGCAATGAGAATATCAGTGGGTAGGATGTTAGCATGTCTGTGTGTGTTTGAGAGAGAGATTTTGAGAGAGCGAGAGAAAGAGAGAGGTAGAGGAAGAGAGAATGCAGGTGAGTGTGTGTGTGTGTGTGTGTGGGGGGGGTACTCAATGGTTCATTCTCAGTCAGCCTGCAGAAAAGTATGGAGGAGGGAAAGCTGTATTGTAATGCAGGTTTGGAAGTTGACATTTTTGAGTAAAATCATACAGAACCCAGTCTTATGTAGGCAGAGCCAAAAAAAGAGACAGAAGCATAGGAAGAACGATGAATTGAGGGCTTAACTGTAATGGGTTCCCAGGAGCTTGCACCTGCTTTCCATGAGCTACTTCATAAGCTAAAATTACCTTCACCCAAAGTTGAACGTCAAACCAAAATACAAAAGATGGCCGTTGTTGGCATTTGTAATGAGTGAGAGCAAGACTCACCAGGCGGTGGACGTGTTGTAGGACAGGAGCGTGGGACTGTTACTCTCTCCCCGCAGGCTGTTGCTCTCTCCCCGCAGGCTGTGTCTGGGATGATGGTGGCTCTGCACCATGGGCTGGGCCTGGGCCAGGCTGTCCTCCTCCTCTGGTACCGGCCGATGCCATTGGTTCCTGGCTTTCTTGAGCCAGCGCCCGCCCAGGCCCCACTTCTCCAGGTAGACCCGGCACACCTCATAGTTCATAGCCGAGTAGTACAGGAAGTCCAGGGCTAGCAGCACCATGACGAAGAACCCATAGATCCAGACGCCTACCAGAGCAGTGTAGTTACTGTATGGGAAAGACAGGGAACCAGGTTCACTGTAGTTCAACTTGTATATATTCTTCCTCATGCAGTTTAGTAATTGATAGGACAATATGTTGCATTAGTGCAATGTAAAAAGGGAGGCTTACTGAGCCATCTCTGGTCATCTACATCTCTCTATGCTAAATCTCTGGAGCCGGTATTCATCTCAACATTACTCACAGTTGGCTTGCATCTATCAATAACTGTGATGGTAAATGTGTTCAGACTGTTTCCAATCAACCCCCAGGTGAGGGCTGTGGGCTGTGAGCAGTCTTAAATATCTAAGGCTGCGCCAGACGTTTTATGAAGTGGAGCGCTAATAGGGAGTACCCTGGGAGTTGATGGCATCCTATTAGGATGCAAAGAAGACACAACTCTGACCCTTATCTGAGTGAGAGCAGACGAGAGACAGGAAGTCAGCTTAACACTATCTTTGGGGTGTCAACACTTATTTTGAGTGTCAACATTTTGGTTGGTGGAGGTATATTTGGAACAGATGTATTCAAATCCAGTCTCTTATGACAAAGGACACAAAGCGTCACTGGATGTCAAACTGACCAAAGCAGCTTGCATTATTAATGCACTCTTTACTGTCATGACTCACGTCTAGTGTTAGTGGGCCTCGATGCTTCTACACCTGAACCACAAAAGTACTCCCTTATTGCTTTGTAGCCTAGCACACTGTTTGCTAAGCCTAATCTAAAAAGAAGTGTACATTTGTCTGTGTGTGATTGTGTTTAAGGTCAGCAAGCCATCCATACCACACTGTGTTTTAAGAGAGCCTCAGAGTAAACAGATGGTACTGTTTGGACAGGCCTTAGTGTTGAGAGAGCGATTGATGATCACCACACAGCTACAACAAATGTTTGACGCTGTTAAACAAGGCAAATTGAGGGGCAAAATACAGAAGATTGATTATGTGTCAGTATTTGGGCCGTTCTTCTCACTGAATGTCTTCCTTACGGATTTTCTTGGATGATTTGCACATGGGTGGCATCTGCCAACACTTGATTTGAATGTCAAAATCAGATCATGAAATCAGATCAGTTCGGCCCACATACCTCTACTGGTAAAGACACTGCAGTGCACTGGAATAGTGAAGAATGGCTGATTAACAAGAGCACTTCTCTGGCTTTGACATTTGCCAGAAATGGTGTGCCAGACAGATAGATAACTTAATTTGAAGCCAGTGGTAAATATCACACTCTCAAACCCTCCATCTACAGGAAATGGCCTCCCATCAAGTCATGTGAAATATCATGACCTGCCGTAGGGCAGAGAGGCCGTCCCTGGCAGAGTCCTGGTGAGAGAGCATTAGTGGAGAGAAGCTCTGTGTGTTTGTCAGGGAACCCTCCTACTAAGCTCCTACACACCCACTCTGACTCTGGCACTCCACAGGCCAGCTGTGCTAGACTAAAGCCCTGTTGTGGTGACAGGGTTGTCACTCCAGCCACATCAGGCAGATGTGTTTACTTATGGTGAGAAGTGTTTTTAAGTCACAGTGTCGGGTTTATTTGATGTACTGATTACATCAAAATGTACAGATTGCGTCATATGGTACAGTATAATATGAATGTTTTTTGTTTTTTTAGAACCGTTATGAGATTTGGCAGAGCACTGTGCTGACGGCTATAGCGTTCTTATACTCAGCGCAGCGCGTTACTTCGGACTTGACTCCTGCACTACTCTCCACTGATCTCCCATGCACAGGCATCCCACTCACGGGGAACAGTTGACAGCAGTAGCAGCTCTTCACTGCAGTGTTTCTGAATCTCTGTAGCTCTCTGGATCAATGTCGGAGTGCCCTTTGAACACAGGGCAGAGGGTGTCATTGAGAGGGTTACCGTCTAGGCCAACAATTTAACAGTCAGTCACTAGCATTTGAAGCCTGCCAAACCAAAGTTGTATTTTCCTTTGAGAACATTTGAGTGGTGTCGTGTCAAGATTTCTCTTAAAGATCCTGTAAAGCAAAATCCATGATTTGCTTCTCAGTACATTATATACGTGCGAAATTAGTTCCTGAAAGCATGTGCAAAGCGCAAAAACTTTGTCGCACTAAAATGTGGAGTTAAACCGTTGAACAGTTCTCTTCCGTTTTCAGCTCAGGTTTTGTAGAGGCGGAGCCAAAACCCCATCGATCTACATCACAGCAACCTATCCATGTCAGATCACAGACGGTTGCATTCTGTTACTCAGCTGGTACGATGCAAAGACAAAGTAATTCATACATAAAACACTCAGAGACTGAAGGTAGGTCTGTTCTGATATCTGCAATTGATTTAGCTAGTGTTGCTGTTGTTGCTAAATTCAATAAATTCGAGGGGGCGGAGATTCAGCTCCTTCAGGCGACACGCCCCCCCAGTCTCAAACAGAGAAGACTGCTGATTTTCTCACGATTTCAAAGCCTTATTTAACTTTTTTTTTTTTTTTTTTTTTCATTCGAATTTGGATGGGTAGTTAACAACACATTCTTCTGTGGTGTGATTGACTTAAAACTAATTTTAAATTCCACTTTACATGATCTTTAACTTTTATTTAAACAACATGTTTGAAAACAGCATACAAGTAGTGTAATTTCAGTGGATAGGAATGTGATCTGTTTAAGTAGCCATGGTAAGCTAGTCCATTCATATGACCACTGAGAAAATGACTTACTTGTGCGCATAGCCATCTGAGGTGGTGGTCAGGTTGATCTGCATGACTGTCTGGAACTCTGTTTCGTTGCAGCAGTACTTGAAGGCCGTGTTGTTGTGGTGACAGCAGAACATGTAGGTCTTGTTGTCTGAGAGGCGTGGGCAGTGGAAGCCAAAGTGGTAACGCCCCTTGTGGTCGGTGTAGGGTTCGCACACTCGGAAATGTGCAGAGAGGGCTGAAGAGATGGAGAGCCAGATCAAATCGGGCAGGGTGAAATATTTAGATTATGTGATATTTGGCATGCAGCTGTGTTTTTCTTGTTGCAAATGCAATGACAGTAAATGCGTGGATGGTCACAGTTGTGACACACAATTTATCCAACTGAAATGTATTCTACATGGCAAATTATGAAAGGAAATAACACAATTCAACACTACTCTTCTAATCTCTGTAGAAGGTTTGGAATTTTAAGAAATGAGTCATGCTAGTTTTCTCAAGGATCACAATGACTCTTGCTTAGAGACTTGTTGCTCTTGTTGGTTAGTGGAAACTGATTTAAACTGTTGTATTCGCTGCAAAATATCCTATTTGAGTTAATCTTATTTTTTATTTTTACTGTTGCTGCTTTTTCTACAGGTACACTTGCACTTAGAGATTCATGTTGTTTAATTGTAACTTGCTTAACTTGCTTAACTTGCTCTTATGGTTCTTCCCTTTGGCACTTATTTTTCGGTTGTTCACAATGTGTGCTTCTTGTTTTGGACACCCGCAATGCTTTGGGGCTATCTTGTTGTTATTATCAGTGACCTATGCACTTTGTAAAGCTCTCTTTTGGAAGTAGCTTTAGATAAAAGTGTCTGCTAAATGAATAAATGTAATGTAATGGCATGAATATGAAGTCTGGCAACCAAGAGGCTTTTTCTGTCTTTGATTGAAGTCACGGAAACATCGTTTGGCAGGCGAGACTCATGTAGATGATAACCAATTACTAGCCTGTCAGCCAAATGGACCAGTTATAATGGATGTCAATTACACATGGCTGATGACGGTTAACTCGTCACAATGGACCAAGACAAAACCACTTGTTTGACACCATCAAACCCTATCAGCTTCAGAGAATTTGGCATCCTTTCACATTTAATCCCTGCTAATCAGAGGATGTAAATATATCCTACATATAGTTGGAGAAAGATATTTTTTTGCATGAAGCCTATCTGAATGAACAATGTAAAAGGGGAAGAAAAGGAAGGTCATTTCTGTCTGTCATGTGCTTTCCATGAATAATGTACCAAAGATAATTGAGAGTGCTAAAATGGATAATGTTCTTCCAGGGTATTTGGGGTGATTGGTCCTTCATATTTCTGCTGATGGTAGAAAGCTTTTATAATCTTGGACAGGGACATTTTGGCCGTGTGAAGGAGCATAACACTCAGGGTGGAGAGCCTCAATTTGTGGCTTACTGGGTTCTTTCCAGCAGCTCTCTTTGATAGGATTTAATACAGGAAGGGAAAATACCTTGAGCATGAAGTGCAAGAAATACAAAAGAAAAACAATGCTATTCATTTGAGTTCTTGAGTTAGGGACTGAGTGCAGAGTTTTGAGAGGATTGAGATCTCTACAGCTGACATTTCAGAGGTGACTGCAGAGGTAAATCTCCGGAAATCAGATATATCGTTCTTAAATGTCAAGCATCATCCTCAAATAGAAAATATTTATATTTGTGATAAGCCCACGGCAGTAAAATCCATGGTTGTGGTGTAACGACATTTGATAATGCTGTAAACTTTAGGAAAAAAAGAGGGATTGGCAGTAATAAGATCTACCAATGAGGAAGCCAAGGATCTATGCACAGGAAGTGGACCATAAAGTGCTCTAATGATGCAAGACTTAAAGGTACATGTGGGACATGGGGAGTTGCGGTATTAGGTGGAAACATCTGTTTTTGGTCAAGGTACCATTCTACACATTGCCATGTTATTAATTACATTAACACCTTTTAGAATTTTAGGATACAGTAAACAGTTTATAAATATTGCATTATATTTACAATCTGTGAGCCCAAACCCTGAAAGGATCTCCCTCAATTACATTTGTTTACAAGTCCATAACAGCATTTCAGGAATGTTGGTCTGACGATCAAAATATTGCGAATAGTTAAACAGTGTTTCTGGGATGGACGAACATGTATGTTTAAATTCACACATACATCTGTGCAAACGTAAACTCAAACACACACCGACACACATATACACACACACACACACACACAGTGGTCTGACCTGCTGTGGACAGCAGGAGGAAAAGGACTGTCAGGACATTGAAGGACTGCCGGCTGGTGATCGTCATCTTCTCGTCCTCATAAGGGAGCAGGACGGAGAGCGGGGCTGGCTGCTTCAGCTGGACCTGGACATCCTCGGCTCTCTCACAGCTCCTCTCACATGGCTGCAGATGGTCACTGGAGCCCCTGGACAGCAAGAGGACAGATTAACACTGATGCATTAAGAAGACATTTAACATTTAGGTTACATTGACTACCATGTATCTACATCTACAATATCTATAGTATAAACATTGTAGTTTAGAAAATACTTATTGGCAACACTTTACATTAAGGTTACATGAACTGCCATTTGACCTGAAGATCTATAGTAACAACCGTGCGGTTAAATAGGAAATACATAAAAATAGCCGAAAGCCTGGGGTACTAAGACAGTATAGTGGTTTGTCGCATAGTTTTCTTTTACATGTAATACTTCGGTCCTGTACCATTAACCACAGGTCAAACTATTGCTGTCACTTAAAAAAATGAAATGTCCCTTCAGTGTGTTTCTCAGCCCTTGAGAGTTTGGGCAAATGGGGACATTTGTTAGTTAATGTGTTTGTCACCTATAAATCACAGCAAAGTTTGACAGATAAGACCCCTGTGTGGCAATAGAACTGTTCAAAGATGAGCCTGCTGCTAAACGATGCTTCAGTCTGTGAAAGTATATCCTTCTTCTTGCTTGCTGCAACATCACCGCAAGGCTACCATTAGCATGGTAGTACTCTGTCACAGCTGTCCCAAGACTAGCACTAAACGAGACAAATGGACACAGATGCTAACCGATTTAGCTTAGAAAGCTTTTTTTTTTTACTCTTCTGGACCGTTGTTGACACTAGGAAGAATGCAGGAGAAATGCTAAAATCGGTCTTTGTCAATTCGGTTGGTTCAGTTGTGAGCTTACATCACAAAATGTACATTAACTGAAGGTTGACTCACACGGCATCAATCACTTGGAAAGTAAGGCAACGTTTTAGCAAAGTTAGCCTAACCATCTGCCTCATGGCTGTGTGGGTCTATGATTGCCCCATCAGCAGTTTGCTTTGGTGACAGATGGAGATTGATGCAGCCTACAGTCTGATGCGGAATAAAGCAGGATTCAAGCCTGGTTTTCCTGGTTTCTTTCAGTCAGAAACAAGAGGTTAAGGTTTGTCCATCCAGCCTCCAAAACTCATCTATCCATTTATCCTCCTTGGTCTCTCCCTTTCACTTCCCAATCCATCTCTACTCACCCTTGATGCAAAGTCATCAGTCCAAACGTCTACCTGATGAGAACATTGCTGAACAAAGGGGTTAGAACCCACCATAGCTGCCGCACCGATATCTCATATAGAGGACGGTGGAGACAGAAACATGTGTCCTGGTGGTGGAGTGATGCGGTGGTTTTGTGTTGTCGTTTCTGCTGTGGCATCCGTCTCTCTGCTCCTCAGAGAGCCTGGCTGCAGACACCACCGGAGGCTTGTTAGAAACGTTTGCCTTCTTTCTTCTTCTTTTTCGAGCTAGAACGGACCAAACATTTTGTCAGGCAGCAACATATGCTGTGGGACCAGGGATTCCCTTTCCCAAGGTTGATGGACATATGTTCCTGTGTTTTGCCGTGCTGTAGGCTGACACGTTCCTCATAATGACGTTTGTTTTCAGCCAAAGAATCTGATGTGAAATCAGATGTGAATGCTCAGGGTTTCATTGGGGTGATGAGTTTAATAGAAGCAAAGCAGAATGCAGTAGAGTACAAGCTGGTAAGGACAACCACACATACACCCCACCCCACCCACACAGAACATACAAGGATTCAAACACACACACAGCTCTCAGGATGAACATGTTGCACACATAAACAGACTGATGCTGACTAGATGCTGTTTACATCACAGCCGAAAAACACAAACAAAACTCACAGCTAGACAACAAAACAAGGCACAAACTGAGAGGAGCATGATTCTGATAACACTAATTATTACTAAACAAAGAAATGGTCCCTAACAACCCAGTTTTTGCTTCCGTTTATCTTACCACTTACCAGACTCAAACAGCACAAAAGTAAATAAAGCTGCAATTACCCCTGCCACTGAAAAATTCACAATTGCAACAAAGGAGGGAGCTTTGATCTGTTGGTAGGGTAATAAGCAAAGTGGTTTTGTTATTTTCAGATGACAAATAGATTTAAAACAACCTTCTTGTATTGTCATGGTTTTGATCAGATATGTTTTTTCAAAATATATATTTATTTTATTTGTGTATGCTGTTGAGCACCTTTCATCCTGCAGCTTTAATGCTAATGCATTGACTGGATAAAATATGTTCTGATATCCTCAGGCTATTTATTGAAACCAATTTACCATAAAATCCCTGCAAAGCCATGGGACATTATACCGTACGTAATCGGAATCGTTTGACTTTTATACTAAATCTACATGGATTATCTATAGCATATCATTTATTTGTTCAAAGCTATAGAATGGGAATACAAACCCAAACAAACAGTACAGTGTGATAGACATCTTGCTCCAGGAGTCTGTAGGAACACAGGTGGCAGCTCAGACCTCCTTCAACAGACAGAGCCTCTTCATCGTCATCCCAGTCTTGGGTCTGCTGGTGGCAGGAACCCAGATCATACTGCTCACTATTCAACAGAATAGCTCAGATGTTGTTACTTTGCGATGTGGTTAGTGGCAACCTGGCTACAGACCGTTCCTTGACTCTGACCACCAATATACAGTTTGAACCATGCACTTCTGATCCTTAATCTTCTGCTGTACTTTCTACATGTACTATTTGTACCATTTGAAGGACATGAGAGCATCACTTCGATACTGTGCAGAACCCCATGAGGATGTGAGCCTACATTTTTAGTCAATCAGCAGACGCTCTTATCCAGAGCGACTTACAGAAAGTACAGGGACATTCCCGCCGAGGTGCCTTGCCCAAGGACAAAGTCATTTTTCACGGCCGGGAATCGAACCAACAACCTTCTGATTACTAGCCTGATTCCCTTACCTCTCAGCCACCTGACTTCCTACATCAGGGAGGTTGATGAGCCTGGTCTGTGCATCATGATTTCTAAACAGCTTTTTTGCTATGTGTGTACATTTATATGTAAATGTGTGTGTGTGTGTGTGTGTTTGTGTGTGTGTGTGTGTGTGTGTATCCTGAGATTTAAAAACCGTTTGACTTGAAAAGAAAATATTTCACTTTTAGATTTTGATATGGGCACTGAGTTGTTCCAGAGTGTCTGTGTGCTTTGCATGTATACCTGCAATTCCCATCCTCAGGAATCTGCAAGAATGGCCAAAACTCACTCTGCCTAGACAACAAGTCTGTTTCACAGGATAAGGAAAGACTACAGTATATGAAAGGTGTATTCAAAGAGTGAATCAATGAGACATTTATGCCTGGTGTCTTGGACACAAAGCAAGCCTGATCATTGCAATGTGATCGCTCATGAAATGCTGTTGTTAATAGTCCAGTTGGTTTAATCGGTTGTTAAATCAATTGCTAGCTTGTGAGCCCTGTTGTTGGCACAGTACACTCCTTACTCAACACTGCTACACAGGCATGTCAAAGGAGTCTCCACACATACAAATGCTGGAACTGCCTTACTTTACATCAGCAACAATGCAAACTATATTTCCAAACATCAACCCCCACCACCGACACCCTAAACAACATTTTAAAAGGCAGACTGTGAAAAACCAGTGTGCTAATAAGCTACTGCTCGACACAGACGGAGATATCTTCCAGTAAATAATCAGGAAAAGAATGGATTTTGCTCAGTCTAGTAATCAGCGTCTGTGGTACTGGAGAACAGGAAATGAACAGACACGAGTCGCTGTCAAATAGGAAAGAAGCTGCTGAAAGAACGACACAGCGGGGTTGCCAGGGAGCTTGTTGTGGTGAGAGTGGCCCACGCTAGTTTAATTGGTTCCTCTATTGTGTGCCTGCCTGCCTGCCTGCCTGCCTGCCTGCCTGCCTGCCTGCCTGCCTGCCTGCCTGCCTGCCTGCCTGCCTGCCTGCCTGCCTGCCTGCCTGCCTGCCTGCCTGCCTGCCTGCCTGCCTGCCTGCCTGCCTACTGTATATAGTAGGGCTGCATTTGCACGACAACTCGTTATTAAGTTGATACAATCCAAAAATGTGTTAACACTGTAATCAAAGTCAGACTCTGTCAGCCTGCTGTTTGTCAACCTGCTGAGATCTTTTATTACCATTCCCCATCCCTGTACTTCCTTCCATCTCCCTCTCTCATCTGGAGCTGTAAGACTGGTTCGAAAGGAGTAATTGTGTTTGTAAAAGGATGCTAGTGGGGATTCTATACATAACATCTGACTGAGCCTAACAACACAGAGGGAACCGAATGGTTTCCTCATATAGCCACAGTACATGACAACTGAAGATTTGATAGATAGCCAAATGCCAAAACGTAGTCTACCATACGAATGTTACACTGTACAAGAAATAGTTACAGCTAAATCCAATTTGTATTGACGGAAATATCACACAGACACAATTATATTAAAGAGTATTCTGTTTATGACTGTTTGAACCAGTCATATGAATAACGTTCAACCACCCAGCCGATGTGAGCTCCTGGCTGGTGTGAATACTTCTTGCATCGATTGGAAATTAAACTGAACATTCCTTTGGGTGCATTTCCACCCTGTGATAAAAAAACATATTCAAGCAGGGCAGGGATTTTCTAATGAGACTGCCACTGGAGTTGAATCAACCAAATTCATTATAGGATCACAGTCGTGGAAGTCGGGGGAGGGGGGATTGGAATGTATTAGACCTCACTAACATAATGTGAGCTTTGCCTCGTATCTACCAAGCCCATGCTTCCAGAGGATAGAACAGACTGTGGTTCTCGGGAGTCTCTAGCTTGTTACCTGTCAAGGCAAGGGATTCTCTTGCTATTATTAGACAGCCTCTCCCATCAGCAGGCAGGCATAGTGAATGAGGGAAACTAAAGACGAGCAGCATCAACAGCACAGAAGACTGATCCTCTCTTTTAGTTCCTTCCTTTAACAGCCCCCCGTTTCATTGGGTATAGCTTTGTGGTAGAGCATCTGACTGCAGAGGTCACAGGTTTAAATCCCCCCCCCCACGCGTACATCGCTTTGGATACAAAGTGTCTGCTAGATGCATACGTAGCCAGTTTGCTCTGGTTTCCATGTTTCTGCTAATGATCAGGGGGGATGATCGTGGGGGACACTGGGAAAGTGTTCGGAATAATCAATCATGTCCAGGGCTGGAGACATGACATTCTGTATCGTTCAGGGAGGTCTTCCCAAAGCTGCTCTTCATTGTTTTTCAGACTCCTGCCACAATAGGACCTTTAGCTTTTAGTGGCTGCCGTCACATACCGCAGGCTGATTAATCATTCCAGTGTTTATACGTGCTGTATTTTAGGCCAGCGTGACTCCAATGCTACCCTTTATGGTTGTAAGGAAGAGAACCAGGGAGAAAAGATGCCCAGCACCCCTGCAGGAGGTCGTGGACATGGGCCCCCTTTGGCTTAATCTCCCAGACACAAGTTGAGCCCTGTTTGTTTGATTTCGCTGTGACACTACGCTTTGGGCTGAACTCATTTCTTCTGGCTAGTATCCACTTCCTCATCCTCAGTTGATCCTGAAGAACCCAGCTCTGAAATAACGCTTCACAGCCCACAGGGAATGTCAAGGAAGAAATGCAACGTTTGGCGAGACACCAGCCAGGAGCGTGTGACGAAATGGCCCATAACATCTAGATGAGCTGAGTGATTCCCGAATGGCCTCATGCGTCCTCATCCTCAGATTGCATTCCGTGGGCTCTGTTGTGGACGGGGATATCTTGAGACTACACATCAATTCTCACCATGATACGCAATTGCCAACAAGCCCGAGAATGGCCGTACCACGCATTCTTATCTGTGGTGTATTTTCACGTTCTGGTGTTTGACAGTGCCAGATGACCCTTCTGAAGCACAGTCACAAAGAAATCCCAGGAGATAAACATAGACAGCTCACACACCTCCAGGTCACACGAGGAGATCACCGAGGCCAAAGGGCAAAGGTCAGCAACTGCGCAAACATTCTGCTGAGAATAACACTGTCACTCTGAGGGATTGTTATAATATATTTAACTCTCCAGATCCAAGCTCTAATGCGGTTTTGACAGGTGATTTTTATGCAACATTAGAAACCCAGAGAGTTCTTTTCAGAGATCATTAGAAGATATGCTGGGTGACTGGCCATCACAGAGGAATCACACCTTATTACTGAAGCTGTCGTGATCTAATGGAACCAGGCGGAGCTCCGCTCGGCAAACAGAGGCCTGAGAGTACGTCTGCACAGCGCTAACACCTGATTGGTTCGTACATGCTCTTTCAGTATGCATGAGATGCTAACAAGTGAGACACTTAAGAAAACGAGAATCCTTGTAAGGGAAGAAGCCATTAGCCTTTGTAGGACAATGATTGAAAGGATTTTAATCAACGTGAAGGAGTTGGAATTACATGAGAAATTTGATATTCAGAGGAAATGAGTGATGTGACTCACAGTCCTTTGTCTCTCTAGTATTACAACGGAATGTATAGTGATTCATATTCCCCATCATGCCAGGCAATAGCAGCAATACACACCTGCTATTGTCGCCTATGAGGGAAATGTCACAGTTTGTGTTTAACGAACACACACTCGTCATCGCTGTCGCTCACAGTGTGAGGGTTCCTCTCTGAGGTGTTTGCCGTGCGACTATCAGACACAGCTGCTGTGCTTGGACTGTAGATTACATGTGAGACCAAACACACACTCAAATAAACCTCAGTTATCTATTGTTCTTCTGTCCCTGCACCGTCACCATGGCAGTGTGGCTTCCCCTTAACTACCAGGTCGGCTGCACAAGCACAAAGAACCCCGTTGTCAAAGAACACATTGTTTCACCGTTTCTCATTTGTCTTTGAGAACATGTGAGAATGCAATGACAGTACCCCGTGGGGGACAGATGGCTGAGCGGTTAGGGAATTGGGCTACCAATCAAAAGGTTGTCGGTTCGATTCCCCGTGCAAAATGACGTGTCGTTGGGCAAGGCGCTTCACCCTACTTGCCTCGGGGGAATGTCCCTGTACTTACTGTAAGTTTCTCTGGATAAGAGCGTCTGCTAAATGACTAAATGTATGCTCTTCAGCTGACTTCTGCGTGTGTGTGTGTGCGTGCGTGTGTGTGTGTGTGTGTGTGTGTACCGGGCATTAATGTACATTGTTTAATAACTCGAGGGACAATCGTAGCGGTGAGGAAGGAGATGAGGCAGGAAAGTTGTCATTCCGAGCGTGATGGTGAATTCAAACTATTCCATAACAATTTCCTTAAACTCTCCCATGCTCCGTTAATCCTTAATCCCCACTTGAGCGTCCCTTCGGGAGTCAGAACGCAGAGGTCAGCCACGCATCCAGACAACCAGCTACAGACCAGACTACAACTGATGGTAAACTGGAGGTAAGCGTACAGGTCTTCAATCGTACCTCTGAACCGTTGTCTGTTTCAGTGTGAGGGACATGGGGCCCTGGCTCCAACAATCACTGCCCTTTTATCTGGACTTAAGAGCTTCTCCTGCCTTCCGGCAGACTGGGTGTCAGCAGCTCTGCAACACCTGCCTCAGCCCCAGTAATCACACTCCAGAGTCACACACCGACTTTCCTCCGCTCTCTAAACAAATCCGGACACCTTGACTCTGGAAATCGATGGTCCTGACCATGCTGTTCCTTCCATAGTTCTGTTGGATTCGAAATCTGAATTTCAACATAAACAAGGGCCAATAAAGGATCAATGCTTGTGTGGTCTCAGGTCTCAGAGAGAGGTGGATTCAGAGAGCTAATGAGTATTGACACAGCCAATACATTCATTTTGTATTCAGATGCTGGTAATCAATGAGTTGATCTGTGGATCCATACTGCATGTGTGTGACGTGGGTTAGGGTTGTTGGTTTTGGCAACAAAAAAAGACTTTTGCAATGTCAAGCTAAAGCCATCCAATGCTCTCAACACCTTGACAACCTGGTGCGATTACAACTCAGTGCAATATTTCCTTGCTTGTTTGTTGACCACAGAGAAGCAAACAGCCCATCAGCATTCAGAACAGCCGGTGGGTGAAAATGTCTCTGAATTTCAACAGCAGGGTTTTTATTTTATTATTCCTGCCTCTCATTTGAACAGGTCAGAAGCACAGGAGAGAAGATGCCCTCATGTTTCTTTGGTGATAAACCCTCTCCATCTACATTCATCCCTCTGAGTGAACAACAGCCGCCTACAAACCACCATAATGTGAAACCGAATGGAAACAGTTTGGTGGGGATTATGACAACAGACTCCAGATGCCACATTGCCACCTCTACATAATGATAGTGTTTAATATGGTGCTATTTCCTTGGTAAACAATGATAAATACCTCTCATTTAGTTTTGAGTTTGTGGCAGAGATCTGGAACCCTGACAAACATGAATAGGATACAGTGTGTCATTGGAGATACTAAATACACAATATCCGTTACAGAGTAAAAGACGTGACCTCTACAGTACTTGACTGGCCGGCTGACTGTCTGGCTGATTGACTGGATGGCTGCCTGACTGACTGGCTGAATGCTTCTGGTGTCTAATGGTTACATTGTTTGGATACAGGGCTACGCAGCGAGAGAGAGGATACAGTCGATGCTTAGCTGTGTGTGTATGTGTGTGTTTGTGTGTACCTGCGCATGCCTGTGTGACAGAATCAGGCTTAGTAGCTACAGTAACAACAGCTACGGTACTTGATGAGCTTGTGACATTGCCTTTGATGCTTCCACCCTTATCCATCCAGTTCTAGTGAACAGATAATTATCTAGCAAGGTTCGCACACACACACAGAACATCACAAGAGATGGGGAACTCTATAGGAAGGAAACAGACACCAAGACAGGGACCAGAAACTAACACGTTCAGTTCTAAGCGCAGTGGGCCAGGAAACAATGTCTATCATCCAGAGTGTTTATGAGCTCCTGGTCTGTTCTCATCCAAAGGCTTTGATTACGTAAAGCGCATGCTGTGATTTTTTCAAGTACATTATGTTACTTCTACATGATGTTCTTAATCAGTTAACAGTCAATTCCTCTTGAATGTATACATTCATTGAAGGCTCATGACATTTCTCAGGTTTGATTATCTTCTTCAATTTAATTCGGATGTTGAATTCGAGCCCAGGCAGTTCAATATGTTCTCTTCACAGCCTATGAACACTTCTCTGAGGGACAGGCATACAAGATTTTCCTGGAGAGATGAGATGATGACACCGGTTTCATTTAGATCCGATTCACTTCCCCATGTCTGACTTTGTGTCTCAGACTCATCTTGACACCAATGACCATGTTCCACTCTTTTGAAACTAGCTCATCCTACTTCACTCAGAATATGAAATGCTTCTCACTCAGTTTACAGCGAGGTGAGCCTGTTGTGTGAGTATAGTGTGTAGTGAGTAGTGTACGTGTTTGTGTGTTTGGATGTGCGAGTATGTGTGTGCGTTTGGGTGTGTGTGCGTGTGTCTGTTCATGTCCGTGTATGTTTGTGTCCTTCCAAGGCACCAGTCGTGACGTTCCTCCCGTCTCCTTCACTCTGTGTGTCAGGCTGGCTATAACACCATCACGGTCAGTGACTTCTCCCACTGGGGAATGTCAACAAGCGTCTGAGTATTCTGGTCAGTCCCCATAAGGACCTGCTATAGACTTGTGTGTCTGTGTGTATGTACACTGTTTAAGATTGTGGGCTGGCAGTCCTCAAGTCCTCAGCCATGTTATCAGCTGAAGTCACTTGTGATTACATTTACATTGAGTCGTTTAGCATTTACCTTTTATCCAGAGCGACTTACAGCAAGTACAGGGACATTCCGACGAGGCAAGTAGGGTGAAGTACCTTGCCCAAGGACATAACGTCATTTGGCTCAGCCGGGAATCGAACTGGCGACCTTCAAATTACTTGTCCGATTCCCCACCGCTCAGCCACCTGACTCCCTGATTAGGGTCTTAACACTGCAAAAACTAACTACAAAAATGTGGAAAATGCAATGAGCTGTTGCAATACAAAATGATGCATACAAATGTAAACACAACACTGCTTAAATGAATATATGAAAAGCTTCGCTGAGAGGATATAGAATTTCAAATAATTCATATGTTCAAGTCATGCGTTTCCTGTAGAGTGTAAGGCGTGAGGCTGTTGAGGTTGTGCCTGTCCTCTCTTCTCTCTCTCTCTCTCTCTCTCTCTCTCTCTCTCTCTCTCTCTCTCTCTCTCTCTCTCTCTCTCTCTTCTCTCTCTCTCTCTCTCTTTCTCTCTCTCTCTCTGTCTCTCCCTCTCTCCCTCCCCTCCTCCCTCCTCTCACTCTCCGTTACAGTAACGACAACAAGTGAATTCTTGTTCATGCAGACCTCCCACTGGGCTCTAATAAAAGATCTGTTTTTGCTACGTCATGAACCTGTAAGGAGATGAAGTCCTAGCCTCCCCTCCAACTAATTCTTAAATGCATTGTGAGGAATACAGTGTGTTCACAGTGGCTCACAACCCCCTCAATCATCTTCCACTTTACCGTAAGCCATTAAACGTGGGGATCAACGCATGTGTGTTGATGTGCATTAGCACTAATGGACTCATTATCTCTAAAACACTCCGGTGGGACTTTTTGGTACATGTAGAAGTACAGATATATATATATATATATATATATATATATATATATATACACACACACAAAAACACACACACTCACAGACAGACACACACACATTCAACACCTGACCAAACCAACTTAAACAATGACTGCTAACAGAAGCCCTGAACTTATTTCTCTCTCTCTCAAACAAACACAGACACACACACACACATTCTAATCCTTGTCAGAGAGAGAAAGGCAGCTGTCGTCATATACAAAGGGATCCTCCTCATTTTTTTTCTCCTCTCATGTGCCACTGTACATTTCCACAACCCCCTTTCCAAGCCACTGTCCGCGCCTGCCAATCCACCCTGATTGCCTCACATAGGAGGAGAAGGCTGAGACGCCCTCGTCTTCCACAGAGCTGCCCACCAGTGGACAAGGCGAGAGCAAAGAAACGACTCCACCTGAGTATCGTAAAAACGTGCGTAAGAGAGAGGGAGGGGGGGGGGAGAGAGAGAGAGGGGGGGGATACAGAGAGCAAGGAAGAGTGAGAGAAAAAGACAGAAATAAATGACAGTGTTCCCAAGCTGTGGAATTCCTAACTGAAACTTCCCAACTACGGTTATCCATATCGGCACATCTGAAAAGGGATACCCTCGATAACCATAGCAGACTCCATCCAAGTTAATGACTATACCACATCAAATCAAACGACTTCCTTCGGATCAGATCGAAAAGACAAGGAAACTTTGAGAGCTCAATTAGCCATGACAAACACAAGAGGAACATACAGCTTTGGTTTGTTTGTTTGTTTGTTCGATTCAAAACAGCTTTCCCCACTAACCTTTTGTTTAGCCTAGAGGAGGAAGGAGCGTTCTGTCAAAGACTCCCCTTGTTGCTTCTGTGTTACTCTTCCTTTGTTACGCCTTCACGCCGACATACTCCTCCTCATCCCGGGGAAGAGACAGACATCAACAGCTCATTAAGGAGAGAGGAGAGGGAAAGAAAAGCCCAAGAAGAAAGGCAGAAGCAAGTCTGTCTCTCTCCCAAGTCCCCTGCTCGGTATCCCAGCCGTTCCAGCTCCGCTTTTGAGAGTGAGTGAGGCAGGGAGGGGGAGAGAGGAGGAGATGGAGCGATACTGAGGAAGCGAGCGAGCGAGTGAGAGGGAGAGAGAGAGAGAGAGAGAGAGAGAGAGAGAGAGAGAGAGAGAAGAGAGCGGGAGAGGGGGAAGGTAGTGTGCGTTTCACTGGAGGGTGTGTGCGAGCACGTGTGCGTGTATGTGCGTGTGTATTCACTTGTGAGTCTCATATTCTTTTTTTAACAGAAGGCACCAGGTCAGTTGCTGCTACCCTAACAGAAATGAGTCCCCTCAAGAGAAACCCTCTGGTTATCTCACTTATGAGCATCCCCCTGATGAAGACCCTTTGATAAAAGATCACCCATTCATCTGTTTAACCTCTGTCTCTCTCTCTCTCTCTCTCTCTCTCTCTCTCTCTCTCTCTCTCTCTCTCTCTCTCTCTCTCTCTCTCTCTCTCTCTCTCTCTCTCTCTCTCTCTCTCTCTCTCTCTCTCTCTCTCTCTCTCTCTCAGCCCTGCCCCCTCAATTGATTTGAATCCCTGGGAGAGGACATGTAATGTCCACCCCCAGCTACACCCTCACTGTTTGGCTAGGGGTCACTGCCTTATCCCGGATGTGCACAGAAATGTAAATTACACACACGCTCACGCTCCAGCACCATGTGCACGTACACTCACGCAAACACACTGTATCCCAGTGGCCTTAGAGCTTGATGGTGAACGTTCCCTCTTGAGGGACATTGGGGGGATGAGTGTGTGTGTGTGTGTGTTTGTGGAGAGGAAGGGGGGCAGAAAAACAGGACGCTAACAGATGGAAGTCCCCACATGCTCAGGAGACTTGGCCCATTTCAAGCCTTTGAATAATGTCTTCATGCAGCTACCATGCAACCCCCCCTGACTACACAAGTTGGAGTGGGAATCGACTCAGTTGTCTCTCGGCAGGCATATTTACTGATGTCGATGACGTGTCGTCATTCCCCGATATCCCACGCCAAACCCCAAGTAGCGACGAGGACCTTTTCAGAGCACGAGAGCAGAGGGAGAGAAACAGACAGAGCTGTCGTTGGGAACGCACGCGTCCGCTCAGCGCGTGGGCGACCTGCTGACAGAGCCCCTCTCCAGAGAAACCGCCCAGGGTTGTCCGGCACACTTGCCATTGATGCTCCGGCTCTTCCGACGCGAGCATGAGGAGAGTTGGTGTGTGCGTGCGCGTGGGTGTGTATGTGTGAAGGGAGATAAACCGCAGTGTCAGTCATAGGCAGGATAGCCTGCAGCCGGACCTCATGGCAGGCTGATTTCGAGTCGTGTATGAAGTCCATCCAGCCAGGGAATATGCCCAGGAATGTAATGTGAATGTTATGAGGCAGAGAGGCAGAAAGGAGTACACGTCTGCATGATCACAACAGAAAACAAGAGGTTAAACTTTCACAAGTCATAATATTGTTAAACCTTTTGTGTTTTCAACAAAAACTGCTTGAAAGATTTAGGGGGTGTACATTTTATCTGGGATAAATAAAATAACAATAAATGAAAATCGATTTTATTTTTATCAAAATAACAAACATGAATTAATTTTAAGATTGACTTGGTAGAGGATGAAGCTCCAAATCATTGTATTATTCTGAGTATTGTTGCTTGTTCAGCTTTCTCACATTTGAATACAGAACATGGCCAATTTGGTAAAAAGTCTCATGAAATATTAACTGCTTTGAAGAATGCTGTGGGAATCAGGTCATATTAAATGCATGCAAACTGGAGACACTGACTTGTTCACCACATATCCATGACATTATGAAGCTTTCAGGAGAGCGAGACCCTTCACTAAGTGGTTCACTCCTAGAGCTGGCGTTGGGGATGGCTGGGGATTTCTCCTTGTGCACTAGGTGTTAGGATGGGGATGAAGGTAGGAATCATTTCAACCAAAGGTGTGTAGATTTTCAAATGAGTAAATCATTATTGATATTCCTGGCACTGCAAAATGTGTGCATTGGGGGTGGGGGTGGGAGGCTGAGGAATAGAAAATGACTGTACCGTAACATTTTCTTTTTAATGAGGAATAGAAAATGACTGTACATCAACTTTTCTTTTTAGTCTGAATACACTGCATTGTATTTTAGAGATTTCTGTTAGCGAGAGACTGAGCCCCAAGTTGCTCCTGACGAGTAGGTATGCATGGCAGTTCCACTGGCATCGTTGTGTGAGTGGGGAAAGGAGAAGCAAAACGATTGTAAAGCTGTTTGATCACCATTAAGGTAGAAAAGCGCTCCAGTAGAGGAATACAGTCGATTTACCATAAATTGCATTGATATCTTTTACTTATATTTCCCTTTCAGAACTATTGTTTGTGAGGGCATATTGTGGGCCTAAGGGCTCCCAAAGCTGCACTTAGTGCTTCACTCCTTGTTGTACCAGCAAATGTGTCCGTTCTCTGCATGTACCCCCCAGGTACCCCCCAGGGCTGTGTGCTCAGCCCTCTCCTGTTCTCCTTGTTCACTCACGACTGTGCGGCAACGCACAGCTCCAACCTCTTTGTTAAGTTTGCTGACGACACAACCATCGTGGGCCTCATCTCTGACAGTGACGAGTCAGCCTACAGAGAGGAGGTTGACACCCTGACATCATGGTGTCAGGACAATAACCTTTCTCTCAACATCAGCAAGACCAAGGAGATGATTGTGGACTATAGGAGGCGGCAGGAGGAGGAGCATGCACCCCTACTCATCAATTGATCTGAAGTGGAGAAGCTCAGCTGCTTCAAGTTCCTCGGGGTGAACATCAGCAACTACCTCACCTGGTCTGTTCACATGGTCAAGGTGGTCAAATCGGACCGTAAGCGCCTCTTCTTCCTGAGGAGACTGAAGAAGTTTGGTATGGACTCAGTCCTCCTCACTAACTTTTACAGATGCGCTATAGAGAGCATTCTGACTGGTTGTATTACAGTGTGGTATGGGAGCTGCACAGACCGGGACCGCAAGGCCCTACGAAGTGTGGTCCGTTCTGCTGAGTTAATCATCGGCAGGAAGCTTCCAGCCCTACAGGACATCTACCACACACGTTGCCTAAGGAAAGCCGGCAGGATTCCAAGAGACTGTTCCCACCCATCCTTCAGTCTCTTTACCATGTTGCCTTCTGGCAGGTGTTACCGCAGCATCCAGTCACGCACACGCAGACTGGATAATAATTTCTACCCAAGGGCCATCATGCTTCTGAATGGACACTAATATGGGCATTGATTTACTGCACACTATTCACTTATACCATGTCACTTTCAGCTACTGGTTGCACTATCAGTAACATTGCACTACTGTACCACACTGTACCTCGCCACCAGGCTCCTGTATGGTCATTGACATAGTCACTGATCTGCAATTTTGCACTATTGTACTGTACTCCACTTAGGTTAGAATAGGTTATAGGGTTGGAATAGGTTTTATGTGCATTTAGGGTTAGTATAGTGTATTATTTATTGTTATCTGTAATTTAGGAAGTTTTAGTATTAGGGTTAGTATAGTCAATTATTTATTGCTATCTGTATATTCAGTAAGTTTCACTTATTTAAGCTCAGCATAGATGTAAATTATGTTCTGTGTGCTTATATGTTATGTTATGCCAGGTGCTTGCGTCGTCTTGTCTTAAGAATTTTAGTGCCCAGTCTGACCTAGTGTTGTTCCGTGTACCTGACAAATAAAAGACTTGAACTTGAACATGTTGTATTTCAGATACAATTGTTGCACTGTCTCATAAGAGACACTTCACTAACAACATTTTCTGATGTTGTACTGAAGAGATTTTTTATTGCATTGTACTCCTTAGTTATTTTTGCTCTGTAGTTGAGCTGTTGTTATGGTTACACTGTTTCTGGTGGCTAAGATATTATTATTTTGAGCAGTGCTTGGTAAAATACCGACCGAAAAGTATCTTCTAAATTACTAAAATGCCAAATGTTCACATTGTAAATATTTGATTTTGTCCTCCTCTGTGCTTTTGTACTTATTATTCTCTCTTATTCTTATTTGTCAGAAATCCTGGAATTTTCTCTGATGTGACCTTCTGGGATTGAGCCCAGCTCAAGGAGATTTCTTTGAATCCTTTTAGGAGGGGCCATAAATGTGAAGGATCAGCTTACATTGCCACCCATTAAAACCAGGAGGGTATTCAATACAGATGGAACTTTCAATCAAAAAAAAAAAAAAAAGCTCAGCTCTTCGTTATATATGTGCCGAGTGCAATGAACCAACAGTTTGAAGAGGCTACCTTGGGCTTGTTCTGTGCATTCTCAAAGGAACAGCTTTCAAACTGTCGTTGAGTTACTTTACGTCTTAGGGTTTGGTTTCTTCACTAAGTTTGTCAAATCAATTGTGGTTCCTTTGAGGCTGTGCCCCATGAATCATTGACTGACCAGTAACACCCTGTGGTTCTCTGGCAACATGGAGGGGGAGGGGAATCTTCTTGTCAGGCTTCTCTGGGGCTTTGGAGAAAAGGACAAAATGGAGGTCACAGGGAGGACGGCAAGATGTGTAATAATTTACTACTCATCCAAAAACACCACTGCCAGCCTGTCACATGGAGGTTAGAATACAGATAGCAAACCTGATTCCCTGTGTTTGTTAGTATTTCTTACTATTTTTCACCATTTGCATAAATAAGCAATATTGCAATAAGCAACGAGCAATCGTCTATCAAAATGAATGTTGACTGTGTTAAAAAGCAATCATCCATCAATATGAATGTGGACAGCAATAATGGCTGCTGATTCTCAGAGCAGAGCATCACAGGCTCTCTGAAGGTCAAACCATGCTCCTATCTGACGGGACTTACGAGACAGGTATTTCCGTACACAAGTTGTTGCTTGGACCACAGAATAACTTGTCATGTAAGTCCAAGCTCATCTGCCAGCTGTCCTGAAGTAGCCAGGTGGGGCGTGGTAGGGCTCCTGCTCCCCTCGCCCTGGTCATGTGGACACAGGTGCTGGTTCTGTACTGAGGGAATGCCACTGACAACAGAGGCAGCCTTCCCCACAGACGATCCCCCGGTGGGAGGGCTTTAGCTTGTCTCTCCTTGGCTCGGGGAAGTGCGTCCTCCTAATTGCCTGGAAGACATTGTTGCTCATTACAAAGCTGTAAACCCCATCTTGAAATCAATGGGGTGTCCCTAAACATCAGCAATTACAAGATTAAATCATAAACCGCTCAGCCATCTGAAAAATATTAAGATCATTATTTCTCCCCAAAAAGCAAACAAACAGCGTAGACTTCTACGCTGCTGAACAGACGGTAGTTATACTACCTCACTCTTTGAAAACTCTTCATCGAAAGCTTTGCAGCTGCTTTCCGACTGTTTTGGCCGTCTGGAGAAAATTATAATCTGAATTTGGATGCATATTCATATACATACCAACAGCTAGGCACGGAGGTGTATTAATTTCTGGTTGCTCAATATAATTCGAACGGACGTTTTTAGACCCAATTATTCTTAATGATGATAACAGTCCTGTTGGAGTGAAAATGTATGTGATTATGAGAGGAGAAGGCCCATATCGTGGGACTTTCTCCTCTTATCCTCACTCTTCATTTTTCCAACTTTGGCTTTACCCTACAGTGGCCTACAGTCACACATGCAGACTCCGTCCTACCCTACTCCTTCCTGTGTTCACAGTAAACTACAGTGGCATTGCAGCATGTGTAATAAATGGCCGCCTTCACTGCAGATGCACGATATCTAGGCTGACAGGAAAGTCCTGGGTTTTTACTGAAATGGCTGCAGTCCCTCGCGTCGCCCTGACTTTTACTTTTCCTCGTTCCGCCAGCTTTTGCCCTGCCTCAGGCCGCTTCTGTCTCATTGGTTTCTCTGTTGTATCTTTCGCTTACTCAGAGCGGCCCGTCACTTTAGTGCAGTGACAGCGGCTTCACAAACAAAGTAAGCACCTCTCCGCTTTCCCCTCGGCTGGGCAATATTTTCGGCCCCAGAGAGTCCCTGTGTTGTAGGTGTTCCAGGTAGCTCTACAGCAGGCTGTCAGAGGGATAAATGATACATGCAACGCCCTGCCTGGCAGCCAGTTGTCAAACTACAGGGCCTCTGTATCATGCAGTAATAACATGGGGTTAGCCTTCCCTTTCATGGGGGATGAGGAAAAGGTAGAGAGGGCAAAGAGAAGACATGAGACGAAGGGACAGGCCCATCAAATATTTACCAGCTGTCCATGGTACAGCTGCAGTGTTCTCCTCCCCCCTCAGTGAGTAAACAATACCGCCTCAGAACACTGTCACCCATCATTTGTCTGCTGGCTGGATCTCCACAGGGAGAAGGGAGCGAGCTGTCAGTCAAGTTCTCCGGGAATTCCGTGTGTGAGAAACACACAAGTTTTATTTTGATTTTTGATGTAGCGTGAAATTATCTGCGTTAAATTTGGTCTCGGAAACATTCACATTTTAGTTTTGATTTCAAACATTATATGGGCATGTCTGAGAGCATAGACAAAAAAAGTTCAAAACAGTTGAACATGATTGTAGACCATTTTAGATGGCATGACTTATTTGGCACACACACACAGATGGGTACACATGCCATTGTCGAAGAATAATATTCTATGTTTTCAACCAATATCAAGATTCAAAAACAGCATTGGAAATCAGCAAAGTTTGATACAAAGTGTTTTATTGGGTCCTTAAAGTGACAAAGATTCCCAATGGAACGTGAGTAAGATCCCGGGATCACACAAAAATATTTCTCCGGACATTTCTCTTATATATCAAAACCTTAGTATTTTGTGTAATGTTGCTATTGTTGCAATATTGTTTGTCACAGATGCATTATGCATTTCCCACACTATTGGTCTCTTACCCCAGAGGCTTCAGATTACAGATGCATAAAAAAATCTCCTATTTCATAGGCCTGCTCCGACCTTGAAGGCCAGCTGCACTAGGTTCCTGGGCACAGGGCCGTAAATTAGCTTCATGATAGCTGAGCCTTCTGGTTCTATGAAAGAAGCATATACAAAATCTTCTCCCACCCTCAGCCCCTAATTATCCAGACTTGCACTTTGGGCTTAACATTTTCTACATATTAGTGGCAATACTAATCAGTCAACAGTTTTGCATCTGGTTTTCAGTAATATAGCATATAAAAAGTAAAAAAAGTGATTAAGAGGTTCATTTTCAATCATATAATCAATAATCATTCTTCATCTTCATAATTACAACGGTGTGATTTTATTCCACTTCACCATCCTACATCCTCCTTCAATCCTTTCTCCTTCATCCTGTTTGATGGCGTTAGCAGTTCCCAGTGAGAGAGAACCTGCTTCTTACAAAAGTTGATAGCACTGTTGTCTATTTGGACACAGCTAATCAATAGGAAAAGAAAGCAGGATGCTGAGAATTCACTGGACTTTCAGCCACCGCTAGTATTAGGTATGGATTTTCTTTTGTTACTCAACGATTCAAGATTGAACAGAGATCACCACTGCAGGATTGATTACCAGCAGGGACATAAATCGGATCAATATTGGGCGCCCTGAAGGGTTTTGTTTCGAAAGACATTTTACGCCATACTAGAAAAGTGCCCCAGGGTGGTGGTAACCAGAGAAAGGATGGAGGGAGAGGGGGAGAAGGAATGGAGGGAGAGGGGTAAGGAGAAGGAAGAGGTGTGTGATGTGGGTGTGAAGGTTGAGGGAGGGGGTGACAGAAGGGATGGAGGGAGAGAGGTGAGGAGGAGGAGAGGTGTGTGATATGGTGTAAAGGTTGGGGTGGGGGGGAGGATGCATAGGAGGACATGCTGCTTAGATGACTGTCAATTTGAGGTTGTTGATTTACCTTGTGCTTCTTTAATGGACCAGTTACAGTAACTCATCTTGAAACTAGCAAACAAATTGCTGACACTCTGCACTGTAGATGTACTATACCTGCTCCATGTCTCTCCTCAATGCCCAGTTCAACACACATGCCACTCGTACGGGTTCAACAATCAAACCAAGGAGAACATCCAGTGCTACAACAAGGCTTGAATTACAACCTTGTCGTTGGCAGTAGCACAAAAATGTTTAAAAGCAACATTAGGCTACAAATCTTTGACTCACAGGGCTTTTTGTTTTGTCTGCCCGAGTCAAATCTAACCCACCTGGATGTCTGGCTCCTCCGGCCAACCTGTTTGGCTGACGCATCTTCGTGGTGATTCACCGCGTTCGGACTCCTTGACCCGGAACATTCTTAGGGGATGAAGACTAGATCCGTCCCGGATAACGACCTCCTATATCAAACCTTTGATCAAAATGGAGCAATCCAGGAGCATTTACACAGGGAGCCCTGCCAAGGTCAATAAGTGGTGGAAGCAATGAAGGAGCTTATGTTACTCATGCTGTCATATTATCTCTCCCTGTACATCATATTTTATTACTGGTCCATTATTTATTCCGAAGTGTGTGAGATCAGGCACAGGTCAGTGTTTTTTCGAAGGGTAAATCAAGGTGAGACTTAATCATATGAGACTCACAAGAAGGAATGAGAAAGATCAGAAGGAGAAAACATATTGCATAGTTCTTCATTTAATTTTCAAGTTTTTTATTAATTTGCTATCACAGTGTAAAATAAAAAGGGGTCTACGTTCTGCCTTGAACTTGTATACACACCCTGTCCACACACACACACACACCGTTGAACACACACACCGACATGCATAAACACGTCAAAAACAAGACAAGTACAATCATGAGATACTGATCTGTTGATTCGTTCTGGTTGATGGAGCACACTCTTATTAGCAATCAGTCGTAAGTGTATGAACTTCCTGATTGTGATGGCTTGTTAGCTTACCATGGAGCTACAACTGAGAGCTTGGTGGATGATGAACATTACAAGTGCGCACTCGTCTACAGGCAGAATGACTGATCACGAGACCTTTGACATTCAGTCAGTCATTTGTGTGTGTGCGTGTGTTTGTGTGTGTGTGTGTTTCTTCTCCAGACAAGGGAGTTGCTAACGCTCAACTCCATCCATATTAATGACCCAGTCTATGTTTTGTTGATTGCTTACTTTCATTGCTAAGGTTGTCAATCACATTGATGAGACCTGGGCAAGTTTGTCCTTCAAACACACAGACACACACACACACACACGTTCACACCCACAAACACACGTACGTACACACACAAACAAACATACACATACATTATACGCAAACACACACACACACAGTTATCATAGAGCATTCAACTGAACAATAGAATATATCTGTTATTGGGATACAGTCATTAGGAATGTTTAGGTTCCCAAGGGAGAGATATAGTCTATATTTAAACAGGCAAATCAAAACATAGGATCTGAGTCAATTGTGCAGTGCTTTGAAATATAGAGCTGACAAGCTGTTTGAACCAACAGGCATACAGTCCTCTTTTTCCTTTGATTAGAATCACGAGCACCCAGACAGGAGATGTACATGTTGAGAATTAGTCAAAGGAGCAGAAGAAAACATTTTGCAATCTATAAAAGTCTTCCAGATGAAGACGTGAGACACAGAATCACCGGTGAGCTAGTAGCAGTGTGCTATTCTCTCATTCATCATTTGGAATGAGAGAATATGGAAGACCCTGAGTTGGAAATGAATGCAACACCAGGTTATTGGAGGTTGTATGGCTGACTGAATTATTCAGTAGTATTGACTACAGACTGCCTTGTTGATCAGCCTTGCTTGAGGTAACTAGTTACTGTTCTAGACATGCTGTCCATCTGTGTGGTTGTGTGTGTGTTTGTGTGTGTGTGCGCGCGTACGTGTGTGTTCGTGCTCATGCCAGTGTCAGTTGGGCTGTCAGACATGTGTACCCTTCTGTGTGTGTGAGTATGTGCTTGTGTGTAGCTGTGTGTGCGCGTGCTTGTGTCAGTTTGTATCAATTTGATTGTCAGACATGTGTACCCATCTGTGTGTGTGTGTGTGTGTGCATGCGTGCCTGTGTTGGTCTGTCACAACTGAATGCAATCTAATCAGTGTCACACACACTGCACCTGATGAGTGTCTCTTTTTATGTCATGCTCCTCTCTTTACTGCACAACAGTATTCCAAAAAATTCCAAAAGAAAGTCACCAATACATTCTGTCTGTGATTGTTCTTCACATTAGTCGATATTTTCTTGCATTTTTACCATGTCCAAATGCAGACTCCCACACAATTTTTCCTGTGAATAATGACCTTGGTTTACGTACAATGCAGCATCTTGTTGGTTTAGAAACAACTCCCAGTGCTTGGCAACCAGAGGTGAGCTACAATAACTGACAGGACAAGAAAGACAATAGGCAACAAACTGAAAGTTACGGTAATTACCCAAAACAAAAACACATTATGCACAGAACAGAACACACTCAATGGCACATGATCAGACAGGCTAATACATAAAACGTTTGTCTGAAGAAGATAGTCTACTTCAGACAGCGCGCAAGAGAGAGAGAGAGAGAGAGAGAGAGAGAGAGAGAGAGAGAGAGAGAGAGAGAGAGAGAGATCCATCTCTGCTATCTTCCTGTAATAATGTTTGAAATTATTCTCAGTGTCAATGTCCACCAGTTCAAACATGGCCTTGTTATCTCAGTAGCGTTTATACACTGGTCTGGTTTGGGAGCCATGACAAAGCTTCTGTCTCAGCAATTGCCTGCAGGATTGGCAGATTAGCTTCTATCACATAGAGAGCACATGCCTGTCACCTTACCATTCTGCTGTCTCAGTCTGATTCCATTCTAACGATTCCATACCTCTCATGGAACTACCACCATGTGTGTGTGTGTGTGTGTGTGTGTGTGTGTGTGTGTGTGTGTGTGCGCGCGTGTGTGTGCGCGTGTGTGTGTTAACTGCCAGTGGAGAAGTTAGTAAGGCGCCAGGAAAAAATTCACTAGGTGGATTTGATTTGTCAATATGAGACACAGAGCTTTTCTCACACGACACACACGCAGCTCAGAGCGTCAACAGGCTAGGCAGCATCTGCTGGTGAACGCTCACAGACAGGGGACTGGGGGACGACATGCAGCAAGTGTGAAGAGCAGATGACAAACGAGCAGGGGCGGTACACACAGGGCATCCATCACAACGTTACGAGGCTAGAATCCGATTAGTTCTCCAGAAATAGGTCATCCGTCCGGCGTCTTCACCAGATTTACTGTACAGGAGGCCCTTGGAGGTGTTCAAGGGAAGGTTCCAGACTTCCAAGACATTTTATGAGTGACTGTACCGTTGCGGATGAGCAGCGTAATGTGAGCAGGACGAGTGCCGTCATACAGTTTGTCATCAACCCAAATGATGCCTCTGTGTTTTTATAATCTCATTGAGGAACATTCAACACCTCAATTAATATCCACATTTAATTTCACGAGGACCGTATTAACCTTCATCTGGTTTAATTGAAAAAATGTGGTTGGGAAACAGAACTAGAGATGGCTGTGTGTGTGTGTGTTTGTCCAAGTGTGTTAGCATGTTAGTTCATGTGTGAGTGTGTTTATTGCTTATTGCGCTGCAAACAGAATGCAATTAGCAATGGTGGGTGAGCAATGGTTCTTTGATGTTAATGAAGAGAAATGTTTGAAGACGGAGAGGGAGGGAAGGACTATGTCATCATGGCAGCCGGGTTGCCATGGCTGGGGCTGACGCACAGAGAGATAGGGCCACAGACAGACTCACGGAAAAAAACAGCAGGGGTTGTTATTTTCAGCAAAGCCAGAGTCCCTTCAAGGTAATTTGGTAGATCTGTTTCAGCCCGCTGCCACTCAGGGCAGATAAGAGGAGGGGCAGGTGTCCTTGGGGTCAAGGTGGTGGGGGCTGGGGTGGAAGGGGTGAGCATGAAGTTCTGGAACTACGCCCAAAGTGCCAGGATGTAGGGTCAGAGAGCGAGCTAGTTAGTTAGATGACCCCGGACCCTTCGACAAGCTTTCATCTGCTCAGAGAAAACGTCCACATATAGTACAGAGTTATTTTCACAGAAAAGCAGAATCATGTTTTTGTATTTGCTTTCTGTAAATACTGAGCGAGGTATTGCATGTATACTACAGCGTACTGTCCAAAGGAAGAAAGTGTAGTGCACATACTGTATAGATTGTTCATATTTTACCATGCTGGAAAACGTACATTTCGCCATGAAAGACTGAAATGAATTGGGCGGGTATTACTCATCAGAGACCATTCAGTACAAAGACTCATGCTCTCTGTTGTGGCTCCGAAGAACCATGTAACACACACTGTCATCTAAGAACACTGGAGCCAGCATCAGACACATGGAACCATAGACACCTGGTGTGAGGGCTGGGGAAAGGAAAGCCACGGCGATCCGTCAGTCATCAATTAGTCCAGAAATAGCCTTTGTTGTAGAGGTGAAGGCAGTCGTGACAGAGAGGAGAGGAAAAGAGAACAACATGGTTTGTTTGTGGAAATGATAGATGAAGAGGAGACAGGTGGCAGTGACCAATCAACCAGCTTTGAGTGACATGACTCGGAAACCTTTTTGGTGAGGGTTTTCACATGTTCAACTTGTCAGCCATCTTTAAAAGTTGTACTCATAAGTAGACGCAAGTCTGGTGTCATGTAGATGCACACACATCCAATGAAGTATACTAATCTCTTTAGTTGTGTGTGTCCATAAAGTATAAAATGGCATCCAGGGTCTTAAAAGTTCCAGTTAGTCCAAGGATTCTCGGTCAAAGTGTTTAAGGTATTTGTGTCCTTACAGGCCCTCCAGCCCTGCTAATAATCATTGAAGGGATCATCCAGCTTGGGAGTGGGATTCTAAAAGGGCTTTTTTAATGAGAAATGCAATTTGGCTTTCAGGCTTTCTTGCTAAGGTTAAAGCGCCCTACAATCTTTGGAAGATTAGAAAGTAATCACAAGGTATTAAATGTGACTGTCTGTCCCTGCCCACGCTTTTAACTAGATTTAGGGATACTCTCCCCCATTATTCCATGTGACTTTTCTATAAATAACTAACATTTTCAACATAAAACAGGGACAGACATAATATGGCTTTGTTTGTGGATGTGTTGGTTGTGATTTAGTAGGCCTTATGTACTCCCTTAACCCTGGATCCTTCTTCAAGCCGTCATTAGGTCTCCAATCGTGGCCCCTCAAAAGAGAACGAAAAAGAGAGAGAATAAGAGAAGAAGAGAAAGTTTAGTGGGAGTTCAAAGGCAAGAGGAAATATGAACCAGCTGCGCCGGCCCACTTTCCTGGTCGTAAAAAGCATTTTTGTATATTTTTATATCTAATAACTGGGCTCCATGCCTCACGGCCATTTTCAGACACGGTCTTCAGCCCTTGTTGGCAAACAAACATTGAAGCAATTAGATATTAGCCAAACATACAAGTTAGACCACTGAAACAGTCATATCTCACAGAAATTTCAGTGGGGTCAAGCAAAGTTTACAGTAAGACAGCCTCCATTGTTACTGTCTGCCCACACTTTTGCATAGATAACTGTTAATCTATAGTTTAATATAAAACGTTTAAAAAGCTTTCTTCCAGAGCATATTACAAGGAGACACTGTAGACTTTGATATGACAGAAATGTTAGAGATCTTATCAGTATTCCCCCCACCCCCTTATTTTCTTGCAGGGTTCGATTTCTCACGATAAAACGGTTCCCCTTTTTTCCTTGCAACGTCAGAACGCACTGTTTCCATGGCAACCGCCCTCCCTCAGCCTGCTGTCCAAAGTGAGATAGTGCATGGCAAGTTGGACAAAGAGTTCTCTAAATTCCCCCTGCAATTATATACATTAGCAGCTGTGCTGTGCGTTTGCCTCGAAACTGATCACTGCTCGTTGGATCTGGTCCGGCCGCAGGGACTGCAGGACTGCTTGGGTTCATCTGCGTCTACATTTGGTGAAAAACCTGCTCAGCAAAATTGATACTGTTCATGAAGAATGAAATAAGTGACGAAGCCATCTTGATATGGATCTGCAGAGTTTACACCACATTGTCTCTTAAGCTTCAACAGTAGCACACGGATGAACGCTTTTTCATTTGGGGTCACACACACACACACACCTAGTTGTTACATGTACAGTTTAGCATCGGCGCCCCCCTGAAGGGACCAGGTAGTGCCAATCACGGCCCGCCTGGCATGGTCATGTGACAGTGTAGGTCACCATCTGGTTCCATGATCCATTGTTTGCCCTCCTGTGTGGGCTAAGTGTAGCACATCAGACTCGTCAGCATGTGTCATGTTAAAACAGATTGTCTGTGACAAACTACGCTTGTTTACGTGTCCCCATAGCCAGGATCCAGGTGGCATTGTTAGCTTGCCTAGAGTATGCCCTGTACCAACCTCAATCTCATAACACCCAACCGAATGACACGCAAAACCTCAAGAGCAGTTCATTGGCCGGGTATTGAGAACAATATTTACAGATGGACACACTGATGGGCTCTGGAGCAGACAACCACTGCCAATATCGGTCAGGGCAAAGAAAAGCACTTTGCCTAATATAATTAGTTATGACCTGGTCTCATGGTGAAAGATGCCTCTCTTCCCCTCTTCACCTTATTTCAGCAATGGCTAATAAGTTGCCATGACAACACAGCAGTGTAGAGGATTGCCCTTGTTGAGCGCCGGAGCTCTGATAAAAATGAGGTTTCCCTCTCTCCTTGTCTCTCTCTCTTTCTCTTCCTCTCTCTCTCTTCCTCCCCCCTCTCTGTCTCTCTGGACCAGTACAATAGTTTGGATTATAATAAGGACTCATCATCCGTATAGTAATGAGAACATTCTCATTGGTATCATATTATTGTTAAATATTAAATTACATAAACATTACAACTGTCAAACGGTCAGAAAAAAATATTGTGTTAACTCCTCCCTTGTGTTCTTTAAATGTAACAAATTAGACAGACCAAAGATCTTGCATGATCCTCTTCATAGTATTATTGCTACCCAGCGATTGGATGATTTCATGACATCAAGACTATACAAACAAACTGGCATCTGAAAAATCTATGAAAAGCTCACTAGAAAAGAATCAAAGGGCCTTTGTAAGTGGGTGTCTATATTAGGAAATCCATCATGGTGTTTCCTTATCGATCCCAGAGTGTGAGAAACCCAGCCCAATTTCACAGCTTTTAATATGCACTCCATGTTATATTGGGCTGCTTAACTCTTTCCTTTCTTTCTCATATTAATGACTTGAATCTCAGTCAATGTCTTCCCTTGGCTTGTTGCAGTTTCTCTTTTGCTCTCTCTTGCTCTCCCCCCTCTCTCGCTCTCTTTCCTTTTCTTTCTCTTCTCTTTTTCTCTCTCTTCCCCCCCCCCCCCTCTCTGCTTTTGTGTTGCTCTGTGGTCAGAGTTGGCTTTTGGGAAACGAGAGGATATAGAGCAGAGCAGAGCAGACCCACCCCATCGTTTTTGAGAATTTTCAATCTTCATATTGAAAAGAAAGCTGATTTAAAAAAAGGTAGGGTTGCGTCAGACAAGACGATTGGGGGTTTAAAAGGAGTCCTTGTGGATCAAGGAACTTGGTAAGATGAATACCAATACGGCAATCAAGAATCAGTTTAGGAATGAAGAATGTGTGTGGAGAATCCCAGAAGAGGACCCCGAGAAGGGATATGTTGACACATTTAGTCTCAGCTTGGTGCCTGTCTTCACAGCAGGTTTGTCTTACCTGTCGTAGCTTGTCTGTAAATTTACAACAGAAAAGTCCTCTCTGCTCCACTGAGCCAGAGACACGACAGGAGAGAATCTATGGAACGTGTTGAATGAAAAGATAAGGAACTCCTAGATTAGGATTAAATGGCAGACTGACACACACTACTCCAGGGGGAATTAGCAGTTAAATTACAGCCAAGAAGGCGTGTCACTCTACCATAAAGCCCTCATTATGACATCCCGTGCCAACATCCTATACCCTTATCAACCGCACACCATGGCAACCAGCACAAGCGTTGTCATGTTGCAAGTTTCATTCCGAATGGCTGTTTTTCATTGCGGCAGGTTCAAAGGGTAAAGGTTTCTTAGTGGACCAGTGAGGCTTTACGGCTGGTTGATGTTTACAGGGTGAAATGTTTCCCTGCACCCCCTCCTTTCTCAAAA
The DNA here is from genome assembly GCF_054491055.1 of Hypomesus nipponensis. NCBI lineage: Eukaryota > Metazoa > Chordata > Actinopteri > Osmeriformes > Osmeridae > Hypomesus > Hypomesus nipponensis. The sequence continues at coordinate 6,413,324 of NC_140374.1, read as the reverse complement.
CACATTGAGATGTAGATCAGGGCCTTTGCTGTGCACCTCTTTCACCTCCCTTTACTTTTGTTTGATAAGATAATGGATTCCCTCATTAAAAATTCTCCTCATCTGATATTACCAGCCCTGCATCGCCACTAAGCAGCAACCATAGCTGACATTTCCATTTCGATTCTTTGTTCTTCCTCCAAGGACAAAAATAGTGAAAATAGATAAGCAAAAAAATCCTTCTTCTTGTATTGTTTCAGAAGAGAGAGAGTCAATGCAAATTGTACGTTTGTGACAAATGGGGGTGGGGAAATATTGTGAAAGAAAGGTCAAAGGTCACTCGGTGTTTGATGTCAGGGGACGTTTGACGAGGAGGCGCTCTGCTGTGTTCCAATCTTCATTCTCTGAGAGCAGTGGTCAGCAGGGCAGCGGGCAGCTAAATGCCACGTCTGCTAATGCCACCGCAGGCAGACAGGAACCCACTGACAGACCTATAATGGCTGCGACTGGCACCTCTTAGCTCCCTCCTAATGGAGTCCCCCTCTTTCTCTGTCTTTCAGCCCACCTCAAGGTTTGCACACAATGGCAACTGTCCTCGTGTCAATTTAGTGGCACAGCTTCACGTAGAACAAACACACTGCTGCCGTGTGTGTGTGTGTGTGTGGAGATAAGAGTGTTGTATCTTACATTGTGTGTGTGGGCCTGCATCTGTATGTTTGTATTTGAGCAGCTGGGTGGGCATAACAGAGGGTTGTATCTCAACTATTCACACTCTCAGGCGACCAACCGTAAGGCTCCCTCTCCCTCCTACCTGCTGGGCTTTTCTCCTCCCCAACCATCACTCGCTCGCCCGCAGAAATATCCCTTTGTTCAGGTGTGAGTGGTGTGTTGGCTACCCTATCTCTTTTTACTTCATTAGGTGTAGTGTGAAGCAGGTTGTTATTGTACTCTGTGGAAGCGATTATAGCAGTAATGGACAGACACAAGTTAGGCGCGGAAATTGGCTGTCTTCTGGTTCACCTCCATCAATGTTCCCCAGTACCCCATGCGCGGAGAAGTGGTTTTTAGATTTTTCAACTCCGTAGATGTGATTTACTGTTTGGAAATTGGAAAGCGTACTGTATATTCCCTACAGATATGTCACGGTGAACCATTTAATTTGCTCACATCAGAGGTAGAAACACTAACTTGAAAGTCACAAAAGAGAAGGAGGAGAAGAGGTGGGGGGGAAATAGTGACAGTTATTGAGGGATTATGTGTCATCATTGACATTTGCAGAACGTTTTCATAGAGGCGTATTTATTATCTGTTGAATTACTCCCTTTTTAGCGCCTAATCAGCCCCAGCGCAGATTAGTTGGAGCTCATGTAAAATGTATTTCATGCCTCTGCTTTAGCATGAATAACCACTCGAGGCAGTGAATGTGTCACGCAGACAAAGACAGGCCGTTTCATTTAGTAGTCGTGTGCTGAGGAAACAGGGGCATGTAAACCATAATAACTGGTCATTGAGAAGACTATATTGTGTGTCCTTTATATTCTTACAAATGGCAGTTGAACAAAAAGTAACCTTGACTCAACACCCCGACTACTTTATTGCAAAAAGAAAGCGGCATTTTTTGGTTTTTCTATTTGGCATGCCTTCTCTGTTTCCTGTTACTTAGAAGTCTATTGCTGTGGTTGACCTTTCGTTGGAGGGGAATTAAATCATCCTCACAACTTGATATGGAGGACTGCACATTATTAATATGGTAATACTCACCAATCCTCCCGTGATACTCATTAGGTTGAGTAACAATTTGACCCCAGGCGACGACATGTCAACAAAATGAAGCTTACACAATTTGAAAAAGTTGTTTAATTTGAGATTTTACTCACCACTAGGGCAGGAGTTTGGTTTACATAGTTTGCACACTTATGTCAGGGCTTCATTTGCCACACGAGTGAACTGTACAGTAACTGACTCTGCTGCCCTGCATGTTGTTTAGAAACATCAGCATCGCTCGCTGATTGTGTACACGTGCTAGACATTAGGTGGAAGATGGAAGATTACATGTTTGACTCATTTCATGGAGAACATTTGTGTTCTGGGGGCATATCCCAGGCTAGAACTTATTCCTTTCTGTCTCTCACGCTGAGTTGGCAGGTCATTGGTTATCACAGGGAGTGAGTCTGTCTGGGGTGAAGGAACTGGCGGAGCTAGGCTGATGGTGAGCTTAAACAGTACAGTACACATACTTCAATAACACTGCAAAATATAGGTATGCAGACTGCTGTGTTGGATTCAGTAGGACAGACCAGACGTAGGTTTCCTTCAATGCAGACCTCAGTCTTTTTGATGGCACCTCCCTTTGCTCTATCCCTACTGGACACGTCAGGAACGGTTGTCCCTCTGACCTCACATATATCGCTCACATTGATCCCTTTAGGATTACAGTGAACTCAAAACACAGACTGTTTGTCAACTCTGACCACCAGAATACCGCTGGAACTATGAACTTCTGATACTTGACCTTCTGCTGTACCTTCGAAATGCCCTAGTCGTACGTCACTTTAGATAAAACTACAAATGATGTGATTGTGAATGCTCCTGGTTTCCCGCTACAGGGTATTAAACAGGACGTGTTCTCGACAGGGTCTCAGTCCAGGTCAGGGAGCAGCTGAAGAGACAAGGAACAGGTGCTGATGGGGCCCCGGGGAGAAATGGGATATTCCATTGATCCACAGCCCAGATTGAATTCCCTTTAGATGTTATTGGCGAAGCTGATGGCTATCAGTCATGAAGTGAGCGTGGCAGGAAGAAGGAAAACGGACGACAGCTGAGTCTCCATGGTGATTCATATAAGGTCCTTCATTGATCTTTTGGGGCTTCGAGGAGTAGAAATGAAAGCATCAAATCCTTAAACCATTATTTTAGAAATGCGAAACAAATGCTAATCTGACAAGCTAGAAGCTGGTCAAACAAAGTTCAAGTATGATTCCTAATTCAACTGAAAACGTATTTTGTCTAAATGTGTATTTGGGAAACCAACATGGTTACTTCTCATCACGTGGAATAAAATAATGAGAAGGATCTCAGCTGGATGTGGTCTTGGCACTTCCCTCTCCCTTACCTGCCTTTGAAACTGTATGGCAGAGGCTGTGTGAAATGGCTATATTGTGGCCCCAGTCGGAGCATCATGATTCAGATGTCACAGAGCTTAGAGGACGGCCTTTTGTGCACAAAGACAATCTGTGTAAATGATTTGAGCCAGCGAAAGGTCAGACCCCACACATTTATTCCAGGAGGGGAGACATGAGTCATGCTCAGAGACATTAGTTGGGTTGGCTGAGGATAGACTGATATGCTGCAGCATTGAGTGTGTTTGTGTGTGTGTGTGTGTGTGTGTGTGTGTGTGTGTGAGCAGGCGGGCTAGCACTATTACTAGATTGACATCTTTATTTCTTCACTGTACAATTCATTGTCTGTTTTTGTCGAGATCGACAAAATAGTTTTTTCTATTGTGGTTGTGCCAATGGGATTTAAGTAAATGAAAACATAAATCTGTGAAAAAAAGCGCATCTTCATTTAGTTATTTGTGGTTTATAAAACATGTATTTTCATCAAATTCAATCCAATCGTTGCATTTTCACAAATATCTGCAAAACGGTTTCTCTAGAGACTGTACGCTGTGTCTCTCTGGTGTGATCATGTGACCTGGCAGAGGCCCCCAAGCTGCAGTCCTGGACTGTCCTGGCTGTCAGGCACTGGGTGGTTCTCCGCTCAGACACATCGTTACTGACACTTGTGTTTAGGCAGGGCCATAAACAGAGAGAGAGATAGGACTGAGGAGCCCGACTCATGGTTGGGTCTGAGGGAATTGATGCAGCAAACAAATGGGTCTCATGGCCAGGTACTCCTCTTGATGGTGTGTTTTTGCCAGATATGGTTCTGGAATTGGGCTCACAGTAGACGTTCTTCATTCCATTTCATGTTAAATGGGCACAGGGTGGACTGGACTCACTGCACAAACAGCAAAGCCATGCCAAGTTCTCTGCAACTCTGGCTGAAGTGTCTAGTGTTAAAAATCCTTGGCTAACATTTGCGTCATCATTTGTTTGTCCTCTAAATTCAATTGAACTACTAGGACAAACGTGGACTTAAATGACACCCCATTCTGTTTGTGGGGATCGTTGTCAGACAAAATCATTTGCCCAGCTGTGCCACAGCAATATGGCTGCCATAGGGAGTGTGTTCCTGCCAGCCTGACGCTCGCTCCTCTCTGCCTGGAGACAGACAGCTGACGGGGAGGCAGGGGGAAGTGGGCGTGTCCAGTCAGCGGGGGTTCAACCCTGTCGCTCACCCTCCAAACTCATTAGACAGACGACTCTCTGTGTGTCGCGTCGACGAGCTGTAATTAAGGAGAGCGCATCTGAGCAGTTTAATTACTCCGCGGAACATCTCGCTGGGACAGGGGTTACTTATGCTCGCATCTGATGTGACCTCCACCTCAAATTAGAACGTGAAGGGTTCTGGAGTGTGAGGCAACAAAAGTGGGGAGGGGGTGGTGGGGGAGGGGTGATTGTGGGTGTTGGTCATTACTTACATGTACTGTGTGTAAACCAGATATGTTCAGATTGAACAACTTCATATTTTGCTCTGGATGAGAGCGTCATCTGCTAAATTACTAAATGTATTTTATATATATATCTATATATATATATAGATATATATATAGTCAGATGGCTGAGCGGTGGGGAGTCGGGCTAGTAATCAGAAGGTTGCCGGATCAATTCCCCGCTGTGCCAAATGACGTTGTGTCCTTGGGCAAGGCACTTCACCCTACTTGCCTCGGGGGGAATGTCCCTGTACTTACTGTAAGTCACTCTGGATAAGAGCGTCTGCTAAATGTAAATGTAACGTAATATATATTGTGACGTAGCTCCGGCTCTGACCAGAGGGTGCTGTCAAAGGTGTGGCGACACTCACTAGCAGAGGGAGCCATCTCTCACCATTAATCAAAGGACCAATAAGTAGTTCTATCAGCCAACATGACAAGGTACAGCTGAGTAGCCCAGCGGTTGAGTTGGTAGGCTGACGGATGGGTTGGTTCTTTTATGTCATTGGTCAGTTTTTGAGTGTTGTTAATTAATCATGGGAAGGTCTTTTGTTATTGGTTTATTTTATGGACTAGTTAATGGTATAGACCCTTTTAAAAAGGAAACATTTGTTCTATTGGGGGGGTGTTAGAGAAAATACAGGCAGTTGGAACTGGACTGGGGTGAGAAACCGCCAGCCACTTCCTCGGTTGAAGGTGCTTGTTGAAGTGACTTTTGTTGAACTTTTTGTTTTGGATAATTCATAACACAAGTTGTCTGCCTGAATCCTGCTCACTCTGGAAATAAAGCACCTTGATCCTTCCCCAATGCCTGGGTCCTTGTTTATCATTTGAGCAACCCACATCTAGAGCCCAGCTAATGGCTCACATCTATACACATCTCACGGCACGATGGCTAAATCGGGACTTTTGGATAGCTTATGGCAGATCGCAATGTGAAAACTGAAACACCCTCTGATGAGAATAATACACGCCTGGCTCCAGCCAACCAATGTCCCACCTTCCATGATGGGCCTTAATTGGAGCTGTGAGCCCACTCTCCATGTCTCAATTTGTCTCCCTGTTTTGGCAACAACATACCTCTCGCCTACAGATCATTGTCGCCCCATGGTTCGCCTCACTATCATTTCTTTACGTCTCCTTCTTCCCAACTCGTCTTGGGTTCTCGTTATCATGATTACAGGGAGATTCTGCCAACGCACACGCACAACAGGCTTGCTGCTGTAGAGGGTGAGTAAGTGGTAAAGTCTCCATCTGAGTGCATTCTATTATCTTGAACATTCTTTGTTTTTGCCCAAGCTTACTTTTGTCAAACCAAATGTTACACCACAGATGAATCATTCTGAACCTAATGATCTTGTATTAGTTGTGTCTGCAGTGCAGCTACTTTATTCATTATATAGGTTTGTGCCAGCATGGAAATATCCTGTCAGTAATATGATATTTAGTTAGAGGAATCCTGAGAGCGCTTCAGTTTAGGAGTAACATTCAGAGTTGAGAAAGAAAACCCCTTCCATTTGACTCAACAAAACCACTTTTTTATACCTACTGAGCCGCAACCACAGCTGCATAACCCCACATCTCCCAAAAGACCAAACTTTGTAAGCACAAAATAGTGGAGTTACCATTTCCATTTAAGACTCCAGTCATCAGTGGCAATCCTCCGGTCCACGGAGCTAAACTGTGAGTCATGAGGGATTTGTACATTCTACCCTGCACATCAATCACAGACACTGTTTCCAAAGTAAACTGGGCCCAATCTTTCCTCTTTTAATTAGAGTTGAGCTTTGTCAGTGACTAATGCCACCCACGACACAGAAGCCATTAGCTCTCTCAGGCCAGTGCATGTAGTGTCCAGGGGGAAAATGCCTAAGGCCTTGGTTAACCTGATTTGATTTCCCCCGACTCCAGCTATAGATCCACAAGGGGGAACTTCCCTATGGGTTTGGCAACCATTTTACATTCGTTTTTTATTTTTTTTTATCTCCCTGAGCCCCCCTGAACAAAAAACATTTGTATTACTAATAAACTTTATAGAGCTAACAGAGAAAAGAGTGATCGATATATATTTACGAGGTTCTCCCTTTAATGAATTTAGGCTGTGGTATTTGAAGATTTCCAAGGTTAAATAGCTTCATCACATTATGCTCCTGTTGTGTTCTTCCTTTTAAGGGATGTTGTATGGTGCCACGCAGGAGGAAAGGCTATACCTTGTGTGTGTCAGCTGCCACTCCACACTTTCACACTATCCCCCAGGGTTGCCATGGATGGGGATTAGGGAATGTGTCGAAGCTCTTTGATCAACAATCTGGCCTAAAGGGGCAAGACACTCCACTTACCTAAGAGCTAATTATCTAGAGTGTGCAACCAGGACAGTGACTTTCTTGGTGCCAAAGCAGTCAGCTGCCATGCTATCGCTGTAGCCTCTGCAGACATCACTCCATAGGCCACTCCATCAGGCGTTATCTTACTCTGACACTTGATAAGGATTGTTTTATCATGGTCAAGCTATTCTCTGCAAAGATGGTACGTTTTCAATCGAGGACACGTTTATAGTTTTCAAGGTGTCGTCTGTATTTTGTGAGATTTTATTTTAGTTTGACGTCTCTAGGGTTCCTGTTCATTTCATTGGCCTTGTCTTATCTGAGTCCAAATGTGTAAGCTTTGCAAGAAGAACACAGACTATGCAGTTCCTTTCTGACGCTGAGGACAGGCACTATTCGTGCAATGCCTGAACATGCTTCTCTCACGCACCATGTTCTCGATACTGCTCGGAACATTGTTCAACCCTATATACATTCTGTGACAGATTGGTGTTTGTTCATTACCATCAGTCATGAGAAGACTTACTCGTGAGAAATACTCTTTGTTGCCGCTGAGCCTGAAAAAACACTAGGCTCCAATTAAAGGCAATACTACTGACAGCTCCGAGATGAAACAGAGATGCTTCTATAAGTTTTCAAGGCGTGCCCTAATGGGATTAGAATCCCCTCTGATTCCTTCCTAGGGAGACAGTGGCCGAAAGGGAAATACATTTCTAGCCTGCAGCCACTTTGGAGATTGTGGACTCAACATGATTAAGGTGATTACACCATCTGTGCACTGTTCTGCACTCAGGCATCTATTTATGTACCTCTGTATGTATCTATCGATCAATAGATAGACACAAAAATACTTTTGTAGGCGTATAATCTATTAGACTATAGTATGTTTCTCCGGGTAATTGTAATCCTGTATTGGGTCAATCTTTACCTGAGGACTGAAGACCAGACACTACTGTCTGTGAATCTTCCAGCATGGGTTTGTATGACGACACCTTATTTTACTGTTAAGTCTTTCTACATGAAGATCCTTTCTTGTGTGTGGCGATCGATAGCTTGTCTCCTGGTGTTGTTTTCTTTGATGACTTGAGTGGTGCGGAAACATCTTGCACCGCTCCACTGAGAGAACTGAGTCATGAAGGGGAAGATGGACCTTGACCTTCAACCATCAACTGATGTGATGTCATCAGTGCTGACAGGAGGAAGGGCTGCCCACGGGACATGTCCTGTGTGTGTGTGTGTGTGTGTGTGTGTGTGTGTGTGTGGGTGGGTGTGTGTGTGTGTGCATGTTGTGTTTTACCTCAACTGTCATTTTCATAAAAGGCCATCACTCAATCCCTCCTTCTATCTCAATATTTTCATTCTGCACTGAAAAAGGTTATACTCTTCATACCCTACTTGTACTGGCCCTGTTTGAGGTGATTTATAAATGACAACTGTCTTTTACACAGTCATTGTACCAGGCTGTCCATGGTATGATTTCACTTGGGACTTGTGGTGCTTGAAAAGCTTCCTCTGAAAAAGTAATGTGATAATGTGTAATGCAATGATCCTAAACAATAAGATCGCCCCAAAAACGTTGTGGGTAGCCAAAACATGAAGCATACATTGTGAAAAGCAAATAAGTGCCAATGGGTGGAACCAGAAGAGCATGTAGTTAAACACATTTCAATTAAACAACATGATCCTCGAAAGTGCTACAGTGTACCTAGAAGAAAGCAAGCAATAATAATATAATTCACAGTGAGTACGAGCAGTTACATCAATTAGAACTAACCAACAAGTGCAGCAAGTCCCTCAATAAGTGTAATTGTGTTCCTGGAGGAAATAAACAAACATCTCATCCAACAAATCTTTCTTAAGTACTGTTATACTCCCGGAACAAGTGCGTCTTTAGCCTTTTCTTGAAGGTGGGGAGACAGTCAGTGTCTCTGATGGAGGTGGGGAGATGATTCCACCATTGGGGGGCCAGACAGGAGAAGTGCTTGGGCTGGGAGCGGGCGCTCTTGAGAGGTGGGTCCACCAGACGAGACCGGTCAGAAGCGAGTTGCAGTTGTTCAACTTGGAGAGGACAAGTGCTTGGACTAGCAGCTGGATGGAATGCTCAGACAGGTATCTCCTGATCTTCCGCATGTTGTAGAGGGTGAATCTACACAACTTGGAGACTGCAGCAATGTGGGCTGTGAGGGTGAGCTTGTCATCCATGGTAACCCCAAGGTTCCTGGCAGAGGATGAAGGGGTCAACGTCGCAGATCCCAGGGTGACTGAGAGATCATGGGGAGATGGAGGGTTTGGCTGGGATGAGGAAAAGTTCTGTCTTGGCGAGGTTCAGCTGGAGGTGGTGCTTGGTCATCCAGGTGGAAATGTCTGTGAGGCAGGCCTCAATTCTAGCTTAGATCCCCGGATCAGTCGGAACGATAGACCGAAGGCCCTAAACAGCTTCCAAGAAAACCCATTTTCTTGCAATGGTTTGTCATAAGTATGATTACTATGACATTTGCCTCGACACAAGCTCACCAAGACGCCATGACCCTGAGGATGTTTGCTGCCAAATGTCACCAATTGTTATTTCATCGCTAGGACGTCATATCTTCCTGTCGGTGAGTGCCGCCAGGGCCCTAGGACTGTGAAAGAGATCAGGAACAACTACATGAGAAACAATTGAAGGGGGAAGGCAGCAAACTTAAAAGCCCCTGTGTTTATAATCTCAAAATCAATGTCTGGAAAGAACGCAAGCAGGAAGGATCATTTCATGTTTTCTTTCCCCACCATTTTCTCTGGCACCCGCTTTAGTCGTTTTCCCGAGGGACTGTCCAGAGTGGCTCTCTTTTCAGCAGTTGATCCCAATTACGCTTCGTCCCTTGACTCCATTAGTTTGGGGCTTAATGGAAAAACAGGAGAAGGAGAGAGAGAAGGAGGAAGGGAGGGAGAGGGAGGACGTGGAGTAAACAAGTAAGGGGCACGGAGAGAGGCCGGTTGGCAGGAGGAAGTGTTGACGTATCGAGAGCAGGGCTGGTGACAGACAGCAGGACAGCCACAGCCTAGGAGGTCTGTCTGCTGTGATAGAGAGGTATGTGTGAGGGACAGGATAGTGGAGTCCTGCCCCCAGCTTCACTGCAAGGTCAATGATATGCAAGGTGCCCATGTGTGAGTTCAAACATTTATGTAAGGTGAGTGGTTTGTGTGCGTGTGTTTGCGAGAACATGTATTAGTTCAACTCGCTGCCCTGATTATAAATCGTTTTGCCTTTTGTTCACTTTCATCCTAACTCAGAGCCACTTCACTGCTTGATGACAAGGCACCCAGCTGTGCTTAAGTCGAACATCAGAAGATAAAAGAGCAGCGCACGCGGGCTGTTAGTAAACATTAAACATTCATACTCCCCACGTCATCCCATTTCCTTCGCCTCGTCCTTGTAATGTGCATTCCTCTGAAGAAGAAGGTCGAGTGTGGACACAAAGTCTCTTCATGTGTCTGACTGTGGTCAAGCTGCACGTGCCTGCTGGGTGAGTGGATATTAACCACTGCCTCTACACTCCATATCAGCTGGATGAGTTACAATGAGCCATTCATGCTGTTAAAAACACATGGGTCAGCGTTAGAGTCAATCTGCCCCTCCAAAACAGATCTCTCAGTCTTTGAGTAGTGGCAGCTGCCTTCATGCTAGTTGCATGGTTTTTGCACTGTACTTTCACTTTATGTGCCAAGGGTCTGAAATTTAAGAATAGTGGTTTAATCTGGAAAAATTAAGTTAAACCTGGTGTGGGAGTGTAATCTGGTGTGCTGGTGTAACGTGGATTAATAGTAATAAAGGCTGGTGTGCTGATGTAATGTGGATTATTAGTCATGAAGGCTGGCGTGGTGGTGTAATATGGACCATTAGTCATGAAGGCTGGCGTGGTGGTGTAATCTGTATTATTAGTCATAAAGGCTGGTGTGGTGGTGTAATCTGGATTATTAGTCATGATGGCTGGTGTGGTGGTATAATCTGGAGGTTTGAGTGGCTTCTCATCTGTCTTGACTGACATCTTGCTGGTGCTGCTCTTTTGGCAGGCGCCTGTGCTGTGACACATTTGGAGATGTGACATAGAGGTTGCTCCTCATCCCACAATATTGTGTCAATTATTCACAAATGATCATATTTCCCCACATGATGTCATCACACATGTGTACATCAAGTTTCCTGGCAACTGCTGTTTCTAACGTGTTTTCAGCAACAGCTACATTTTAAATCAGACGGCAATGGAGATGCAACAGTGACACACTTAAGAACAAATAAAGCTTAATACATAAGGTCTAATACATAAGGTTAGGCTAGATGTTAACAGATTTATTTTCACCTTCTAGATCACGGAGTCGTGAGGATTCCGAAGATCCGAAGATACAGGAAGAAGAGACATCAACAGTCGCCTCAGACAGTCCAGATGCTGCATTTTTATCCATCAGCAAGTGCGACAACAGCGCTGGCTGGCTGGCTGGCTGGCTGGCTGGCTGGTAGGTTGATCAAACAACCGTTGCTGGCATCTTCAATTATTCATGATCCCTGTGGAGAAGCACTTGGCACTACAGTATGTCTGTGTGTGTGTGTGTGTGTCTGTCTGTTTGTGTGTGTGTGTGCGTGCAAGTGTGTGAGTGTGTGTCAGCTGCGATGGCAGACATCTCCAGGAGGCTGCAGACTGGGCCAGACAGCCCTGGTCTTGCTCCCCACCAGACTGGTGCTCTAGATGGCATGCCTCCAGGAGGGTGCTACTCTGCACCAGGATCAGACAAGAGGCGACAGGAACGCACTGGCACTCTGCTCTTTCCAATCCCTGCCTTCCACTGGGAGCAGTCTGGTCACTACGATGGATCCTTCGAGGTGAGGCATAGAGGTGGGGGGTGTTAGAATGTTCCACGTTTGATCTGTTTTAAAGTAAAAGACAATTACTGTGCCTAACTAATAGTACCCAGTTTTCTTATTCAGCCAGCTGGTCTCCATGTTGATTGGAATCTTAATTGCCCTGAAACACACTGTTGCCTGTCTGCTCTGTCTGTCTCTCACACACAAACACGCACGCACACACACTTGGGGACCGGAGGCAGAGGGAGGACCAGTCTGTCCCCACCTCAGCCGATCAGATAGGTGGACAGAAGCTCACTCACACAGGATATTACCCTTGTGGCAGAGAATTCCTCTCTGTTACTCTCACTCAGTGTATTATTTGAGATGGTATTCGTTGAGATGACCCTCTTATCTGTTTACACACAGGAGCCCTAGTGAGATTTCTCCACACAGTCAGACGTTTTCAGAATTGCCTTAGCACACTTTAGACACAATACTGGCTGACAAGTCCTGACAAGTCCTTTCACTCTAAATAAATTGCTTTTTTTCACAATCTGATGGGAGGTGCACCTGGGATTCATTGTTTTATTCTTCCTCGCAGCTCTTCTTGAGCTGCCGTGTTAAGACAAAGACACGTTAGATGCATTTGAAAGAGGCCTGTGGGTCTAGACAAGCCCCAGTACCACAGAAGCTATTAGCATGGCTGTGGACACCCAAGGGGGCTTGATTGTGTGTTTGAGTGTGTTGATTGTTTTGTTTAGGAAGCCCCACATGACACGAGTGTGGCCCTTTCATTCTTCCTACGCTGGAAACATTCTACCCTTGCAGAAAAGCCTGCGGCCTGGACAGCCTCTAAGATTTCTATGAAATAACTAAACTGTCTCATGTTAGAATTTCAGATTTCTGTTGATGGAGGCTTTCGTATGATAGAAACGCCACTGAGCTGTGTTTCTTGATAAGGATGGTGTGTAAATAAGTGTGAAAAAATTTGGGTTTTTAAATTTGGACTGGATCGTACCTTGATTAAATATTAATTACAATTCCTCAATTAGAAAATGGGATTCTCCTGAGTAGATACTCAGAGAGCATTTAATGAAAATTTAGGCAATTACCATGTGCTTACTCTTTCATCTCCACAACAGAAGTTAACTGATGGACCAAAACATTTAAATACCCATTCCATTTGTTTTATCAGATTCATTTGTAGAGCTACAACCAAAACTGCATGAAAAACGTGTTTCTCAGGATAGCATTAGAAATGTGGTTTCAGCCTTATCTAACTTCACAGAATCCTATACATAAAACAAATTATGCAATTGTTGTAGAGTAACACGTCATCCTACTGTTTATACTATTCCCAGTCTAGAAATATAATTGGAGTCCTAAGGATGTAGATTCTAATTCATCTGAGAGTAGGGAATTGTATTCATCACCTACAATGCAAATCACAGACTGTGTGATACTGCATTACCGATGAGGTTATTGTTGTCTGTTTCTGGGGTTTTAAGTGACTGCTACCCGTGCTCTGTGTGTGTTTATGTGTGTGTGTGTGTGTGCTCCAGTTTGTCCTGTATAGTGCCTACATGTAGGGCTGACATGAGTGACCTGAGTGTTTAGCCAGTGGAAGGAGAACCTGTCCGACAGGGAATTTGTCATGGATGTTGACTGCATGGAGACGCTCCATCTCTCCTGTATCCTGTGTGTGTGCATGTGTGTGCAAGGATACGAGTGCATGTGAGCATGCGTGTGTCCCATGTGTGTGTGTATGTGCTTGTGCGTGTGTGTGTGTGTGTGTGTGTGTGAAAGTTCTGCCAGAGCTAGAGATAGACGCTAATCAGTTATTTGCACCTGCTCTGGGAAATAAGAGCAGGGCTCACTAGTTCAGGAAGCTGGGAGGTAAATCCTCCAATAGAGCGTTGTGATTCCCTGGCTTCGACTACTGACATTTCTTTAACCTCTCTCTGTTCCCTGTGTCAATAGATCTTGGTTTAGATCAACCCTGGGATTCTGTATCACTGGAGGTGTCTGTAACTGATAGTGTCACTGATTACTTCCCCTCCATCACTGCCTGGACAAAGCTGAACAATAAAGTTTTTTAGAAGATTGGGTTTGCACGACGAGCCTGTCAGCTTGCTTCCATTTCTGTGGCAGTCTTAAAAATGTCGCTCAGAATGCCTCAGTGTCAAGCAATCCAACAGAATCGCCACATAATATTTTATTTCACAGTAACAATCATTTCCTGAATAATTTTCCATGAAAAATGTTTAACTGTTATGAGTCATTTATTGTTTGACCCTGGCTCAGATCATTCTCGTCTGCCTACTCATATTTCAAGAAAAGGAGGGAGAACAAATGCAGGAACAAATTAAAAGCATAAAATGATTCAGCAGTTAGAGAGACAACTGGAAAATAAACTTCAGTCAAGAAGCGATTAAATAGCGGGCGTAGGAGTCCTCTAATTCACATTCACTGGTGAAACACATCACAGATAACCAGATACATAAAATAACCAATTAAAGCTATTACACATCTGATCTTTAAAGTTGAATGGATACATACCGGATGCATACTTTCGAAACAGCTACTTATCTACTTGGGAGGAAAGATCATATACATGTCTGCCCAGTGAAAAAATGTGACCTCTAAGTACACACAAGGACAGAAAGGCTCAAAAAATCACAGTTTGTCTGTGGTAACTAAGCACACTATCAACGCTGACTTCCTTTTCATTATACTTTCTCTCTGCACGCCTCTCTGGATAGAAAATATCTGCTAAGTTCATCATTGACATAAATGTAAAATGTCTTCTTTTAGCAGTTGTTTTTGCCCAAAGCGACAAATATATTTGTTTATATGTTTGCATATATATACAAATAGTCCAGATTTATATGCACTGGCTACAGCTGTGTCACATAGGAAATGTTGCAGTGAGTGACTCAACTGTTTTGAGAACTGAGGCCTATCCCGTTGAATCTTTCCCATCTCGAAGTGTCATGAAGAAGAAAAAAACAACAAACAAGTGGACAATAACTTGGCTCAGACTTTAGCTTGTTAGCAAATTCCACTAGCTTCTCATGACTCACTGTGGTCTGAGGTTGGATTGCAAAGCCGAGGTGTTGGCCACAGGGTGGGAACAGGTGACACCAGACTGGAGGAGAGACCTGAAGGGAAAGACAGACGATTGGCAGCTGTGACAGCTCTAACTGTTCTGCCTGCCTGTCTGACGCCGACGCTGAAGGCAATACCCTGATCAGCTCTGGTGTGTGTGTGTGTGTGTGTGTGTGTGTGTGTGTGTGTGTGTGTGTGTGTGTGTGTACTGCTGAGACAGAAGCACATGGCTGTGGCATGAGATCTCTGAGCCATATCACATTTACAAGACTCATAAGCCAAGTGATATTTCTGTCACAGAATACACTTTCAAGCCAGTTACTAACATTGTGTAGAGCAATAATCCAGCATCGTCCTCTCTCCCTGGTCCCTCATTATAAACTCAAGCACTGACTCAGAGAAGGAGATTGTCCTCAATCCATATGAATTAGAAGCCTTGACCTGCTTAGACCTTCTCTTTACAGAAATAATGGGATTTTCTGAGACAGGAATGGGGTTGGTTGGTCTGGGTGTGTGTCAAAGGCTCCATGAAGAAAAGTCCTTTTAAGAAGGCTGAATGATTTCAGAGTGGTCTACTTCAAGGGAATAATAGCATTTTTTCCATTTGCCAAAAGTGCAGAAATGAAGCTTATACACAGTATATTATCAGTTTTATAGAACATTCATACGTTCTATTAAACGTTCATACTCACTCCTTAACCTTTCTACAAAGCCATTAAACAAAAGCTAGATGCACAAAGCATTGCTCACATATATTCTTCTACAAGTAGGCTAAAACTGAGCATGAAAGGGAAGCAATGATGATATAAATCAAGTAAAAAAAGTTGAAAATAAATTGAAATGAAGACATTTCCCTACAATTCCCATGTAGACGGGACAAATATGTATGCCTACAGGCAGACACATTCTTTAAATGTCTACCCATTATCTTTTGACGCACACATTCTATACGCAGTCCATTGCCCCGAATTGCATCAGAGGAATTGAACATTTGGGAAAAGCATGATGAAAACTAACTCTGTAGCCATTGCCATTTGTGAAGTCCACTCTGGTCTTGCAGTAGCTGTGGGATACACTGTGTGAAGCATGTATGTCTGAGTGCTTCTCTCACCATAATCTTGTAAAAGGAATCCAATTAAAAGCACCTTGGCCCTGAGGAAACCGGCGAGGCCGATACCTTTTAAAAAGTCATTTGAGAACCCCGCCGCCTGCAGCCGTCTGGAGAGTCTCTGGTCTTAACAGTGTGACGGCAGGAGAGAGCTGCATCTGGGATTTCTTTTCCTCTACGCGCCAGGGGAAAACATGCACCAAGGGCAGTCGCCATCACCTCAACTTAAACACAATGCACCTGTTTGTTCTGAAGGGACGCCATTTTATTCAGCTGTAACAGTAAGCCTAATGGAGATCCACAATAACAGTACAGTATCTCTGGGTGTAAAGGTCAGTCCTGTCAAGCTGGCATGGATGAACAGGGCTGCTAGCTGTGACGCTGCATCTTGATTGACAACTCTTTTATAATTCGCCCATATCAGCAAACACCTTTCAGCCCACTTCCAACAAAGAGAAAGAGAGCAGGAGAGGAAGGTCGAGATAACACACAATCATCTCAAACAGGGAGGACTGAAAGGTAATTCGAGGCGGTGCGTTCACGGTGACACACAAAGCACCTAAATGAGCACAGCCTCACTTGTAGTATGAGGTCATTAGGAAAACGTTAAAAGAGAGAGGGGGGGGGGGGGTAGAACCACGTATCCAGAAATGGCTCATTTTGAATAACTGACAGTTGTGGGGATCTTTCCGTTCTTTCATCTCAACCTTTAAATCACAGGTGTTTGTAAGTAGGCTATGTAACGGGGCTCTTTAGATATGAATCTCCTGAATCTCCTGGATCTGGGAGATGCTAGGATTTGGGGGTAATTGGATGCACACTGCACCATCTCAGAGCATCGCTCTCTGATCTTTATGTTTTCTTGTTGTTAATAAATAACAGATTTTTCCCATCAGTTCACAAAGTTGTCACTGAATAGAATTGCATGAATAATGATTTAGGCTATTGTTTTGTCCTATTTAGAAAAATCTATTAATTATTTTACATTTCTTGATGACTGAATGGAAATGTTGCAGTGAATACATTGCCATGAATGTTCATGTTCTTTGGACATTCCTGTATATTCAATACATAATAATTCATAATATTACACTTGTCTTCAACATGTTGCCTCTAACAAACATTTTTTCCCCAGGTGGCTGGAAGACAGAGCTTTGATAAGGCTTTCCTATGAAAGAACTTGACAAGAACATACTATCTTGATATTTGCAACTAACAAGCCTTGCCTTGGAGAGTGAAAACAATTCACACAAAGAGAATATTCTTACACGTTTTCTCAAAGAACTGAGTGAGGATGCACTGCCAGTTACCATAGCAATTGTCGACAGTGTCACATGGTTACCTAGGAACCAGGCCTGTGGTGCTGGCCAATCTATTCATTTGTTTTTGGCACGCCTCCATGTACAACTAAAATATGGAATACAGCCGTTAAAGAATGCATGGGCATATTTCTAAAGCACTTGACAACAGACTAACAAATGACAAATACGTGTAAATATTTGGGGGTGGGGGCGTTTACATATCAAGTAGTTGGTAGGCCTTTACACATAATCCTGTTCTACATTGCCTGGATTTATAGTTCAACAGGGTTCAATACTAGGCGGAAATAGGGAGGGGCTAGCAGGTGCTTCAGCACCCCCATGAAAGACGAAAGCACCCCAATAGCACCTCCAAAAATAATTTCTGAAAAATCCAATCGGAGAATCGGATGTTAATTGTACGGAGTTTGACACGGAGCTGATGCATTTGCCGCGGATGCAGAGACGGCAGCCCAACTGCAGTTCCATTCAAATTAGCATCACGAGTAGCCAAATTTTGCTAATTTATTAATAGTATGTATATATCATATAGGCCTATATATGTAATTGCGCAGCTCCCCCTGTCTATGATCTAGCACACCCTCAGCACCTGCATTACAAATTATCTGGCGCCGCCCTAGCTAATCAAATCCAATACAGGAAATGGTTGCATAATGCATCCATGGATGGGTCACATGTAGGCCAACAGGAGCACAGAGACAGTATTATATTATCTACCATGGAAACCCACCCACCTGAGACTGACTCATGGCTACTGGATGCATAGTGGAAGGCTTGGGCCATAAGCAGGTCGGAAGTACAACCGTACAATGCCCATAATAATAAAAGTTAACGTAGGGCAGTGTTCCATGGCCTAGTTTTGTTTATACTGTGGTGATAGCAATCACCAATAGATTCTGTCTGCCGAAACAAATTTGTTCTCCACTCAAAACAGAGACTCAAAAAACTGTCACATGTGAAACAATAAAACATTGTGACTGCGTGCACATGTATATGTGGCCTCGACGTGGAAGACACCTAAAGCAGCTACAGAGAACAAAAATAAATGTTGATTACCAGTATTACGCGAAGCGAAATCTTGTAAGGAGCCCATCTGCCAGATTAAGTGTCAGCCCTCATTACAACTCCTCATCTATATACAACACTGCCCTCTACTGGTGGATAATAATCTTAACACTGCGCCAACATTGGTTAAATGCGACCTCTACAGATCACCACGTTTACAGTGGTAAGTAATTATAGATAGATTAGATTGTTGATTTGGTCACACCCAACTCATTTTATACAATAGGTGGACCTAAGTCAATAAATTATAGGCCTACACAAATATTAAAGCAACTATTCCTTCATATTTGATTATTAACTTTCACAAGCATAGTCAGTCTCCTTAGAGACCGTCAAAAATTGCCAATGCCGACTATATTTCAAGTCGTCACGGCGGGGTATTGGGTAAAGTTTTCAACTAGCAATAATCGCGCCTCGGATAAACCTCATAGGCTACGATACTGCCACTGCGCAAAGCTAACCTTAAACCGGTGTACGGACAGACCGTATATCTGAAAGATGAACATCCCAGTGATGGTTTGCATCGAGACCTTACTAATTGTAGATATACAGTCCTTTCAAATTACATAGACCATACATTAAGTGATGTGGCAAAACAATACTTCGTTAAAGTATGTTTCGGTCATTGTTTTTGATCATTTAATAGAAAAACGACTCACAATGCATTGTGGGATGCACTGGTTTTGTCAACGGCGAGTTTGTCAACAATAATTTTACTTAAATGTAGAATGTTCACATCTACCTGCCTTGAGGCGTTTATTTTCGAATAGTGTGATTGCTTAGTATAAATATAACTCACATCCGATATGTTCAAAATGTTACAAAGAAACATATTTGAAACATTTAAAACTACGGTGGCCACAAAAAGCGCGCAATAACATAGACACCTGGTGGTAAAAACCCTCTCCACTCATACTTCCTTTTAACAGTTTTACAAACTACAATTGTAATTTAACTGGAACCGACATTTTTTGCACATTTACTGTTTGGCAAATATGGTTTTATTTATATAAATGTATGTAGCCTGAATTTCATTTAATGGCTTAATCACTATTAAGCAAATGTTGTAATTTTCAAATGTTCTTTTCCCTGCCCTGCGAATTTCTTTCAACCGCTAGATGACAACCTCTCCGCCTTTCAGCTGTATCACCCATAACATTTGCACACACGGTGAAAACGTTGACAGTATGTGGAACCCCTCAACCTACATGCCCCAATTGCAAACGACAAGATAAGGTTCTAAAATTCCCATAGGTCAGCGCCTCTCACAATCTTGGCTTGGGCTGTTAAATTCTTGCATTTGTACAGAATTTCGTAGGCCTACATCTGTTGTGCTCAAAGCAGGTTGGTTAGTTAACACCATTTGCCCGTAAAACTCAATCTCTTTCTACTGGATCTACAGATAGGCTACAGTAACCGTCGAGTCGATTTAGTTTGGTACGTTCTTTCGAAAACTATTCTCAATTTGATATGAGCGCAATCTGTACCTAATCGGCAAGAATTTCCCTCACGGTCTGTATCAAGGCAGGCGTCGTGGTCGGTAGAACGGAAATAGAAGGCTCAGTAACGCACATTAACGTGATTTAATATTCTAATATTTCATAATCAATTAATTAAAATGAGTAACACAACATTTAACACAAGTAAGTTAAATAGCATACTAATCATTGAGCTTACAGTTAAATAAAAATGTACTTCCATTATTTTTAATACTAAAGGGAAACACGTGGTCTCATGAGACGTCTCTCTCAGGTCTAACAAGACAATTGAACACCAATTACACAAGTAGCTGTGTGTAACCCCCCAAAACATTAGTGTAGTTCTAGAAAGCATTTCTTGTTTTGTAAAGCCACACTGGGATAACGCAGGTGCTTTGGAAGCTGAGCAGATAAGCAGAGTCGCGCCAGGTGTAAAGCCTCCTGTGCTGACACATTAGGGGGGATTTACTGCTGACAGCCAGGCCAACATGCCCCAGAGAGGCAACAAGGATCACCGTCAGGGACAGGTAAGTATGTAGATAAAGGGATTACACTGTGTTTGGGCCACATAATCTCAAATGAATCCTGCTAGCTTCTGTTTCATTCCAACCCGGCAATCCATGTATTTACCCTTCCAGCCCACAACCCAGAAATTCAAAAGGAAAAACATTGACAGCTCTTGTGACCTACAGCTACTTTATTGACCGTGGTCACAGGTCAATGTTCTCATTTGGAGATTATCAACAATAAATATTCCTGCTGAATTATTTTTCGAGCCTCATTCATCAACATTTTGTCCAGCCTCTGACTCATTCTACACCCCAATCCTAGGTCCACTCAGTGAATTGTAAGCTCAGTATTCATCTGGAATGAGTCACAAATGAGATCTGGCCTTCTTGTCCCTAAGGCTAAGATTGGACCTGTTGAACAAAGATGTGTTGTATATATAAGAGGGCCATGTGTGTGCAGTCCCTAGGCCCCTGGGCGTCCTACCAGTGGGCACAGAGATGAAAATAGAAAGCAGCAGATGGCTGGGCTATGGCGCCGTTTCAACATGGGCTTCTGGGCAGCCCACATAACACAAAGTCTTCCAAAAGGGGCCCTGTGGCAGTCCATGGTCTTAAACACACTGAGCCATTTCCCCTTCAACCATCAATCACAAGGCTTTTGTACCCTCTGAAAATCAATGTTTTACGCAGGTCAACATCCAGTCTGTGGATTAGTTTATGCCATGTGGACCAGCCCCTAGTAGGGTAAGTATCATATTTATATGTTCATGTATTTGATGGGGTAAGGGGTAATGTAAGCTTACTCTGGTAAAGCCCAAAGACTGCCAATGTGCCAACTTGGCTGATCCAGCTTATACTGTACCTTGTCTCTAATCACACATTTTCAAATCTCAGGCTTCCAAGAGACGTCAGTCTCCTTGAATCGCGGATGGATGATTAATCTGGACTAGGCCAGTGTGTATGACTTTGCGTGGTGTGTTACATCTCACATCAGGTTTGGGACAGATATTGACTGTGAGAGTCCCTCAGTGTGGACCACCTGGACTCAGGCTTGGTCGGGTAAACAGTGATTAGATTGTATGGGAAAGCAAAGGTGGGTGTGCGGGGGGGGGGGGGGGCATAGTGACATTAGTCTTGGTTGAAATGACAGTGCTGTTAGCTCAGGCAAGGCAGAGGAGATCTCAGACCTGATGGGACAGAGATAAACGTCACATGAGATTTCTTCGAGTCCCACTCCACCAGTCAGTGTGAGCTCAGGGACATTACCACACCCAGGTAGTCATAGCGTCTTTGAACACGCGAGCGTGACTCCTCAACACGTATTCTACACTGTGTACAATCTAACGTACACACAAAACCCCCATGTCGCTGCACAGCTCACACCAACCCACACACTGCTGCCACTCTGCTATTCCCGGTGCCTATTCCCATAGCATAGCACAGTCACACCAGCTTGTCTCTCTCTCTCTCTCTCTCTCTCTCTCTCTCTCTCTCTCTCTCTCTCTCTCTCTCTCTCTCTCTCTCTCTCTCTCTCTCTCTCTCTCTCTCTCTCTCTCTCTCTCTCTCTCTCTCTCTCTCTCTCTCTCTCTCTCTCTCTCTCTCTCTCTCTCTCTCTCTCTCTCTATCCCTCAGCCCCCCCACTCATTCTTCCAGTCACATGCTGCTCCTGATGAGACCACTGAGCTCTGCCCCCCCGTTAGGTTAGGCTTTTCCTACCTCCTTCCTTCACAGTTAATAAGTCAGGCTGACAGACAGGTGATGTGGCAGCAGGTCAGGGTGCCATTCAAATCAAACTGCTCGTCATGCTTTAAATAACCTTCCCCTTGTTCTCTGTCTTCACACTTTCACCGTCCTAGACCAATCCATGACAGTTTCCCATCTCTGGTAGGAAACTCCATCTGTTATCCTGATGTCTTCAGTCTTCCATTCCAGCACACTACATCTGGCAACCTTCACCCACTGACAAAAGGAGTAATAGAGTGTCTTTGTTCTAGATGATAGTGCTGCATACCAAGGGTGGGCTGGTGAATGTGTTTGCATAGTGTTATAAGGAAAGGCAGGGCGGTATCTTATCTACCCAGATAAATATTGGTTACGCAGAACTACACTGACCCCTTTAATATACTGGCTGGATATTGGTCCTATATATGACCACCAAATATGCAGTCACGAAGATTGCAGTGTAGATAGACAATATATTCAGACTTGCAGAGAGAGTAGGTTTCTGTTTCAAAAATGGTTAAATACGAATTACTCTCATTAAATAATAATTCCCCCTGGGCCTAGATATATTGCTCATACTGTATATGGAGAATCCATCACTTTATTGTATGGTAATAAACATATTTTGTACTTTCAGTTTAGGGCATGGAAGGAATTACGTAATACCATCTACAACCAGTAGAAGGCACTCCATACACACAAATTAGCCCCTTGACGTCAAATTCAGATCAGACCTGGAATTGGCCTCTCAAAACTAATTAAGTATCAACAAAGACTGATTTACGTCACATGGAATACATGTAATAAAGGTAATTTCTCATTGGGTACAAGGAGCAAGCTGTGCAGTCATTGTGTAAGAATGTTTCACAAAAGGCTCAAATGTTGTCCATGGTTGACAATCCAGTTACTATTGTTTATCAAAATATAAACTCAATGTAGACCAGACTGTGGTCCAGTGGCTCAACAATATTCCTTGTTTGTGTTTGACAAGTTATTACATGTTGTGTAAGTGTAACTGTCCATTTAACCATGAATGTCCTGTGAGGCGAGACAACATCCTATGAGCTACCTAAGTCTATTAATCATTACCCTTCAGACAAACAGGCCAGACAAGTTGAAGTCAAGCAACCTAAACCACCTATGCTCTACCTGGCTGGTTTCCTTTTCGTACACCCCATCCTCTACTTGAGCCCAGGGAGAGATTGTCTCTCTTCTCTATCTCTCTGTGTCTTTGCCTGACACATGTCTGGCATGGCCTACTTTCTCCTTGATGTCATCCGTCATTGTGAGGACCTGTGAAGGCCATCCTTCCCTGAGTGTCTCTCTGCCACTGTTCAGGCTGTGTCAGCAACGAGGGGCTGACTCACACCCCGACAATCCCCCTCAGCCGTCCCCCTTGGGAAAAGAAGACACATCGCTCCCCAGACGGACGGCCTCATTTGCATGGTTATAAATCACTCACAAAGTGACAACCAACCCGTACAGCACAACATAAGCAACAGGGCCACAAAACTATATGTGCCAACCACAGCTTCATCTGACTCCCGTGAGCTGTGGTAGGGAGAATGCCGAATGTCATTTGGAAATCTTGGTGATGGTTCGTGTTGTTGACAAGGTGGGTGTGGGTTTCATTCTACATGTGCAGGCATGTTCAGAGCCCCTGCAGGTAGGTTTTCATCCCTGGAATGTGTCAGGAATGGTTGGATTTATGTGATAAACCTGATTTATAGGGAAATGTAGGCTAGTGTAATTGCCCAGTGTGCTATCTGCTGAAGAGTGAAGTTGTGGTATACTGGTGACTGTAGAATGTAAGCACTATTTTAAAATGTTTAATCGATACGTGACTTGATGAAGCTTGAATTAAACAGTTGAGACTTGAAACAACCAGTCTCTAAATCATGACAAGACAGTTAAGTCTCTATTAGATCGATAGAATGGTTTGTGTGTTTTTAACCATAGAACCTTAATGAAACGTCCCAAATCTCAATTTAGACATTAATCTGTAACGGATTAGGATACAAACACTTTAAGATGTATGTGTTATAAAAGAAGCATCCCAGATTATTTGCAGCTGTGAGTGAACGCTGATCATCTATTGCATATTCTGTAATTTCTTTTTTTTATCAGTTCATTATCGGGCATTTTAAATGAAGCACGCAATGTTAAACCTTGCTATTTTGTTTTTAGTAATCTCATTTCGTTTGATCGATCTCTCGGCAACCAAATGTTCTGTGTGAAGGGGGAGGAGAAATCCACTCTTCCCGGTTGCGCCAGTCTCACTCTGAGCGCATTTCCCTTAATTTCCTGGTTCTCATATGCAATGTCACCCGAGGCGGATGTTTGACTCACAGGTGTGTCGCTAACTGAGCCCTAGCTCAAGACAAAACACACCTGGAATCACCATGTGATCCTGTACCTGGGCGTGGAGAAAAGTCCCTGCTATTATCTGACTCTTTTGTTGAGTTGAGCGATCATTTTTTTCTGCTGGATTTGTCAAGCGCTACACCAGTATTTGAACGGAATAGTGCCTTTCTTCAACCGTCTCAGCGCATGTTGGAAGAGTAAAATGTGAACTTTACGTGTAGGCTATTACTTGTGGACTTATATGTTGTTGTTACGAGGGCATCGAAATCTTCACTGCTCGCATTTGTGCAACTGTTCCTTTTTCCAAGGTGAGTTCGGGGTGTTTACCAGTTAAAGCTCAGTCTATTATATGCTTTCCGTTTCTGTAGAACTATTCAAATGAAGTCGCTTGTTATTTTACATGTGTCACTTAACAAAGCGCTACGCATTTTTATCAGACGAGAGGAAAAATGGCTTGCGACTTGTATAGATAAATGTCTGTACTGTATCTACACGAGGGTCGGGACTTTTATGTTTAACATCAGTCGTCACACTCCTACGAAAAGTTACCCCACAGGCTAAAACAGTATGCTATCGTACATGGAGGTGAAGGTGTGCTGTTTAACGGCCGAATTTAAATGGAAGTCGAGGCAGGGCGGCGCGGATTATTTGTTTTACTTTGCATTATAAGATCTAAACCATTACAACAATAGTTTCAAAGGTCGACGATTTGCAATCCTCTTGCAAATTTGCACATGGCCTAACTAACTAGGCATAAGAGAATGTTGAAGTTGTTTGCCCCTTCATCAATTTGTTGACAAACTTCGTATTTCAATCTTTTAACTGCGGTTCTTAACAGTATGGACGTGTCAATGGCGGTTTTTAAACTTGGATATAAAGTCAAGACATAATGCCAGGAACGTCGTCTCAAGGACTCTTGAGCTGTTCTGATTCGCTGGGTTGGGTTATGAGGGCTTCACACAGACAGATCGTAACATGCATGAACAAACATATGTCTATATTTGTGAGACTCATGTAATGTGAGTGTGAATCACCCCCCTGCCTGTTGATACAACGGGAATAAGATACGTTGTTTGTCGATTTGGTAGTGAGCAATGCATCCTGTTAACGTTTTGTCTTTGCTGTGGAGACAGTTTCCCCATTCATGTCAGTAGTGAATCTCAAGAGTTGCTCTGTCAGTCCGTGTCTCTCTGTCCCTGGCTCGGCCCTCACGGCTGACTGTACAGCCTTGTTGGCTGTTTAAATCCTCCTTTTATTCCTTAACCCTGTATCTCCTGCCCCTCACACAGACCAACTGTCCATGCAATGTTCCATCTTCTGTGGATTATCCCCATTAAATGGTATTAAACAAACGTTCTCATAGTTGAAATGGATTAGTCCGGGTCGGGGGTGGTTAGGGGGGCATGTGGAGGGAGGAAGTATGGCTGGTGGGGTAGTTTAGAGGTGGGAGTGTGTGTATTTAAATGGTGGTGGTGGTGGTGGTGGTGGTGGTGGTGGGGGGGGGGGGGGGTCAGCACCCAAACTCCTGACAGAGAGAATCGGAGTTTCCAATGTGAGCCATCTGCTTACAGGGACACACACAGACAGACAACAGAAAACGGTGTCTCTCTACCTTAACCCTCCTTCTGTCTGTCTGCCTAACAGTGCTTCATTCAGGGTTAGTCTCATGCTGTGTGAATAAATAGACACCCAATCTCTGTGGAAAAACAGTGATCAATGTTTTGCCTGCCTTCATCAGAAACTAAATGATCCTCTCATGGTGTTTTAGAGACTTGCATTACCCATTTGAGTCACATGCAAACATTTCTTAATTCAGGAAACTTGCCCTGTTCATCGTCCTACCTCAGTTCATTAGTCATAAGGGAATGAATAGATGACATTGCAGTTACAGAATGACCATGATTGTGTTGGCTGGAGTCATGGAATTATTTATCATCTGGTCTACTTTGTGGTGAGGTCTTCTATCGGATGTTAACAAATGTTTAAAAGCAAAGTTTAACCTAGTTAAAGTTTCAAAATGTGGAAACATCTCTTACGGTTTCTTGTTCGTTCCCTCTCAACTGCCCGTATTTACTAGGTCATCAGTCACCGGGACACCACATTTGTTGTTTTTCTCCTCAGTCTTTTTGCCAAATGGTTTATTCTGTCATGTCTCATCTGCTGGTATGTCTTACAGCGTGACAAGTATTTGAGTTTTAAAGGTCATTAGTGGTTGAATCGATCCTTTGTTCTTATTTTCATTTTACAGGATTAGTGAGCTCCTAGTCTTTTCAATTTATGAAGAAAAGCCATAATCCCGGTAAGCAGTGTCGGCCTCACTGTCTATCTGGCACTGCCGAAGCATCCTCTTCTCCATCCCAACCCAGGTGAACCAAATGCTGCATCTCCGTCTCTTTGAAAAGGGCGTGGCACCATCTGACCTAAAACGCTCCTACTTTCATGCAGCGTATTTGTCTCATTCATTTTCTAGAGGTTGGTGCGTGCTGCCGGTGTGTCAGTTTGGCATTAGAGAATGTGTGTGTGTGTGTGTGTGTGTGTGTGTGTGTGTGAGGGGTGGGGTTGGATGGAGATTGGAGATCTCCTTCAGATTGGAGATTTGTCTTTTCATGTCAGGGGGGATTATCTTGTGTTGAGGCGGTGGCGTGCTGAGGTGGATTTGAGTGATCTCATCTGCCTCTGGGCTGTATGGCTGCCACTCTCGGATTACAAGGTCCTGTCCCAAACCTTGCCTTCACCACCTGTACCCTTCAGGCTACATTCTCCCTGTATTCTTTCTATCAGACACCAGGGAATCCAGGCCGCGTGCCAAACCTATCATTCCTGTACTGTGGAAGCTCAATTAACTACCAATCCAATTACTACTCTAGCCCATGGTCTCCATTGTCCATACCCGATCCCAAACCTACAATTCACCTCGTCCCCTGTGCCCTTCAGGCTTTATCATGTGACTGCTTCTATAGTTGGTCTCCACATACCCCTATAGCCTAAATCTACTCCCCCCCCCCCCCCCCCTGCTCTTCAACACTCCTAGTTCATGAAAAAGCCAGCGTGGTAATGATTGGCCTACCTCTGAGATGAGATCATATCATTCTCACGTCTTCCTACCAGCAGCTGGCTGCACGGCTGGGTCCTGTTTTCCGGGGCGAGCAGGCCCGCATGCCTTCCTGATCCCCCCCGCCATGCCCTCCAACTCCCACTACCTTGCAATCAGCATAGCCTGGCCAGAGGTTGAGGACCCCTCCCTGGGAATTTCCCAGCCATTTCCACTGGTTCCTACCGCAGGGGTCCAGCTCCTGTTCCTCAACCTTTACCATTACTGCCAGATTAAGCTCTGCAGGGTTCACTGTGTCACCTTCAAACAACCTTGAATCGCTCTCAACCCACACACTACACCTTTCATCCCTCGCTGGCACTCTCCACAGTGCTCTCAACCGACCACGGCTCTCTTCTCCACGCAACTCCCAACCCGTGAGTTTAAGTCGCTTCTCTCGACTTAAACCCACACCCCACTCTGTCTCCGTTGGCACCTTGAACAGACGATCCCCCATCCACTCTTGCAACGGTTTGCACATCAGTCAGAGTGAAAATGTGTCGAGAAATGTGCTTGGAAGAGATAAATAAACTGGCAGTGTGGGAGATAGGGCAACTTAATTGGTGGATTGGAAAGGTTGGACAGGCACTTTTTATGCAAAGGGAGCCAGAGATGCTTATCTCCCAGGGAAAGTCAGGAGGACGATGGTGGTCGTGATTTCAGGCGAGGCGGGGGAAGGAGTAATGTTCACAAAGTCAGCCTCGAGGAATACATCCCCCGTCGCAGTTCGAAAGATGGTATTAGGAGCGTCGGTGGTGTAAGCTGTCAGGAGCAACCCTGAGGAAATGTATCTGAGAACTCTGCAGGTACAATACAGTCCTGGGTGTTCACTTTCTTGCTGTCCTCCTTCTCGTCTGGCTTCCACCTGACGACTGACAGACTTGACAGGACACCCACAATGGATGAGCTTTCGAAGCTGCTGGCTTATTGGAGAGGTGTCAACCTGCTAGTCTAGGCCGCTGGCAGAGGCTCATATTATGATACCCAGGGCGGAGAGATGGAGAAATGAGAATTCCAGTTGGCTAGAAATGTGAATAAGGTCACCTTTATTGCTTGCTTAGGAAATGTTGGTCAGATCTCTCTCTCAGAGAGACATCTTGGCTTGAGAAAAAGGGAACGAAAACCCAATTTGTTTCTTGTTTTGGTAATTGAACCTGGCAAGTCGTGCTAGTCAAATGCTATCCATTTAGGACTTCAGAGAAAGTCTCTTATGCCCGTTTCCATCAGGCTGATGTTGACTGACAATGTTTAGTCTGAGTCTGTCTTATGAAAAAAGGAAGACTATGGGATCTTTCAGACTTTTCAGTTTAATGAAGATGAGTTGACGCATAATTTCAGTGTAAATTGAAAGAGCATTTGCAGGAATTGACATCTGGATGATATATGGCTTTCTTTAAGAGGTTTTGGTTTGAAAGCAGTCTCAAAGTTAAGGAATAATTGAAAACCTGCAGCCACTCACTACCTATAATGACTTTCTTTGCTTTTCAGTTGGTTTCTTATTTATTTTTTTAAAATAAGAGTGGGTCCAATTTGAGTGACATTTCATCCTAGCAGAGGCGCTGCAGGGTGCAATCCATTTTTATCCATGTGGGTAGTGTCACAGTTAATCCTCAAACAGACCAATTTCCTCCTGCCAAGATCATTTTTAATTATCACCTCGACTATGTGACTAATAGGAGGTCCAGCTGGTTGTTGCTAATATGGTAGTGGCTGTTAGGATATTGCCCTCCCTTTTTTTGCATGTTCACTGGGCGATTAATTATGAAGTAGTGGACGTGGGCCTTGGCCAAACGGGGCTGGTGTACGACAGATGCGGGAGGGGTCAGTGCCATGGCAACAGCTGGAAATGAAGGTCACTCCACCCAGAGAGAGGGAGATATGGAGGGGAGAGTAAAGCTAGGGGGAGAGATGGCCAGATAGATGGAAGGAGTGATGGACCACTGAACTGGCAAAGTAAGTCTGAAGGACTTACGTAGTCCAGAGAGAGAAGAGAGGGGGATAGAGAAGCCGGGCTGACTCCTACATTTTAACGAAGTAACTGGTGCTTCTCAAAAGATCTACGGTTGTTTATGACCCCACAGGAGAACTTCTCCATGTCCACGTCTCCATAAATTAAGCAAGGGCGTTCAGTAGCCTATGGCCCAACGGGGACCCATTAAAATGACCCCAACAGGAATTCCTCAAGTTACTGTGCCTCCGGCTAAATGTCACAGGATCAGCATCATCTGCCTCCCATGTGGACACTACTCATGCTGACCAACTGTAGTTTTGCAACAGCGTCTGATGTTTGTTGTCTAGTAAACACTTAATTACTGCAACAGGAGGCTGCTATCAGAAGTCAGTTTCCAGAGAATACAGAACGGTTGGTGTGATCAGGGGAGTGTGGGTTCTTAGGGAGTTGTAACATTATTTTCATTTCCCCCTTTGTCCCTGGTTTAGTACTGCTGGTGGTTGAGTTTGGATTGTCTTGATGCGGACAGATGAAAGATGGTGAGTAGATGTTGGTCAAATGATAATTTTATTGTTTTACATATATTCAATAACAGGTAACTCAAATGAAAAATGAAAGAAACCATCAATTTCATTCAGTTATGGCATACAATGTCCCTAGATGCCACAGCCTGTACTGTATGGCACTGCACGTTCAAAAGAATGTTTGCACACTCTGCCACGCGCAGATGTGGCTACCAGTACTTAAAGGTCCCATGACATGAAATGTTCACTTGAGGAGGTTATTTAACATTAATATTAGTTCACCCTAGCCTGCCTTTGGTCCCCCAGTGACTAGAAATTTTGATAGGTGTAAACCAAGCCCTGGGTATTCTTCTCTGCCTTTGAGAGATAAAAGCTGAAACGCTCGGTTTTGAAAATGCTGGTTTTATGACGTCATAAAACCGAAGGTTACTTCCACTTTCTCTGCTTTGCCCACACTGAGAATTTGGCCCACCAATGAGAAAATGAGCTACAACCGTGCGAGCGAGGTATTGGTTTTCCTCGGGACATCATAGCTTGCAAACGACCAAATCATGGCAGTTAGCCCCGTCTCTTTATTCCTCTTAGCATTTAAAGCTACAGACACAGAAACGGCACGTCCTGAGGAAAGCTCATTGTGGGACTGCTCGTAGTGGCTGTAATTCTGCTGAATTACAGGAAAGAAACTTCAGATACAGTATTAGGGGACCACTAAGGCCTATATAAAAGCATCCAAAAACAGCACGTCATGGGATCTTTAAGGCCTTGCCCTTGGGCTCCACCTTCAGCCTTTGAGTTGCATACTAACAACAAAGAATGAACATAAACTCAACATTGGGTTCCTCCAGGAGTTGTTTCATTAAGGCGAGCCAGGCTCACGGTAACAGTCGGGTAGTCCTGTGCTAGTTGGATAACAGGCCTGCAGAAAAGTGTTCCTTAGTGGAGCGGTAGTAAGCTTTAGGAATCTCAGCTATGCCCATTACCCAAGCAGAGCCAGGGAACAGGCAGGAGAACTTGGACTTTGGGAACGGAAACAAGCGTTTGAGCGTTTACGACTTCCTGTTTTTACTCTCAACACCTCTGTCTCCGACTTGGTTTCAGTTCTCTTTTCTACCACCACAGCTTTCCTCTCCTAGTTTTTTTTATTCCCAAACTTTTTTCAACCAACCTTTTCTCTTTCTTTGTCTCCCTTTTTCTTTCTTTCTCTCTCCCAGCGTTAGCCTGTGTGGATATTAATCCTCGTGTTTCACCGCAGCCCCAGGCTGGGAGCTGTCTGCTGAAATGCAGATCTGGGGGAGATGTCACTACAGCAGTGCGTCCTGGTGTGTGCGCGTCCCCCGCAGCCACCCTCTGCTATTCAGACCCAGCCATGTCATGCATTATTCCTCACTGACTCATCTGGGCAGCCCCAGACGTCCTCCAATCCCAACTCTCTGTTTGGTTTCAACTTCCCTCCAATGGTGGGAAAAGTAGGAAAAACACAGATTCCATTTTCTGCCTGCAACTACATTTTACTGAAAACATGCATATGTGATATGTTTATGGATACATTCACTATCTCTCTTTTCTTCTGCACTGGGTTTGCATTGCCTTCAAGCCAACCAAATTGCAGACCTTAGAGAAATGGCATCATGGTATTTGCCAGATGCCTTCCAAAGAATGCCTAGATGTTTACAAGCCCTGTCACCATGCACTCTTATACTGGCTTACACACACCCAACCACACACTCCCACTCTTGACATGCTACAGCCTGGTGGTGCTAGCTACGTCTTTTTTACGTTGTGTCTCGCCCGATTCCACGTCATTGATCTTTTAGTGGCGCTCAGTTCTTTAATTACAGTCATTAGCCAGAGAAGGTTAGCTGTTGCCAGGGTTAGAGTACCCTATTACCCAGACCAAGTCTCTCTCCGTCTACATTTCTTCGTCAGAAAACAACAGATGCCCCAGCAGTTACAATGTTTACAGAAAATACACTGCCAAATTGGATCCCTAAATCGGATAAATAGATATTTTTTTTCTCCTTTCCAGCACTCCACTTTTCTATAGGAAATGGAGGGAAAGTGTGTGGAGTTCAATAGCAGATTGAGGCAAAGTGTTAGGCTTTGTGTCTGCCATCTCTGTTGTTATTGGGTGACTAGGCAGGGTCAGATTATGCTCTTATTTCCTTCTAGAGAGTTCCATTAAAAGACCTTTCTGAGTGCTAGTTTGTACTTTGTCTGTTTGAGTTCATTGCGTTTGTCTGTTTTTCCTGTGTTCTGGTTCTTGTGACAAGTCCATTCCCTCTCCCCTTGTCCAGAGTAGCTCTGCTTTCTTTCACTTCTCTGTCTGAAAGCCGTGCAGACATCAGTACAGACATTCCTGAGTGTTTAGGAATAATTCTTTAGTCTGACGGACTCTGTGCGAGCTATGGAAACTCGCTGTCTCTCTGCAGTTGGACCTCACTGCACGTCTCTCCTCTTCACGGACACCGAGACACAACAATGCGCTTCTCCCTGGAGTGGAGAGCTAAAGCAGCACATCTGTTCCACATGCAAGATGTAAACAACACAAATCCTCATCACCAAATCTTCTCGATTATTGTGTGTGTTTGCGTGTGTTTAAAATAAAATTGCTGAGGAGAAAATCTGATCAAGGAGGATCAAGTATTTGATCCATGTAGACCAGTATTTTCCAAACTTGTGAGCGAGTTAAGTGAACGGTCCTATAGACTTTCACACGAGAAGCACTGCAACATAAAGCTTGGGTTAACACTGCACCGGTTAACACTGGTTTGACTTCAGTCTTTCTAAGAAGACTGACCTGGGTTGGAATACGCTTCCATGGCCTACTGTAAAGCCACTATTACCTACCCAATTGTTTGCGTGTCTTTGTGTATTGTTGGTGTCTTGAGTTGAAACCTGAATAAACCTACACTTACCCATGCCTTTTAAAGTAGGCTACAACTTGAGATGTGAGTCATGCTAAAGTGTCCTTACATAGTATAGGGCAACCAGTGAGGCCTGGCCTTCGACAAAGAGTGCTTTCTGAGAAGTGGGTTAAGCCGGGGAAGAAAGTGATGTGCTGTGAAACGCATGGTGTCAGTCTGGCCGTTTCATCCTCTGGGGAAGTGATAGAAGGACTCCGGAGTGGACGCTCAATTTACTCATTCGAAAGAGCAGCTGAAAATACAGCCATGTTTTTTTATCAGCAAAAGAACCACTGTTGGCACTTCGCCTAGCATCCAGCGATGCTAATGGTGAGGTGCGTGAATTTCAGGGATTAATAATGGCCAACCTCTCCTTACCCCCAGGAAGAACAGACAAATGCAAATCCCATTTCTCCTTTCCTTATTGGAGGTGTGTGTATGTATACATGAGTGCCAGGGAGGAGTCTCTCCTTGAGCAGTTCCATCCAGTTGGACCTGTGTGTCTGGGTCAGGCCCTGACAGACACAAACACAGCCCTGCTCTCCCCAGCCTGATCGATTCACTGTTTGCTCTGTCTTGTCTGAGTGCGCAAGCTCACACTCCTTGGCTCTGGCCCTGGAAAATAAGCCCAAGTTGGACCACAACACACACACACACACACACACACATGCGCGTTCTGCCTAAGGGAGTAGGGCAGCACAGGCATGGATCCATGAATTCCTCATAACGCAATCTGTCGGCTGATCAATAATTCAATTCTATCTGTGAGCAAGCATGTCTGGATCCAATCTCACCTGCGCCTCCCCTCAGCCTCCTCTTAACAAGGTGGGCGTTATGTCCTTGAGCCAGGCTGGGCTTATAGGTGTGTGTGTGTGTATCCATCCGTGTGCGTGTGTGTGTCCACCACCCCGGTGCATAAAGAATGTGTTTATAATCATGTAGTGTACATGGGTCAATCGTGCACAGCTTGTATCTGGGTATGAGTGCATGTCCAAAGCCGTGTGGTGGAGAGTGTGTTTGTCCACGAATGTAAGTGTTGAACTCAGTTTGCGTTGTCCTATGGCTATGCGTATGAATGAGTGTGTGTGTGTGTGTGTGTGTGTGTAGGGGGGGGATTGTGTTTGTGTGTGTGTCCAGGTCTAGAGAACTGGCGTGTATGCGCGTCCGTCCAGTGGTAGAGGACAGGTGCGTGTGTGTGGATGAGTATGCGCATGCTGTCCCTCCCTCCAGGTGGTTTGGAGAATCAAAGGTGTGAATCTCATTAGAGGATTCGGCGCCTGTGGAGGGGCAGCAGCTAAGTTGTCTGATTAGCCGGCCCCCGGGCCTCTCCTCTCATCCCCGTCCAAGCCGGGTCTGAGGGCCACTGGAACCCCCCCCCCTCTCCCCAACACGCACACCTCCACGACACCCGCCCCCAGCCCCAGACAGGTTCACGGTCACCAGACAAGGACGCCCCCCCCCCCCCCCCCCCTTTGCTCTCGCCCCCGTGCTCCACTCTCTCATGTCCAAGCCCTAATCAGCTGTCGGTTTCCATTGCTGGTTTTTATCCCTCTCCTGAGTGGTTTATGAAACGGCACACTCGCGTCCCCTTTCACCCTGTGGCCCTTCATATCAGGCTTCAGAGCTTTGGAACGGTCTTCTTCCTGGGTTGTCACTGAGCGTTTCAAGGCCTTATCAAGGGCTGTGACCGTGAGCCCACCGTGAGCCCACTATCATCCAAGGAGAAACTGGGCAACAGAAGACTTCTGAAAGACGATTGGCGCCTAACTTGTTCTCAATGGGCTCCATCTCTATGTCTGTCTGTGTCTCTCTCTCTCTCTCTCTCCCTCTCCACGTTCCTGGTGAGTCTAATGCCTGTCCAGATAAAACAACTCCAGAAAACTTCTACTTTTCACCCTCTCCTTCCCACAGATAACCACACTTTATCTAAAAGTAGACACTGGCAGCACTCTCTCTCTCTCTCTCTCTCTCTCTCTCTCTCTCTCTCTCTCACTTTCAGTTTTTCTCTCTCTCTGTGCTGTCGGTGTATTGCATGTAATCAGTAATGGAAGGCTTGTGGTTTTCTTGAGGCCCGGGTGCTGGTGTGGGAATGATTGTGTTGAGGGAGGGAGGGGAGGCTATTGCGGGGAGAAGGCAGGAGGGGTGAGGCTGGCTGCCTGGTGTGTATCTGCTGACTGTCACTTCCATTAAGCGGCCTGTCTTCACTAGTCTCCCTGTATAGCCTGGTCCCGGGCTCCCTCAGAGAGAGAGAGAGAAGGTCCCTTTTGTCCCTACAGATCCGTCCTGCCTGCCCCAACCCCTCCCTCCCTCCTAACCGCTCCACAGATATGCTGTAATTACAAGGCAAGTCTCAGTTTAAAGTTTCCTATGAGAGGATTTCGATGGTCTTTTTTTAGGGCTTATTTGTGTCATCTGTGGCGCTTTCTTCGTTCAGTTTGTCGAAGTCTATGGATGTTTATCTCTGTTGATGTAACTTTTTGGCCTCAATTTCTCAGAGATAGAAAACAAGCAGGGTACAGAACTCTCCAGACACCCTACTTTATACGTTTCCCTCAGTCCCTCTCCCAATCAATAAAAAAAAGAAACTTTTTATATATCATGAGGCAAGTGACTGAATAGTATGAAATGTGGGGAGCATCCCAAAAGGAAAACAATCTCCTGCTTTTTTCTGTCTTGTTGATATTATCGGTTGTCCTGGCCGATATGACCATTCGTCTGTGCCCCATATGGAACAGCTCCTAGGAATTGTGAATAGTTTATTTTACAAATAAAATAAAACGGTTGCATTTTAAAGGCCGCTGCAATGCCCCCGGTTGTCCAAGCCAGTGAAACAATCAATGCATTAATTGACAAAGTCAGTTCAGAATATCAATTAAGAGACACTTTGTCTGCAGTCATGTCACACAGGGAGAAAAAAAAAAGCAATTAGAACCAATTGTGGGCTGCTGTTGTCTCTGGCTGGTAATGATTTGTTACTTTTGGGTTTATAAAGCCAGCTATTTACCCTGTTAGCCTCCCCATACCCGTCTGGGCTTCGCTTTGTTTAATGTTATTAATAGTCTGTGGTTTTGAGATCCCCCATTTGTGTTGGTGTGTTTGTTTGTGGTGTGTGTGTGTGTGTGTGTGTATACAGCGAGACCAATGTGTGCTGTAGTACAACCTCGAGGGCTTCATATCAGCCTCGCTCAGTCTTATCCCAGTCCAGACACGCTCCCACTCTGGAATGACAAACATCTCTATGGCTAACGCACACACCAGAGTAGGCCTTGGCACTAGCACATACACAGTCGTGTGAACAAAGAAACTCACACAAACACAGTAACACTGGAGCTCATACTGACTGGCACATGCTCACACACACACACACACACACATGCTCACACACACACACACACACACACACACACACTGACACACACACACACACGATGTTTACGTAGACACACAGACACATACACTCTCTCGCTTTCTCTCTAGCTCTCCCTGGCCCACACTAAGCTTTCATGTCAGTCCCAAAGTGGGGGCCATTCTCTCTCTAGTAATGACACGGTTGTGGTCCTCTCAGCAGTCTTCTCAGGCAATGTGTGTGTGTGTGTGTGTGTGTGTGAGAGAATGAGAGACAGAAAGCTCTTACCTAGAGGTGTGCAATCAGCCCTGCAGACGCACACTGTCATCCAGCTTCAAGCAGAACCCTTCACGTGAAGGATCAGTTGAGCTCTTCTGTCTTCAACCAGCTTCCGGCATGATTAGAATATTTCTCATCATGTTTTTGATTTTTCTATCTTTAGAGAATGACTCACACTTTCCAACTCTACGACACCCGGGTTTGATGCCAATTATCATTGACATGTTTGTTCGTCCAGCCCTATTTGGTTGTGGCAGAACCAATTAAAAGAAGGGTCTTTTGCTCACTGAGCGTAGCAAGGTGGTTTCATGGCGTGTGAGCCTTCCCCATGTGTGTCCTGGGTGTTCTTGGCGACGGTTAGTCTTGGCACGTGCTGCGAAGGCCAGCGGTGGAAGGTCGAATCAGGCCCAGGCCTGCTCGACTTCAACCAGTGAAGGAATGTTGAGACGTCGGAAAGTCACTCATATACCGACTGCTGCTCTGCACTTTGAAGAGGGGTATTAGTGTTCGCAGTGGTGTCTAGAGAAGCTGACTCATCTTTATTTAACGGTGGCTGTACATGAGTCAATCCTCTTCCTCCTTCCGTTCGTGTGAGGGGTAATGTAGAGGGTGCACTGACAGACCTTGAGTGAAAAAGATTTCTTAAAGAGATTCTTAAAGTATACTTACAAAGTAGAAGCACTCATACAAACATTCTCATACGATACAAAGAAAGTTGTCAATAAGTGTGTGAATATTTGAAATCTGTATCTTATAAACGTTATGTATAACGTTGTACAATCTAAAGTCGAATGTTCTCCAAATGTGATGTTTTGCACCCTCTTGGCTAATGGCATCTGGCCTTGATCCAGCTCCATCCAGCTAACCACCTTGCGGCCTCCTTCGCTAAACTGAGCCACGTCTACATACCTGGATACCTTTAGCCAACAGCCAGCGGTGGGGAAGCTCTTTCCACAATGTTTCAAGAAGCGTTTGGGGATTAAGCTTCGGGCTGTTTGAGGGGCCCAGACCAGGAACAAGATGTTTAGCTAGCACCTGCCAGAGTCCCTTGCCATACACCACCAGCTACAAGGAGAGCTTGGTGCAGGGTGCAGTTGCCACAGAAGGTATTTCAATTCATGACCTAGCCACATGATAATGGCTTCTCCTCCTGTTTATGGATTGCCCTCTCACTGCCCTTCGCTTGCACAACTGGCTTGTTGACAACCCTTGGAGCCGCTAACTGCTAACCACTAACAGCTAACTTATCTCCTGAGCTGTGATGTCAGCATCCTGTCTGTGCTTGTTCATGGTCGCCACAGCTCACCCACTGACCAACGTCACTGTGAAAAGAGCTAAGCCTGTTGTTCCAGGGGGCATTAACCTATATGTAGGGATGGGCATCATTCAGACCTGGAAAAAAAACTGCTCCAGATGGGTGATTAATCACACTGGTGAGTGTGTGGGTGTTGGTGTATGTAATATAATTACTGCTAATGTGTGTTACAAACAGAGATCTAGGTGATTACTCTGGGATGAGCGAGGCTAACTGTAATATTAAATGTAGTGTGTGTGTGTGTGTTTTACTGAAAGGGCACGCCGCCTACGTTACTATACTATCTTTGTAGAATGCAATTTAGTCTCCAGTTAGTTTGTATGTGACTGGATTCTGTGCACCCGTGTTTGTGAACACGCCAGCCGGGTTCACTGGTAATGATAGCTGCGGTGAACAAGCTAAGCTCCCAGCTGGGTACGCGCAAATGTGGAGTGGAGATCGAGGAGGGGAGGGGGGAGGGGTGGGAGGTGGGGGGAGGAGGGGTTGAGCGGAGATCGTGGGTTGGGGTTTATTGTGCAGGTGCAGTCATCCGAATGAACAGACAGAAAAAGAGTGCACATATGTGCCATGAAAGATTAATTGCTTTCTGTTAGTGCTAGAACTCATCATCACCTCAGAAATACTAGAGAATAGCAAAAAGACTGCAAGGCGAGCCTCACCTGTTGAGTTGTGACAAATGTCACACACCCACAAGGCAGCCCAACAATACTGTGTTTCTGTGTTAATGATGAAAAGCGGTTTATTATGTTTACATGAGCTAGTTAGTGGAAGCTGGCACCGTTTGGAGGGGGGGGACATTGGACGTGTATGTGTGTGTAATTGTAGATGTATGGCTGTGATTGTGTGTGTGTGTAAACCTGTGCTTGTGTGTGTTGGAGGAGGGGCTGTGGAGGGGCTGTGCTTGTGTGTGTGTGTGGATAAGGGGGTCATTCTGCTGTCCACAACCACAGCTGTCGTCGTGCTTTAATTAGTTTTGCCTGGCACAGGGATCACACCAGCTTCTCAAGTGTTTAAGAGCTTAACAATAGGTGTTTATCAAGGTCTAAATACAGCCAGAGAAGAGACATTCATTTTGCCAAACGCCTCTACAAGATTTTAGACACGGACCGTCTATACAAACCTAGGCCAAATAATGCTTAGTCTGAGCTCATAGCTTTCCACTAAATACTGATGTACCGGAATGTTCTCAGTGTAGAGCTTTGCTCCCTCTCTTAGCCTTTACTATTGCTTTCTCTCTGCCTCCCTCAATCTCTGCCTTTTTTCTTTGCCTCCCCCAATCTCTCTGTC
This sequence comes from Hypomesus nipponensis, assembly GCF_054491055.1. NCBI lineage: Eukaryota > Metazoa > Chordata > Actinopteri > Osmeriformes > Osmeridae > Hypomesus > Hypomesus nipponensis. Next base: position 6,374,236 of record NC_140374.1, on the reverse strand, counting down.
TCCCTCTCCCCATCTCTCGTCTGTCCAGGGACGGATATCATTCTGCATCTCTCTCTTTAACTCGTTGTCCGCTCTCTTCTCTATCATAGCCATGCCATTGACTCATTAGCTGAGTAGTCCTCAGCTATCATCTCTCCTTCCTTGATTTTCTTCGACCACACTCGGTCCCAATCCGAACAGGAGGATTTTTTTCACTCCAGCTAATGATCCGATATGAGCCGACAGACCCTCCCTCCCTCCTTGCCTTTGTCCTGTCTTCTTCACGTCTGTGGATGCTACCTGACGAGGCTCATTTGTCAACTCTCCCCCCCCCCCCCTTCCAGCCACCTGACTCTCCATTGCCGCGTTGGGGCCAGCCAGGCAAAGGCTGGGCAGCTGGGCAGACGTGTGGAGCAGAGGGAGGGAGGGAGGGAGGGAGGAGGGGAAAGGGAGACTTGAGACGGCGGGAGAGGAAGAGATGCTGAGTATAACTGAACAGGACTGAGCTCTGAGTTCAGGTGTGGCTCCTCTCTCGGCCTGAGGGTCTACCTCGCTGTTTTCCTCCTTCTCTCCCGATGTGCCCTCGTCTCTCCCGCTCTTCCCTCCTCTCTCCCCTTTCCCCCTCTTCCTTCATCTCTCCCGCTCTCCCCTCCCCTTTCGCTCTCTCCCTGCCTGCCTCTCTCTCTCCCCCCCAGCTCACCCCGGCCCAGACAGTGTGACTCCAGTGAGAACCTCTGCTCCAGCTGTTGCTCCCCCCCCCCCCCCCCCGGCACCTTTGCGTGTCAAGGCCTAGAAGCGGGAGGATCTGACTGTAGCATTGCCCCCCAAGCTTATTGTGCAAGCTACAGGAATGCTAGGGGATACTTTTTTGTGTGTGTCTTAACCAGATTTCACAGGCGTTGTAGTCTGCTGTATTAACACAAATCTAGCCCCATATTAGGACATCCAATTCCATAACGAGTTTGTGCAATAGACCGGAGAGACACGCGCGTACACACGCTCTCACACTGCTCCCTGGAAGAGATTTCAGAGATTTGTGAAGGCTTGACCAGATTAGAATGCCAGCAGGAGGAGAAATCTCCTCTCCATCCTGTCATGTGTGTTTCCATTGTTGCCTGTCATTCCCCTGTTCTGTCGTCTCCTCTCTTTGTGGGTTTGTGTTTCTGCTTGCTATCTGGCTCGCCATTGATAACACCCAATCCCTCACAATTCTTGGCATACAGGATCAGCGGCGATTGCAGCGTAACGTGTGTTTGTCCACTCGATTTGTGTATTGTCTGTGTGTGTGTGTACTTAGTGTGTGTGTGTGTGTTAGTGTACTGTATGTGCGTGTGTGTGTGTGTGTAGGTTTGGAAGGAGAAGGGATGCGACTGTCGTTGTTTATCTACCTTGCCACTTCCAGATGGCGCTCAGCAGAAAGAATCCACTTCCTGACACAGTCCTTCTCCCCCTCCCCTTGTTCCCTCAACCGTTCCTTCCCTCCCGCCTCCCCCTCGCCCTCCCGCCGCTCGCTCCTGAATACAAGCTCGTTTTCAGGGCCAAAAAACGCAGTAGGCGATGAGGGGGAGGTGAGGAGGGGGCCGGAAGTGGGCGGTGGGGGGTGGGGGGTGGGTGGAGACCAGGCAGGAAGGCAGATGGAGACTACGGGAGGAGTTCCGGAATGTCAGGTGTTGCTGTGTCAATGTGTGTGTGTGTGTGTGTGATTGCATTTGGGACATGGGTGTGCGTGTGAGTGCAGGTGCGAAAGTGTGAGTATTTGTGAGGGCGTATGTGCTCGCGGACATTGTCAGCCGCAGTTTTGCTTCTTGTAACGTTTGTTTGTCTCCGTGTGCGTGTCTGTTTGTTGGCCTTGTTGGTGTGTGCGCGTATGTTTGCATCTGTGTGTGTGTGTGTCGTGTTTGTCTGTATTAGTGTGCTGGAACTCTGTGTCCATTGTCTGCACGTTTGGCTCCGTACCCGTGTGTTTGTGTGTTTTGTCTCCCTGTTGGTGTGTGTGTGTATGAGTGTATGTAATTTATATTTGTCTCTGTGTTGGTGTTATTGTGTATATATGAGTGTATTCATATTTGTCTCTGTGTTGGTGTGTGCCGGCGCTCCTGTACACGAGTCTTCGACACATTTCCACTCGAGGTCATTGGTTCACAAAATCTTGTCTGGCTCTCCAATCATGTCGTCCAGCCTCGTCCCTTTGCCCGGGGATTGATGGCCGGTCAATTCCACCGCCGGAGATAATCACACGGTGTCAGCCTCCACCGATCCAAACTCCTTATCTGGCTCTCCCTCTGCCAGCGCGCCGCAAAATGACCACCGAACGGGGGCTTCGCTCTTATTGGTTCTCCCGCCTCCGCTTAACCCCTCCCAGGAAAGACATTCCAGTCCTGCGCATGGTTTTCTGTTCTAAACGACCCCCCCTCTCCTTCCTTGATAACACCACAGCTCCCCCCCCGTGTCCTACCTGCAGGAGCGCTAGTCTCCTTTTCTTGTCTGGAAAACGCTTCATATTGTTAAGCTCATAACACAAACAGACCACCTGATGACGATGATGATGACGGGAGTCAGATGGCTGAGCGGTTAGGGAACCGGGCTAGTAATCTGAAGGTTGCCCGATCGATTCCCGGCAGTGCCAAAATGACATTTGTGTCCTTGGGCAAGGGCACTTCACCCTACTTGCCTCGGGGGGAATGTCCCTGTACTTACTGTAAGTCGCTCTGGATAAGAGCGTCTGCTAAATGACTAAATGTAAATGATGGTGATGATGATGATGACGATGACAGGCTTGTTTTCAGCCGCTCCGTCCCTTCCTCAGAGCGCACGCCGCGCGCTCCGTCGTGCCCGCCGTCTGCCCGTCCGCCCGCCCGCCCTTCCTGCTCGTCTGCTCCGTTTCCTCCTCGAGCGCCCGGCTGATGGACTCGGGAGCGTCGGGGAGGGTGTGTGCTAATTGTGGCCTCACGGGAGGTGCCGCGGCGCGAGGGGGTAAAAGCGTCGGGGTCTCCCGGGGGCCTGCGGAGACGGTGCAGGGGCTCGGCTGATGATCGCTGCTCCCTGCTCGGCATGATTATCCTGTCTGCTTAATGTGCTCTCGACGCACAAACTAATGGAGGGGCCTCGGGAGGCAGAGTCTGTATGGGCTGTCAGAAGGGCCAACAGATGGGATGGAGGGGTGGGGGGTGGGGGGGCAGAGGTGGAGGGTGAGAAAGATACGGTGAGAGTAAGCGCGAGAGTGATGGGAGGGCGAGAGGGATGGAGTGGGAGACAGAAATGGAGGGAGAGAGGAAAGATTAGTATGGAGAGGCAATTTTGTTGAAGAGAGAGGTATGGTTTGATCAATTATGAAATGGAGCCCTTTTAGTCCGTGTTGGCAGCGTTCCTTGCTGGTTAACTATGTAAAAGGGTCATTTGGAACGGTCTCCTAGCCTTCAGGAATAAAAGCTGCCCTTGTTTAGAGTTTCAAGTATCCGTCCACACACACACACACACGGATGTTCATTACCCACATGGAAGTTTGCACAGAATGTCTTGTAGAGTGACTGTGACTGTGTTTGTGTCTGTGTATACTGTATGTTGGAAGGTGTGTGTGACTGTGACTGTGTTTGTGTGTACTGTAAGTTGGAAGGTGTGTGTGTGTGTGACTGTGTGTACGTGTGTGTGTGTGTGTGTATACATACACGTCCGTGTGTGTGTATACATGTCCGATAGCGTGTGTGTGTTTGTGTGTGTAGAAATGTCAGTGTGTGTGTGTGTATAAATGTCAGTGTGTGTGTGTATATACATGTCGGTGTGTTGGTATGGAGGAGGTGGTTGGGTATTCCCGTGTGGCTGGCCTGGCCAGCTCTGATCCTAACCCCTCTGTAATTAATCACCAGAGGATTACAGGCCAGTCTCTTATCCAGGCCTGCTCTCCACCGCTCTGCTCCCCTCCAAAACACTCCTCCAACTTTCAGCCTAGTCACACTCGATAGCCCCGACAAAACCTGCTCACTGCTCTGCAACCTCCTACACACACACACGCATGCGCACACGCACACGCACACACACACTGCTGCCCTGCATCCGTCTTGTTGTGGTGCTTAACAGTGACTCCTGGGTTTGACTGACAAACTGAACTAATCTGATAAACAGCTGGGGGTCAGAAGCTTGCAGAACACGCCCGCTCACCGACGTTCACGCGCCCACGCACGCCCACGCACCAATGCTCCTTGTCCCGTCAAATACCAGGAAATCTACCGCCTCCCTCTCCATACACATTCCAAAGTCAGTTTACACACAGGCACGGGCGCCCGCACACCCCTCTCAGCTCATTGGGTAGACAGAATCCCCTGTGACAGCAGCCCAGGCCTGACTCCATCTCTATCACCTCAGCACCTCACAGGGAGGCTGATTGGTGCTACGCTGAATACATTCCCCCGCCGCCAGACAACTTCATGACACCGTGCCCTGGTTCCCAGGTGGACCACAATCTGTGACGGGAGGGCATCGCTGCACCGTACCCCGCGGAAGAGAGAGGGACAGAGAGAGGGACAGAGAGAGGGACAGAGAGAGGGACAGAGAGAGGGACACAGAGAGGGGGACACAGAGAGGGGGACACAGAGAGGGGGACAGAGAGAGGGAGGGACAGAGAGGGGGACAGAGAGAGGGACAGAGAGGGGGACACAGAGAGGGGGACACAGAGAGGGGGACACAGAGAGGGGGACACAGAGAGGGGGACACAGAGAGGGGGACACAGAGAGGGGGACAGAGAGGGGGACACAGAGAGGGGGACACAGAGAGGGGGACACAGAGAGGGGGACACAGAGAGGGGGACACAGAGAGGGGGACACAGAGAGGGGGACACAGAGAGGGGGACACAGAGCGGGACAGACGACGGGTGGAGGGGAGGAGGGACGATATGGCTGCCCCTGCAACAGACGAGCAGTCGAATGCCTGGAACATTTCTCACCGGGGGGTAATGATGCGACGCTCGAGGCAATTAAGAGCACAGACTCCCGGCGTGCGTCTGTCAATCACTCGGCCGTCACGGCGACAGCTCGAAAAAGTGCGCCGTGTGGAGTGGAGAAGCGCCGATCCGACACTTGAAGGGTCACTCACCTGAGGTAGTCTCGCCCACCATGCCTCCCTTTGTCCTCCCCCCCCCCCACTCCCAGCCCCCCCCCCCCCGCCCCCCCCTTCCTCTTTTTCTCTCCATCTGAGCGCCGAGCGTGCAAGGAACAGTCCCAATCAACAGTACCGTTTCCGAACGTGTCCGGCGCACGCTTTGTTGGAAGCCGGTCTCTCCGCTCCTCCTCTTCCTCCTCCTGTTGTTCTTTCTTGTTCTCCAACTCCCCCCCCCCCCCCCCCCCCCCCCCCCCCCCTCCACTCCTAGCCCGTCACGGCTGCTGAACGATTTCCTCTCACCGGGCATGGTTCTCACTGTTTCCCAGCCCGTGTCAAACGAGGCTCCTATTTAAGCTCATTAAATGTTTCCAAGACAATAGGAAATCAATGGTGCATACGGGTGTGAGAACTTTTCTCTTCATTTAATTCCTCCCACCCCCCCCCCCCCCCCCCCCCCCGTTATCTGTTTGCAGATCTTTCCCTCCCTCTTTATCTTTCTCTCTCGTTCCACCTTCCCCCTCTCTCGATCTGCTACGTGACTCTCGGTGAGGGGGTGTGGGGGGGGGGGTGGTAGGTAGGCGGAGGATTTCGGAAACCGTCTATGCCTCGCCATTGGCGATTGGCGCCACTGCGTACTGACGTCCAGCTTTCAGGATTCCCCACACGACTCGCCAGCGACTTCAAAGATTCATTGACCCGACAGCCCCGCCGTTACGGCTGTAGTGTTTGCTTTTAGCCCCGAGGAAAAGAGTTTGAAGGAAAACAAAGTTTGGTTGTAGTCTTGAGGAGAGGTGGAGGAAAGCAGGGATTGGTCGTGTTCATGGATTTAATAAAACACCGCTTTCTCTTTCTTTACCTGGGTTGCCTTCACACTTTCCCCCACTCCCTCCCTACCCCCTTCTCCATTGCTCTATTTCTCTCCATTCCCTCTCTCTCTCCCACTTTTGCCCTTTCCGTTCCTTGCTTGTCAATGTTTGAATTTGATGGATTCTGTGTTCTTGTGGGCTGTGTGTGTGTGTGTGTGTGTGTGTGTGTAGTCATTGTGTTTCTCTCTGTGGGGGTGGTTTGGACCTACACCTTTTTTTTTTCCGGAGCTCCTGTAATTGCTCTTTTGGGGGCAACCGTCTACCTCACAGCTCTCTGTCTCTCTGCTGTGCTGTCTCTCTTTTTGTTGTTCTCTTCCCCTCCTTCGTGACCCCCCTCCTTCTCTCCCTCCCCCGTCACCTCTCAGTCTTTGACCCCCTTCCCCCACTCTTTCTGTGTCCCTTCTTGGCTCATTACGGAGGATCACCCACCTGCCCAGTGTCTGACACACACACACACACACACACACACACACACACACACCCTTCCACTCAGCACTTTTTCTGAGCTGGCTGTTGCCTGGTGCTGTGCTATCTGCTATGAAACAGCTTTGCTAATACTGTTTGGCCAAGAAACGGAAACAATGGCACCCTGTTCTCTTTTTTTCTTCTCCCTCCTGCTTGTGGAAATGGCCCCTTCACAGCGCTGGACTGGCTGTCAGGAGCATGCAGGAGCTTCCCAGTTGAGCTTCTCCTGCTTCCATCTGCAGCCCAGCCCTTCGGCCTCCAGCCCCCAGCCTTCAGCCCCCAGCCTTCAGCCCCCAACTCCAGCCCCAGCATCCAGCCCTCAGCCTTCAGCCCCCAGCATCCAGCCCTCAGCCCCCAGCCCCCAGCCTTCAGCCCCCAACTCCAGCCCCAGCATCAAGCCCCCAGCCTTCAGCCCCAGCATCCAGCTCTCAGCCTCCAGCCCCAGCATCCAGCCCTCAGCCTTTAGCCTCCAGCCCCCAACTCCAGCCCAGGCATCCAGCCCTCAGCCTTTAGCCCCCATCCTCCAGCCCCCAACTCCAGCCCCCCATTGTGGGGTATAATGGATGGAGCCGGTTGCAGCTTCCCAGCTCAGAGCACCATCAGAGGAGTTATCTATCTAAGGGCTTTGAGTGGCCCGTGATGAATGGCTCTGTGTCTCTGCGATCGATAATCTGCGAGAACCCAGATGAGCTGGATGGGGGCCCCCACTCTCTCCTCCCCTTCTCCGTCCACTCTCCTCCTCCACCGCCCCGGCCCGTCCTTTCGTGATCCCCACTATGTTTGTGAAACTGTCCCTGCCGTCCAGGAGGACTGGAATGGACCATTGATCTTTTTACCCTCCGCTTGTTTTAAAATAAAAGGGCGATCTCCTCTCCGCCCAAGCATGTAGCAGCGCTGACAGCAGTGATTGCTACAGTGGCGACTGGCACGCAAACGCCACTTTAGGCTGATCGAAGGGTGTAATAGGAGAGCCACGCGGACAGGCAGAGAAAGCGCAATTCGCCCCCCCCCCCCCCCCGCAATTCGCCCCCCCCCCCCTCTGCCTCAGAGTGCTCTTCTGAGGTTACCAGAACAATACAGGGTGAGGTAAGCGATGGGTCCTCATGTGAATCCATGCACTCAAACACACATGCATGTGTGGGTACGCGCGCGCACACACTACACACGACAACTACTGCTGCCTAGGCTTATTGAATGTAATCGGCCTCAAAGCTCGTCGAACAACCCCACCCCTTCTGAATGAAAAGGGTTGTTTTACCCCCCCGCTTAATCCTTTTGTATTTTTGTTTTGCGTACGGTATTTTAGCAGCGCAGCCCTCTCCCCGGACCACCGAACAAGGATGTTCTCTGTGGTGCGCGGGCTGGGCTGGGACTGTAGGTGTTGCGCCTTTTGATCTGCTTACTGCTCACACACGCGCACACCTCGGCTCCGCCGGAGAGGGATTTGAGATGAAAAGAAAGCGAGTAGAAATCGCTCCCTTCGCCAGGGACCAACAGCAGAGTTGGTATCCTCGCCCTCCATCTCTCTCCCTCTCTTGTCTCTCCCCCCTCTCCCGTCGCCTCGTCTAGCTTTCAATCCCCACGCCCTGCCCCCCCACCCTCCCCCTCCACCAGCTCTCAGCTTCACTTCCCTCCCTCAGTGTGACATTAAAGGAAGGTGGGTGGTGGTGGGGGGGGGGGGAGGGGTCAGAGAGGGCTTCTGATAATTGCATAGCTGACGGCCACCGCACCTGTTGCTGTCAGTAGGGTGTGTGTGTGTGAGTTCGAGAGCCTCTGGCCTGGTCAGGACCCCTGCTCGGCTAGTCTAGTCTGGCTCTCGCTGCCCTGACGATGGAGGAGATGGGGGGGTGTCTATGTTTCCTATTGGAGAAATAATAGCCTACTGATGTGTTTCAGGCACAGACGAGCTGGGTTTCGTCTGTGTGTGTACACGTTTCCTACCCCCACGTGTGTGTGTGTGTGTGTGTGTGTGTGCGCGTGTCTGTGTGTGTTTTTGGCCTTGCGTGCGTGTTATTGGCCTTGTGTCTGTGTCTGAACAGTACTGACAGTAAGCCTTCTCTCCTGCTCTCCCCTGCCCAGAGCCCAGGCCCTTAATGAAGCGGAGGGTCAGCGGCGGTGTGCTGCTAATTGGCTGGCTTTGCCCGGGGCTCTGGCTGCCTGCGTTTGAAGCGTCCGGCGAGGGTCTGCTCGGCCGCGGCTCGCTCTGTTCCGCTCCAGCGGCAAACCCGCTCACAGCGCCTCCGTCCGCCTCTCCCTAGTGAGTAACGGCAACCCTCTCCTCTCTGTCTCCTTCCCTCTCTCTCTCTATGCCATGTATCCTTTCTCGACTCCCGCTCCCCCCCCCCCCCCCATCTACAGCCGTACGTAGTCCTGCCCCCCTCCCCCCCCCCCCTTCTCACCATCTTTCTCACTTTGACGGATCCTTTCACTTCCCAGTCATAACTGACGATTTTCTCCTCGTCACATCCGAAGCTACACTTTCACTTGGAACTCTCACGCGTTCTCATTTTTCAATTTTTGTGTTCTCTCTCTCTTTCTGGCTCTCCTGCTCTCTATATCGCTCTCTTTTCTTTTTCTTTCTCTTTTCTTTCTCATTTTTAGTCTTCCTCACACTTAAAGTGCCTTTCGTTCACCGCTGGACTCTCGCCACCCTCTCTCACACTATTCCTCCTCGCTCGCCACGCTGAGATTTGGGCAATTTCCACGGTACCCTGTTGGCCTGCGTCCAGGAAAAACCAACTTCCAGCCTCATTTCTTTCACGATGGGCTTGGCTCAGCCACACTGTTTAGGGGAGGGGGGGGGGGGTGGTGGCGGAGTAGGAGGGGGGGGGGTGGACAGAAGAGATAGGAGGTAGCCATAATTAGCTTACCTTCCTTTTTCTCCTCGTTAAGGCTTTTCTGGCCCCTATTGTTTAGCTGTCACTGCCAGAGTTAGAGAGTGGGGAGGCCAGCCTCAAGGGAGGGAGGTAGCGAGGGAGGAAGGTTGGGAGGGAGGGAGGTAGCGAGGGAGGAAGGTTGGGAGGGAGGGAGGGAGAGAGGGAGGGAGAGAGGGTAGGAGGGAGGGAGAGAGGGAGGGAGGGAGGTAGGGAGAGAGGGTGGGAGGGAGGGAGGGAGAGAGGGAGGAAGGTAGGAAGGTAGAGAGAGAGGGTGGGAGGGAAGCGGGCCACATTGCAGGGATAGATGTGCTGTCTCACCTGGGATATTTTCCCTCCCTGCTCTAGCCTGGGGCCCAACTGCATGACAACCATGATGTGATTCAGTTGGCAAAAAAGTACAAAAGGCTCTGAAAACTATTTTCGGACGTTTTTAAATGTTTTATTATTTCAGCTCATGCTTCTGTGACCCAAAAACATAAATAGGAAAACGTTACGGAATTTGACCGATTTTAAATGGCCCAACTAACCCAGCACTTATTGTTGATTGGCCATTTTGATTGACACGATAGCAGTGTGGCCCTGAGGGTGGGAGGTCAGCATAGGTCTAGTTCGAAAAAAAGCTCTAATTATATAACCGCTCTTGGCAGGACAGAAAGGTTAGCGTAAATTTTTAAATACGTTTTTGCTTCTCAGACCAATAAAAGTTCCAATTCTCAGGGATTAGATGTCTATATATAGACCCGTTCTCATTGAAAGAAGTTTCCTCTGTACATATAAATGTTATTTTATCCCAGACAGACAGCTGCCACAGTTACTATTTAGCTCTCGTTTATTCTGACTGCAAATGACTTTAGTTCCCACAAGTCACAGCGGCGCTGAAAGACAAATGTTGTCATTAACGTTGGTTGTGTTTGGGCGAGAGCCCACAGTCTCTCACCACCTCAGTTAACTTTCCCGCGGGTCTCGCTGTGAAATCTGTAAAGCCACAGAACCGACCCTTCCCCTCCCTCTGGCTCCGTAGCTAGGTCTTGGTCCACCTGCGGTGGGCTTAGCGACCAGACGGCAGCCCCTTCCCTAATGCTTCTCCTAATCAGGCTGTTTGTTTAGGTGAGATCCCCAGTGCTCCACTTTCTACAGCCATATTTCCCCTTCGCGGCCTGGGTAGTCTGGCTGTGTTACTTGCGTACGATGCATGGGTGTGTTGGAATGTAGGCTACCTCAGGTGGCTCCAGTCTGTGCTGCCTGTGGTGAATTATTAGAGGAGGAGGAGGAGTAGGAGGGGATATGGTGAAGAGTCGCTCGAGGTGCCAAAGCTACATTTGTGACCCAAAAACAGAACCATATTAACAATTTGTACTTTTTCTGTGTTTCTCTCTTGTTCAGCCCATCCTCCCCTCCCTGTGTTCCCAGATGATCATGGAAATGTCATGCTAATGACACGGGGCTTTGTTGTGCGGGCATGGATTAGGCAATGTCAATCATTTCCCCCATGGGGTGTGGCTTCTGCAGAGCCCCGGAGCAAAGAGGTGTTTGGGGATGAATGAATTTGGGTGCATGAGAGCGAATAATTGTATTTGTATTTTTCTGCCATCTATTGTTCTCCGAAGTGTTGAATCTGATGGGCGTTTAGCTTGTGGCTCCCATGGGGATAACCTTGGCCTCAGCTGTTGTGTCCACAAAGCAAGTGTGAGGGTATTTAGTCTAAATCAGCTTGATGGTGTGGCCCTTTCTTCGACACATTTCCGTGTGTTTGAGACTTGGCATTGGAAGTTGTCACCCCCACACTGAAGACTCTGTGATCCTGTGCGCAGAACGATATCACCCCCAGAGAAGAAGTTGTTTTAACGTTGACAAAGAGAAGAGGAAAAATTATGTAAAAGACGGTTATTTGAGCCGTCGTCTCCTCCTTAGTGCTTGATATTCGGAAGGGGAAGTCAAATGTTCTCGCCGTTTTTTCAAAAAGGATTGCATTTGTTTTGGGTTTAGCCCCCGGGACATGACACTTTTGAAGTCTGTTCAGGTTAATCGTGTGGAAAGAAGCTGTCCGACATCAAAAGTCCTCTTTATGATATCTCGAATGACTCACGGTACAAAATGCATCCCCGATGTTGAGTGAATTATTCATTGGTTACACGGAATCGTAGTGACGATGACCCATACTTTAATGTCAAGTATGGAAAGCACAGCTGCATGAATGTACCGTCAGTGACAAGTACACTGCTTGTATCCATGGATTAAACATTTATTGTAAAATTGGTTGCAAAAACACACTTCCAATTGGTGCATGTGTGTGTGTCAAAAAGGCGTGAAAATGTACGTGGCTGTGATTTATTTATAGTAGATAGCTGTTTCTGTTTTCCTTGCTCCAAGGCAATCTATGTATAATTAAATTTTGGGCATCAAATATTTAACAGTACCAAAGTTGGGTATTTCAAGCAGTCATCTAGACATGGTATTCAGAATGTGTAAAACAAGCAAACGTTACCGTCCCCCCCAGGCTACACCTGAGCTGTGATTGGCTGAACCGAGGCAGGAACATGCTTCTCTCAGGCCTTCTGGAGCTTACATATAGATTTTGCGCATCTTGCACTGTGAATGCCAAGTCCTTGGGGTACCCAAATCACAAAAAGCACCTTGTTCCTTCATTACCCACCCACCCTCACTCCATCCCTCCCTCCAACTCTCTTTCCATCCATCCACTCCCCTCCTTATCCCTCCCTCCATCCTTCCCTGCCTCCCACCGTCCGCCAACCTCACCATGGTACACCAACCCTCCAGTATTCCATCACCCCCTGTGAATATCCAAGCTGTCGAGCCTGACAGTGCCCTGTGTCTCATGCCAGGGCGTGGTTGGAACAGATCCGGCCTCCAGGCCACAAACACTCCTCCCCTCAAGCCCCTGCAAACATGAACTGCCCCGCGCACCTGTCATCTGAATGCTAAGCGCTCTGGACCGCCTCTCCGGATCTGTAGTATGGTTTTTACACCGTATCAGGTTTTTGTGTGAGCGCTCATCCTTTTGAAGTGTGGATAGTGTAAAGTTCTAATGTATGAGAAATGTTGGAGTAGGCAGAGCTTAATCAACAGGTACTTCACTCAGGGCAGAACTAACATGGCTCATCTTCCGGAAGTGTCACTTTTTCATGTGTATACAACCTGTATAGGTACTTCCTGTGCTGCATTAAAGGTACAGGACACAACATTTTCCCCTTTGTAGAAAAGGAGTAACTACCCTACTGAAATACGTACAAGTATAATAGAAAACACATCGGTATGCAGAACAACTTACCCTTTTGACTAACATTACTGTGCAATTAAAGTAACTCCAGTGCAATTACTACAGTAACAATGTATCAGAACTAGTGCATATAGTAATTTCAACAATGGTCACTGATTCAAAGTGCAAGTGAAACAATTGTATGTATCACAAGAATCACAGTATAGCATTACATTCTTTAGTAACAAAGTCTTGCAGCCAGGTAGGCTGACGAGTATCTCTCATGGGCTAGGCTCAGGTGATTCGTCAGGTGGTTTAGTGTCCTCGTGTGGAGGTGTGTGTGTAGTGATGGGAAAGCCAGTAAGGTGGGAGGCATTCCGGGTATTTCCATTACTCAGTCTGTATGTACCCTCACCAATCTTCTTGCTTATTGCCAGAGGATCACTGAACTTCCTGTGTCCTTTAGGAACATGTAATGGGTTTCTCACCCGCATAAGTGGTACCCATGTTAGGAAGATTGTAGAAGATTCTTTGTCCCTCCGTACCAAGGCAGTGTAGGAGAACAGCTCTTCTTCTGGCAACTGGCCAAGCATCTCCGGTCGCGTTGATAACGACCAGGTATCTTTGAAAGATTTGAATCCAAGTTTTAAATGGCACAGCAGGCTCACCGGGGCATGGGAGTAAAAGACTTGGGAAAGGCACATTTGCAGCCGTCATTTTCTTTCAAGTAAAATAAATCTTGTTGCCAATTTTGTAATCTTCAAATGTATGAGAAATGACGGAGTAGGCAGAGCTTAATCAACAGGTACTTTACTCAGGGCAGAACTAACATGGCATCTCCTGGAAGTGTCACTTTTTCATGTGTATACAACCTGTATAGGTACTTCCTGTGCTGCATTAAAGGTACAGGACACAACAGATGGCTTTAGAGCTCAAATTCCCACCTAAAATGGGTGGCACGTGTGAGGTTTTTGTTGTTTGTCAGTAGCTGTGAGCGAGACCTATGTTGAGAACCCATCTTCAGAATGACCATAACAAACGATGTTTAGGTGCGATTCTGGACGCGAGGATAAACTTCCGTGCCCAAAAAAACTGCAAAACGGGTGGAATGTCCGGGCTGGAGAGCTTTGTTGAAACAATGATATAGCTTCAGTGTATCTTAGGGACTCTGTTGCCTTGTAAGGATATGGCAATGCAGCTTGTGACATATTTCTCTGGGGCAACAAAGTGTTGCATTGGTTATCTTTCACATTATCACTGGGCCTGTGCTTCCAGAAAGGACACTAGCGCCTCGCGAACTAATCGGCCATCTGCACTCCGGGGGTTGAGAAATGTGGCCGTCAAGCTTTATGGGAACATAAGCTAAACAGGCCCAGCCTTGTCGGAGTGAGAGAGAGAAACGGAGAGAGGGAGAGACCTTGCTGAGCGAGAGACACCAGGCTAAGGCTCTCAAATAGTTTTATGTCTGTTCGAGAGACATACAAATCTCCCAGCGCCATGCCAAGTTCCTGCAGGATTCATTGGAGCAGAAACTGTCAAATTTTCAGCCTCTCCACCCACCCTTACCTCTCCTCAACCGTCACAGGACGCTATACTTGGCAGCTGTGTGATGGAAAGTGTGCAGAGATGGAAAGACATAGTTTTTTGGGGTGTTTTACATTGGCAGCAGAAGGGTCGATAACAATAAAACCAGTCATTTTAAAGATAAATGATTTAAATATTATGTTAAATATTATTTGAACATTGTGAAATCTCAGGCAGTGTTGAAATTGTTTGTCTCTTTCAACAAATACTGTGTTTAGAAATTGGCGGGAAAAAAAACACAGGAGAGGACAAGATAATGCATTTCCTGCTAGGAAACTACAGGAAGTAATTGCAAGCTGAACAGGAAGTAATGTCAAACCCCTATGGACCTCCTGTGCCCTCCATTTACAAATTGACCTTGTGAAGACAGACGCTGAGTCTGAAATGGCATACTACTGTTCTGCATAGTATGTCAGAAAATAGTTATTTTTTGTGTTTAGTCAGTTAGCTTGTGTGGATGACACAGTAAGAAAAAATAACAGAGTGATATCCTGTAGCACTTTGCAGAATTCAAGCCAGCAAGCTTTTATGGCTACAAGTATAATGGGTACAATATCTGACCAGCTGAGGGTCCGAATACGGTCCGAATAGTTAGAAAGCATGCCAGCATAACAGGACATTCTAAATTTGCATTTGATATGCAGTCAAAGTAGTTAGCATGCTAACTAGCGCTGCAGTCCCCACTCAGTTAACTAAAAGACCACAGAGGGTCCGCTCAATGCAGCTTCCAGCCTTATCACACTGCTGGGAGTCACGAGTCACTTTTTATTTGGATTTGAAGAGCTATATAAATAATGAAATGGAGCTAGTAATTGGCGGTTCTTGGTAATTAGGAGCAGCCTGTCAGCCAGCTAAGTCGTTGCTTCAGCCTGATAGGATGCAACGAGGACAGTAATTACTATTATCTGTGGGGGTTGTTGACACAACAATAATCCCATACTCAGTCCGGATAGTTTGGTTTTCGTTCACCACCTCCAGTTTTTAAGATATTTCCTCAAAGCTTTATCTTAGCTAGCATTTATGCTCAAATCCCGTTGTCTCCTCACCAGACGTCAAACCCTGGGCTTACAGTTTTCTGCTTGGCTACTTTGAGAAGAGCGTCCATATTTTCATTAGTCAAACAGTTTGACTCTTTCCCTGCTAGCAGTGTGACGCCCAACCATAAACAGCATTATCAACCATCTCAGTGGGTTTTCTAATACCCCTGTAATCCTGTCATTTCATTCATGGATACCTCCAGGGTTAGGGTGGGCCCGCGGCATATCTGCCTGCTTGTCTCTGCTCCTCTGTGTGAGAGATTGGATTCTCTCTCGTTTCCCCCGACCACACACAGATACACAAAACACGCACGCGATGACACTCGCGCGCATACAAAACACACCCCACACACACACACACACACTCACAAACAGACGTGCTGTTGTGTTAAATCGACAGGATGGACAGGGGTTTGGACTGTATAGAATCGGAGGTGCATATAAAACTGTAGGACAGTATATAGGGCGACATACGTTCATTCCCAGCTATGAGGGTAATCATCCCTCACACCTGGAACCCTGAAATCCTTCCTGCATGGGACCTAACTAGTACTATCCATCTCCCGGGCCACGGATGGTGACCATTAACCTGGAAAGCAGAGTGTTTGTAGGAACCCTGTACCTAACAGCCTCTCTGCTCTCCGAGATAAAGTGAAGATCATACACGTGAAATAGCGTTGATAGAGACGGCCGGGGAAGGAAAATGAGGTGTGTAGACAGGTGGCGTTGAAACGGGGACGCCTGCCGTCTCCTGCACACCTCTAGTCTCTGTTTCCCGCGTTGTGTAAATTGTACTGTCCCTGAATTAAACATCAGCGTTGGCAGCGCACCGCCCCGGGCGTGATGGACATTCAAACATATTGGCGGCCCCGGAAAATGACTTTTTAAGTAGGCTATTTATGGCAGCAAGATATTGTGCTCATTTTATTATAATAAAACATCCATTAGGTTCTGAGTGAATGACACAGGGGAGCAGGCGACGGCTCAAGGTAATAATGACTCGTAGTCTAGTCTTCAACCAGCCAAGAAACGGCCTCGCTCCTGAATATTAGTTTCCTTTGTAGCGAGAGAGAGAGAGAGAGAGAAAGGCAGAGAGCGCAGATACACACACGATACGGTTCACGGGGACTAATAAAGAAATATATCTGTTTTTATTGTGCTTCTATGACAGAGTGCTGTTTTAGGGCTAGTAAAAGGAGCTGAAACACGGCATAAAATCATATTATGGGCCATTAGAGTGGGTCCGGGCTAAGCGTTGTCAGCGGTAACCGGGGCCTGGGGGGCAGGGGCGGCCGGAGGGGGGAGGGGTGTGGTTGGAGGGAAGGAGGAGGGGCGTGGGCGAGTTCTACCTCTGATCTCCTCTTTGGCTGCTCACTAATTGAATTGTCTGACATCACTGCTGCCACTCGTCCCTCGGTTGCCAGGGGAACGGAAGTAGCGGTCGCCTGTCGCTTTGGCTGAAAGGGAAATGATGAGGTGCAGTGATGGCTTTTAATATGGCTACGTGGGTGTCTTGACTGCATGAGGAGGAGTGATGGAGGGTGGTCTGTTGAGAAAGTCACAATGGCTTGCTCCATAACTAGGTCCATAACCAGGTCTATAACTAGGTCCAGACTATAACAAACGGTCCTCTGACATCCTAAACAAACTTTCTTGGTTCGAGTTTGTCCAGAAAAAATCCCCCCCGCCCCTCTCTTCTGTGAAGCAGTTGTGGTCCATAGCCTTGGCACGTGATGGAGGACGCGTCAGGGTTGGCCGTCTCCTGACCCCAAGTCCCGGTGTATGTCTCTGCAGTCCTGAGCTCCAGAGACCTGACCCTCTCCTCCACAGGCCTACCCTCAGTGGACATCATCAAGGCTGGGGGCTGACGCAGGAAGGTCCTGCCCCAGTCCAATGGAGCCTTCAAAGTGGGCCCCCGGGGATACCCCTCCACTCGGCAGGGGGGCAGCGGGCATACCAAAGCCGCTCAGGAATGTCCTCTGGGGTCACTTTTTGCCTCCTTGACCCCCCCGCCCTCTCCCCCCCCCCCCCATTCTTCTTTTCCCTTCCTTCCTCCACCCCCTGACTTCCCCTCCAACCCACCCACCCACCTTCCTCCTCCTCCACCCTTTACAGTCCTGTTTGAAAAGAAGGGTTTGCTTTGTGTGCAGGGGTGCACTTTTTTTTACGCTGCCCAAAGCAGCCAAAGGGGGGGGGGGGGGGGGGGGTTAAGCGAGAAATACGAAACAGCCAGACATGGAATCCAAGGCATCCTGAGTAAAACCAGATGTGTGTCCGGTCCACTCTCCTCACTCAGTCTCCCCAAAACACACACCTCAACCCACCCCCCATACCACCCAGCCATCTGCAGGCAGTCTGCCCCTCATAACAAAGTTATGCCAGATGAGATAAGAACGCAGATAGCACATAGAGTCCCTGGCCCGAGAGACCCCATGGCGGGCATGTTTATATTGTGCGGCCCTCCCTTTCCTGGATGAGGATGCAGGGCTGGTGCGTTTCTGCAGGGCCTCCCCGATTGGCCGGGACTGCAGAGAGCGTGGAGACATCACGTCACTCCTCAGAGCCTCTGATCTGCCCTTCAGCCCTGGGCTTGCTGCTCTTCTTGCTTTTTGGTTCATTTACTCTTTCCTCCATAAGCTGCTTTTTGGAAAGTGAAATATGGTTGTTAACCTTTCCAGCTGTTGTGGGGGCATCAGGGTTTTATAGTTGCATGACTGCATGACCCTGGTGTGACGAGGGATGAGTGGTTGGAGAGCTGGAAGCGACACAACTTTTAAAAGCTTGGTAATGTGAAAATCGGGCGCTGCCTTAGTGGTATACTGTTTTAGCACTTCCATCCAAGGGAGTGGTGTTAGTTGGCTAGGCAAGTGTGTGCGTGTGTGTGTGTGTGTGTTTGCGTGTGTACATGTATATCACGCAGAAGCAATCAGCAGAGAAAATGGTGAGCTGTTGCTTTGAAGTCCCTGCAGAGTTTTGCTATTCTCAAATACCAAAGTCAGGATAGCAGGCCCTTACTCTCTCTCACACTCACACACACACACACATACAAAAACACCTACGCCTCCTTTCACTATCTCTCATATGCACACACACTACACACTCCCTTACTCTCTCTCTCTCTCTCTCTCTCTCTCTCTCTCTCTCTCTCTCTCTCTCTCTCTCTCTCTCTCTCTCTCTCTCTCTCTCTCTCTCTCTCTCTCTCTCTCTCTCTCTCTCTCTCTCTCTCTCTCTCTCTCTCTCTCTCTCTCTCTCTCTCTCTCTCTCTCTCTCTCTCTCTCTCTCTCTCTCTCTCTCTCTCTCTCTCTCTCTCTCTCTCTCTCTCTCTCTCTCTCTCTCTCTCTCTCTCTCTCTCTCTCTCTCTCTCTCTCATGCACCCAAACACACGCCCACGCTTACTCTCTCACACACACTCACTTACTCTCTCTCTCACACACACACACACAGAGAGACATCCTTGCCGAGTGCAGAACAAGTGTCCATTAACATAGAGCAGGAGCGCGGGCTGCCACAGGGCACACCCTGCCTCGCCACCCTAGCTCCGCTCGCTGGTCCTGCCTGAAAGCCTGAGAGAGCCTGTGCTGTCATCCTCAAACCTGTGTAATTGCATTTTTTTCTCTCCCCATGCAGAGTCTAATGTAAGATATGGTGAAATGTACGATTTCTCTCTGTCTCTCTCACACATTTTCTTCTCTCGCTCTCGAACTCTCTGTTCCTCCCTCCCCAACCTACCTCCTCCCTTTTCTCAGTTCTTTCATGTTCTAATCTGGAGTGTGGAGAGGAAATTAATTGGGTCACAGTTTAACAGTGATCTGGAGGGGGCTCCTATGGTTCAGCCGGCTGTGTGTGTTTCAGAGGGGAGGCAGCCTCACTCTCACCCTGCAGCCTCATTCTCTCACCCTGCAGCCTCATTCTCTCACCCTGCAGCCTCATTCTCTCACCCTGCAGCCTCATTCTCTCACCCTGCAGCCTTACTCTCTCACCCTGCATCTCTCTCTCTCTCAACCTGTCGCTCGGCAAACGAGAAGCGCCAGCCTGCGAGTCTGTTCCCCAGAATCCCGGAGCTCGGCCCTCACACGCTGACGCACGGCGCGGAAAAGCACACACCACGCCCCACTGCCAATCACATAGTTTTTTTTACAAATCGACCCCCATGCGGTGCCTCAGACCGTAGAGGGGTGATGCGTTCTCCTAGCGGTTCATGCGTCTGTGTAAGCCAGAGGAACAAGCAAGCACAGGGTGGGCTTGCCTCTGAGTTATCACTAGACGGCCTAGCGGTTAGCTTCTGGCTTCAGAAGTGGTTTGTTCCAATGGCAGCCCTGTTCCAGACCCAACCAAATAGCTCTACAGTGTGCCCTTGAAGCTCGGTAGATTGCTATCCGGTGTCTACGCCACTTGGTTGAAATCAAGTGCTTGAGAAGGAGCGAGTAAACCGCTTGACATAGTTCAAATGGAAAAATGTCCTTGTTGTGTGGCGGGCCAGGCTTGTGAATGAATGTGCTTCTGTTGAAGGGGGGAAGATGTAGAAGGAGTACTTTTCTCTCTGCGGTTCTGTGTGCTAGAGCTCTCTCTGCCTTCGTCTTCTCCAGCCTTCTATCTGTTCTCAAGACCGGGCTAGACCAGGCCAGGCCAGGCTAGGCTGATTTATAGCCCACCAGGGTAATGAGTCGGAACTGAGATTTGTGTCTATGGTGCTGTGACCGCGCTTGTGCAGGCTCATTGGGCCTCTCTCTTCTCCTTTGCCTCTCTCCCTCTACCTCTGTCTCTCTGCCCCCCCCCCTTTCTTCTCCTCTGTTCCATCTCTTCATCTGACTGACCGACTGCCCTGACCAGGCTCTCAGCGTCTCTGCCCTCCGCTCCCCATCCATCTTCATCCCTCCATCCCTCCTCTCTCCCTTCCTTTCCCGCCAGATGGATGGCTAGACGGGGGGGCACAGGGGCGCAGACTCACCTCCAGACGAGGCCAAAGCCTTGACTCACCTCCTTCAATCCCTCAGGCGTCGCTGCTGCCTTCCCGACGACCCCCCCCCCCACACACACACACACACACACCCTCACAAACCCGGCGCCTTGCCTGTTGGCCCCACTCGGCAGGCAGGGGACCTGTGTGTGTGTGTGTGTGGAACTGTGTTAATTAGCACAGGCGTCTGGAGACCCGGGCATGTTATCTCCACCAACACCTCCCCCCCACCCCACACCCCAAACTTCTCTCTCTCGATCTCTCGATCTCTCTATCTCTCTCTCTCACTGCTCCCTTTCCAGTATTTTCTCTTTTTCTTTTAACTCTTTCTCTGTATCCCACTTTGTCTCTCGCACTTTCTGCCTTCCGCTCTCTCCTGCTCACTCTAGCTCTTCCCACTCCTCTCTCTCTCTCTCTCTCTCTCTCTCTCTCTCTCTCTCTCTCTCTCTCTTTCGCTCTCCCCGGACTCTGGAGAGTGCTCCCATGTCGTTTGCGTTGCCAGGTTTGTGGAGGATGTCGTTGCCAGCTGTCGCTGCTGTGGATGGCTGCCAGCCTCCCATATCTTCCCCCTGTTGTTATCCCCTCGTTTATTCTTTTATTTCCATTTACTTTCCATCCCTCTCTCTGTTTGCGGAGCCTCTGCAAAGCATGTTGTTGATATTGAGTCTGAGGGGCTCCTGGGGCCGGGCCGATAGCCCTCGCTGGCACCAAGGAACGTGGGCACCAAGGTCAGGCAGAGAGGATAGTGCCCAGGTCTGCAGTAGGTGCCCGCCTGGCCATGCCAGTTCTGCAATCTGTGCCCGGTGTGTTCGACACAAAACAGCCTGTGTTCCCCCTCCTCCGCCCCACTCCGACTGGCTTCTGCAGCGGCCCGAAAAAGGTCAAAGAGGCGCGAACCGCACAAAGGAAGCTCTGTGTCCATAGAGAAGGACAACTTGATCAATCCAACTTTTAGCTTGACCTTTTTTTTTTCTTCCCTCCCCTCTTCAAAAAGCGGACGGGTTTCCGTTCGGAAGCCACGCTGGCTCGCGGCCCTCGTTTGAGGTCGGCGCGGGTGCGGAGGAGTTCTAAGGTCCTCGTGAGAGTAGAGCGCGGCAGAGTTGCAGACAGCGTGCAAAGCTGTTTTACACGCCTGACGCACGCACGCACATGTTTGGATGTCATTACAAGACACGTGTTGGAGCTTTCGATCTGTCTGACCCGGTCGGCTGTGACCCAGAGAGTTCATCGTGAAGCGATGAGGGACCGTGTGTGTGTGTGTGTGTGTGTGTGTGTGTGTGTGTGTGTGTATGTGAAAGTTATTCTTATACGGTATGTTGTTTTGTCTTTGTGTATGTGTAACCACGTCGAGCTCCCTGTGAGCGGTGTGTTAAACTCCCCTGCCCTCCAGTTGACCCTGGTCTCCTGTGACACCCTTGGCCGAGCCGAGAGGAAAGCAGACAAACACCAAATAAAGACATGAAATCCCTCTCCCCCCTCCCCCATCAAAAAATGGGACTCCTCTCTCCCTGTTTGCTCCTCTCTCTCACTCACACTCACACCCACACACATGCACAGTCGAGGTCACACTCAACCGCACCCCAGTTCATAAATTGAGCTCACTCGGCCTTTGCTTGTATCAATTAATCTGCGCTGGCTGTGTGTGCTTTACGAGCAAAACACTCTCGGCGAGCCTGATTGGAGCTTTTAATAACGTACGTACAAGTCATTTCCATGTCATTTTTTCCTCCCCCTCGGTCATTGGCCAGATTCACTGTCTTTCTGTCTTTGTCTTTCTGTCTGTCTTTCTCTCTATCGTTTTGAGCTCCTTTCTCTCCTTTCTTCTCTTCCTCCCTCTCTTCCATATTCTTCTCTCCACAACAGTCTCCCTTCTCTCCCTCCCAAAGCTCTGGAGCTTTCCAGAGGCTTGTAGTTTCAGAGATCCCCTTAAGATGTGCCACTTTGATAGCCCTTGTTAGGGCCTGTTCAATTCACCACCAGGGATTTGTCTTGCTTTTACACACTGAGCCATGTGTGCGTGTGTGTGTGTGTTTGTGATCCTCATGTCCTTAAAGAGAGACGAGTGAAAGAAGGGATAGGAAGGATAAAAGTTTCTGTGATCTCTGTCTCTTTTTCTCTCTCTCTCTCTCCTTCTGTCTCTTTCTTTTTCTGTCTCTTTCTCTCCCCCTCTCTGTCTCTACATCTGTGTGTAAGAGAACCATCTGTCTTGGTGCGGGCCAAGAATTCTTCTCAGCATTATTAGCACTTACAAACATATCTCACACAGGGCTGTTTGAAAGAGAGTCAAACCGACCCCCCTCCCTGAGTTATGTTGCCAGGAGACAGTGGGCCAAGAGCCGATTGTGAAACCACTGCTGCTAATTCATTGAACCGTCGATTTTCTGGAAGAGACTGGGGTAGGCCTTGCTCACAGACACACACCCTGACCTCCTGGGACCAGTACCTACCTGTAGGAGTCCACACACACACACACACACACACACAGAAACTACACCCCACGCTGCTGGATGTATAGGTTGTGATTGGAGAGAGACTGCATCTCCAGCTGTTTTACCAAGTTTTATGCCACTGTCAGCCCAATGCAGGGGATTCGTGTTTTCACCATTGCAGTCGAATACAGATGGTTTAGGTGTTTGAATTGTCATCTAATGTCAAGGAAATGTGTTGAGATGATTTTATTCAACAATTTCTTTTCCCTCATCTCTCGGTCTCTGTCTCTCTTTTTCCATGTCCCTTTCAATAGTGCTTTATTGAGTGCTAATTGAGATATGGATCCCATATATGATACGTTTCATTTGTAAAAACGAATAAAGTATAATGAAACAAGAAACAAAATAATCATAAAATCATGATGACACACTGAAAGGGGACATGACTCTCGTTCACTCACTCGCTCTCTCAATTCCTCGCTTCCTCCTTCCCTCCACCGTCATTTCTCACTGCTGGGAAATGAAATTGCTTTCTTGTTCGTTAAAGATTTTCATGTTGCTGCCTGGTACAAGGCGGGTGTGAGAGCGTTTGAAATGGTCGGTTGAAAGTTCTAGAAAGCCTGCTGTGGGTATATGTGTGTGCGTGATGGAGAGGAGAAAGACTGTGTGTACATGTTTCAAACTAAACGAAATACTTTTCAAAACAATTTTCTAACGTAATATTTGGGGACTTTTCTGTTTTCCCCGCACAAATTAATTCCGCCAAGTTGTCGCTTTACATTAAAGCATGAAGTAGCCCACTGGAGTACAGAAAGCAATCTCTCCCCTGTGTTGCCATGGAAGCAAGCTCGTCTTTTCATTGGGCACCACCATAGACATGACAGATCTGCCAAAAGTACAGCCCACCTCTACCCTTTAGGCTGCAAGTGGGCTTTTGTAGGGGTGAAAGCACTAGCATTCCCTTTCTATATCTGTATACAGGCTGCTCTGGTGAAACATTTGCAATGTTGTGCTCTTTTTGCGTTGTTGTGATTGTGGTGTTTATTTTTAAACCGGCTTGTTTGTTCCCATGTGTGACTTGTTCTTTATCCTTTCATGTGATCGCTCTCTCTCCTCCTCACTTTGAAATTGAAAAGAGGAGCGTAATCTAGAATAATCCAGTTTCTTAAATAAAGACCCTCCCAAGAGTGGTGTTCTACTGGGAGCTGAGCTTTATGTTCTTATAGGGGAGAGTCTCTCTCTCTCTTTCTCTCTCTCTCTCTCTCTCTCTCTCTCTCTCTCTCTCTCTCTCTCTCTCCCCCCCATCTCTCTCTCTCTCTCTCTCTCTTTCTCTCTCTCTCTCCCCCCCATCTCTCTCTCCTCCCCATCTCTCTCTCCTTCACTGACTTTTTGGCTACTCTCTATCCCTCCAACCCCCCTTCTTTCCACATCTCTCTCCACATCTCTCTCCACCTCTCACTCTCTTTCTCTCTCTCTCTCTCTCTCTCTCTCTCTCTCTCTCTCTCTCTCTCTCTCTCTCTCTCTCTCTCTCTCTCCCATCTCTCTCTCTCTCTCTCCCATCTCTCTCTCCCATCTCTCTCTCTCTCTCCCATCTCTCTCTCTCTCCCATCTCTCTCTCTCTCTCCCATCTCTCTCTCTCTCTCTCCCATCTCTCTCTCTCTCCCATCTCTCTCTCTCTCCCATCTCTCTCTTCATCTCCATCTGCCCAGTGTAACACAACTGTTTGGCATGCGGGCGCCCTGGTGCCCACGCTGCGGAGGGCTGGCGCGGCAGGGCTCAGCCCGCGCCGGGCGCCTCGTATCGCCAGTCTTAATCACACGGCGAGAGAGCGCACCTGTGAGAACAGATGTCCACTGGGGCCGGCGTGCTGTTCCTCATTTAGCGGTGGCTGCCGGCAGCGCGTGGCGCTCTACCCCCCCCCCCCCCCCCCTCCCTCCTTCCTAGACCTCCAGACGCTCCTGGGCTCCCCAGCGGCTCCAGCATGGCCCTGACGCGCCTCAGGAAGAACCCACTGATCCGTCTCCCTGGTGGGGGGGGGGGGGGGGTCGGTGCGCGCTTCAGGAAACGAGCTCTCGAAGCCCCCTGTCCTGTTTGTTTTAATATCAGGATTGGAGCGTAATAAGAAACTGCTCGGTCATTGGAGCGGCCCCCAGCTGAACAGGTATGTCCTGTTCAGAGCACAGTCCTGGGATTTAGATGGAATCTCCAGATGAGACGATTCCAAACAAAACGGTCTGACTACGAGAAGTTGATACACGCCCCATGTGACCTTTCCTAATACCTCTGTGCGGGCATGGGTTGTAGTTTAAAGCATAATCTTTAGCAGGATATCTGCCCTTTTCAAATGAACAAATATTGATTTGTCCTGTGTGTTCATAGACACGGCTTAATGTTGGCTTACTAATGCCGCCAAATGAGCTTTGTGGTGGTATTTAGACAACATTATGGTGCTTTCGGCATAATTATCTGACTAAATCTGCCATTTGATTTACATATACCAAGCCTGTCAGAGCAGAGGCAGCTTAATGAAGGGGTGCTATTAAAGTGGCTCCACCTCTATTGATGTTAATAAGTTGGCAAGCAGCAGCGATCTGCTGTAGTGGATTGAAAAGACAGGAGCAATAATCATTAGTAGTGTAAGCTCGAAAGGGTTATGCTTTTATCCCACTGTGCACACTGCCTTAACCCACTCCCAAATATACCTCTCTCGCTCTCACACACACACACAAGCTCCTCCGAACAGCCTTACCCTTTGTGACTCCTATCTGGCCCATCATCTTGCTGGTTTGGCAAAGGGCCCCACCAACAGACACTGAGAGGGACTGCCAAGGACACACACACACACACACCTACATATGAGCTCATACCTGAGAAATGTGGCATGCCCTTAACATCAAATCTTCACCCTAGCCCCACCCTGTCCTTTTAAGTAAACCCTCTGACAGCTAGGACCACCCTTTCTAACCCTGCTGCTCTCCATACTGCACACCACCCTCCCCATCCTCCGCCCTACCCTTCATCCATCCCTTTCACCGTCCCTCCCTCCATCCATCCTGCCCTCCCTCTCTGCACACCTCCCATCATCGACCCTGGCTCTTATCGGCCCTCTGATCCCTGTGTTATTACGCCAGTGCAGGGGATTGCCTAATGATCTATTGACCAGGTCTATCGATCTCCGCCATCCGGGTTGTCCGGGAGAGAGGAGCCAGTACAGCACCACCACACCCGGCACACTGCTTAACACACTGTACACTTCCACAACTGCTGCACAACTCTTAGTGTGTGTGTGTCTGTATGTCTGTCTATTCATTCCCTCCCTTCTCTTAGCCAACCCAGGAAGAGATTAGGATATAATGCGCTTTTAACATCTGGCTGTAAAGTAACGAATGTGTTTTAGCTGACGTCGTTAGCCAAAGATGACAGCGCAAGGCTAAATCCAAGGCTGGGTGGTGTTAAGTGTTTTTGTTGAAAGGCAGATTGAGGATACGACGGCTTGACACTGGCAAATTGTAGTAGACCATTTTCGATGGTATGTCTTGACTGTTCAGTATGCAATCATGCTCTTCTCACCTTCTACCTAAAAGCAATACAAAATGTGCAGTCATTTGGTATCAAGGAATGGTCCCCGATGCTGATTCAAATTGTCCTAGTGCTTCCCCATTGGAACCAAGATCCCCCTGCGTTCCTCATAGATAGAATTGTTTGTGAATCTGACAGCCGCACTCTGTGTGAAAGTCGCAGACTGAGCTCAGCAGAAAAAAGCCTCACAAATTCCCCATGTAGAGATTACAAATGGGGACATACGTGGCATTACTAAATTAATGCGCCATAGATCGATATCAGACAACGCTCAAGCAGCTCAATTTTACACTCGCCTGCCGGCAACAGATGGAGCTAGTTGATAGCGTCGCTGGAAGGGTAGGTCTCCGTAGCAGAGCAACATTCAGATGGAGATGAGCTCGAGATTCAGTTAGCTTAGCAGCTCGCTAGAGAGCAGCTAACAGTTAGCTTAGGTAGTTACATACAGTAGAAACTTATTTCTATTAGCTAGATTAATATTAAGCTAGAGTTTAGATAACTTTGTGGTACCTTTTAGACCAGTGGTTGGAACTGGGTGGAGGATGGAGTTGATCAAGCAGAGTCCTACTTATCCACTTACCCCTGATACTAGCCTGGTAATTCCTTAATTAGATGTTTATAGCGATCAGTAATTGGAAATAAGCTTTATAGTGTTTTGTGTACACACAGAGTCTCTAGATGTAGTTTATTTTAAATGTGTGGTATTATATGGTTTTCTGTTGTAGGAGAAGAAGGAAAGCAATCCCATTATATGACATACACCTAGAGCTACACTTTTGCTCAACAGCAAAATGTTTACTTGGTGCTGCTCTGTTCTTGGAGGCATTAACCTGTTGAATTCAAGAATGGAAATTTACCAGTGAATGATTGATGGGCCTTTGCATCACATTGATAGTGCTCTGTATCTCTCAGAAAACGACCCTGTGTCTACACCTCGTAAATCTCAGTTGGAATCTTCTGGAACTACAGGAGCTAGTGGAATTGGAAGGGTTCACATTTAAAACCTGTTTTGTTGGAGCCATTCTTGTTTTTGCTGTTCCTTTTGGGGCGTTTGGGAATGGTTACATTTCTTTTGTCTACATTTTTAGTAGGCAGAGTGCGTGCTGGCCTGTGTGTGTGTGTTAGTGTCCGTGACACCATGTCTGTATGTCAGCTGTATGTGAGTCAAGTTGGGAGGGAGGTGGAGTGAGAGATCAAGATTCTTTTAAACAGGCCAGGGCACATCTGGTTGTGATTGGCTCAAGAAAAAAGGCTTGTGTTCTGGGAACTGGCAGCACAACTGCAGCACGGCCACAGCCACTCAGTACGGTTATACCACTAGAAAACATGGGGAAAATCCCCCCCCCCCCCACCACCACCCCCCATCTCTCTCATTCATCGCCAGTTCACTCATAATCCCACAGAAAAGCCTGTGGCAGTGTTCCAGTGTCCTGTAAATGCCTACATCCTTCCCCACTGGGATATAGACAAGGGCCCTAAGGCAGGTACTATAAAGTGTGGGGCCATTACTTTTGCAGACCAACTCTGTGTTGGATAATGATTGGCCGCCCAAGGCAAAGCGGTATCTAAATGTCCGTTGGCTCTTTGCGCCACCAGTCAACAGAGGTGGGATGCTCAATTGCACCGGTCTCGCCAAACACTTTACTTAGTGAAGGGGTGCTAAAATCGGTTATTCTTTCATCTCTTTGATTTGCGCAGGTGTGTGTATGTGGGGGGGGTGTATGATGACAGAATGCAGATTTAACTTGACAGAAAGACCCTACACCCCCCCCTTTCTCCGCAGAGGAGAGCGGAAGATGGAGCAATTAAAACTGACGGGCTGGTCTCCAGCTGCCCCAGCCAGTCCATGTTTATCCTGTCCGTCCTCATCACACTGTTTGAGCCTGCACTCGTTAAGAGTGCACCTGTGTGAGCGCCGCAACTTTAGCTGATAGCCTAGCGCCACTGCACTGGAACGCACTGTCACTACTTTAGCTGATAGCCTAGCGCCACTGCACTGCAACGCACTGTCACTTCTGCCAGCTGGTTGCTAGTCTAGATGGAGTGGATGTGTTTGGCCTTGTGAACTCACATTTTGGACACTCGGTAGTGTTTTGACTCCCTGGGTGGAGTTCACTTTGTGTTGTTAGACTGTTGGACCGTTTGGTGCCTTTGCTGAGGGACCAACTGGCAAGTGTAGTAAGCGTGTGTTTGGAATGTGTGTGTGTGTGTGTGTATGTGTGTGAGAGACGTGTGTTTGTGTGATGATTGTGTGTGTGCATGGGGGGCCGCCTCCAGCCACCGGCTGAACTGCGCTGATGTTTCCACACATGCCACAGAGGCAGTGACCCTAACAGCCATAATGACGTCGGGGTTAATTCCCGGGGAGTGGCTCGCCACTTTGAGGCAGAGGAGAGAACTGGAGGGGTGGGGGAGGGTGGGGGTGGGGGGGGGCTTGGGAGAGACTACTGACAGCATAGCAGTGGAACGTGCAAACCTCATCTTCCCCATGTAAATCTGAGTGGTCTGGTTCCACCCAATCCTTTCTGATGGGATTTCATGTGCTGCCAATAATCCACTGCTATTGCAAGGAGCCCTTTCTTTCTCCCTCTCTCGCGTGCGCTCTTTCTCTCCTCTTCCATTTATAATGCTAAAAATACTTTTGTAGCAAAACAAGAGGCAGTGGGAATCTTTTTTATCCTCGAGTCACTGCTGAAATGTTTGGGAGCTGGTTTTCTGGCACAGCAGCATACAGTGGAATTACACTGTGACAATCTCCTACTCCATCTTGGGGGCTGTATGAAGACGCTGAAATGCTCATTTTCCTGTTGCATTAAGTGATTTGTCGAGCTGTATTTGAAGGGATTGTTTGTGGAGAACACAGGAGGGAACATCCATTTGCATGGCATTTTCTTCACTCGGCAAAGAACAATCATTGAACACAAAATTTTGTTTCACTCTACTTCGGCATTGTGAGAAATTGCAGATTTGATTCTTTGTTAAAATGGAAGTAACGCAGGCAGTTATTCCTGTACACATTTCAGTCTGTAGTGTGTTTAATGTTGGTACTATTAAGCCCAATACAGTGTTAAATAGATATTAGTATTCAAAGAGCACTGACCTGAGAGAGAGGGAGTCAGTGAGGGAGGGATGGGGAGAGAGACAAAGACAGACAGTTAGAGGGGTTGAAGGAAGTGTGTTGGAGCAGGCTCTTAGGTTTTTTTTCTGCAACTCGGGCACAAACTCCCAGTTTGTATCTGCTGTGGCTGCAGTTTAGTCTGAGTTTGTTGTGAGTTGATGATGAGAGGACTGCCAGTTTGACTGTTATCTTCTAGGGAGCGGGGGTGGGGGGGAGATTTGATGGACGCACCACAAAAACCACCTCCCGTTGTTACATAACGGCCGATATTGAGCGTGACCTGGTGCCACTTCATCTTGCCCTCTTGCAGATTGCATTCCATAATCTAATGAGACAGATTTTCTTTAATGGAATCCTTCATGAAGGCATGATTACTATGATAAAACTTCAGACAGTGACTGCTTCAAGACTGAAAGCCTTGCCTTGTCTCTCAGTGTGTCTTGGGAGAAATATGGGCTTAGTCACTCTGATAGACTGGAGACAGATTTGGCACCATATTACATTTTCCAGTCAAACCAAAACGGGGAAAGACTGAGTAAATATTTATTCCAGTCTGTGTCATTCCCTATAGGATTGTAGTGGGTTCTGCTAATTATACGGAATGGCATGCTGGGACAGCGCTACTTCGTGTAGACTTCATGTCTATCATTTGGGTCTGGTGGCTGAGGAAATGAGGGGAGACGCGTACCTTTTCAGGGGGAAGTGTTGGAGGGTAAGTGACAAGATAAAGTCCCTTGTTAGCGTTGGCAAACATGGTACCAAGCAGTGGCAAGCACAGCACAGTAAAGTAAATGTCACACAGCACTCTAAACAAATACCTCCTATGGATCAACAGCGAGATGACACAGAGACACAGCGAGGGGGAGGAAGCTGGGAAAACCATCAACTGAGGAAAAGTCATCCAGCCAGGGACCCGAATGAATCATACTAATTGACTATAAACAACGTAGTGGGCTTTAATTATGCCTCTTGAAAATAGAAAGGAACTTACAGAGAAAGAGAATGGAGATGGAGAAAAGAAAAATAAAAGAAAGTGGAAGGGGGGGGGGGGTGGGTTGAGGGGAGGATTAGAGAGGCAGAACGGTTGTTCTCAGATTCCCCCTGTGCCCTGTTCCTTCGTCATCGCAGGCCTGTTTTGGTTCCTGCTCGTCGCGGATGGATGGGAGAGGAGGAGCGTTCGGTGCCAGTTTCGGCAGTCGGAGGGCACTCACCCCTCCTCTTCCTCTCCTCTCGCCTCTGGTTGCCTTGGGCACGGCGCAGGCCCGTGAGAGGTGCCCAGATGGGTTGCTTGGCTAGCGGTTTGCTGCTTGCTCGGGGCAGCCCCCATGCCAGGATCACTGGGTTTGATGAAGAGGGTGAGTGGGCTCCATTTGGCAGCAACCACTGACGTTCAAGGGGGGAGCTTCACCCCCGTCACGTCCCTCCACCTCTCTCTCCCAGGATGCTCCACACGGAGAGCAGGGAGCCCGCGGCACGGGAATTCATCACAGTCTTGCCTCCAGCACCACGTTAGCGTTAACCCCCCAAATGGGGGAGAAAAAAAAAATCTTTGAGTGAGGCTGCACCCCACATCGCACCCCCCTACCTCCTCCCAGCTGCTCCACAGCACCTAATCCACATGGTACCCCCCCCCCCCCCCCAGCCCCTGCCGCTCCTCCTCTGCCTCCCTCCCTTTTGAGGCATCCATCACCCTCAGGGACGAGGGAGAAATCATTTACAGTACGCACGGTTGATTGACGACACACAGTGAGTTTCATCACTTTCACTCTCTCTCCCCCACACACAGATGTAATACACTGCCTCGAAGGGGCCAACGCTTGCACAAAGGCAATCAGAAATGGTTTCTGAAGACGTGACACCTAAAGTTCAAAAGCAGCTGGGGGCGGGCAAAAACATCACAGGTTCCTCAACAGGAACCCCCCGCCCAGGGAAATGTCTCTCTTGTCACCTTTCCTGTTTCTGCCAAAATGTTGATGCTCTCCTCCCATCATGCACCGGTGGAAGAGTGGCCAAGGCCCAATGTTGAGACATGAGAATAGGAACTTGTCCAAATGGGGAAAAAGATGGTATTCATTGAAAAAGGGTTCAGACAAGCCCATGGAACATAGACCGAGTTAGACTTGAAACCATCCTATTCTGTGGGAATGAAGGTAGCCTGGTGAAGAAGAAGTAATGGTCTAATCCGACCTTGGGAATGCTCTTGAGTTCGCTTGTACGTCAACTAGCGGGTTTATAGAATGTTAAGGAGATTAAGTGGAAACTTCTGGAGAATCCCTTCTAATCCACGGTTCCTTCTGATCAAAGGGGCCCAGATAGCTTTGAGTTGAACCTACTTTTTTCCTCCCTGTCTTCTCTCTCAGAGCGTTTCTGTAGATTTTTCCAATTAAATGATCCTCCGCAGCGTTGTCTGGTGTTTGGACCATGCTATTCAGAGAAAGGCCAGGGCGATGGGGAGAGAGGGAAATTATATCTTGCACTTTTCCACTATGATTCCCAGGCAGTGTAATTGGCTGGAATGGGGAATTGAAAGAACCTGGGGGTTGGTCATGGGTTTGTGTGCGAGTGCTACACCGGTCAATTGACTCTTGAGTACGCATCAACTAGCTCCTCACACTTGAGAAATATGAACTCTCTTAAATTGCACAAACCTAATCTTTTCCAACCCTTCAAACAGAGCTACACTATTAGCAGGAATAATTGTCCCGATCTTCTTGGCCTCTCTGGCTCTTCTGATTGGAGGGTGAGGGTATGGATGGGTAGTGGAGTTTGGCAGAGGTGTGTTGTAGTCATTTTGCGGTTGAGCTTTGGTCCGGTTACAGTGGCATCGGGGGAGCTTTTGGGAAAGACTGCTCAAAGTCACGTGTAGCTACTGTAGACACAAATTCAAACACAAACACAAACTGATATCCAGCTCTTTAACCAGATCACTGGTCCTAGTAACCCATCTAAGGATTAACTGATTCTTTTATATGACAACATTACACCTACATAAGGGCCACAGAACAAGTGTCTGATATATCAGGACCAAAGATGTCCTAGGAATAGTTTGAAATGTATGGCTAACATCCCATCCCAAAAGGGCTGTATTAGTGGTCTGGAAAATGTGTCCTGAGAGAACTTGTTTGAGGGCAAAGCATCTTATGTAGCATGAGCCATGGGGCCTACACATAGCTACGATACAGTCAGAAACTCCAAAGTTCAGACTTGCTCTGCCTGAACGTGGGATCCCGACTCTTTCGCCAAATGCCAAGGAACGGGGGAGGAGGAAGAACAACAGCACTATCTGTTGTGGAAGAGGGAGTCCCTCCATCCCACACTATCTGATGCACTATCTGAGATATAGGGGAAACACACAGAGCTTTATATAGACTGCTTGGAACTCTCCCACAAATGCAGGGCTCCAATCTTTCTTCCGGTGTTTTCTGGAGAGATTGGTCAGATGGAACAGAAATGAAGTACAATATGAGGGAAAATAAAGATGTTATGTCTTTATTTCATGAAGTACATAATAGGACCGGTGGGGATTTGAACAGTGAGAGAGAGTATGTGAGAGTGTCAAATTGACAGCACGCATCTACGGGGTAATGGGTGTTTCTTAATGGAGGCTGAAGTGGTTGGAATCATGGTTGCACTTCCTCTCAGAGGTGACAGCTAGGAAGGTAGAAGGTTCCGGAATCACCAGCTCTCAATCTGTTCCTGGTAGCCAATTGGTATGGATGAAACATTGCATTTTGGATTGAATACAAGAGTAGCGTCGAGATATCATGCATCTACAGAACAATTCTGAAAACTGAAAAAGCATGATTTTATCCATCTGACTGGCTACATAACATCTGTGTTAGTAGGTAGAGAGAACAGCGCTAGAGATCAAAATACTGTACTCTTGACTGGATTTACATTTCAGTGGTGTTTTAACATAAAAAGATTGGTAAAAAAAGATTCTGATAAAAGCTATTCCTTTAACTTATGGTGTGACTATACCTTTGTGAAAGTGAAAATTCACACCCTCACTATCATCCCAAACAGTATGACACTCTTCTACATGAAGGCGTGTCCCTTCCAGTTCTTTCTTTGGAAGTCCTTAAGCCACTGGGCTTTCATGACGTGATTAGTTGGAGTGGACAGTCTGGGTAATGTGTATCCTTCAGTCTGTAAAACTCTTAACCTTTGAATAATTTACTCTCCCTTGAGCCATTGTTTACCAATGCTGAAGCGATTAAATCCACCACAGTCTGTCCGTATACGTAACATGTCTTCCCTGTTTGCCAGGGACAGATCGTGTAAAACTGTCTCTTCTGTTGTCTTTCTATTTGGATTTGATTTACGACCTACTTCTTTGTCATCCCATAATGGGAGTTAGGAGACGTGGTGTCTGAGGTGTCCTTGTTGGTGCCATTGTGTAGCCATTGCTCTTCTCTGATCACTGTACACGTGTCCGCGGTGTTTATACTATGTGAGCGAGATTTCACACGAGTTTCCCTCAAGCCAGACCGTCATGAAACTTTTCCCCAGTTGTTTTCACCACCACCACCACCTTCGCTCAAAAAAAAGGAGAACAAGAAAGTGAACTCTCGTCTGTATTATGTTATCTCCGCTTTGCCAACACGCCAGCACTCCCAGGCAACCATGACAGAATATTGATGTGCGGCTTCTCCAGAGTCCCCTCGTCTCTCCTCTCCCCACCCCCCACCCCCTCTCCTTCTGCCATCTCGCTTCCCTCCCTCAGCCCACCCCTGCTCGTCCCTCCTCTCTCCCTGCTCGTCCTCTCATCTCATCCTCTCTCGTCCTCAGCTTTGCCTGCTCATCCCTCCTCGGGACAAAGAGTTCAAACCTCTGTCTCGTTCCCTGTCAGTCGGCCCCCACTCCAGAGACTGCTAAGTTCAGATGTTACAGGGGGTGATTGAGAATGAACCCAAACTCTTAGCAGGGAGGTGGAGGCGTGTGGGTGTGCGTGCTCCCCCAACATAAGTGAGAGCCTGTCAGACATTTTGTTAGCATCAACACTTTCTTTGTCGGCAGCCAGAGGAGAGGAATGGCTTCCAATGCTGTTGTCGGGGGCCCTTGCTCTCAGAATATCTTCTTCCTTCCTGGTTCTCTTGTTAAAGCTTGACCGTGACCCGTGATTTCAAAAAAGACTCAGTGGGCGCACCTCTGCCAACTGGGTATTGGAGTTTGGAGGGAAGGAGGAAATGTAGTCCATCTTGGTTGAAGAGGAGATGCCTGGGCTAGATTGCAGGTGCACCTCTCTGTGACTCCATTGCTTAGAGAAGGGACAGGAAATCGTTCCCCTAATCTTCTAATGCGAAAAGGAAGGCAACAGAAGTGGGGCTTCTTAGAGCGCGACATAAACCCTCAACACTTATCTTTCTCCTTTCCTAACTCCCTCTCTCGCCCAGTTTCTCTCATTTTCTTCGTCTCTTCTTTCGCTCTTCCAATCCCTTCTCTTATTGTCATCCCACTCACACTCCCCTGTCTCGTCCTTTAGCCTCATCTTCTCCCCCCTCTCCTCTTTTCTCTCTCATTCATCCTAGCCCCATCTGTCTGAACTCTGTCCATTTCCTCCACGACCTCGTAAAGACACTAGTAAGAGGATTCAAGCCTTTATGGTGTCAAACGAAATCATATTTCCACTGCATATAGGATAAAAAGCTTAGATATTAAACATTTATAGCTTAAAATATGTGACGTCAGCCCACAGCAATAAGCCTCTCCCAGATTCATCTGCCTCTTTTGCGTCATATGGGCAATGTCCGTACACTGAAAACATAAAGGCTGCCATCCCATCAGGTCACTGAATATTTACTTGGCTGCAAGCAAGAGTTTTTACTGGGTAATCAGGATATATATCTGCCTTGATATCCTGTATGTCTTAGTGGTGTGGGAGGGAGTTTTCTAAGCCCCCTATTGATATTTTTGTTTCTGAGATAGGTCTGTAATGAAAAACCCAACCCGGTCTCATAATCCCTTTGGGCATCCATACAATCCTGGATTTTAAGATGGCAAACATGTGTTGCATTGTAAACACAGCAACATATCAACAAAGGAACACATGATTGTATTGGATTGAGCAAGGATTTGATAGGATCTGCGCAGTATTTCTGACCTTGATTGCACTTTGTTTAACACCCCAGACCACAGTGTGTTGTGACCAATGTGTTCACATTCCACCCATAAACCATACCATCGTCATTTCTACTACTTAAATTGAAACTGGATAATGCAGTGATAGAGAATTAGGGTGGAAGTAACACAAGTGATGATTACTCAGGCAGACATGTGGAGTTAGGAGCAAATTGGAAATTTGATTGCAGGTTTAACCGAATAACATTCTACGGAAAAAAAACGGCGGGGAGGGTCGACACAATTATGGATTAAACATGTGAGGGAACTCGATAAACAATTTTAGATTAAACGCACTGTAAAAAAAAAACATGTCCCCGTGACCCCATATATACGTCTGGGGATTGTTTTGTTTCCATTTTTCTCGCTGTTTGAAATAGGAGACCTACCTCTTTCTGGTGTTAGCCAAACCAGGCCTGTGTGTGTGTGTGTGTGTTACCCCTGTAGAGAAGCTGTCTCAGCTATTGGTCGGCCTCTTTGACGCTGAGAATGTGATGGTGTACAGTATGTGGAATGGTTGTGGTTTCTCCATCTGCCCCCCCCCACCCCCCGCCCCCGCCTCCAGACACCCTGCCAGGCTTCCTTCTGCCTTCATTCTGTTCAGCGGCCTCACCACAGCTCGTACACAACTCCTTCCCTCTTCTTCTCCTTCTCTCTTCGTCTTTCCATTCTCTCACTCCAGCATGCCTCCTCCATTATCCTCCTGTGGATTTGATGGGCCTTTCCTATTTATTGGGATGGAGACAAACTCTTGCTTCATCGACAGCACACCCGGCCCAGAGCGAGTGCGCAACTCGAAACCTTCTCGTCTCGGACCGTCTCCTGACAAAAGTCGGCGTGGAGGCCGCGAGCGAGTCGTCCCGCCCGTCTCCCTCTGACCAGTGTTGAGGCAGCTTTTGAGGCCTCGAGACGATTGATTTGAGAGCAATTTCAGAGCAATGCGGATGCGCAAGTATTGCGTAAGCCCTCCTTGATTTAGCTTATTGACTAGGACGAGGAACGGAAGAGGGTTACACCCACTGATGGTGATGTTTGCTACTTTTAGCTAACGCCCCCGGCTAATAATAATGTTTCTGTTATTTGACATTAGCCCCTGGAATCATGATGGACGTCTAGCATGAGTGTCCTTTGGTATATTCTCTGCTGAGCCCACCCAACCTTGTAAGAAGATAGACACTCGTGGAAGCTTAGGACATAATCATTCACTGCTGGTGGGGGGGCTTAGACAAGATGGGCTTCCGCATGAACCCAAACACGTACAGACACACAAACATATCCGCACACCTGGCGAGATGATGGCCAGGGGAGATTGTGGAGCTTGAGACGGCACGTGGCTTCAGCATGTCACCTCCATGCCGCTATCAGGAGTCACGCGCCATCTGATAACCCCCCTGATCCCGGGAACCCGTCGCCATGGCTACAATCGCTAGCAACCCCCAGCTGATACTTGTCACCGCCAGTCGTGCGTTCCTCCTGCTATGCAGCCAGCCTGCGTGCCTCTCACTCGCAGTGGGAGAAATGGCTCCAGAGAAGTGGACCAATCAAGGAAAT
Source organism: Hypomesus nipponensis (assembly GCF_054491055.1). NCBI lineage: Eukaryota > Metazoa > Chordata > Actinopteri > Osmeriformes > Osmeridae > Hypomesus > Hypomesus nipponensis. The sequence continues at coordinate 6,337,367 of NC_140374.1, read as the reverse complement.
AGACTAGCTGCACCACACACTGCTGCTTCGCACTGTACCCAGGCCCCCTTCACACATCTGGCTGACTGTCTGATCTCCGTTCATCGGCAGACTCAAAGATGAGCTCCGCACACACAGAGGCTGCACAGAACCTTTTTTGTTGTTGTAGCAAATGTTCTTAGTCTCTTTTTGTGGCGAGTCTTTCAAAACGGGAGGCTCTCGACAGCTTTGTGGTGACGAAACGCTCCCAGCTGTGTTTGTGTGCCGAGAGAGCGCAGCCGCCTCTGGAGAGCAGTCTAGTCTGGGAGCTGTAATTGTGGCTTTGGAGGACATCATACAGACGATCAACTGACTCTGTTGTTCGGGGGGCGGGGGGAGTGGGGGGGGCTGCCTCTCGTCCCTGTAGGGTGCGTCGGAGTGGGGGAGTGTCGTCGGCGGACGCAACGGTTACCAGAGGAACACGCCGAGATGAAACCCCGTCGCCTGGCTCAGCCGCGTGTCGCCGTGGGAGACCATTAGCTCCCATCTGAGACACGTTTAAGTGTGGGAGGGATGGGAGGGGGGGGGGCAGTCCTGACAAACCCGCCACAGATGGAGAGACACCGGAGCTGGTTTCATTGTTGTGCAACGTGAAGCATGTCTGTGTAGCCTCCGAGACTTTCTCCTGGCACCTGTACGGGTCAAATCTCGTTAAGTGCTGGTGTTCATCGTATCCATTATGTTTTTATGGGCATCTGTGAAGCCCTCGGCGCCCTTGCTTCTAAAAGGGACTATACTGATACAATTGAATTTGTATTTTTTTTGCATTGCAATATGATGGCGTTCCTGTCTACTGCAGTAGGTAAAAGTTGACAAAGTGGTGGTCAGATGGGAATGCTTTAAGCTTGATGCATTCTTAGCTATCCCCTTTGGCTTCTTGGCCACAATGTTCTCTCATTCTCATGCATTTGAACAGAGACTGCCAAACACTTCCACAACGCCGCTGAAAGACAATCTGTCCAGGAATCAGGGCTGCTTGCTCTCACTAATACACTCCACACCCTGGATCTCCCAGTGAATTAAGCCATTGATTGTTCCACTAGTGAGAGTGCTGGTGGCTGCAACCTTTGAGCCCCCTTTCTGCTGTGCTAATCCCCATGTTGTCACATGATGCCTATGAATAGCGTATTGAGCAGTATTGGTTACACCAAGATTGGACCACCAACGATTTTTCCTAGCGTCACGCGTGTCCTTTCCCCCCCCCGTTAAAGCAGATCTGACCAGTAGGACCACTTAAGATCTATATCCTTCACACAGATCAGGCCTAGTTCTTTCCCAAAATGTTATCTTAGTCCGGGACTAAACTCAATCTGTTTCCCCAAAAGCCGGCTTTTGGTGTCAAACGGGACCAAGCGGAATTGAGCCCACGGTTGGCTCACCTACTCAATTAATCTATTTTTATTTATTTATTTTTTTCCAAAAGTGCATGGGTGACTTTGATGCGTTGTGAACTTCGATGGGTTGAAAAGGCCCTGTCTACACTTTCTCATCATTATGGGAGTAGGGTTAGGGAATGAGTACAGGCCTAAGCGAAGCTTTGATTGATGTCTAATTGGGTTGCAAGTTAGCCGGTGGTACAGCGAATGCTACTAATTAGGGTCTTTCTCTCATAATTACCATGATGCGGCATAGCCAGGGCTCAGGCAGGATGTGTATTTAGTGAAACAATTAGGAAATTATCACCTGGAAAAATCCTCCTATCTGTTTTTATCTTCATGCTGGTCCCCCTTGGTGTTTGTTTAATACAATAGGGGATTTTTCTCCCTTTTTCCTTGCACGTCTCTCAGAAGGATACGCTAGCCGAGGAAGTGTGATGAATTTGGTTTTTGATCCCTGGGGGCTCACTCCTTATCAGGAGTGTTGTGATAGGAGGGCTCGCTAACCCCCTCTGAGATCTCCCTCTGTGTCTCTTCCTTTCTCTCTCTCTCTCTCTCTCTCTCTCTCTCTCTCTCTCTCTCTTTCTATCTCTCTCTCTCTCTCTCTCTCTCTCTCTCTCTCTCTCTCTCTCTCTCTCTCTCTCTCTCTCTCTCTCTCTCTCTCTCTCTCTCTCTCTCTCTCTCTCTCTCTCTCTCTCTCTCTCCCCTCTCTCTCTCTCCCCCTCTCTCCCCCTCTCTCTCTCTCTCCCCCTCTCTCTCTCTCTCCCTCCCTCTCTCTCTCTCTCTCTCCCCCTCTCTCTCTCCCCCTCTCTCTCTCTCCCCCTCTCTCTCTCTCTCTCTCTTCCTCTCCCTCTCTCTCTCCCCTCTCTCTCTCTCTCTCTCCCCCTCTCTCTCTCTCTCTCTCTCTCTCCCCCTCTCCCTGCCTTCTCCATCCTCCATTCCCACTCCGTTAAGCCCCCTGCATTAAACATTTATACAGTACCTAGAGCATACTCTGCATACACACGACACCCACACACCCAGGCGTTCCTGCTCTCCTCCATACCCCTCGACATCGGTGAGTTCCCACTAATAAAGATACTTAGAGTAAATCCGCCGGGTCCCCATTCCGTGGCGGATTAGCTCTCTCACCCTGGGCAGGGAGAACAATTGGTGGAGAGGAGGAAACAATGGGCTGCCTTGTTGGTGCTGATGTGCTGTTTGGGCCTCAAGCTCACTCTCCCTCCCAATGCACTTCTCAGCGAGGCATCCCTCACTCGCGCTCTCTCTCTCTGTCTCTCTCTGTTTCTCTCTGTCCCTCTCTCTTGTGCGCGCACATTCTTTATACCCCACTCTCCCTCCCCCTCCGTACATCCCCTGGAAGCGCTCATAAATTAATAAGCATCAATATGCATAAAGCCACTCTGTAGGAGTGCATTTGTGATATTGCTACAGTTGAACTCTGACCCCACCGCGGCAGCAGCTCCGATTCGATTAAGCCGGCCAGCCTCTCAGCCCGTCTCTCAGCCCGCGCGGAGGAAGTCGGCGTGACTGTCCTCCCCTTCGCCACTGCACCGGAGCAGGGAACACGCCGAGTTCCCCCGGTGAAGTATTGTGTGGCAGGAACCGATCCAGTCTCTCTCTGTCACACTTAGAAATGAAACGACGTGTATTGGCCCCACCGGAGTCTCCGAGCAATTAGACAACGCAAGAAAAACACATTAATCTCGCTATTATATCTAGCCTCGTTCATTTATGGTCGGGTTCAAAAAGCGCCTCGCTCATTAATTGGCTGCGTCGGACGACACGCAGCGAAATTACATTTGCATAGATCATTTTTTAAAAAAGTGCTTGACGTCTGCCGACTAGAGGCCCCTGGTATTGAGCACCAGCTGGGCTGTAGGGGGATTCTGGTTGGACAGGATTTGGCTGGTGGGGGGGCCTGTGGAAGGAGTGTGTGTTGGTTTGAGGCACGGGAGGGAGAGGGAGAGAGGAGTGGCATCACGTCACACCCACATCTCTGGTACTCAGATGCGAAGAAATTGGCTCTAGTCAGCAGACCAGGACGGGCAGATATGCCGGGTCAGGCAGGCGGGCAGCGTGGGAGGCGATTCCAGACGAACTCCCAGAGTTTCAATCGGAAAAAATTGAATCGTCAATTTCCATTCAGCGGAGGCCGCTCTGTGGAATTGGAAATGAATGAGTGTCGCAGCTTGGGACTCTGAAAATCGAGGTTAGGGCGGGGGGGGGGGGGGGGGGAAGGCAGGAGAGGAGAGAGGTGGAGGGGCAATGTGGACTAGAATCAAAAGGGAAATTGCATGAAGGGGGGCTTGACCTTAGGTTTGTCCCCGTGTTGGGTACGAGTACGGGTGATAATTCTTCTATCTCTGCCCCTGGCTGCTGAGTGGTCTGGCAGTTGGAGTGGCTGGATGGCTGGCTGGTCTGGCAGCCAGGGTGTAATTATCAACAGAAGGCTGGAGAGATTAAGAGGCTGGAATGTAGGACTACTGGCAGTAGACTCCACTTCTGCTACACTGGTCATTTTCAGGTGTGTGCACGCGTGTGTGTGTGTGTGTGTGTGCTTCTGTATCCCTGAGGAGGGGGGGTGCTAAAAGACCACTGGCAACAAAAGCCATGCTTTGATGTTGGGGCCCCGAGGCTGAATCCAAGCCCAGGATTTGACAGTGTTCTCTTGACATGAAAGACAGTGGTGTCACCTTTTGGAACAAGGCGGAGATGCTATCTCCGACATGCATCAGCCATGCCACAGCGCCGCGGTTCAGATCCCCACCCCCCCCCAGAGTTAATCAATCCATCTGGGGACTGATTAAAGTAGCTTACTTTGGTGGGGACGGGCGGGTGGGGGGGGTGCTCATTTACTTTGACCTTTGTTTGCTGCCATTTGATTAGGAATGACACACATTCAAACACACACACACACACACACCCCTAAACCACCACCACACACACACACATACCTCTTACCCAGACAGAGTGAGTGTTTGAACTCGAGCCTAGGGATAAAAGGCCTAAGCCTTCACCAGGACAGGTAGGTGTCTGTGGAGCCTTATGAAATGCCTCCTTCCTCAAAGCGTCTCACTAATACCACAGTCCATTTTTCAGGGATTAGGACCAGGCTACGTGCTGCACATGCCAATGAGGAGTCCATCAGTAATCATCAGAGTCTGGGTTTTTCCTCGAGTTCTCTCCTGGGCAACAGAGCAATCATCTTAGAGTTGGGCCCTCCCGTCTTTGACTGGGATTTCGAGAGAGCTGTGTTTTCACTAGCCTCTGCCCACGCCGGTGTGTGTGGTGGCGTGTGTGTGCCATTTCTGTGTCGGTAACGGAGGGAGGGCAAAGGGTGTGTGTGTGCAGGTGTGTGTGTGTGTGTGCGTGAGCCTACATGTGTAGGTGCAGTCTGTCATATTCCTTGTCTCTGCCCACGCACGCACACACACGCTCACACCCACACGGTCACGCTCGCACACACACACACACACACACACACACGCGTGTCTGACAGGCAGTGGAAGGCAGGGACGTGGGCAGCTGGCGGGACGGGCAGACAGCACTGAGAACAGAGAGTCTGACTGACAGGCTGGTGATCATCTCCCTGATTTCAAACTTAATTAACCTGGGCGTCACACGCCGCCCGGCACCGTCAACGCTCCTCGGCGGTATCACCCGGGAGATCTGGGGCGCCCGATGAAGAGGCAGAGGGAGGGGGGAGGAGTGAGAAAGAAGGGAGGGGGGGGGGGGGGGAGTAAGGAGGGGGAGGAGGAAAAGAAAAGAGGAGACAGAATGTCATGTCGCAGCCAGTCCCACGCAACGCTGTCGGGAAGATATTTCAGCCTCAAACCGTGACGCGGGGGGGGGGGGCACCAGCTGTAGGGGACACCCAGCGGTGTGGTTGGGTGATATGGTGACGTGCGTTTCTGCCAGAGACCAGAGAGCTACCAAGAGAGGGAGGGCCGAGAGCAGAGGTCAAACCTCTGTCCACCCCCTACCCCACTCCCCTGCCCTCCATTGGTCTGACTCAGTCTGTCTGTTTGTCTGGGGACTGTAGAAGTGCAGACTCAACCATGGGGGGAGGGGGGAGGGGGGGGGTGGTGTCTGTCTGTCTGTCTGTATTCCCCACAACCACTGGGGAATATTGAAATATCCACGCTTGGCTGTTTCTAATGCAAATGAGGTCAGCTCAGAGCTGGAGTTCAGATTGACTGGTGACAGTACTCTCCTTTCCCTCTTTTTTCCCCTCTCTCCCTGTTTCTCTATCCATCTATCTATCTTTCCTTTAATCTTTCTTTCCATCTCTTTTGGCACGCTTTCTCTCCCTGCCTGCCTGCCTGCCCGTCTGCCTGCCTGCCTTTCTGCCTGCTTGCTTGACTGCCTGCCTGTCTGTCTTTCTCTTAATGCACCCCTCTCTCCCTCGCTCCACTTCTCTCTCCCACCCTCATCTGTCGCACTGTCGTCGGCTCATTTAAGCCCCTGACATTTCATGTGAAGTAGCCTAGCTTTCACTGACTCATAAAAACACATACGAGTTGATCTAGAGGAAAAGGTCAGGATCGCTCTCCCAGGGCCTAATCACCAGCTCTCGCGCTCAACAGTGTTTCATTCGCTCACACTGTCTGTGTGTGTGTGCGTGTAACTGTGTGTGACTGTGCGTGTTTTTCTTTGTGGGAGAGGAAATAAGCAAAAAAGCTTGTGATTGCTTGTGTAGGAGTGTTTGTAAGTGTGTGAGTGTGTGTGTTCAGAGTTGTGTGTGTGTGTGTGTGTGTGTGTGTGTGTGTGGACACCGTAGTTACAGGGTCATGTCGGTGTACACTTTCAGTGGCAGACTGTTCTGCGTCAGGTGGCTCACACACACACACGCACACACACGCACACCAGCGTCATCCAAGAGCTCCGGCGAGTGGCTACATCGTGCTAAATCACTGATTAATTGCCGACGACTACAGAGTTGACACGGCTCTCCATTCCCACCTCCACCCACCACCTTCCCTGCCACTTGTTTTGACCCCACGCTCGAGTGCTCTAGTATGGGTTTCACAGTAGGTGATGGTGCACTGTGAGGAGGAGAAGGAGGAAGACCGAGGCATTCATGAAGCTAAACCCAGCAGCAGGGTGTTCCTCTCTCTGCTGCCAGGATGGCTGGCTGTCTGACTCGCTCCATTGATCTCTGACTGACTGGTTATCTGGGTGGCTACGTGACTGGTTGACTGGCTGCATGGCTAGCTGACTGGTTGTCGGGTCAGCTAGCTAGTTGGGTGGATAGATGGATGGATGGCTGGTTGGTTGTCTGGCTGGATTGTTGTCTGTCAGGGGCCATCAAGGCCAAATAACAGTGTTTGTTTAGCCATTAGTCAGGCCCTGTTAAGCTGCTATGCTCTGGGGGCTTCAGAGAGTGAGGAGGGGGGGAGGTGACAGATGATGGATTACTGAGAGGAGGAGGAGGAGGCACGATGCAGTTATGCAGGACATAAAGGATCATGGTAGCATGGTAGGTGTAACTGTAGAGTAGAGTAGGCCTGAAGCACTTTGTACTCAGAGACAGAACACCTATGTAGTGTGGTAATGGCCTCATCAAATCAAACAAACAGTACCATGCATTGTGATAGGGCCGAGTCACCTTCTTCAGTCGTTGGCTTTGGCTGTTAAACAAGCTGTTAGCGTTTTGTTGAACAACCAGTAACCCACAAGGCCTGGTTTCTGCTAGCGGATCAGACTAAGGCAATTAATTCATATTAACTATTTACACTCATAATTCTTATCATTTAAGGGCAGTGATAGGGCACCCTGTGGTACAGCAATTTGGCTACAGATCAAAAGGTTTTAGGTTCAAATCTCCCATACATCTCCCATACATCTCATTGGATGAAAACATCTGCTAAATGAATGCATAAGAATATTTTTGTTAAAAATGTATTTTTTTATGAATGCATGTCATGGACTTAGGCACAAGGAAAGTTGTGAAATATATTGCAGTGTTTATCCTGGATAAAAAGTGTCTGCTTGTTGGAATGTTAAGCTGGCGTGTTGAGAAAGCCAGTGTTGATACAATATCTCTTTCTTGCTCCCTAAAATGCTCAGTCAGATCCTGTAACACACATGCACAAACACACAATGCTCAATCAAATCCAGTGACACATACACACACAATGCTCAGTCAAATACTTGACTCATGCAGAGATTGTGATAGACAGCTCCAAGCCCACACAAAGCTGCCCTTCAACCCTGTCTCTCTCTCTCTCTCTCTTTCTACCTCTCTCTTTCTACCTCTCTCTCTTTCTACCTCTCTCTCTTTCTACCTCTGTCTCCCTCTCTCTCCCTCTCTCTCTCTACTGTAACACAGTTCCTCTCTCTCTCCCCGTCCCTCCCAGTAGGCACTTCCACAAGTCTGGGCAGACCACAAATTCTCTCCCTCCTCTCACTTCCCCTTTCTTTCTAATGATAATGGAGCCTTTCACAGCACCGCATTGTGGAATGAACACAGCAGTCATTGTAAGAGTCTACCTGTGTTTTGGGTTTGAGTACCCACAAAGCTAGATGAATGGGGGGGGGGATTAAAGAAAGGCAGGTTTTGGTTGTAACTGGGAAGGCTAAAGCTCAGCAGTGAGGGCTTTTAACTGCAGATCGAGAGGTCGCTGGTTCAAATCCCCGTTTTACTTCATGTCGCTTTGGATAAAAATGTCTGGTAAATGACTTCAATAATAATCAGCGGATAACAGTTTGAATCCAGTTGTGGTGCCACCCACACAATGTGACCTGTTAGATCATTTTAGTGATGTGATTGGCTGGTGAGGGTATAGAGGGGGCGCGTTTGATCATGACTAGATCAGTATACCCCTTGAAGCCACAGACGCAGATTAGAGGAGAGTAAACTGTATTACAAGATACCTTCATGGCTCATTGACGTTTATGCAGGCGAGTTAAATCATTAGATCCAACAAGTTGTGTAATAGATTCCCTCCCCAGGATCCGCCCTGACTTCTTCATTTCAAGACGCGCGTGTGCTTGGAGTTGGTTAATGTTTCCATCATGTGGTCATGTGTCTTGATGAACGTGTGGAGACTTGGCGATGGAGCGTGTCTGGAGTTGTGTATGGGGTGGATGTGTGTGTGTGTGTGTGTGTGTGTGTGTGTGTGTGTGTGTGTGTGGCGTTGCGCGTGTTGATAAGAGTGTGGAATGGAGCGAGAAGGCTGGCTGGAATAGTTTTGGCAGGTGGAGGTGTCACTCCTCCTGTGAGGTTGGAGTTTAATCAGGTCCCCTGTCCACCAGCTGTGTCCACAGCAAATAGACCCTCTGTCCCACTGGAGAGCTGCAGGCTCTGGGAGATTAGCCCAAACCTGCTCTGTGTGTGTGTGTGTGTGTGTGCACGTGGGTGTGTTATTAACCCAAACCTTCTGCTACGGTGTATGTGATTGCTGTATTGTTTGTGTGGCCGCGGTGTGTCTGCTCGCGGGCTGGGCTCCCCCGCTCCAGTGTCCAGCTGGCAGGGAACAGATAGCTGGAGCCTGGAGACCAGCGACAGAGAGGTAAACAGACAGACAAACAGGCTATCAGTCCTAATGAGGAAGAAGTGCTGTACCTGAACGGATAGAGAGGGGGGGGGCTGCTGTGACCTTTGATCCCGCACCAGGCACCATACATCACACACACACACACAAATAGTGTTCTGATTGGAGACCCATATGTGTTCTGTGCACTTCCGGGTCGTTGGTCACTAGGACAATGTGCGTGTGTTAGTTCTTTCAACCCTGATCAGCTGAGATCTCCTGTGGTATAAAGCTGGTGTGCTCAGGGCCTTGGAACACAATGGCCGGCCTGATTGCCTGGCCGAGTGGTTCTCAAAGTCAGTCAAATTGAAATAAATGAACTGCCAGACCCGACGCCGTGGTAATTGTTCATATGGAAATTGGATTGCCGTCATCACACACGCTTTCCTAAGCACTTCTAAAACAGTTTCGCCGCATGAGGGAGCTCACACAAGGAGGGAAAGAGGCCGTTAGTGCTCTCCACTCCGTTCCTCATCTCAACAATGTGCCCCCTCGCTCCTTTCGGCGGAGAAAAGAAAGAACGAGAAGCCTTTCCGGCAGTCGCCGGAAAGCTCCCGACGGAAACGTTTGTTTCCCGGCATGGGGCTATGTGCGGGCGTTAACCTACTTTGTCGTTTCTCCGGTACTCACTTTATCGCCGCCCCGCAGTCGAGCCCCACGCAGCGCCACAGAGAGATGCGGCATGACGGGCCATCGAGCGTTAACCCCTGTCTCCCCCTCAGTCCAGCCCTGGGGGGGGAGGCGGGCAACTCATTTAATGGCCAATCCCCTTTATCAGCGCTTACCTCTGAAGGGGAAAAAAATAGGCTTTGTTATGAAGACTTCACCCGCCACAGTCGGAGCGGGCATCTGTTGAAGCGGTGTCCGATATGAAAGTGCTGAATATAAATGTGTGTGCGGGCTGTCGCTGTGTGGGGTGATATGCTATTACGTTTGCAGTGGGGTGTCTGGGTATTTATTTTCTGTGTTTTTTTCCTTCTTTATCTAGTTAATGAGGACGAGGAAGTTTCATGCCGGCGTCAGAATGCCAGATCAGCAGCATAGCGTCTGTTTGGCGTAGCAGAGATGCACTCGGAAGAAACGCGGTCAGAGCAGTTGTTCTGGAAGGAGGGGGGGGGGGGTCATGGGTTAAGGAGTGCAGGTCTTCCATGCTGGTTTCTCCACCGTGTGCGAGAGTGGCGCTGTGTGCTAGTCTGGAAGAAAAGTGGGTCTTGGTGGGAGGGGATTATCTTGTCAGCACTTCGAGGTGTGTGTGTGTGCGCGTTTGTGTTCCGTGTGTGTCTGTGTGTGTTTGTAACTGTGTGCCATTGCGTTTGTGCCATTGTGCATCCTTGTGTGCGTGTGTGTTTGTAATCGTGTGTCCTGGTGTGTTTGTCTGTGTGTGTGTGTGTCCTAGTACAGCATGCATGACCGCCAGTTTTCAATTATCTTTCACTTCCTCTGCTGAGATGAGCTGTTCTTGTTCAGACATGCCCGGCTGGATCCTGCTAGTTAGAGGAAGAACAGAGACGGACAGAGAAGTGAGGAGAAGACGCACCCTGGCTTACCTTACCCTTCGGGCCTGTGCACGTTGTATGTCGTCGAGAAATCCGCCTCTCTGCATCTCTATACCACAGACTACCTCCTAACACCAATATGATACGGTGAAATCCAGACAGCCGGTTGCAAAGCCACATCACAGCACTAGTTGTAACACTGTCTCTTGTTATCTCTCCTCCAAGAAAACTACCAATTTCACCCAGTCAGACATTATTAATGTAACAAGCCTTTCTCTGTCTCTCCTTCGCGCCTCAATATATCCATCCTTGTTTCATCACTAGTTCTCCCTAACCTTGGAGGGTTCGTTAGCTCAAGCTAACATGGCGCACAAACGCTAATTTTAGCTTCTTTTTATTTATTCAGCATGGCCCAGTGTTGGTGCTTCCAGAATCCCACAACAAGGTGTGGAGATATTTATCGAGCAGGGAAGGGAGCTTGGGATCTGGGGGGACTGGAGGGTTGGGTTCTACCTGTGTCACTGCTGAGGGATGTCTCTTCCTCCGGAAGCCTCTTTGAAGCCTTCTTAACTCCAGTGTTCTGGATTAAGCCCATGAAAGAAGGATGAAAAGCGATAGAGAGAGAAGGAGCCATCCTGGGAGAGAAAATACGTCTTTGAAAAATGCTCCGGATTTCTCTGCAGTGACCCACAACGCAACATCTGAGAGAAATTTGTACAACAGCAGATTTCCATTTTTTCTTTTTTGGCCCACGTGAGTTCGAGATTTGCATGAATAGGCGAAAGAGTCTTTGAAGTCGTGGAAGTAAGTCAAGCTGAATTTTTCTGTCAACCAAATGAGCGCTCCGAGACAATTCATCCAGTACTGTACATCTCAGCTGTAGGAAGTGCTCAGACACAGTGTGTTGGGTAGTCACGGAGGAACTGTAAGGTTTCCTGAGCTAGAAAAAACGGTAGCGCTCATTTATTTTCATTTTTTAAATCCCATCTTTTCATTTGAAATTTGTGCTTCAGCAATTTGTCACTGTCACTGGATTATGGACATATGACTCGATTGAAAAATGAGACCTACAGCCTTTATATTGAAACAACTGAAGGAGAGTATATGCATTCAAGTCAGGGAAGCAAGTCCTTGGTTATGTGTTATGTCAACTACTATAGACTAAACTTTACATTTAGTTATTTAGCAGACGCTCTTATCCAGAGCAACTTACAGTAAGTACAGGGACAATCCCCCGAAGCAAGTAGGGTGAAGTGCCTTGCCCAAGGACACAACATCGTTTGTCATGGCCGGGAATCGAACCAGCAACCTTCTGATTACTTGCCCAATTCCCTAACCGCTCAGCCACCTGACATTTTAAGCAGCAGAAGATCGAGGATCAGAAGTGCATAGTTCTACAGTATCTCGTTGGTCAGAGTCAAGGAACGTTTTTTATTTACCAGCCTCAGATCGACGTAGCCACATCCCAGATACCAGGCACTGTGAACAAAAAAACTACTGCCTTGCAACAATACCACAGGTAGTCTGGCAGCATCTGTGTGAACTGTCTTCCTGTTAATCGTCTTCTAGAGTGAATCCCATCAATGACCATTATACCGTAGCGCCTCATTGGCTTTAGTCGTCATACACTGAGTCATGTCTAGAGAGGGTCCAGGGTCCAGCGTGTCCCTGTTAAATATCATTTCAGCCAGCCAGTGTCACTAATCTTGGAAACATGGGTTGGCGCATTAAAACGTCCTCATCTCAGATACGACTGGTCTAGGACAGTCATGAGATGACCTTTCGATGAAAGCTATTGCCCCATCTTTCCTTAGTATTGGAGGAAGCGAGCACTGTGCTAGTCCTCCTTCAGGGTGTAAGTAAAGTCAGTCTACTTTACAACTCGGCTTCCCTTTTAATACAATTGTTTAAGGGAATGTATTAAAATGGGTAGACACGTTTAGCCCCACGTGAGAAATGGGTTCAGCGAGGAAAGCAATGAGGGTTGCGAAATGAAAAGAAAAATAAAATCAGGGGAATAAGGTTGGGGCGGGGGGGGGGGGGGGGTGGGTAGAGAGTTGGACACTTTTTAATGCAAATGGAGGTAGGGAGCTGAAATTAACTGGGCCCTGAGGGCGAAATGTCTAATCAGTCCTCTCCCCCACTTAGTGGTGTGAGGGAAGGCAGGTTAACATAATAAAACACAGCTTCACGGGCCAGGCTCCCGGGAAGCTTCATCAAGGGGTTTCAGTCTGACAGTCAGTGGATGTGGCCTACTGAAATGCCTAGATGCAATAAGCGTGAGGTTTTGTGTGTGTGTGTTTGCGTGTGTGGCGCGTGTGTGGCGCATGTGTGTGTGTCTGTGTGTGTGTGTGTGTGTCTGTGTGTTTGATTAATGGCGTGTTTGTGGACGCTATAATTCAGGCATGTGAATGTGTCTGATCGAGATGTAGCGTGTGTACGCGCTCAAATGTACAGCTGTCTGCAATGTGCGCTGGTGTGTGGGTTTGTGTGCATGTACAGTTGTCTGCAGGGTGTGTGCACAGCTGATCGTGATGTGTGTGTGTGCGTGTGTGTACACAGCTAACTGTGGTGTTTGTGTGTGTGGTGTGTGTGCGTGCCATTGCATCTTCAGCCACCTGCAGATTCACATTAACCACAGCATGGGCAATCAGCAGAGAGTGAGGAAGTATTTTCCACCTGCTGTTTGCGAGTGTGGCTGCTTCCGCGTATCAAAGGATGCTGTGTGGTGTGATCCCGTTTTCTCAAACAAAGCGCCTTTCTTCCTGAACATACTGCATCTGACTTTACGTAATAAGCAAGGAAAAGACGCGTTGGAATGACGCCAAGCTTAGGTTTTATTGTGTTTTGGTTTCAGATCGAGTTCTTGGCCTTAATCTTTTCCTTCCTCAAGATATTAAGTCAATTAAGATCTAAAATAACACATCCTTGGTAAATCCGGAACAAGGATTTACATCACATGATCAGGGAGACTGTGGATGTGGAGAGCATCTGATAAGGAGGTTATTCTGAAGAAGGCAGGCCGGGAGGAGTCACGACAAAGGAAAGGGCTTTGACTTTGGTTTATTGGTCGAGCGCCCAGATCATACAGTTCAGTTCAAGACAAACTGATGGCATGAGTGAGAACTCTGTCTCTCAGCCATGCTGAAATACACGAATTGGACAGTACAGATATAGAATGCATGTTTGTACATGTTTTGCCTTACTGTCTCCTAACTGTCTGGGCTGTGTACTATATTCTGCTCAGAGAGGGCCTCGTTGCGGGACCTCTTGACCTTACAGAGACTCAGGCTGCACATGTATACAGAAAATCGGCCTTACAGCCTCACTATGTCCATGTTCTTTTGCGTGCATCCCATTCTATGTCTCGTGGACGTAACTAACGACTGACTTGCGGTGAGGCCACTCCATCTGATAGGCCTAACCGTGCGCTTGCCTGTGAGAACCAGAAACCTTCTAACCCCCCCCGCTCTCTCTCTCTTCCTCAGAAATGGCGAGCTGGGTTCCTCCCCTCCCCCTCCTCCTCCTCCTCTGCCTCTCCTCGTCCCACGGTCAGGAGAAGGTCTCCATCCTGGACTTCACCTCTGAGACCCCCATCAACAACGTGGCCCAGGACCCCCAGAGCGGACGCATCTACCTCGGGGCGGTCAACAGCATCTTCCAGCTGGGAGCGTCTCTGCAGCTGGAGGCCCGGGCCAGGACAGGGCCTCTGAAGGACTCCCGGGGCTGCACCCCCCCGGCCTCGGACTGCCAGGGCATTAGCGACATGGCCAACTTGAACAAGCTCCTGCTGGTGCACCAGGCCAACGGCTCCCTCATCGTGTGCGGGAGCCTCTACCGAGGCATCTGTTCCCTGCTCAACCTCACCAAGGTGGACCAGCTGCTGTACTACAGCGACAGGAAGGGGGAGAAGACGTACGTGGCGAGCATCGAGGAGGGCGTGAACGTGGTGGGCGTCATGTCCACCTTCTTCAAGGACGACCGCGACTTTGACGTGTTCCTCGTGGCGAAGGGCTACGGCAGCTTGGACAGCACCAAGCTCATCAGCACGCGCATCCTCCAGGACTACCGCGACTGGGTGGTGTTTGAGAGCATCATCGAGGCGTCCACGGTGCAGACCACGCCCTTCGTGCCCAAGTACATGCACGACTTCCGCCACGCGTTCAAGGACGACGGCTTCACCTACTTCCTGTTCTCGCGGACGCTGGACGGCACGGACAACAAGAACCACACGTTCGTGTCGCGCCTCTGCGAGAACGACGACCATTACTACTCCCATACTGAGCTGCAGCTGAACTGCGGTCAGGGAAACCGCTACAACAAGGTGCAGGCTGCCTACGTAGCGGCGCCTGGTAAAGAGCTGGCGCGGAGCATCACCGAGACGGGCCACTACGGCACCGTGCTTCCCTGGCACAAGATCCTGTTCACGGTGGCCAGCCCTGACGAAGACCCCGTCGACTCTGCCCTCTGCATGTACCCGCTGAATGCCATCAACGAGCGCCTGGTGGACATCATCAGCGCCTGCTACAGCGACTCGGGCAAGATCGCCGGCAAGCCCGTCGTGGATATCCCTTACTCGTCCAAGACGGAGGAGTTCTGCTCCTCCAAGATCAGCGTGAGTACGCGCACCCCCCCTCTCTCTTCAAAGGACACGTCAGCAATGAGACGGAAATGTGGGATTCAAAGAGATGTTCCCTTTAATCAATAATGCATTAATGCAAGATATGACACCCTTTTGTTTTTTCCTGGCCTTTTGAGGTTTCGACACTTGGATTCAAAAAAAATTTTTTTTCTCGTTTTCCTGTCTTCATCCTCTCTATGTCTTGCTGTCTTCCGTAGAAGGATATGGTGAACAGCTTCAAATGCGGTGCGGACTTCCTCCCTGCTCCTCTGGCCAGTAAGCCCAACTTTGCCCTGACGGCGGAGGCTACGGTGACCAGGAAGGGCCTTCTGACCGCGGTGGCCGTTGCCGTGGAGAACGAACACACCATCGCCTTCCTGGGCAACAGCCAGGGCGAAGTGTATAAGGTAAGAAGCTGGGAAAGAAACCAAGTAGCTCCGGATAAGTGCGTCTGCTAAATGACTAAATGTAAGTACAGTAAACGAAATACTTTTTTTACCAGATCCAAAGTTACATACAAATAGTGCATGTAGAAAGTAATGCAGATCAAGAATCAGAAGGCCATAGTATTCCCAGTATTTTGGGTGGTCTGAGGAATGGTCAAAGGAACAGTCTGTTTTCACGAGGCACAGCACGAAACTACTGGGCACAGTGAACCCCCCAAAAAACCTCATCTCAACCCCAGTGCAGCCGTGACATCTACACCTCAAATAGTGCACAGGATAGTGGAGCAAATATCCCCGTCGTGCCCCACTGCGAGGTGTGACTGTGTCGTTCTTCTCAGGCCCACCTCACCAGCAGCCCAGAGGTCTACAGCAGAGGCCCGGGAGACACCACTGGCGAGAAGGTCAACAAGAACCTCCTCTTCGACCGCAGCCAAAGCCACCTGTACATCACCACTGAGACAAAGGTCCGCTTCCTCCGACGACCGGCACGCACGCGTCCCCAGTTGTTTTCATTAGTAGTCCCAAGACGTAGATCGTGTCGTTGTTTATCCCGACTAAATGCCACGTTATCCGAGGAAGTATTATATATTTGTTATATATAGAAGTTCCTGTGTACCACTCTGCACTCCAAGAGCATTACCATAAATGAATTAAATCCGGCGTGTTTGTTCTGGAGTGCCTGGTGTGTTACTTGAAATGATAAGGGGCATGCCGTAAATCAAAAAAAGCTGTCTGTTTCACTGTGAATCTCTCTCTCTCTACCGCAAGGGAGCTAGTGGTGTTTATTTATGTGTGTGTGTGTGTGTTGCTGACTGTGTGCCACCACAGATCACCAAGGTGCCAGTGCAAGCCTGTCATCTGAAGAAGGACTGCCAGTCCTGTGCGGCTCTGAAGGATCCGTACTGTGGCTGGTGTGTCTTGGAGGGCAGGTGAGCGTTTCTCTCTCTCTCCCTTACACGCGCACCTACACACGCGCCCCCACACGCACACGCTACAGTAAATAATCGAATGCACACAAACAACTTTGCACATACACACATAAGTATAGGCATGTATACAGGAAATACATATTCATACACACTCACACATAAAAATAAAATATATATTATATATACACACATACGCACACCACACAAAGAACCTCCTTTCCTGTCCTTTTACCTTGTCACTCCCTCCCTTTTTGGCCCCGGCTCCTCTTTATCTGTCCAGAGCAGCACTGTGTTTGTTCACTGTTTTATTGCTGACTCTCCCAGAACTCTGCACCCCCATTGTGCTCCTGCTCTGCTTACCATGTCTGCAAAGCTCCGGGGCAGTTAGATCTGCCAGCCAGGGTCTGGATTCTTATGGTGAAGCTGTGCTAGATAATCCGCTTGTTGGGTCGAAGGTCACTTTTGAACTGGGTCATACACAGGCTGTGCTGTTGAACTGACTCGACTTAATATACTACTGAACTTGAGTTTGAGGTGGTTGAACGGAACCATCAAAGGCAACTCATTCTAATGATCTCTGTTCTGGGAGGAAGGGCACTCTGCAAGGGATAAGTGGTGTGACTGTGAGTGCATTGCGGGAGCAGTGCCTGATGGGAGTTGGCGTTTTTTCTCTCTCTCCAGGTGTACTAGGAGATCTGATTGCAGGCGAGCAGAGGAGAAGAATGGCTGGCTGTGGAGCCCTCGGCAGCAGTGTGTGAAGATTGTGTCCTTCCACCCACCCAACCTCAGCTGTACAAAGACCCAGCAGGTACTGGACACCATTAGTAGCACTTTTTAGCTCTCGGGTTTGCCAATGAAAACGGTCTCCGGTGTGACTTGTCGAACAGTGTGCAGTGGTCGGCTGTTCATTGATCCATTGGGGAAGCTGACTAGAAAGCCAGCTTATTATACCTGGGACGTATTCAGGCTGGCGCTCTCGCAGGGCTGTCTGACTCGCTCTCTCTACTCTCTCTCTCTCATACTTTCTTTCTCTCTTTCTTTCTTTCTTTCTCTCGTTCCCTCTGTGTTTGATTCACACACACCACTTCCTCTTTTCTCTCTCTCTCTCTCTCTCTCTCGCTCTCTCTCACTCGCTCTCTCTCGCTCTCTCTCTCGCTCTCTCTCTCTCTCTCTCGCTCTCTCTCTCTCTCGCTCTCTCTCTCGCTCTCTCGCTCTCTCTGTCTCTCTCTCACACACTCTCTTTTTCTTTCTTTGATTCACACACACCACTTCCACTTTTGTCTCCCTCTCCCTCACGCTGTCTTCTTCCATCTCCTTCCCTCTCTGCCTCTCAGGTGGAGATCAACGTTCCCTCCCTCCCGTCCATCGGGGGTTCGGACCGCCTGCGCTGTGTCTTCCGCTCCTACCAAAGCGACGGCACCATGTCTGACTCTGGTCAGGTGACCTGCTCGCTCCCCCACCCTGCCGCTCTCCCCCCAACACCGGAGGACCAGGGTATGACCCCGATGCGCCTCCTCCACAACAGTGTCCATAGCTTGACCTTATGTTGTCATGGTGAACTAAGGTGACGCAGGCCCCCCACCCCCTTATCTGATCTCCTCTCGACCAACCCTCTGCCTTCTCCTCCCTCCTTTTCGTCTTCCTCACAGACTTTGTCGCCGTGCCAGTGAAGATCTACGTGAACGAGACAGTGGAGTTGGCGACCAGGGAGTTTAAGTTCTACAACTGCTCTGCCACAGTGAAGAAGGCGGAAAACACACCGTGAGTTAGCTCTTCGCTAGCGGGCTCCCTAGCTCGCCCACGCGTTTGTTAACTCTCTGTGTGCGGCCAAGCTGTTGCCGATGAGTCTTGATGACAACTTCGATGGAAATGAATTGCAGCATGCCAACCAATGAGAGAAAGCCCTCCTGTGTAAATTGTGATGCATGACTGGTCCCAGGATTGAATGCACTTACTGCATTTTCCCCAATTCCATAACCAACCTGGAGGAAATTGCTTTAGTTTCCTTTTCATTAATCAAAAAATGAAGGTCGATCTTCCACGTTCTTTTTTTCTACCTCTTTTTGTACTCTGTGCTGTTTTTTCATCCCGCGAAATGTCTGATAAATGAGCTTTGTTTATTTCATGTTACAGAGACATATTTTACTGTCAACAACATGGATTCTTTGTGTGGATTCATGATGAGTTTGCATGTTTTCTTTTGTTGATTTTTTTTTTGGGGGGGGGTCACAAATTAGATTTCTGTTGCTGTTGCTCTCAAGTTTGTGCGTTTGCTCGACGGCTGTGCACGTGTGGGTGCTCGTGTGCGTGCATAAATGCGTGGGCTGTTTCATGGCAGGTGCATGTCCTGTGTGGCCAGTCCATGGGGCTGCCAGTGGAACACCCAGGACCACACCTGCAGTGACATGGACGACACGGTCACGGGCCACATCATCAGACACAAACAGGTAAGCCGGCCCCAACCGTGACCCCTCACCCCTGACCCCACCCCCCTCTGCCTGTCCCCAAAGGGTTAACCGGTCCACAGCTTTTCAAGCATCGTATCCCAACATCTCATCTCCCGCACCTGACGTCTTTGGGGATTTGGATATGAATTTTTGAAGAGACAGCTGTTCAGCTGATACTGTATCTTGTCTCTCCGCATGAGAGCGTCTGCTAAGTGGCTCTCAAATGTAAATGCAAATGTTGTGCGATGCTGATGACTGAAACCGGCGTATATATATTTTGTTTTCGGTTTAGATGACAAAGTGTCCTCAGTTTGAGAACCCTGACCCCGTCCTCATCCCTGTTGGCTTCAAAACCACCATCAGCTTTGAGGGCATCAACCTGGACCTCTACAAGGTACACGCGTGTCTTGTTTCTACGTTTCTCACGTTTTCTTTGTTGTTCATCTGTGTTTCTACTTTCTCGTGGGTTTTTGAATCCTCTGTGTTAACCACCAAACAATCTCTTAACCATGACCACAATACAACGCCGTACCTTAACCATGACCACAATGTAATGGCATACCTTCACAATGACCACAGTGTAGCAAAACATCTTAACCATGAACACAATGTAATAACGTACCTTAACCATGACCACAGTGTAGCAACATATCTTAACCATGAGCACAGTTTAGCAACATCTCTTAACCATGAGCACAGTGAAGCAACATATATTGACCTGTGTGGCATATAGTAAGGTCAGGGTTGACCCCCCCCCCCCCCCCCCTCTGCTCCTGTGTTCTAAGGATCGGACGTTCTCTATCGGTACCGAGTTGATGAGGAACGCGGAGGAGGACGTCAGGACTGAGAATGGACCTTTCTACAGTTTCAGTGGCTTCACTGTGCGTACCACACTTTACTCTCCTCTCGTCTCTCTCTCCTCTCAGCCATCGCGCTCTCCTTTCTCACGCGTCTGTCCTCCTCCGAATCCAGTTCAGTCCATCTGCTTATTTTTCCGACAGCTCTCACATAGCATACCCAAAGTGAAAAGGTGCGTGCACATTGTTGAAACGGTGTTTCTTGGTTTGTGGAAAACTCGTCCTCTTGACCTGGTATACCACAAGAGGCTCATCGATGTAACAGCACCCTCTCATGGACAAACGGCTTACTTCCTGTCTCACCTCCTCCAAGTTCTCCGATCGCTGGGATTGGAGAACTCAAACGGCACCTAGCCCCTAGCGATGTTCTTTTCCAACATTGATTTCTTCGGTGGTTTTGAACGTCTGCCAGACTCTGTGTGGAGTGAAACTTTTTCTTTTTTAGCATGGCCTAGCCCACGCATTGAGTCTGAAGTGTCATTAATCACTAGATATTCACACACTGTATTAATAATTCATATTGTTCCCATTTCTAGTTTTCTTTCGACAAGTCACCGGAGACCAACGTGCTCTTCTATGTGAAGGACAGAGACTCGGGCAAAAAGATAGACAGCACACTGAATGGTAAGGCTTACATTTTAATTAGTTATTCAGATAATGCCCCCGGTGTGTGTGTGTGTGTGTGTGTGTGTGTTTCAGTACACAGTCCTTCAGATGTTATTTTTTTTACACAATTCTCAGCACCATACCGATTTGAAGCATTGCGTTGGTCAAAGCATCCAGCTGAATTCCTCATCAGTAGCGTGAGGATTGACCCTGCGGCAAGTAAGCACGCAGACCGTCTCAAGTGACGAGTGTCTGTTCTCTCTCTCTCTCCTCCTCCACGCTCCTTAGTGACTCTGTACAACTGCTCCATGGGGCGAGAAGACTGCAGCCTGTGCAAGAACGCCGACCCCAAGTACCGGTGTGTGTGGTGCACCGGCAGGAAGTCGTGCGTGTACGAGAAGCTGTGCTCCGAAAACCCCCAGGACACGGAGTGCCCTGACCCCCAGATCTCCGACGTGAGTCTCACCGCCGCCCTCCACTTCCTACCTTGGTGACCTTTAGACCCGGAGGGCGTGTTGGCCCGATGGCTTCTCATCGTTGGCATGTTGGCTTTGACGATCGGTTCGTCGAACGGGCTTCTTTCTTTCTTTTTTTTTGCACGCTGACTGTGGATGGAATTCATTTGAAGGGTGTTTTATGCTGATGTGACGGTACTGCGTTTATTTTGTATTCATTAACTGCAAATCGAGTTCTCCAGCTTAGTTATTCATGTCCATAGTTGTCGGCGCTTCCAAAAGCATTGCGTATATTTGACACCAAATCACATCTGATCGCAAAGCCCTCACTTTGTAAATACACCCATGCACAAACTAGGTTTCTTCCAGCACACTGCAAATACACATGTTACATCGCTCTAGCTATATTGCATTGGTTGAGTTTGAATTATTTAAGTCATTGGAATTTCCTTCCTTTTTTGGGGGCTTTTCTCAGAGCTCGCCACAAAAGTCTTTTTTTTAAAATTTCTTTATACTAAATGATTGTGAGTTTCCGTGACTCAAGCAGGACCTAAGCCCATGGCAAGACCATGAAATATACAAGGCCCAGATACAAACTGCAGACAGCCAGCTAACTTGTGCGTTCAATGATTCACAATCTTGTGATTGATGATTCATGATCTCTGTGCATGGAGTTTCTTGAATAAATTCAGCACGTCCTAAATCAGCCCCCCGCCCCCCTCCCCCCTCAGATCATCCCTCGCTTCGGGCCCATGGGGGGTGGCATCTCCGTCACCATCAGGGGCTCCAACCTAGGCATCCACAAGGAGGATATCAAGAGCATCACTGTGGTGGGGGTCCCCTGCGCACACCAGGATGACAAGTACACCGTCTCCACCAGGTCAGACACCAGCATCACACTGGGCATGTCTCCTGTCTAGTAACACCACAGAGTACACACACACACACAACCCACCCACACATAACACACACAAACACTCATGCCTGCTCTCTCTCTGTCTCTCTCTCTCTCTCTCTCTCTCTCTCTCTCTCTCTCTCTTTCTCTCTCTCTCTCTCTCTCTCTCTATCACTGTTTCTCTGTCTGTCTGTCTCTCTCTGTCTGTCTCTCTCTGTCTGTGTCTCTCCCTCTCTCTCTCCGGTTTTCCTCCTAGTGTGGTGTGTGAGATTGGCCCCCTGGCCCCCCTGAGTACCAGCTGGGGCCAAGTAGAGGTGGAGGTGGCCGGAGGGAAGAGAGGAACCTCTTCTGTCTTCTTCACATACAGGGTAACCTTGGCCAGCTAGTTTGGTTGTACAATCTAAGCCTATTTTGAACTGTTTTGAGACGTTTTCGCTGTACAGTTGTCGAAGGACCCTTATTGTTGCACATTTATAAGATGTTCTCTTGAGCGTAAACCCTTCCGGCATGGTCCTGTTGGATTAGGGGAGGATTCACTATGTGATAAGGATGAATGGAGTCATTACTTCACTGTAGCCAAGTGCTGAGCTGAGGCCCACGTGGTATCTTGCTCTCTAACAGGTTACATTGTAACCACTTAACTAGCTTTCCCATATCTCTCACTGCCTCAGCTGTGACTAACTGCCTGCTTAGCTGTTCTTGACCATGTGTGCGAGTATGCATATGTGTCTTTTTGTGCAGCCTTTAGATGAGTGTTTGAGTGTTTCTCTTGACTTCGACTCTCCCCCCCCCCCCCCCCCAGGACCCCATCCCCCAGGTGGTTCACCCCTCCAAGGGGCCCAAAGCTGGGGGGACACTCATCACCATATCGGGCTCCAACCTGGACACTGCCACCAAGAACGACATTCAAGTGACCGTCGGAGCCGTGGAGTGCACCGTGTAAGTTCACATCTGGGAACGTAATTAGGGCGGGGAGATAAGCCATTTGAACTGAAGGGGTTTTATCATTTCCCACTGCACTTTGGTGAGTTAAATTTCTATTAAATTCCAAATGCGCGGATAACGGGTATTTTAACTGAAGGGGTTCGATTCGAGAAGGGTGGATACATTGATTTGAACTCATTCATAGGCCATGTTCAGTGGGAACTTTAATGTCCGCTTTTCAATGCACAGTTTATATTGTGTTACTTCAACCTGATTGTCCTTGGTTTTCAAGGACAACTTTGCCCAAATTCCACATTCACACAACGTCCAGAGCATGAGAGTAGAGCTTGTTGTGTACAAGGCCACCTGAGGTGACATTTGGAGCGCAGGTGACATGAAATAAAAGGCCTGCCACGTGCCTGGCTGGAACTAACAGGCTGTCTGGGCCTTGTCATGTTCCTTCCCCTACACCGCAACCCCTGTGACCTTATCCGCGAAACAAGCCTCCGCCATCACCTGTGTCCTTGGCCGTGTTTGAATTCTCCAACATGTCCTCCTACCTTCCTGCGAGCGTCCTCTGGTCCCCCACCCTGCCGGCGAGGGGAAAGCCTGTGCTCCACTCTGCAGCCGTAGCAGAACGAGACGCGTCCGGTCAGCCATTCCTCTGAGGGTGCGGTTTGACAGTATTGAAACGTGGCCCTGCGTGTGTGTTTGTGTCTGCAGAATGCACTTCGGCCCCGAGATCATCTGCAAAACAGGGGAGTACAATGCTGAGAAGGTGCCGTCCGGCCCGTTGACCATGACGGTCAAGTACGGTCGGAAGACGACCACAACCATCCCCACTGCCTTCCAGTTCTTGGAGAACCCCAACATCCTGGAGCATGACCCCAAAAGCAGCTTTGTCTGGTGTGTAGACCTTTCCCCTGTTTAAATGAACACATTTAGAATAATCAATCTTAATTGCCGTCTTGTAAAGCATGTGTTTTGCATTTACATTCATTCATTTAGCAGATGCTTTTATCCAAAGCCACATACAGGCAGCACACGTAGCAAGTGCAGCAGACAATCAAGGACCGGATGTGCGCAGTTCTAATTGTGTGTGTGTGTTTGTCTCCAGTGGTGGGAGGACGATTGTAGTAACAGGCTCAGGGTTCGACATCATCCAGAGTGCCGTCATAAAAGTCCAAGCTATGGGGGAGGACTGGTCTGGAATCGCCCATAAGGAATCTGAGGTGAGTCGACACACACGCACACCCCTCTTCTCCTACCACCACCATGGTTCATCCAGGACCGTCCCAGAACCTCCGTCTTTGTCCGCTCCTCACTGGCCCCCCTCCCCTCGTGAACTAACTTCCAGTGATCAGGACGAGCCCAGCCTGTAAGCCAGCATTACTGTCCATCCTGTCCTGCTCACTTATCATCCATAAGTCCATAAACCTGTAAGACTGCTCAAAGAAGCTCACATTCATCCTCTCATCCTCTCCGCCCGGAAATAATCAGATTCCTTCCCTGAATAATCGAATGGAGGGGTTGGACTTGAGCGCTGGCTCGTCCCGGGCAGGGCATGGCCGGCCGCTGCTACGACCCCCTCATGCCTTCCAGCGGGATAAGCAGCGATTTGATTCCATTTCATTTCCAGGCTAAATTTAATACAGGCATTAAGGTTACTGGGGATTATGTGGTCAGGCTGCTCACTCTCTGGGTGGCAAGCAGGGGCCGCAGAGGGGGCTGGGGTTCCCGCAAAACTGCCGGATGATAGAGTCGTCTGTGTCACATTCCTAATCTCCTAGTGGCTTCCATTCTGTTGACTAAACCAATCTAAAGATTGAGGGCTGCAGGGCCACTGGGGCTGTCAGACTCGAGTGACTGGACTCCGGTTCCGGTTGCGGTATATTTCCAGTGTATGTTGGGGAAAGTTACAATAGCAAGGGAAGCCATTCCATATGTACTGTGGGCTCCCCTTAGATATTTGCTAGCCACTATGATGTTATCTCTTATCCATGTGAATAGCTATTTTATCTGGGATTTAACAGTCAGTCAGACGTTTACTCTACCTCACCCCTTTTCTCCTTTTTTTTTCTTTCCCTTCTGGGTTTTCACACTCCTTCACCCTCTTCCTCTCTCTTGTTTTCATTTCTCTCTCACCATCTCCCACTTTTTTAATTTCTCCATCTCCTTCTGCATCTCTCTCTCTCTGTCTCTGTATCTCTCTCTCTCTCTCTCTCTCTCTCTCTCTCTCTCTCTCTCTCTCTCTCTCTCTCTCTCTCTCTCTCTCTCTCTCTCTCTCTCTCTCTCTCTCTCTCTCTCTCTCTCTCTCTCTCTCTCTCTCTCTCTCTCTCTCTCTCTCTCTCTCTCTCTCTCTCTCTCTCTCTCTCTCTCTCTCTCTCTCTCTCTCTCTCTCTCTCTCTATCTCTCTCTATCTCGCTCTCTCTCTCTCTCTCTCTCTCTCTCTCTCTCTCTCTCTCTCTCTCTCTCTCTCTCTCTCTCTCTCGCTCTCTCTCTCTCTCTCTCTCTCTCTCTCTCTCTCTCTCTCTCTCTCTCTCTCTCTCTCTCTCTCTCTCTCTCTCTTCACCTCATCCCCCCCCTCTCCAGTTCATCCAGGAGTGCCACAGTAAGAATGACACCATGCTTAAGTTCCAGTCCCCGTGGGTGAACAGCTCCTACCAGATCCAGGACTACAGGACTTTCATCCTGCTGGACAACTGGGAGAGGGAACTCAAACCCTTCGACTACCACCAGGACCCCACCTTCGACGAGCTGACCAAGAAGGTCATCACTCCCAGCAGCATGATCATCGTCACCGTGAGTATCCAGACCCCCCCCCGCTCCCCAGCAACCTCACGCTGAAACAACAACGCTACTGAAACGGTGCCACTCGGCAGCAGCAGCAGCCATGGTTACCGCGGTGCGGTAGAGGAGAGGGAGCGGGGATTTACGAGCTTGTGTATGTGGTTGCCCTGTCACTTTAGGCTGAAATAGGAACAAACTGTGCAGGCTGATCAGTGGCTGTTGGGATATTTGAAATGGACTGTGTAAAAAAATGATGTTGGGTATGTTTGAAATGTACTGTGTAGAAAAAGGATGTTGGGTATGTTTTGACATGCTTTTTGACAAGTACTCATCAAAGTGACTAAGTGACCATAAAAAACCGACATGTCTGTAATCGAGCGGGAGACGTGTGTTTGAGCGCTGATGCCTCCACCTCTACCCCCAGGGACAAGGGTTCTCCAAGGCCATGACGGAGAAAGAGGCCCAGGCCTTTGTCGGGGACGTCCCCTGTGTGGTCAACACCCTGAAGGACGACAAGATGTTTCTAGAACCTCCTTCCACCCAGCCAAGGGCCCGCTCCAAACGACAACGCCGGGACACGAGCTCTGACCCCCTGGACCTGCTGGTCAGCGCACACACAGGCACACACACACACACACACACAGGCTTACAGCACACACATACCAACACATGCACCACCCTCACAGTTTAGTGTTGTCTTATTTGAAGATATTGCCTTTATAATTTTGGGTAACAAGAGCACATTTGGAATGCATTGGGAGTAGCTTCTTTTACTCTGTATAATTACATTTAATGACACATTAGCTATGCAGCCTGTAGGCCTAATTATAATTAGTTAGCAACACAATTAGCTGATTTCCTTTTTCATGTCTGTCAACTATTGTTCAATTTTCTTTGTGTATCATCTGTCTAAATGAGGCCATTGGTACCGGTACATGGCAAATACATTGCAGTAGAACTCCTATATGTTACAGTTGTCTCACTGAGCAGACAATCCCCCTGTGTGGGTCGTGAGAGTAGCGGGCATGTTGTGACGCCTGTGGTCATGTGACCCTGCCTCCTGTGGTCCAGATCAAGTTTGGGAACGGAGAGTGGGTGGTGGGATCTGTCCACTACGAGAGGAAGTACGAGGTCCCCTTCCTGATCATCATCCCTGCCGTCATCATCCCCATGCTGCTCATTATAGCCATCTCAGTCTACTGCTACAGGTACACACGCGCGCGCACACATACGCTCCTTTCCTGTGGGGAGTATGTATAATTGATGTACAGTATAGACAGTTTGTCGGGGCCCTGCTGTTAACTTGGGGTCGTCTTCAGAGACTGCCATTTTGAGCTCCAGTAATTGACACATATTGACAGTAGCCGGTGTTCATTGTCCTCTAAGAGTCAGCTGGGAAATGTGGGCGATTTGCTCTGAGCATGAATGCATGTCAGGTTCCTCATGCAGGCCTTGCCCAGCCGCCTACCTATTATTTTGGTATTGTGTGTGTTTGTGTGCAGGAGGAAGAGCCAGCAGGCGGAGAGGGAGTATGAGAAAGTCAAACACCAACTGGAGAACTTGGAGGAGAGTGTCCGGGACCGATGCAAGAAGGAGTTCACAGGTCGGCCGCTGTTTTCGCAGACTGACACACGCACGCACGCACGCAAATGCGCCACAACAAGGAAAACGGATAGTAATTGGCAGGCACTGGCAGCGCTTTTGTCACGCTAATGGCATACGGACAACCCCTATGTTTTCCATGTTGCCGTGTTTTCATTAGGACACAAAGCACATAGTCACAAAGACAAGTATACATGCATTTGCAATGATTAAGAGGTCAAGCAATTCATTTCTTAAGAGAATATATTGGTGTATTTGGTTGACGTCTCGAAACGAAAGCACGTTTTCTGGGACTGCGCTGAGGCCTAATACCATTCCTGATCCCACCTAGACCTGATGATTGAGATGGAGGACCACACCAACGAGCTGAGCGAGGGTCGCATCCCATTCCTGGACTACAAGACCTACACCGACCGCGTCTTCTTCCTGCCCTCCAAGGACGGCGCCAACGACGTCATGATCACGGGCAAGCTAGACATCCCTGAGAACCGCAAGGCCATCGTGGCCCAGGCCCTCAACCAGTTCTCCAACCTGCTCAACAGCAAGACCTTCCTCATCAATGTGAGGACCCTGACCCCTAACCATGCTCCTGACCACTGACCCTAACCCTGACTGAGATGAACATTGTTCTTGCTTAACAACCCATTCGGTTTAGTCCCAGTGGGGAAGAAAAAAAAATGTTGTTCCGAGAATAGCCGCACGTCTTTCGTTATTACTTTTGTGTTAATTGTTGCTGTAGGACAACATCCTCAGTCATCACCTCACCACCCCACATTCCCAGCTATCCCCATTTGACATCATCATCACATTTACAACTGCCAGACAAGACTGTCATCTCCATCCCCTGACGGTGTCAGGTGACAGGAAGTTGATGCCTTGAGGGCCTTGTTGTCTGGCAGTTGTGATGTAATGAGGATGCATCCTGTGGATATCTGCCAATGTGGAGTCAGCTTGTGATGACCGTGCATGACCTTGGCGGTCGCCCGTCCGCTCTCTCCGCGTTCGACGGCGCTTTGCCCGCCTCACGCTCCGCGTTCCCCCTCCCCAGTTCATCCGCACGCTGGAGGGCCGTCCTGACTTCAACGCCAGGGCCAAGGTGTACTTCGCCTCGCTGCTCACGGTGGCCCTCCACGGCAAGCTGGAGTACTACACCGACATCATGAGGACCCTGCTGCTGGAGCTGATGGAGGAGTATGTTCAGAGCAAGAACCCCAAGCTGATGCTGCGCAGGTGAGCGCACACCCTCGCGCACATACCTACACGGCATGAGCCCCACACCTAGCCTCCTCCTGCAAACGATTAAAGAAATACCCGAGGACGTTTTTCGAGACATTTTTTTGGGGGTGTGTAAATAGTTTACACACTATAGTCATGGAATAATATTGCTTATTTGTTTGTTTTTTCCTACTGGGATTGTTATGAAACATTCCAGCCATATTTGTCATTGGAATGCGTTGCTTTGGACGATCCCCTTTCCAATTTCCTGTGATTGTCTACAGTCCAGTTGGCTGTCCAAAAAAGTTGCTTTCTTATTGTCTAGCACGTCTCGAGGTTAACTCATCTCAACTGTCAACTCTGTTCAGCACCGATCTCTGAGTGGGTGTTATGCAAGTACACGTCTGTAATTATTCCCCAATGGCGAGGCCAATTATGCTGATTACTCCATTGTGCTAACATCAACCTCCATACACATGACTGGCAATTAGATGTGCTAATGGCTAACAATGGGTGTTGCAATGTAGGAAGGCTAAGTTTAGCCCTAAGGTTTGGTGTTGCTGTGTTGTCTTGCTTAGATCAGAGACTGTGGTGGAGAGGATGCTGTGCAACTGGATGTCCATCTGTCTCTACCAGTTCCTTAAGGTAAGTCTGATCAATGGGTTGATATGCCTGTAATTGGTAAGCAAAGCCTGATATTAGATATTGTTTTGGCTGGGAATTTGGATGCCACAGTATGTTCTGTGTTCAGTACAAATGGAGTTTTCTAAACTTAGCACCCTATAACTGAAAGTACACTTTTGATCTAATTGCATGAACTGCATCAATACTACTATTGTATGTCCTTATGAGCAAAGAGAGTTTGGTAGAAAGAGATGGATGCCACAGTTCCCTCCAAATGAAACAGCATTCCGAAAAGATTGTGAAGGAACCGTTCTCTCTTTGTGTTCTGTGTGTAGGACTCAGCGGGGGAACCCTTGTACAAACTGTTCCGTGCACTCAAGCACCAGATAGAGAAGGGCCCTGTGGATGCGTGTGTGAAGAAGGCCAAGTACACCCTCAACGACACGGGCCTGCTGGGGGACGACGTGGAGTACTGTGTCCTGGTGAGCTGGCCGCACGCATGCATGCATGCATGCAGACAGCCACACACGCACGCATGCATGCATGCAACCATGCACACACACACGCACGCATGCATGCAGACAGCCACAAACGCACGCACGCATGCATGCAAACATGCAATGCACACACGCATGCATGCAGACGTCCAGAGACACATGCACACATGCATGCAAACAGGCAATGCACACATGCATGCAAACATGCAATGCACACAGACAGACATGCACACACACACATACATGTTCACACACACACATTGCCGTTACCATGGTTTCCAGTGCCACCAGCCCATGTGTTCTGTCTGAGCTGCTATTGTTGGTCTCGCCAGCCTTTTCCAGTGTTCAATGCTCGATTAGAAAACTAGCGAAAAAACACTGCTGTTAAGTCTGTCGGATGTTTACGCTTCTTACACAATGCTCTGCCCAGGAACTCCACTCCTCTGCTACTGTTCCCATCAGGGAGAGGAAAGCTCAGTGGTTATAGTACTTGATTGCAGATCAAGAAGTCTCAGGTTAACCCCCCCCCCCCCCCCCCATACGAAATGAATACATTATTATGACACATTATTATTATTATATGATTGAATGTTCATTAGACAGCATGAAGCCATGCTAGGGTTAGTCCTCCTGCAGAGCTGCGGTTAAAGAAGAAAATGTAGAAATGGCAAGCAGACAGAGAAGCCCAGGGGTAATGCCGTTTGGTCAAGGACAATTATCAAATGAAAGGGAATTACAGATTCCTCTGCGATGGAGTGCACCCTGTGATTGAATTAAATGGGGATAAGACAGAAATTACTCCCTCCCCCGTAAAAGCTTCTTCATTCAGTCAGGAAGTGGAACAATTGGAGGAAGCAGGTGCAGCAGGTATGGTATCGGTGGTCAGGGTTTGGCAGAGGGAGGCTCTTATAGGTGGGGAGAGCGTTGTCAGTGGTGTCACCAGGTCACAGGAGTCCCCTGCTGTGCCCCGCTCATTAGCCAGTGGAGGTGACACTTCACTGTCAGGTGTCACAGACATTACGCACAGGCTCTTGTGATTTTGTCAGTCTGTGCTGCCGGCGTTGCCATGGCAGCGCAACCCCCCACCCTCCGGATCTCGGCTGTCTCTTTCTCTTGTCGCTGTCTGTCCTCTGATCTGTCCATCTGTGTGTGTGTGTGTGTGTCTGCATGCCTGTTTGTGTTTGTTTTGTGTGTGTGTCTGTGTGCGTCCATCAGACCCTGCAGGTGCTGGTCCATGGAGAGGGACCTGATGTGACGCCCGTCAAGGTGCTGAACTGTGACACCATCTCCCAGGTGAAGGAGAAGATCATCGAGCAGGTCTACAAGAACTTGACTCACTCACAGAGACCCAAGGTGGACAGTGTCACGCTTGGTAAGACTGGACGGACACACACACACACACATGCATACTGTACACACACACACACACTTCACATAAACATGTAGTACACACGCAAACACATGGATGACTGGAGCCTGCTGTTCCTGCCTCCACCACAGAGTGGCGCCCTGGCTCCACAGGGCAAATCCTGTCTGACCTGGACCTGACGTCCCAGAAGGAGGGAAGGTGGAAGCGCATCAACACGCTGGCCCACTACAACGTGAGTCCTGCCTTCACCCTGAATCTGCAGCTGTTACCAATCCACACGCGCGTGCGTGCAGGGTCTCACGCCTCGGTGTGTGTTTCAGGTGCGAGACAACGCTACCCTGGTCCTGTCTAGAGTCCTTCACACTCAACAAAACTACGACCAGAACCAGGACAACCACGAGGAGAGTATGTATGCTGCACCACCATGCCCAGACATGAGACTCACTCAGGGGTGGGGTCTGCAGGCAGGGCTGGCATGGAGCTGGAGGCATTTGGAGCTGTTCTCATCTCAGCAATACAAACTGTAGTCTTTCTACTAGCTCACCTGTTTGATATGTCATACACAATACGGTATACTTGACATAATCGATCTATGGGACTGCTAAGTTATCTCTCCAGCTTGCTGTATAAGTTATCTATGAGGCTAAGTTATCTCCCTAGCTTGCCGTATAAGGTATCAAGGGGCTAAGTTATCGCCATAACTAACTGTATAAGGCGTCTATGGGACTAAGTTATCTCCCCAGCTTGCTGTATAAGGTATCTATGAGGCTACGTTATCTCCCTAGCTTGCTGTATAAGGTATCAAGGGGCTAAGTTATCGCCATAACTAGCTGTATAAGGTATCTATGGGACTAAGTTATCTCCCCAGCTTGCTGTATAAGGCATCTATGGGACTAAGTTATCTCCCCAGCTTGCTGTATAAGGTATCTATGGGGCTACGTTATCTCCCTAGCTAGCTGTATAAGGTATCTATGGGGCTACGTTATCTCCCTAGCTAGCTGTATAAGGTATCTATGGGGCTAAGTTATCTCCCTAGCTAGCTGTATAAGGTATCTATGGGGCCATGTTATCTCCCTAGCTAGCTGTATAAGGTATCTATG
Organism: Hypomesus nipponensis; assembly: GCF_054491055.1. Lineage (NCBI taxonomy): Eukaryota > Metazoa > Chordata > Actinopteri > Osmeriformes > Osmeridae > Hypomesus > Hypomesus nipponensis. The sequence continues at coordinate 6,305,562 of NC_140374.1, read as the reverse complement.
GGGCTATGTTATCTCCCTAGCTAGCTGTATAAGGTATCTATGGGGCTAAGTTATCTCCCTAGCTAGCTGTTTAAGGGGTTAACTTTCTCCTCGCCCTAGGGAACGCTCTGCTGGAGGATGACAAGGTGTTCCACCTGGTGCGACCAGCAGATGAGCTGGATGAGATCAAGTCTAAGCGAGGCAGCATGAAGGACAAGTCCATGACCAAAGCCATCACGGAGATCTACCTGACCAGACTGCTCTCTGTCAAGGTACCAGGCTTCTCCTGTGCTCGGCTCTCTCTCCCGCTTCTCTCCACGGTCTTTTTGATAGATTTTTGTGGTTTGTTTTGTTGTTTTAGTTTTGCCCCTTTATCCTTCCTCTCGTCATTTCTTCTGACTTCTCTTCAGAGTGCCTTAATGCCTTTTCATGGTCTTCTCTCCCCTCCTCTGTCCTATGCATGTATGGCTGTCTGCGTGTGTGCCTGGGTGTGTGCATGTCCATCCGTGTTTGTCTCCTCCCAGGGAACGTTGCAGCAGTTTGTGGACGATTTCTTCCGGGGCGTTCTGTGCTCCGGGGCCGTGGTGCCGCCAGCCGTCAAGTACTTCTTTGACTTCCTGGATGAGCAGGCACTGAAGCACGACAACGTGGACGAAGAGACCATCCACATCTGGAAGACCAACAGGTACTTTCCGCATACACGCACGCGCGCACACAGGCAAACGCTTGACATCCAGTGCATACTCACAGGCATGCATGAATTCATTCTGTTGAACACATCTAGGATACAGAACCCACACATACATTTAGAAACAAGCCCACTCATGGGCACACACACATCAAAAACACAGACGCACACGCTACTTGAAAGGAGAGAACGCCTATAAACAAAGAAACTTGCGAAGTTGACTGAAGGCTGAATACAAATGAGCCCACCCACATCGTTTGCATCGGCAATCTCTGTGCTCCCGTGTGACATTTAAGTGCATATATTAACGTCAACTCTACTGAGACTGAGAGCGGAGCTGTCGACACAATGCGCTGCATATAGATGGCAGGGATTGGCAAACGGGCCAAAGAATACACGGGAGAGGATACACCAGCAAACGGGACGCAGAGTGAACTAATTGGTGACTCTGCGCTGCGATCTGCATATGTTTGCTGTGTTTGCCGAGCACGACTGAGATCGCATAAGGAAAGATCAATGTGTGTCTGAGCCATAACGAGGAACAAACATGTCCTTAGATAATATAAATGTAACATTACATCTCATTGTTTTGCCTGGTTTGTTGTTGTCGTCGTCGTCGTCGTCCCCCCCCCCCCCCCCTTTGCCTGTTGTTTTCCCATGAGGTGACAGGTCCATGCAGGAAGAATGCTTATGTTAGTTCTTTTTTAAACTGATCACCAGACACATCAGTCAGGATCTATTTTCGGCTTGCTTGATATTCCGAGCCACCAACATTGGGTTGTATCGTAAGAATTGCAATGGAGTTGCGGTGGAAGTTTTGTGTTTATGCTTTGAATGAGAATGAGCACGCTTGTTGACTTAAACATTCATTAACGAGGCTGTAGTTGTGTTGCGAGGCTAGGCAGCACTTGAAAGGTGAACGTTTTTGTGCGTAGTATAGCGTGTCTAATGTGTGTTCAGTTCTGTGGACAACTTCTGTATCTGCAAAAAATGTGGAAATTCAGCCATCCACCACATGTCTACACTACTACATGGGACGTGGGAATATCTGTCAATATAAAATCAATTCTCTTAAGTTTCAATACTACTTTTAAAGTAACTTCTGAAGATCTAAAGACAACCCACATCCGCTCTGTTTCTTGTTTACAATTAATTAATCTAGACATGCCAAATAGTTTCAGTGGCATACCGATGTCAGGGATATCGGAAGGAATGCAACTTTGCAGTGTGCGTCTTAAATACAGACCGTTTCTTGGCTCTGACCACCAAAATACTGTTTGAACTATGCACTTCTGATCCTTGATCTTCTGCTGTACTTCCTGTATGCACTATTTGTAAGTTGCTTTGGATAAGAGTCAATGTAGTGTTGAACATCCAGTTGGGTTCTGTTGTGTCTCCTGTCTGGCTGCAGCCTGCCGTTGAGGTTCTGGGTGAACATTCTGAAGAACCCCCACTTCATCTTCGACGTCCACGTGACAGAAGTGGTGGACGCCTCGCTGTCCGTCATCGCTCAGACCTTCATGGATGCCTGTACCAAGAGCGAGCACAAGCTGAGCCGGGTGAGGAAGGACGGACGGAGGGAGGGTGGGAGGGTGGGTGGGCATGAGGTGTAGGTGTGTCTGTGTTTTCTTTTTCTTTTTTTTTTGTGGGCGGGTGGACGGGTGGGGTGCCATATGCAGTCTGTGGTAGGAATGTTGGACCTGCACCATATACTGTGTATATAATATATATATATATATATATATATATATATATATAAATTACATTTAGTCATTTAGCAGACGCTTTTATCCAGAGCGACTTATAGAAAGTACGGATATTCCCCAGAGGCAAGTAGGGTGAAGTGCCTTGCCCAAGGACACATCGTCATTTGACACGGCCAGGAATCGAACTGGCAATCTTCAGATTACTAGCCCGACTCCCTAACCGCTCAGCCACCTGACTCCTTATATCTATATATATATATATATAGAGAGAGAGAGAGAGATATAGATAGATATAAGGAGTCAGGTGGCTGAGCAGTATCTATATATAGATATATAGATAGATAGATAGATATATATCCCTCTTTGCCCATATAAGAACATCAATTTATCAGAATCCACTTTTTGTTTTTGTTCTACTCAGGACTCCCCAAGTAACAAACTACTCTATGCAAAGGAGATCTCCACATACAAGAAGATGGTGGATGAGTAAGCGTCTTGTCACATTTGCCCTGCTTACAATGCTGATACCTTGTTACAGCCTTGTCAATATCCAGTGTACAGTGATAACCAGCTTGTGTGTGTGTCTGTGTGTGTGTGTAGTTACTATAAAGGCGTCAGGCAGATGGTATCAGTAAGTGACCAGGACATGAATACTCATCTGGCAGAGGTATCTCGGGTAAGTCAACCTCCTCCACATCCTTTCTCTCTGCCCACCGCCATTATCTGTTTCTTACACCCAGCTGATATCTCCGTACTAGAAACGCGGCCTCTGGTCCGGAGGAATGTTAATTCTGTTGGAGAGAGGCTGTGAGGGGAAAGTGTAAACCCTGCTTTGTGTCCTCTGCAGTCACACACAGACAAGCTCAACACACAAGTGGCCCTGCATCAGCTCTACCAGTACGCCAGCAAATACTACGACGGGGTAAGGCATTCTCTCGCTCTCTTTCTCTCTCTTTCTCGTCTCTCTGTATTATACACGAGGGAGAACATCATTTCAGACACAGCTTTTCAAGTTGGATATCTCCGCTGGAGTGATTATGAATAACTTTAATTGAAAGTAGCTCTGTGGTGCCTGCAACTGGAAATTGCCCGGGGAATATATATATATATATATTTTTTTTTTATATGGTCCATCCATCTCGTAGCACTCTATGCCACAAAATAGGGTAAACAAACACTAATGAATGAGTTAGATAAACAAATATCCTGTCATTCTCTCAGAGGGGGCACTGAAACACTGACAGAAACAATATGCTGCAACGGTTGATCTAATGACAGTGTGACAAGGGGTTGTCAGTCTCCTAGTGGGCTTCCTGCATGGCCCAGGTGTTGTCTGGGACATTACTTTGACACCTTAATATGACAGTGGCATGACAGGAAGCATATCGTATCATCAAATGTTTTTTTTTTTTTTTTTACATTAACAAAACACACAGACACCGTGGCTTGAGCCTGTGGCGTGACCTTGGAATGACCTTGTCCTCTCCCTCCAGATCATCGCCTCCCTGGACGAGGACCCGGCAGCGCAGAGCAAACAGCTGACCCTGCGGCTACAGCAGATAGCAGCCGCCCTCGAGCACAAAGTGACAGATCTCTAACCCAATGGACAGGGGACGGAGGGAGGGAGGGATGGACGGACAGTTGGAGGGAGGGAGGGAGGGAGGGACAGAGATGGTACGGTGCACCAGTGTCCACAGGGGCTACGTTCTCTCGGTACACAGCGGAAGAGGGGGGAGGGAGGGTTATAGGGACACCTGAGAGCACGCATGTGGACAAGTACAGGCGAGGGAGAGCCAGTCTGCAAAGTGGAGCAGTGTGCAACACTGAAATAAACAGAGAGAGAAAGGGAGGCGGGAGAAGAGAAAGGGAGAGGAGGAAATTGGTGGGCTATGCCCATCCATGGTACGGAATGCCTTAAAGCTCACTTGCCAAACTGAAGTGGGCTTTCCCTGCTCAGCCTTGCCCCGCTGTTCTCAAAGTGCGACAATGTAAATCACGGAGAAAGAAGCCCCTGTGGGAACACTGGTCTGAGAGATAATCAGATGTTGTGTTTTTCTTCTCGCGTAGAAAGGTTTTAAGAATTGTATTATATTTTTTTTATTATTGTGCAGTCTTTACGCGGAAAGCTTTATAAGGAGATTATCTTTTGAAATGGACCGCTTTGTGGTGTGAATAGTGTTTCTATTAGCCCGCCTGTCTGCGTGTGGGTGTGTGTGTCTGTGGGTGTGTGTGGCTTGTGCGTGTGTGTTGGTGTGTGTACGTGGATGCCTGGTGTCAGACTAGAGGGCACAGGGAGGCCCTATCAGTCATTTTAATCTCTTTCACTCTCCCAGGAGTCTACACTCCCTCTAATCTCTTTGACAGAGACCAAAGGGTCATGACTCGGACTATGGCTAACTATCAATGCACAGGCTCTTGGAAATGACAGGAGCATCAATTACTGACATTTCCTAATGTTTTAATTGTATTATTTTTTCCTTTTCATTCATTTAGCTTTGAGCTTAATGGCTGCAGAAACTAATAGCACAGCACTTACCCCCGCAAGTGTTACATTGCCATACATTCCACTCAGAAGTAAAGCACAGAAATGATGTTTAAAACAGGGGGTTAAAACAGCTGGCTATGGCACTTTTGACCAGTTATACAGTTTTGCTCCCCTTTAGTCAAATGTTTTATTATGTTTCAAAGCTTTAATGTTAGTCACTGTTTGTGGAACTGACACAAGCAAATCTTGTAACAGCCCTGCAATAAGATATCAGAATACCATGAGCTATATTTTAATGGATTTTATATAGAAGAAATTGTCATGTCATCTACGGTAGCCAGGCAGCAATATTGGACTGTATGACAGAGAGAATCCACGCATTCTCACAATATACAACTAGCATCATCGTAATAGTACCATCGTTTTGTTATTAGTGTTTTGCTTATTATTGTAGTGCCATATTCTATGAGTTGGAACTATTTCAATATTAGCTTAACAAGCATATATGGCTGTTCTGTTTCTCGCTAAGTGATGATTCTTCTGGTACTATGGAGGTGTGAGTCCTTAGTTACAAAATCAATACAGTATGTCATACTTTTAAGTTCACATGGATGGATGGTGACTGAAATGCTTTGTGAATTATTATTATTAATATTGGCCATTCTATCACACTTGGGTACACTGCACATCATTCCATAGTGGGTGTCGGTGTCAAACCGCAAATGTCTTGACCACAGATATTTACCCAAGGGCATAGGCTCCCTGTATCTGGCTCTGTCTACTGACAGATATAGGAGAGTCCCTGACCCCAGAATGTTGGTGATTCCTGCCTTGGATAGAGTGAGGTTTGCACAGAGCCTGCCTGCCTGCCTGCCCACATGCCTGCCTGCACAGCTTGGCATCATGGTACCCTGACCAAGCGGCACTTGGCGCTGCCCACTCAGCACAGACCGGAGTGGCACTCTGCATAATGGAACCAGCGGGGGATGCTTTTGATCGTAATTGCATGCAGACTTTGCGGGCTCCATCCTCGTCGCAGCCTCAGCTGTGCACCGCAAACGCCACCCCGCTGACAGGAGCGCGCAAGCTTCTTTCAAGCCTTTCTTTAACCAAAATGTGCCTTAGCAATGAGAATATCTTTTTTGAGTCATTTCGTGAATAGAGGCGATTTATAGTAAATAGAGACACAGCAATGTATTTGCGATTCTTGTGATAATTGTGCGCTGTCAAAAATGCTTGGACTTTGCTGCAGCCTTGCTCTGCCAGCAGGCTGAACACATTTCAGTATGAGTTTTTATGGTTGCAGTTTTGATGTGTGCATTCAATTTAGGGTGTCTGTGGTGTGTGTTTAGTAGGACTATGGTGGCAGCCCAAATGAGTATAAATGTCAAGCAGTATGGCCAACCTTAAAGGTTTTCCTCCCTACATTTCCCTTAAATTGGTCTAGGCTAAAAAGGTAACACAAGTAGAGTATTGAGTATAGAGCAAAATTGTTCAGGTGGTGTTTTTTTTTGCCTGTGTTTCTCTGATGTTCCACTGTGTGTATGGAAAACGACTGTATCTATACTCGACAATTACCTTTCTTACTGCTGTGCAGTTATTATTTGTATTTTTTGGTTTCCTATAACATATACCTTTGTAAAGATATGTTGAAATACTGTATTCTATCCGTATACTCCTATGCATCGAGTCCTGGGGGAAAAAAAATATCCTGTTTGTTGTGCTGTTGTCGAGATCATTTCATTTCCTTGTGAATGTGCCGTGACTAAGCAAGAAACTGGGACAGTGGAGTCCAGAGCAGGACATTAATGGATGCCAACGTTTTTCTCTGTGTGAGACAGCTGGCTAGAAATCGACCCTGCCTTCATGTTTGAACTGGATTACTTCTTTCTCAGAGGTTGCGAGTGTATGGGGCAGTTACACACACATTGCATCACACACTCCCCCATGAATAAACTTCTCAGAGACATCCATGCCCTCGGTCTGTGTTTGATTATACCCGACCTTCATATGTGTGGATAAGGTGATGTATTGGTGCAACTAACCAATGGATTTCATATGTGAATGGTTACTATATATAGCACAACTGGAATCATCCATTGTGTACTCAAGATGAGGCCGACATGCTTAATAATGGTGTACAATTGAATAAGATTAATACTGCAGACTACAGGTACATTTTATGGCCATTTTAAACACTAATAAAGTACACTTCATGTATATTGTGTATGAACAGACTCCAGACCGGTCATATTTCCAGGGGATATGCTTGGCGATATTTTTCATAAAGATTCTTGATGTATTTTACACAGCCATAAGTCATATTCTTGCTCCACCAATCTTGAGGATCTACAGATGTTATCAACGTAGGCTGGGAACAGCCATCTGAACCAAAACCAATCTGCAGACACAAACAAGACTAAGTTCTGGATACACAAGTTGGTCATATAAACTGCCCCAGAGTGTTCAGAGACCCTCTAGTGAAAACTAGAATTTGCTGTGAAAACATTAATTAAAACCCTGACAGCTAAGAATGAGTTTGGGGAGAGAAAGATGAAAGACAAAATTGCCTCATCTGGTTGCTTAACAAACCTCGAAGCAGGGGTGGGGATATCAAAGAGAGCTCTGCTCTCCATGGAGGCCTGGCTGTAACTGCTCTGAGATTCATCTGCAGATATCAACACAGAGAATAACTTCCAAGAGCTGCTGCCAACGCTAGACTGATTACCCTTCATTATCACCAGCCCCCATGTTGAACACGCTCTTGTACTATCACTGATAACTCCCACTTTTAGATGTATGTACTGTATTTGAGATAGCTGATTAAATATGTACATAATTCTCTTTTGGATGTCTACACGATTTCAGGGTGCTTTAAGATTGGCCTGGGTAATGTGAGATAGAAAATGAGCATTCACCTCCCCACCCATAGCACCCAAAACGCCACGCATAGGTTTCCAAAACATAAACTTTTCTATTTGCATTTTTGTACAGTGTCTTTGGCGGATCAGGAATTGGGTTAAAATCTGCATGCTCCCGTCCCTTGTTCTCCTGGCTCCCACACAGAGCACAACACTGGGCCAAACACTCCCACAGCACGGCACGGAGATTGTCTACCAGTTACATACGACGTAATTATTGGGCTTTGATTTCTGCGACCTGTGGGTGGAGAGGGGGCTTCAACCCATGCTATGTGGAGAAAACCTTGGTGGAAATGAATACAAATAGTGATACTGTAATCAATTTCTTTTTCAGAAAGATATCCAGATGAATGACGCATTGGGGCGTGACCAGGTGATAAGGAATTGATTGTTGGTGGGGGGTGATGTGAATAGATATTTTATCTTAGTTCTTCAATTCAACGTCATGTATATTATGTGTAATTGTGGTTAACATGGAATTTATGCATGGTCACACACTGACAATTGCTATTTTGTTGCACACTAGCTGTCTATTACAAAGAATGTCAATTAAGTCTAGATAATGAACATAAGTGCTATATGCAAAATTTTTGAACAATGACCCACGTCTTGGTTTGCTCAAGCATATATATATATATATATATATATATATATATATATATATATATATATATATATATATATATATATATATATTTATATTATGTTTATTCATCCAGCTTTTATCCAAAGCGACATCCAAGAAAGAGCTTTACAGAAGTGCATAGGTCAGAGATCATAAACAATGAGTTTAACGATTGCCTCAAAAACATTGCAGGTGGCCAAAACATGAAGCATCCATTGCAAAAGCAAATAAGTGCCAATGGGAAGAAATATAAGAGCATGCAGTTAAACAAGTTACAATTAAACAACATGAACCTCAAAAAGTGCTAGAGTGTACCTGTAGGAAAGCAAGCAACAATAATACAATTCACAGCGAGTACAAGCAAGTAAGTACAGTAAGTTAAATCAGTTACAATTAACCAACAAGAGCAATAAGAGTCATTGTGTTCCTGGAGGAAATAAACAAAACTAACATCAAATCCAGAAAAATCATTCCTAAGTACCGTTATTCTCCCGGAACAAGTGAGTCGTTAGCCTTTTCTTGAAGGTGGGGAGACAGTCAGTGTCTCTGATGGAGGTGGGGAGGTGATTCCACCATTGGGGGGCCAGACAGGAGAAGAGCTTGGGCTGGGAGCGGGCGCTCTTGAGAGGTGGGTCCACAAGACGGTTGTCAGAAGAAGACCGTAGGTGGTGGGTGGGGGTGTAAGGCTGGAGGAGATACTTGTCGGATGCAGTCCCGTTCACAGCTCGGAAGGTCAGTACCAGGGTTTTCAATCTTATACGGGCCGTGATGGGTAGCCAGTGGAGGGAGATGAGGAGCGGGGTAACATGGCGGCGTCTGGGTAGATTTAAGACCAGGCGGGCTGCTGCGTTCTGAATCCTCTGAAGAGGGCGTGTTGCGCAAGCTGGGAGACCGGCGAGCAGCGAGTTGCAGTAGTCCAACTTTGAGAGTAGGCTACAAGTGCTTGGACTAGCAGCTGGGGGGAATTCTCAGACAGGTATCTCCTGATCTTCTGGATGTTGTAGAACAGGGGTGTCAAACTCCGGTCCTCGGGGGCCGCTGTCCTGCATGTTTTAGATGTTTCCCTGCTCCAACACACCTGATTCAATTAAATGCGTTATTATAACGACCATTAATTCGAATCAGGTGAGCTGGATCAGGGAAACATCTAAAACATGCAGGACAGCAGCCCTCGAGGCCCGGAGTTCGACACCCCTGTTGTAGAGGGTGAATCTACATGACCGGGAGACTGCAGCAATGTGGGCTGTGAGGGAGAGCTTGTCATCCATGGTTGCCCCAAGGTTCCTGGCAAAGGATTATGGGGTCACCATCGTAGATCCCAGGGTGATTGAGAGATCATGGGAGATGGAGGGTTTGGCCGGGATGATGAGAAGTTCTGTCTTGGCAAAATTCAGCTGGAGATGGTGCTTCATCCAGGCAGAGATGTCTGTGAGGCAGGCCTCGATTGCATCTGAGATCCCCAGATCAGTCTGGGGGAACGACAGGTACAGCTGCGTGTCATCAGCGTAGCAGTGGTAGGAGAAGTCATGGGAGGTGATGATCGGTCCAAGTGAGGTGGTGTACAGGGAGAAGCTGTCTAATATTTCTAAAGCCATTGTAAAAATGGCTTTATAAATTGCTAATTAGTAAATTAGTAATTTGGCCCTAGGGTTTTGGGGGCCTTAAACAAAAAAAGTGTAGGGTGCCCCTGATTGGCAAAATGTTGTTTTTTTTTTTACAAAATGTCGGGGCCGTGCAGGGCCTTAAAGGTCACATGAAATGCTGTTTTTGGATGCTTTTATATAGGCCTTAGTGGTCCCCTAATAATACTGTATCTGAAGTCGCTTTCCCAAAATTCAGCCATGGTGCAGAATTATAGCCACTAAGAGTAGTCCCACAATGAGCTTTCCTCAGAACGCTATGTTTTGGTGTCTGTAGCTTTAAATGCTAATGAGGAGCGGAGTGGCGGGCACGATGGAGGGTGGGGGTGTGGCATTCAACAGATTACGGACAGGTACCATGCGTTGTTTCGCAATGGCTCGTAGAAACACAGTTGTTCAAGCTTTCCAGTTTGACCCAGAATCTGATCCAGATGCACCTGAAGATGGAGAAGCACCTGAACAAGCTGCAAGTCAGCGGCTACAGCAGGACGTTTACAAATGGTTAGTTTTAAATATCGTGTCTAGATACGATAGCCTACTTTAGTTTGTTTATGTATGCTGTTACAGTTATTATCATGTAGCTAACGCTAGCCTACTTTGTTGGCGTTTCATGTTGCTCTGATTTGCCATCGTTCCAAAGCTATATTAGCATGTATTTCAGTCATATCAGTAATCTTTGTAGTTTATAGAAGACTGTACTCTGTCTAATTTTCAATTACAACGTTATCCATGACCATTAATATTGAAGTAATGTTACACATTCCACCATCATCCCTGTGCCCAAAAAGCCAAGGCCAACAGGACTTAATGACTACAGACCCGTCGCCCTGACCTCTGTGGTAATGAAGTCTTTTGAGCGCCTTGTGCTTGCACACCTCAAATCCATCACAGACCCCTTCCTGGACCCACTGCAGTTTGCCTACAGAGCCAACAGGTTTGTGGATGATGCCGTTAACATGGCCCTCCACTTCACCCTACAGCATCTGGACTCCCCAGCATCCTACGCCAGGATCCTGTTTGTGGACTTCAGCTCTGCTTTCAACACCATCATCCCTGCTCTGCTACAGGACAAGCTCTCCCAGCTGAACGTGCCCAACTCCACCTGCAGGTGGATCACAGACTTCCTGTCTGACAGGAAGCAGTGTGTTAAGCTGGGAACACAAGTCTCTGACTCCCAGTCCATCAGCACCGGATCTCCTCAGGGCTGCGTCCTTTCTCCTCTGCTCTTCTCCCTGTACACCAACAGCTGCACCTCGAGTCATCCGTCTGTCAAACTCTTGAAGTCTGCGTACGACACCACTCTCATTGGGCTCATCTCTGACGTGGACGAGTCTGACTACAGGTGGGAAGCTGACAACCTGGTGACCTGGTGCAGCCAGAACAACTTAGAGCTCAATGCTCTTAAGAGAGTGGAGGTGGTCGTGGACTTCAGGAAGAACACAGCCCCACTCACCCCCATCACCCTGAGTGACTCCCCAGTCAACACTGTGGAGTCCTTCCACTTCCTGGGCACTATCCTCTCCCAGGGCCCCAAGTGGGAACGGAACATTAGCTCCCTCACCAAAAAAGCACAACAGAGGATGTACTTCCTACGTCAGCTGAAGAAATTCAACCTGCCAAAGACAATGATGGTGCACTTCTACACAGCCATCATTGAGTCCATCCTCACCTCCTCCATCACCATCTGGTATGCTGCTGCCACTGCCAAGGACAAGAGCAGACTGCAGCGTATCATCCGCACTGCTGAGAAGGTGGTCGGCTGCAATCTGCCTTCCCTCGAGGATCTGCACACCTCAAGGTCCCTGAGGCGAGTGAGGAAGATTGTGGCCGACCCCTCCCACCCTGGACACTCCCTGTTCCAGCTACTCCCCTCCGGCAGAAGGCTGCGGTCCATCAAGACCAAAACCTCACGCCCATCCGCTGTTGGCCACTTTAACAAGGCCAAGGACTTTCACTGACTTTAAACCACAAGCTGCACAATGACACCCTGCACATTGCAATTTGCACTATTGTATTGTTCTCTTGCACTATCAGTTTTTTTTTTTGGTTAGATTGTAAATTATGACTACTTATATTTTATTTTATTCCCCTTAGTAGTAGCTAGACCCCCCTTAGTATTAGCTAGACTTTGCTCCTTTTGTATAGTTAGTCCACATATTTAAGTTTCAATATTCCTATATGTGTAATGTATGCACCTCCCTGCCAAAGTAAATTCCTTGTTTGTGCAAACATTCATGGCAAATAAAATCCCTTTGGATTCTGATTCACATAATCCATGATTTACTCCTGAAGATTTACCTCTACTCAATACCTGCCATATATAAATAAAATATCAGCGCCACTACATTAGTCAGCCATTATTACATGTACCTGTTTGGATGTGCCGTTGTGGAAAACGTGCTACCATGCCAACAGTCAGAGAACATTTGCTGCTTGGAGATACCTCAGGTAGCATTCTCACCACTAAATAAGAAACAAATTTGTCTCTTCATTTGACAACCAATTATACTGACACCTACCATTTCTAATTAGGTTAATAGAAGACTACTGGAGGTCAAAGAACAGCTCACATGTACGGTTGACCATCCTGGATTGGAGTCTGTCTGCCTCAATGTCTACTCTCTGCAGAATGCCAGCCAAATACACAGAGCTGACTATGGTCCTCCAACTATGAGAGGAATACACAAGTTGTGCTTTGTTACAAAAGGTAATAAAGTTAAAGCAAAAGTCTTGTCTTAAATCTTGACTGTTTATTACACCAACAAATCTTGTGCCTTATATTCATTCAATAGTGTAGACAGTTTCAAGATTGATCAGAAAATGATCTCAAGACAAGCATTGAAGCTGAACCATAGAATTCATAGCATATGAATATTATTTAGATAACAACACAAACAAAGAGAAATCTCAGCAGGACTAAATATCTGAATCAATTCTTCAGTCGTTACTGGTATCTCTCCTATCGTTCATGTGTGAGTTGGTGCTGGGGCCTCCTTGGAAGCAGAATGCCGGGTCGTTATTCCTTATTATTCGTTATTCCGAGGTCTAGACGAGGTCTTTTGGGTGGTCTCTTTATAGGTGTCGATGACAGGCACAAAGGGTCTGCATTGGACGTCCCAACACCAACATCTTTGCAGGAGACAGTTGCCTGAACACCTGTGAACAAAATTAATTTTACTAGGGAAAGTCTAATGAAACAACACACAATGAAAGCTAAGAGAAATGCCAGATACTAATTATATCAAAAGTAAATTTACTGAAGGTGGCAAGTACATACCACTACTCCTAAAGTGGGACTGGAGAGTCTTCAAGGATAGCTGTGTGCCTACAGTGCGTGTTTCCAGGTGGTCTGTCTGGCAGGCCTGTGAGAGAGACAGTTGATTGGAAGCACTTGATGTGCTGGCCTGTGTAGAGACAACAAGTAAAACATAGTAATCCATTTATTACTTTGTATATATTCCAAGTGCAAGAATATAGAAGCTAAGCATTTTTAGTCTCATTTGATCACCCTGGTTTGCAAAGGTGCACACTCAGTCATTTCAATGAGGGGAATGGTGGATATGGCATGGCATGGCATGCACCATTACAACAACAGCAGAACGGCTATCCAAATAACAAAGAAGGGTACCACACTCGCATTACAGTGTGTATTCACACACATATTTTCCGGACTTTAAGTCACACTTTTTTTGATAGTTTGGTTGGTCCTGCTGCTTATAGTCCAGTGTGACTTGTGCGATGTATAATCCAGAGCGATTTATATTCCGGAAAATACGGTATTTCATGCTATCTACCTTTACATTAGCAACAGTAACTGGGCTGTTAGCTGCTAGCCGCAGAGCTCATGTTACAGCCACATTCTAAGGGTAACAAGCTAGGTAAACATATACAGTAAAACATTAGTTGACTTACTTGTCCGAGGTTTGTAGCTGGACCCAAGAGAGTTGGTACTGATCCAGTCTTTAATTGCAGACGGCCAGCAAAGCCAGCTTTGTATTGTCCCAAGTTGTGGAAACAGTTGTCGCTGAAATGTTCGGCGCAGACGTGCAAAACTTTGGGAAGTTGTGTCGGCACATTTCCAGCGAAAATAAAATTGAGATACTGGTTGTGCAGAGGCTCGGATGAAGGAACTAAATAAAGATTTGTGCTTGCATCTGTACATCCAAGCACTGAGCAACTTTTATGCTTTGTTTGTTTGCTCGCCATGATGTCTCTCCAGGAAAAAACAATATCGCACTTGCCCTTGCACGGCGGTAGCTCAGTTTCTCATGGGCGGGCAAAGCAGAGAGAGGGGAGGTAACCTTCCTCCTATTTACGTCACTCGGAGGACATTTTCAAACAGAGCAATTGAGCCTTCATTTTGTCAAAGGCGGAGAAGAACACCCAGGGCTTAGTTGACACCTATCGAAAATTCTAGCCACTGGGGGACCAAAGGCAGGCTAGGGGAACTCATAATAATGTTAAATAACCTCCTAAAATGAAGTTTTCATGTCATGTGACCTTAAACAAATGTTTTGTTTGTTTATTGAGTCGGGCGTGCACTGCCTTGTAAAGAAGCAGATGGTATTACCGAGACTTCTCTGACACACGTAGCACAGCTGAAACAGAAAAGGTGAGAAAGATACAACAATAAAATCGTTGAGTTTAGAATCTAGCTGATCAACCTCATCTAACTGAAAGAAATCTCCAAATTAAAAAATGTCATGCATTGGCCGGGAATCGAACCCGGGCCTCCCGCGTGGCAGGCGAGAATTCTACCACTGAACCACCAATGCTTTGATGTTTTACTGCGAGTCATTATGAGTCTTTGAAGAATAGCATCTGAAAATGCGTAATCTCACAAAGTTCAGTCATTGTGCTGGTTTTTCGCATCGTACAGGCATGATAGGCTACTACTCATTTTATTAGATAGCGTGCCGCTCTTACCAGGACGTGTTGTTTTTCTAGTGTGGATATAGTTGGAACATTACCGTCGTCGAACTTCCCTAAATGGCAGTTTGCACGCAATCAGTTTGTTTCGACGGTGACTGTGCTTTGTGCCGCGCGCTAATGGTGTTGCCGGAAGTTTGTCATAGAAGTTTGTCCAATAGATTACAATGTTCTGTTAAATTGTCCAATCGTATTTCACGTGGGCGGGCGATATTTCGTGCAACTAGCCCTAGCACAATGGAAGACAGATATCAACTGTAAACTGCTGTCTGTTCTACAAGCTTTTATATCCACCTGCCCGAAGCAGGGCAGATTGTTGCGAATATAGATAGCCTACAGCTCGTAAAGTGTATAGTTGTTTACTACAAAACGGTGCAGTATGTTCACTATTGCCCGACTAGTATTGGATGCTCAGTTAGCTAGCTACAGAACAGCTAGCGTCACTAGAATAGGCTAGCTAACATGGAAGGTGGTGCAAGCTAACCTGTCAACATTAAACCACCACTGGCTGTGCTGAATTGAAGGTAACGTTAGCAAAGAAACCACACGAGCATATTATAGTATACAATGTCACAAGCTCAGTGAATACTTCCATATT
Organism: Hypomesus nipponensis; assembly: GCF_054491055.1. Taxonomy (NCBI): domain Eukaryota; kingdom Metazoa; phylum Chordata; class Actinopteri; order Osmeriformes; family Osmeridae; genus Hypomesus; species Hypomesus nipponensis. Next base: position 6,289,991 of record NC_140374.1, on the reverse strand, counting down.
AATATTAGGCCATTAGCTAACATCGGCCAAGCCCATTGAATACTAGAAGTAGACTGACGACTTGCTTGCTGTAAACATGCAGTATTAACTAACTAGCTAGCTCATTTAACTGGCCTTCAAAAAAAACATGTTTTACAGGTAACATGTTAGCAAGGTAGCTAGTTGAATGCAACAGTTAACTTTCATATTTTTCATAACTAGCTACGAAAGTCAGGTATTTATCTATCGTTAGTGGTGCGGTGCCTAACATGATACGCCTTTGACATCCACAGGCCGTAAGAAGAAAGTCACCATGGACTCCTGCTCTAACATCTCCCTCCCATTTAATTATAATAGCAGCAGCACCAGCATTACCGAACTGCTGGGTGCATTGTGTGACAGCAGCCTTTCTGGGGTGTCATGGAAACGGCGCGCCCTGGGGGGCATCTCCCGAGATGCAGTCCGACGTTCCCTCAGAAAGCAAGCCTACGGGGCACTACTCTCCAAACTCTTCCTGGAAGGACCCCTGAAAAGGCCCTCCTCGTCAGTATCTTATGCAAGCTCCACCACGCCGCCCAGAAATAAAGTTCTGATGATCTCCTTTGATCTGCGGGTGGCTGGCTGCCAGGACGAAGCAGAGAGGCTGGAGGATCAGCTCGACAGGCTGGCAGAGGGACCCGCGTCAGGACTCGGGGAACTCAACTCAGTGTTGGAACTCCTGGTGCAGCTAGCTGGCTCGGCAGCCCCACCTCCCACCTCCTTCAGCAGAGACTACATGCGTAGGGAGAGGCCCGTGCTCCGCAGGCCTCCCCTGGGGGGCTACCAGAGTGAGGAGCTCCAGAGGCTGGAGGCTCGGGCCTGGGCTCTGGTGTGTGGGGAGGAGTGGGGCTCCTTAGGAGGGATGTGTGGGACTCTGGGGCTGATGGAGGCTCTTCCAGGAACGGGCCTGCTGGCTCTTGGGAGGAGGGCCGAGGTGGAAGAGAAGTTTGAGAGAGACACCAGGATGTCGCTGTTTGGGGCGCTTCTGCACACCCGAACCTCCGATCTGGACATCAGACTGGACCTGCCGCCTGTGCCCAGCAATGTTGATGTCACTGGGCTGGCCATACGGGTAAGAGACTGATTCTCCTTCCTGTCCCTATCTGTTTAGCGCTAAAAGTATAGCACTGCACCTCTGATCCTTGATCTTCTGCTGTACTATCTATATGCACGATTTGTACCCTGCTTTTGTTGCAAAGTGTTGGCTAAATGAATGGAATATCATGTCATATGCTATCGGGTCTCCATCCAGGTGCCACCTTATTTGGACCAGTCTGAGGACGAGGGTTTCCAGTCAGCCTCAAACCTGACCCCAGACTCCCAGTCGGAACCGAGCCCCAGCCCCGAGCTCGACGTCTGGGAGGCCATAAGGACCTTTGAGCCTGGAAGACGTCGCTGCTGGGAACGCATCGGCTGGTAAGGCAGGCTTCATCTGAGACCTGGTAGTCAAAACTAGCATTGCGAAATGGCACAGGTAGCAGGTGATATTTAAGTTTTCACCAAAAAAAGTATAACGTATAACTACAGGGATCTCTCCGCTTGCTCTCCTCCTCCATGTTGCAAATGGCCACAGCCCCCCAGGCAAGAGGGAGGCCCCCTACCTCTCCGAGGGGGGTCGTGAGGCCTTTGACCAGCTCTACAGACTGTGGGAGGGGGAGATGAGGGTGGTCAGTTGTGCCACCCCCTCTCCGCTCCTACCTCTACCCTTGGACTCTCAGACCCAGCTGGTCGGTGACCTCCTGAACGTTCTGATTGGTGTGGCGTCCACGACCTTCCCCCTTAACCAGGTACGACCCTGCCCCGGCATCTCTCAGACCCATGCCCCGAGGAAGCCGACTGCGCTGAAATACTGTTTTATCCAATCTGAAGTAGACGTGTATAGATTTATTTTATGGAATGCAGTACCTTTTTTGGCGGGGGGGGGGGGTCAGTGCGTTAGTTATGGTAGTAGTAATGACTCACCTTCACCCCCGCCCCCCTCCAGGTGTGTGTGCAGTTTGACGTGCGTCCCGGAGTGTGTGTGTCGGGGGCGTCTCCGGAGAGTGTGTCCCGTCTCCTGGGAGATCTAGCGCAGTACGGCACCTACTACCTGAGGCTGAGTCGCTTCTCCCTGCAGAGCGCCCACAAGAAAGGCCTGGTCTTCCAGGTGGGTGTCCTCCTCGCGTTCAACCGCAAACCGCTGCCGGCTAGGGTCGGTATCGGGGCGGTCCCGCTAGACAAGGGTGTTCCTGACAGCTGTGTTCCTCCTGCCCCCGCCAGGCCTTCACAGGCGGACTGAGGAAGTACCTGCATTACTACCGGGCCTGTGTGCTCAGCACACCGTCCACGCTCAGCCTGCTCACCTTTGGGTTCCTGTTCCGCAAAGTGGGCAGGCAACTCAGGTGAGACCCCACCACACACACAGACAGACAGACAGACAGACCATGCCGCCTGGCGCTAGGAAATGGTAATCTCCTAGGAAATCTGTCACGAGGACCAAACAGAGCTGTTAGTCTGCACTCTGAAGTGAGAAGTAATCGCCACATACTGGAGCCCTTGTCGTTCCACCTTGACCTAGAGATGCTTAATGCACTGCTATCAGATTCATCGGCCACTCATAGCTGTGTGCTGTGCTGTTTGCGTTCCAGGTACCTCTCAGAGCTGTGTTGTGTGGATGGAGCCTGTGGAGTTGGCCAGGCTACGTTCCCTGTGGTGAGTGGTCTCATAGCTTTATGTATTGCCTGCACTTTGTGTCCCACACAGTATATAATTTCATATATTATGTCCTGTGACTCAAGCTAGATGTATTTGTGTTAAAGGACTCAAAGTGATTATAAGGAATCATGTAGTCCTTGAGCAGGTGCTTTTATCCGAAATGACGTATGGGTGGGGGGTGGGGGAGGGGGGGTTTAAACCTGCGAACTCTTGATCATCCGTGAAATGCTCTACCACCTGCATTTACATAACATCTACATTTAGTCATTTAGCAGACGCTCTTTTCCAGAGCGACTTGCAGTAAGTACAGGGACATTCTCCCCGAGGCAAGTAGGGCGAAGTGCCTTGCCCAAGGACACAACGTCATGTGCACCGGCCGGGAATCGAACTGGCAACCTTCAGATTACTAGCCCGATGCTGTACCCGCTCAGCCACCTGACTACCACCTGAGCTATACTCTGAATAAGTCCCGTGTCTGCTGTCTCCCCAGGGAGTGAAGCTGCTGTCCTGCCTGTACAACGAGGCCCAGAGCAACTGCAGCAATGAGAACTACCTGGTCCTGCTGTCCCTGCTGAAGAGCAGCTGTGAGCCCTACACAAGGTCAGTCACCGAGCTCTTCAGACACCGCTAACACACTGCGCGTCCCGCCATCTAGCTCCTTTCCCCTCCCCCGTTAAACCCTGGAGGCGAGCAGGTAGTCTGGTAACGAGTCCACCCTCCCTGAAGCGTGTGACAACATGGACCTATATACGCAGTCGTCCATGGCTGTCTCTTCTTGAGTGTTCTGTCACGACAAGGTACCTTCGACCCTGGAGCTGATGTCTGTTTCTCATTGTTGACTTACCCGTCCAAGGCTGTTAAATCATGACAAATTGGGTGACTGTTTGTGATTGAGATCTTGTGTGTGTCTCTCTCTCTCCCTCTCTCTCTCTCTCTCTCTCTCTCTGTGTGTGTCTCTCTCTCGGTCTCTCTCTGTCTGTCTGTCTCTCTCTCTGCTTTTACAGGTTCGTGTCTGACTGGGTATACAGCGGTGTGTTCAGAGATGTGTATGGGGAGTTTATGATTCAGGTCAACGAGGACTACCTGGGCTGCAGAGGTGAGCCAGTCCTCATCTTGGTCCCCCACAGGACACGCTCCACAGCGCGTCCTGCATGAGGAGACGGCTTGCTGCACAAACACTTCATTTCAATTTGCATGTTGTCTCGGGCGTGTGGCGGCAGGGCTTTCAACAACACGCGGTTAAAAACCGCGTTTAGAACGCAACACACTCCAACACACTGTCTGTTTGTGGCAAGATAACAGTCCCGTGGTTGATTTAATGAGATCAGCCGGTATAATTGCATCCTGTTTAAATTTAGGGTTTTTCTATTACACCCTATTCCAGGAGTCAAGGACGCCCCCGTTTCACCCTAGCCTTGCTCCGCTTAGTGTAGAGGTTCATTTGCTCATCAGCTACACCTCATCAACTCTGCCAGTGAACCCCACTCGACTGTTCTCCCTCCTGTTTTTGGAGGACGCACAAATGTCAGCGCTCCTCTCCAAGACAGTTAGCCAGGGAGGCAATCAGCAGCAAAGCTGTCCTGGCAACAACAAAGCAAAACCCCGAACGACGAACAGAGCCGTGAGACTCGTGTGTCGTGCGCCCCTCCGGGGCTCGTGGGGTTTCCAACGCGGAGGTCGTCTGGGAGGGGGGTTTGCTCAGCCGTTGTTTCGGGGCGGTAGAAATGACAAAACACGACACGGCTCTCTCCTCTCCTCCGCGAAGATCAGAGATCCGTTTGAGCTCGTGTACCGTAGGCGTGTTCCAAGGTCTACCTGACCCGATTCAACGATGATTAAATCCTTCAAAACACACACACACAGCCAGGCCCAGTAGTGAAGTCGCGCCTCGTTAGCTCTCTAGTCTACACCCTCTCCAGGTGCACTCGTTTTTATGCTTGAAACAACAGCTGTGTCTCCCCCCCCCCCCAGACAAGCACTTCTGGGTGCAGGGCTACACCCTCATCTCCAGGGAGGCCGAGGCCTGCGTCCCCGTCTTCCTCCGGCACATCGCCAACGACGTCTACGTCTGCGGCAAGACCATCAACCTGCTCAAGGTCTGCTGTCCCCAGGTCAGTGTCCAGGCAACCAGCAACGCGCACGCGTACGTCAATATAGGCTCGGTTAGTGTCGTAACAGCGTGACCCTCACTGGATATACACACAGCAGAGGTCTTCAACCCTGGTCCTCGGGGACCCCCTGTGTGTTGGAGTGTGTTGGAGCAGGGAAACATCTAAAACATGCAGGACAGGGGGTACTTGAGGACCAGGGTTGAGAACCACTGATCTAAAACGTGCAGGAGGGGTCGCTGAGGACCAGGATTGAAGACCTCTGCTCTACAGTATATAGTAACACTTAACTTGTATGTTGTAGAAGCAGTTGCTCCGTAACCCCCAGACCATAGACTAGACTCATAAGCTTTAAACTGTCTGCCTGTCTGCTTGTCTGTCTGTCTGTCTGTCTGTCTGCCTACCTGTCTGCAGCACTACATCTGCGGGTCGGAGCTGCCCGTGCCTCGTATCTCCGTCACCTTCTCCCTGCAGGAAGTGGAGGAGATCGAGAGGGACTGTGCCGTGTACCGTGGACGCGTGGAGAGGATCGCCAAGCACAGTGCCATCAGCAGGGAGGAGCAGGTACTGCAGCGGGCTCCGACCGGTGACACACACCAGCCTGTGACCCGCTTCACCACCACACGGATGAAGCACCTGTTTGTAAACAGATATTCTGCAAAACCGTTTTTCTGTCCACGCCTGGGTCTAAACGGTTTGGGAAATCGACCCATCACCCATCTAGCTGTTATTTCCCAATCAATCTGTGCAGGTAGTGAATATAAGTAGCCCTTTTCCATTCAGTAATGTTGCTTGTAAAAAAATGAAGAGGGGAAGGAAGAAAAAAAAAAAAGGTTTGATTTAGAAACATTAATATTATCACCAGTCGAGCATGGAGCTTGATGGATGCGTTTCCAGAGTTGCTGAGAGGGCTGTGGAGAGGCAAGCCAGAGGACAGCAGAAACAGTATGCTCTGCGTGTGTGTGTGTGTGTGTTAGGCCCTACGAACAGAGCAGGCACGCCAGGAGCTGATCAATCAAGTCAGAGATTCAGCAGCCAAGACCCTGGAGAGCATCCGTGGTGAGTGATGCGCACACACACACACACACTTATAGGACACAGACACACACACACATATAGATTATACGCACACACTGTAACACAGAACTCGAGTAGACGTCACACAATGTTCACAAACCCTCCCAGACTCCCACGCACGCACACGCTCTCTTTATACCCTCTTATAACACTTCTAAATCATCACTCAGAACAGTGATTAGAACCTAGTAGAGCTTTCGAGTACCCCTCGGAGTGCTCTCCCGCTAACCCGGAGCATCCTTCACAGGGCGGAGGATAGGGTGAGACGAGAATAGAAGAGGGAGAGAAGAAGCCTTTGAACAGCTTCCAGCTCTGCAGGGTGTGAAATCAAATCATCGCTTACATAGTTTCCCTAACTCCTCACATCAACTTATTACTGGAATAGATGTGAGGAAGGGAAGTGAGCCAGACAGACCCACGCGTGTGTGTGCGTGTGTGTGCGTGCGTGTGCGTGTGCGTGTGCGTGTGTGTGTGTGTGTGTGTGTGTGCGTGTGCGTGTGCGTGTGCGTGTGTGTGTGCGTGTGTGTGCGTGTGCGTGTGTGTGTGTGTGTGTGTGTGTGTGTGTGTGAGAGAGACTGTGAATGTTTGCCTCTGCGTGACTGTGAGCGTGAGACTGTCCATATGTGTGTCTTGTGGGTTGGTGTGTCTGCCTTGCAAGTGCACTGCGTAGGTTGTAACCAGTCTCTCTCTCTCTCCCTCCCTCCCTCTGCCCCTCCCTCCCTTCCTGCAGGGCGACAGGTGTCCCAGCGTCTGGCGGAGGAGGCGAAGAAAAGGGAGCGCTTCGAGGAACTGAGACAGCACCTGGAGCAGGAGCTTGAGGTGAGCGGGAGGGGCCGGGGGGAGAGGAGAGGAGGGAGAAACCGAGGCCGACCGAGACAAAGATACAGTGAGAGAGAGAGAGATAAAGAGAGAGAGAGAGAAACAGACCGATTGAAAAGATGACCGTGGCAACGGAAAGAAAGAGAGGAGCGAACGTTTGAGAGAGAAGAAGCACGAGAGAAACACCGGTGAGTGTGTGTGCTCTCTGACCCTCGGCAGCGAGAGATGGAGGGAGATGGATGTCGCAGCTGAGAAAATGAGTCCAAGTTTCCCCTCTCGCCTGTGTCTCGTCTGACCTGGTATTCCATTATCAGCAGGAGGAGACGGTGATAGACAGGGCCATACTGGAGTTACTCTGGAAATAGCATTCACATATGGCACTGTTCAACAAGTAGCCTTCCTGACCTCCCATTTCTACATCCATCTGAGTAAGAGAGGAGAGAATAGAGGTGCCGACCTTCTCATTCTGTTCACAGAGGAGAAATGCGTTCTTCCTCCCAGCAGTGTTCTCGCCTCTACAGCTGAAACCGGCAGGAACGTTAAACCTACATGACGTGTGTGTGCGTGTGGTTGTTTCTGTGTGTGTGTGTGTGTGTGTTTTCCAGTGGCACAGCGCAGCCAAGAAGAAGGAACAGGAGGACGACTACAGCTTCGCCCGGGAGCTGAGAGACAGAGAGAGGAGGCTGCAGGCCCTGGAGGAACAGCTGGAGATACGAGCCAGGTCTGACCCCCACACACACACACACACACACACAGGCACATACAGGCAGTCTTACTCACACATCCAGGGATCAAAGTTACACTCACCGTCTCGCACTCGACACGCACAGACACAGTCGTCTCATTTACATTTATGCCTTTAGCTGCTTTATCCAAAGCAACTTCCAAAAGAGAGTCTAACAAAAAGTGCATTGGTCACTGATCATAACAACGAGATAGCCCCAAACATTGCGGGTAGCCAAAACATGAAGCGCATACATTGTGAAAACGAAATAAGTCCCAAAGGGAAGAACCATAAGAGCATGTAGATGAATGAGTTACAATTAAACAATTTAACAACATGAACCTCAAAAAGTGCAAGGGTGTACCTGTGGAAAAAAGCAACCAATAAAAATATATTACACAGCAAGTTCCCTTGTGGACTGTTAGACTGCTATTTCGAATTCAGATTATTGATAGTCCTATGCTTTATTAACTCCACAAATGCTCAAATGATTTGGTCTACTCTAGACATCTGAATCCAGCCTGTTCTGTGTTGGATCAGGAAAGAGCTTATAGCTCAGTACAGCCACCTATCGGAGGAGGCTACCAGGAGGGAGAGGCGGGCCTTATGGAGGGTGCAGCGAATGAGACTGGATGAGAACCGGGCCCAGTTCCTACTGCAGGACCAGCTGCACACTGAGGTATTCCTACAGAGAGACACACATAAACGTACACACACACAGACACACACACGCACCACTGGAGGATGGTTGAATGATTCATATTTGGTTGAGAAGTTATATGTATATATGAAATTGATAAAGACGGATTGCCTCTCATGTCCTTCTTCTGCAGGCCCTGCTTAAGAAATATCCTCTGGGACAGACGAGACCTCCTCCTGAATCTCTAATGTCCGCTTCCTCCGCTCAGCAGGAGCCTGAGCCTGAACCAGCACTGGTGTGGAATGTTCCTGAACGCAGGCTGGCCACAGTTAGCATTAGCTGGCTAGCCGTTTTCATGTTTCAGCCTTTTGTTGAATGTATCTTCTGTTGTTAGCTGTTAGCATCTGCTAGTTATGTCATTTTGCGAGTGTAAATTCAATGTATCTTTGGTTGTTAGCAATTAGCGTCAGCTAGTCGGCACGTTTGTTAAAACGGATCTTTGGTTGTTAGCATGAGTAAATGTGTCATCTTGTAGGTTTGCCCGTTGAATGTGTGATCGGTTGTCGCCTAAACTTTGCTCTTCCTGGGCAGGGGTCAGTGGATCCGGAGGGATCTGGGTTCCCCCTGGGGGCACCAAGGCCTCCCCTCAAGCCCCCCCCTGCCACTGAAGACCCTGCCCTCATCTCCCAGGACACCAAGCCCACCCAGCTCCTGCCCCAGCCCCAGGACAGCCAGCAGGTGGAGCAGGCACTGCAGGAGATTGGATCTGACCTCCCCGAAGGCCCAACCCAACCCCAATCCCAACCACAGTCAGATGTAGACTATGACTTCAGCGCCCCCTTCAGTCCTCTGGGGGGAATGATGGAGCCAGACCAGCCCCCAGACGTGGCTCCTGACCAGCCCCAGAACAGGGCTCTCTGGGGGCCCATGATTCAGCCAGACATCCCACTCTCCCACCCCTCAGACTCCCACATCCCCATAGGGGAAAACGTCTCTGATGTCCTGGAGCGTCTCCCCAGGCCCAGTCCCCATGGCCAGGCCTCCCAGTCCAGTTTCCCTCTGGGCCAGTACACCCCCGACGTCCCCATCGCCGCCCCCCACAAGCCTGGCCTTCATGGACACCCCTCCCAGGCCTCTGTCCAGCTAGCAGACGGGACTGAGACCAAGATGATAGAGAGCTGTGTCTCCTGTTTTCTACCAGCAGCAGAACAGGAATTGGCAGCAGTGACGGGGACCGCGGAGAAGGCTAGCCAGGGCCCAGGGAACAAGGCTGGGAAAGAGAGAGAACAGGGTCAGCCGGAGAGCCAGACTGCTGGTGCTCCGATCTCCCCAGAAAAGAGGCACGGAAGTGGGGATCTCCGACGCCGCTCCCCCCCTTCCCTCTCGGTCCCCGTCACCACCGTCCCCGCTCACGCGTCCGACGCTTGTGCTACGGTCAGGGAGAATGCTTCAGTGGCCGACTACCTCCACACGCGCTCCGTCCATGAGTCACGGGGCCACGCCAACGAGGGCGGAGGCCTCCCCGAGGTGATTAACTCTCAGCCGTCGCTGAACCCGCACGGCCACCCGCCTGACGCTCGCCCGAAGGCGGGGGAGTTTGCGCCGGAGGCGACCGCCCCTCGACCGGCCCCGAGCGCTCGCGGTCAGATCTCGGACGCGCACATTGAGATCGGAGGGTACGTCTCCGACGCGGTTGCGCCTCGACCATCTGCCAACGTCCACGGTCACGTGTCCGACGGCCACATCGCGGTAGGGGAGAACGTTTCGGACGCGGCGGCGGTCGCCCTCCCCGCCCCCAACGTCCACGGCCACGCCTCGGACTCTCACTTCAGGGCCGGGGAGCACGTCTCAGACGTGAGCCCTCCGCTGCCCTCGCCCGGCGCCCACGGCCACGCGTCCGACGCTCACGTCCAGGTCGGGGGGTTTGTGTTTGACGTGGAGACCCAGAGGCCGCGCTGGAGCGAGCACGGTCACGCCTCCGACAGCACCCTCCAAGCGGGCTGTGTGATGGCGGGTTCGGAAGTAGCCGCGTCGTCGCTACCCGGCAGCACGTTCGGACACTCCTCCGACTCCACTCTGGGTGCAGGGTGTGTGGTGTCAGGAAGCGTACCCCTTCCCTCAGCCCTACCAGTGAGTCAATATGGACACTCCTCAGACTCAACATTAGGCGCCGGATGTGTGATGTCAGGAAGCGTACCCCTTCTCTCAGCCCTACCAGGAAGTCAATATGGCCACTCCTCAGACTCAACATTAGGCGCGGGGTGTGTGATGTCAGGAAGCGTACCCCTTCCCTCAGCCCTACCAGGGAGTCAATATGGCCACTCCTCAGACTCAACATTAGGTGCGGGGTGTGTGATGTCAGGAAGCGTACCCCTTCCCTCACCACTACCCGGAAGTCAATATGGCCACTCCTCAGACTCAACATTAGGTACAGGGTGTGTGGTGTCAGGAAGCGTACCCCTTCTCTCACCACTACCAGGAAGTCAATATGGCCACTCCTCAGACTCCGCTCTTGGTGCAGGCTGTGTGGTGAAGGACCCTGGCAAACAGGACACCCAAGGTACTGGATCGCCTTACATCAATAACTCCTATCTGTCGACATCCTGTCTGCTTTCCTGGTTGGCACAGTACTTCAATACAACGACAAAAAGAACTAACCTCCTTGTTGTGACGTCCCTCAGGGCCTAAAGCCTGGGCCTCGAGTGAGCAGCAGCTGCTGGACGAGGGCATCTCCTCCTGGGCAGCGAGCTTCGGCCGGCCCCACGGAGCGGGCGCTGAGCAGGACTACCTGCTGTCCCTGGCGTCCCAGTACGAGGTAGAGCCATACGAGGACTGCTCAAACCTCATGAGTGAGTCACCGCCCTCCTAACGCATACCCTAGGTCAGATACAGTGACACTGACCAGCAAAGTGTGAGGGAGAACATTTTACATATTGAGTCAGTTCAGTAGAGCGATGTATTTATAAGATCTCTGACAGCATCATCCTGTGTGCGCGCGCAGTGTTGTCCCCAGAGTGCCAGCTGCTGCAGCAGGTGACGCGGGGCCCCTGGGGGCTCCCCATGGACCCCTCCCTCCGCAGGGCCACCGACACCACGCCCGTGCAGCTCAGCGAGATGGTGTCTCTGCCCGTCCTCATGAAGCACTCCGTCACCACCCCACTCATCACACAGTGAGTCCCCTGGACATGGGGGGAGAGAGAGACAGAGAGAGAGAGAAAGAGAGACGGGAGAGAGGGCGAGAGAGGTTCATATCTATTGGAGCCAGGTTGGTGTCTTTTCCGTCCCCTCATTGATTTCCCCTCCTCTCTCCACCCCTCCCCCTCGCTCTCCCCCCAGTGTGTCCCTGGTGAACAAGGCCGTGGTGGACTACTTCTTCGTGGAGCTGGGGGTGGAGCGCCACTTTGAGGCCCTCCGCCACTTCCTGCTGATGGAGGACGGGGAGTTCGCCCAGTCTCTCAGTGACCTACTGTTTGAGAAGGTGAGACAGCCAATGCGTGTGTGTGTGTGTCTGTGTCAGCGCGCTGCGTTTTGTCTCGCCTGCTTGCGCGAACCCTTTAGTGTGGCTTCCTTCTCAGCTGGCCAGCGGTCAGACTCCAGGGGAGCTGCTGACCCCTCTGGTCCTCAACTCCATCCTGAGCAAGGCCCTCCAGTACAGTCTCCATGGCGACAACGCCCTGGCTCCCAACTTCACCTTCGCCCTGCGCTTCCTGCCCGAGACCTTCCACCCTCACGCCCCCGATTCACTCAACTGTCTGGAGCTGCGCTACAAGGTGTGTGTGTGTGTTTGAGAGAGAGAGCGCGTGTGTGCGATTAGTTTCAGGAACTCTGTTTTGCATCTGGAAAATTAGATTACTGCCCGAGTCTTTGATCAGTAAATAAGGAGCTTTTTGAAGACGCTCAATGGGAGACAGTAACAAGCCCACGAGGCCAGCACTGTCTGTCTCTCTCTCTTTCTCTTTCCCTCTCTCTTTCTCTCCCCCCCTCCATCTTTCTCTTCCTCTGTGCAAAATATCTTGAACCACATGTGAGACGCCAGCCCCTGTCACCTAAGAAACCCTTCTTTCTCCATCTTTATTTTCTCCCCCTCCCTCCCTACCTCTCTCTCTCTCTCTCTCTCTCGCTCTCGCTCTCGCTCTCGCTCTCGCTCTCGCTCTCGCTCTCTCTCTCTCGCCCTCTCCAGGTGGACTGGCCGCTGAACATCATCGTCACCGACAGCTGTATGAACAAGTACAACCGCCTGTTCTCCTTCCTGCTGCAGCTCAAGCACATGGTGTGGAGCCTGCGCGACGTGTGGTTCCACCTCAAGAGAACCGGTGAGCTCGCGCGCACAGGAGCCCCGGGGGATGGGCGGAGCTCAGGGGTTAGAGCGTACGATCGAGAGGTCGGAGATTCATGATTCCCCCCCCCCCCCCCTTTGTGCTGCTTTAGATAAAAGCAAAGATGAACACACGATTATTCGAAAACCATTGCACTTTTCAGGTCCTCGTTTGTCTCGTATCTAGCGATGAGGATTGTCTTCTTGCTCTGTAGCTGTGGGTCCCTTTGTAACAGAGAGACACTGAAGAGTGTGTGACAGCAGGCTGCTGTGCTGGACCGTCGGCCATTTGAAATGTACATTTAAATCTGGATCCGGGGAAACCCAGAATGAATCTGGGTTCCGGCAAATTCCAAATATGTCAAGATACCAGTTCTAAAAGGAGATGACTTTGACTGTGTGTGTGTCCTTGTGAGAGAGAGATACCGTTTGTGTAACTGTGATCCCTGTGTGTGTGAGCAAGTAAGACTGTGTGTGTGACCTGAGAGAAGACTAGGGTTCCATGCTTGTGTATATATATGTGTGTGTGTGTGTGTGTCCCAGCGCTAGTTAAGGGTGCGGGCCGCTCGGTGCAGTTCCGCCAGCTGCAGCTGTACAGACACGAGATGCAGCACTTTGTGAAGGTGATCCAGGGCTACATCGCCAACCAGATCCTGCAGGTCTCCTGGAGCGAATTCAAGACCAAGATGGCCACCGTCAACGACCTGGATGCCATCCACCGCACGCACGCAGACTACCTCAACAGAGCCATCTTCAGGTACAGGGAGAGCATGCACACGTGGCCCACTGCGTGCATTAACTGAGGTCTTTTAGACAGGAGGGACACACAGATTACCTGTACAGGGTCAGATTCATGGAGGAGATAGCCTACCCAAAGGCCACCCTGCACTATTTCTCCTCCGCTTCCTGTCCTCTCGTTCTCCTCCCCTTCCTGTCCTCTCGTTCTCCTCCCCTTCCTGTCCTCTCGTTCTCCTCCCCTTCCTGTCCTCTCTTTCTCCTCCCCTTCCTCTCCTCTCTTTCTCCTCCCCCTCCTGTCCTCTCGTTATCCTCCCCTTCCTCTCCTCTCGTTTTCCACCCCTTCATCTCCTCTCGTTCTCCTCCCCCTCATGTCTTCTCGTTCTCCTCCCCTTCCTCTCCTCTCGTTCTCCTTCCCCCTCTTTCACCCACCGTCTCCATCCCCAGGGGTTTGCTGACGGAGAAGGCGGCTCCGGTCATGAACATCATCCACAGCATCTTCAGCCTCATCCTCAAGTTCCGGGCCCAGCTCATCGCACAGCCCTGGGCCAGCCAGCAGGGGGAGGCAGTGCACCCCAGCTTCATAGCCATGCAGCAGTCCTACAACACCTTCAAATACTACTCCCACTTCCTCTTCAAAGGTGAGCACATGCATTTCGAATGAGTAGAACTTTTTGGAGAAATATGTATGATAAAGTGTACGTATCTGCAGTGCAGTTAAAGTAACAAACGGCCACATTTGAGTACCAAGTGTTCCGTCGTCTAAATGTGCTGTCGTTTGGATAGATGGCCTCACGGGGGATGGATATAGCTCAGTGGGAGAGGGTATGACTGTTAATCAAGAGGTCACAGGGTTCTAATGTCCCACTGTACGTCTCCGTGGTTAAGAGCATCTGCTAAGTGAATACATGATGATGTTTGTTGTCGTTATTATGATTATGAGAGAGCTTTTCTTTGTGTCTCCAGTGGTGACGAAACTGGTTAACAGGGGCTACCAGCCTCACTTAGAGGACTTCCTGCTCCGCATCAACTTCAACAACTACTACAAAGACTCCTGAGTGTGTGTGTGTGTGTGTGTGTGTGTGTGTGTGTTCTACACCATCTGTCCTACACCATGTGTCGTGATGCCAGAGCGAGTCCAAACCTGACTCTATGCCCATCCTGATGTAAATAGTGTTGAGTCGAACGACTGCATGTTTAAGGCATGTTTTTTGCCACGCAGAGAATAAACAACGAGTTTGCGATAGTGTTGTTTAAACATGCATTGATAGCTGCTGCAGTGCTGTAACCTGTAAAAGGGTACTTGAAACATCCTGTTTTACAAACGATGTTGCCAAATGTAACGTTATTCCGAACCTGAAGTGTGCTTGCCTGTGCATCTTCATAAAGTATGCCCATCCCATGCCCATTTATTCAATAAAACATGTAACTTTGTGTAAATAACATTTTGAAAAGAAAATGAAGGACAAAAAGTCTCATTAATATTAAATAATGCATGTTAATGTTTTATTTAGAAAACTATATAGGTCAAACAATGAGTGCAAAGCCTTATAGTAGCTGGACACATACAACCAAGGTTATTTCCAAACGGAAGTTCTAAAATGAGGAGCGATACTTGCCATGCACCCGTCCGACAACAGATTACTCCTGACAGTGCATTTCACTGACAAACTGAATACGAAAGTAGAATACGAATCTGTTATTGTGAGAAAGTCTGTACCTTCATCTTCTTTAAGACATCATAGTAAACTATGTAGGGAATGTGTCTTTGCTAAACTGCAAAGGGGGGGGGGGGGAATGGGAGGGGGGGTTGGAAGTAGGAGGGGATGGGGGGTGTGGTGGATGTTGGAGGGTGGGATGAAAGAGGAGGAGGGGAATGAGCTCATTTGATGACTCAGGTCTGTTAGTCCAAGGGTCTGGCAAAAGGACAGAAATCGTTTACAAAAAGCGTTTTTCACCATTGAACGCTACACATCCTTGAATCACAATATGTAGTGTCATTGATAATGCACCTCCATTGACCACAAGAGAGGCCTTCCCAGACAAAATAACACAGATTCTGAGAACATGCTGCAGTTAACTTGAAACCATGTCACAGCTGTTTAACAAGGGCCAAAGCAAGCAGGCAAGCACACACTGGTCAGCACAAAATAACCTCACGTTCAACGCTAAGTCAATGGCTTTCACCTGTTTTACCAGTACGCTGTACAAAAACATTAAACTAGTAGTGACCTCAAGTGGCCACCATTGGAACTGTTATGACTGCAGGTAGTCAGCTCTCAGAGGGAGACGTATTCGAGCCACCACTCCGGAGATTTCTGCCCTTCCGTAATTGTTGAATCAATTATTCTACTGGCATAGGGATAGTAAATAGGTTCATTAAATCCTCAACAATCTTTCTGTCTATTTACATGCAATTTATGGGATCGTTTCAAGGGTCGTTGTTTGTCTCCGTTTCAGTTCAGTTCTAACCGACCGGGCATGACGGGACTCTGCACAGTACAACATAATCATGCTCTGTGTCACTTCTAGCATAGTTATCAGATCAGAATCAGATAAGATTTTTGAGCTATCTGTCTCAACATCTTAAAGACACATTTATGCGGTACAGTATTTACAAAGGCTTCTATTGGAAATAACCATTCCTATAATCAATCAGGAAGAGTCAAAGTAGAAATGGAGGGCATTCTTAATATACTTTCCTAACGAGAATCGTTAAGAAACAATATTTTCACATGTGAATTTGGTCTTGGCTTCTTCTGAGTCGTTCACACGCACACATCGCTTCAGAAAGGTTGCATGATGTCCCAACCATTCCCATGGGTAAAAGGTCCAATCTTCATTTTTTACAGTTCCATAAATCACACCCAACACAAGGAATGTAAGGATTAAGTCAAAAGAACACACCTAATTATGACTTACTTAGACAAAGTATATTTATCCATCCTTCACTCAAATTAAAGTTTTTCCACACAATACAGCCGTACTCTATCTGAAGTTAGTTCTAAAGACAGCAAGGTTTGGATTACATAGCTAGGAACCCTGGAAGTGCAACGTTGTCCTACAGGAATGACGAACAAAACAAAGAATTTGTATTTAAATTATGTAAAGACCTACAGGTAAAATGGGCTGTAAAAGGCCTACATACAGTCCTGTTTTGGTCTCAACCATACTTGAGAATAAATCATAAAGAAACAACGGTAGCCTAAAACTGAAGTACAAATTATGAAATGTATGACTATTAGTTTTGACAATTCAGCAGTCCACAGGTAAACCATTACTGTATCTTAGTTCGAACAAGAGAATGGAAAAAATGTACAGTACCTACTGGGTGTCCCTTTTTTTTAAGTACCTCACTACTGCTCTTGATAAGGACACAGTGCACCAAGTTAAGCCTTCTTTGACATAAGTAAGCATATTCATGGAAGGAGTCATAAAACATGCTTCTGAAAAACTCAATCTGGGTGCCAGGGAACCAGACCACAGTCTGAGGTTAAGAGTGGAGAAAAGACACCTTTCCCCACAGCCCTGGTTCCTGGTTCTGGTTCTGGGTGGCAGGGCTAGGCCTCAGACTCCAGGTCCTCCTGGCTTGCCTCGGCTGCCGTGTCTCCAGTCTCTGCATCCAGGAGGAGGAACTTGCCATCGTTGGTCAGGGGCATCGATTTCATCAGCTGGGCCAGGGCGGCTGGGTCCTAGGAGACAGGTCAACAAGCATAGGGTTCGATGATTTATTCTAGGTTTTGATTGGTCGCTAGGCACCTGTCAAGACGGAGCAGCACCAACCCATTCCAGTGTACCTGCAGGCCTACCTGTACTTGCTAAGGGTACAAAGGCACTTGAACAGGAATGACAAGCTGTTGATTTACTACATGATGGTAAATGTATGTCTTGCACGTCAAGCATGTTTTCGTAGATATCATGTTTACCTTCTTGGCCTCTATGATATCCTTCCCCAGACTTATCGTGTAACAAATCTGTGAATAGAGACATATAAAGTCATTTACATTGTTCCATCAGTCGTATTTTGGGGGTTTATAAAATGTTTCATCGTGACCCATCACATTCAGGGCATGAAGACGAGGGAAGGTACCTTCTCTCCCTCTGTGTTACTCTCGAAGATGAAGGAGCTGAAGGAGGCCTGGCCCTCCTCCTCCCCCTCGCTCCAGTCACGCCCCTCCACCACGAAGCCCATGAGCCGTCCGTTCTCCTGGTGGGCTGCAAACACGCTCACGTCCTGCAGCTGGAACTGGGTACACCACACACACTGGGTTTACATTGGCTGTATTGTGGATACTATGAGAGCAGAAGCTCATCGAGGGTTAGGATTGATCTCTTCTAGGTTTCGATGTGCTTCTCGGAAACGGTCAAGTGGAGCAGGACCAAATCATTCCAATGTACGTCAAATTGTTACAAATGGTTCAAATAAACTTGAAATTTGAGTTTGTCTAGATAGGCCAGATCCTGGACTCTGATGGCATCTCATTGGTTAAGAACTGGTTGTGAAAAGTTCCAAGACATCGTTTTCTGGATATGTTGTATTGTCATACAAATGAAACGAGCAGAAAGTTGACCAGACTTACACTTATTCGCGTGACCTGTGTTTGAGGGTCAATCAACCTGTCATGAAAAAAAAAAAATGTTAGTCCACCTTCTAGCATCATTCCCAAAGTCTAAGACATCACACTGTGACGTCATTAAGGTTCATCTGGTTCTTTTCTAGATTGAGGTTCATGGATAAACCCATGGCCACGTTTTGTCCCCATGTGGGGTGTCTGACCTGAGGCAGCTACTGGTGACCATGAGGTGGGACTCTGTGGTTTTGAAGATGTTGTGGATGGCCCGTGCGGCCAGCACCTGCCTCATGGCCTCATAGATCACTTCCTGGTTGTGGCCCGATCGCACTGCCATGGAGCCCAGGAAACGCACGGCAAATACCTGCTGTAGTAAGGAGTCTACACACACACACGCACACACACACACAATGGTTGAACACCGCAGGACATGTACTGAATGATAAAACAGAGATGACGTCAGTGGTAAATCCTTTTGACTGAACTCTTTAGCAAAACCCTCACCATCACTTTCTGAGGAGCAGTCATCATCTGTTTCGCCAAAAGGGTTTGTGCGCCTGTGAAGGACACGCACATAATTTGTCCCTGCTGAATTTTCTGGAGGCAGACAGTGGACTGAAAATGTGTTCATTTTCATCTATACTTTACGGGGAGTATTGCGATAATGCCATTGTGAACCAGCCCCTTGACCTCCACCTCTTCCCTGCTACAGTACCCTCCCCCTCCCCCCTCCTCCTGGCTCTAGTACCCGCCAGCTGCAGTACCTGCCCCCAGCCCTATTCTGGTCCAGGAACTCAGAGGCCGGCAGCATGATGTCAAACTGGATGGGTGTGCCCGGGGCGATGAGGTCCTCCGGTTCAGCGCCCCCAGGGGGCTTCTGGGACGTGCTGCTGGAGGACTGCACCCCACCAGGCTTAGCTCTGTAGGGGGGTGGTGGGAGAGAGAGAGAGAGTGAGAGTGATAGAGAAGGAGAAGAGAGACCGCGGAAATAAATGAATAGAACAATCACACTATCTAAGAAAGGAGTCTGCCAGCCAAGACAGAAGGAAGTCTTCCTCCCCCCAGTCTAACCTGTCTGGGTTGGGAGAGCCTTCCTGTCTCTTCTCAAAGCTGGTGATGGGGGTGACAGCCTGGATGGCTGTCTGGTTCAGTCTTATGGCCACTGCCTAGCGAGGGAGGCAAGATGCAAAAGCTGTCAATAGCTGACAGTCTTGACATGTACTCGCTGTCAATTCCTAGAGGGCAAAGGTCTTTCAGGAATAGGTAAACTAACTTTGGAGGAACGGCTTCAGTTAGTGTATGTTAATACTTATTGATAATAAGCAGTATTGCCATAAAACTAATAAAGAAAATTTTTTAAAGTTTAAAGAAGGCAAGCGAATTATTAATGTTATCGATGAATTATTCATTTAAATAACACAATAGAGAAGAACTACAGAGGTACAAAGACGGTTCGTAGTCCACATACAGTGTATTTGTTTATATACAAATAGGTTGACCAAACACTCCTGTACACACACACACACACACCTTCTTTCTTTCAACACTCCCTTTTGCTTAAACACACATACACACATTCTATTGCTTTCTCAAACACGGCCACGCTTTCTTTCTCTTCTTCACCCACACGCTCTCACACCATGAAAATGTCCCCAAAGGTTTTCTTCTTAGTTTATTATTAGTCATCCAAGGGTAGTTAAACAAGACCCCATGTACACACACACACCCCCTTAACGTCAATCCTTGAAGAATGAAGACGGTGGAACTATTATGGAGGCACTATCAGTGCAATAAGATAAGATGCTGTCTGGGCAATAAAAGCTGGAACCACTTCAATGTCGGATGTGTAAAGTCCTTCAGCAGACATGCAGTAGTTCGACACAAAGCCTGACATAGTCTCGTCAAACCTTCAGTCAACCTGTTTGCGTCGGGCTCAGCAAAGGTATCATTGCAACACAGCCAGGCTTCTGGTGCGTCGCGCTGGGGTGTAAAACTCTGACTTTTTATCAACTCGTGATAACTGCTGTATGATTTTTTTTAAACACTGCGGGAAATGTCTGTTTGGGTGTGAGAGTCGGAGATGGCTGTAGAGCGAGGAGGTGAGGTACAAAGGTATTTCAAAGGGTGTGTGTGGGGGGGGGGGGGTTAAAGAGTAGTAGGGAGAGAGAAGGTGCTGCAAGAAGGAAACAAACAATCGAAAGAACAAACAAAAGAGAAAGAGGAAGAAAGAAAGCAAGTCCGGTGAATCTACCTCGGGGTTGTCAGTCAGGTAGATCTGTCTGGAGATGTTGTTTAGAGTGCAGATCCACTGTGGAGGAGACACACACACACACACACGTGTGTCAGATTTACAATGGCTCATCCCTTGTTGCATGAATGTTGTTCCAGTAAAGCCTTTTAACACGGGTCTACATGAGGCCGATGTGAGGCTAGGGATGAGAAGCTGCAAGATCTGAAAAGTACATCTCCTGTGTCCTTTTGTGACTAAATGTAAACACCAAATGGAAATGTGGGAGTTGAAATGATTTGGTTGACGCCAGATAAACTAAATGTCAGGTATGAAACGTACTTCCTCATATTCCCTCTTGCTCTCTGCTTGTAGAATCATTGATCTGGAGTGAATACGACAAATACAAAGTTCATTAGTCAAACACAAGAAACAGCGAGAAGACAACTTTGCCTCCTAAACGTGCATGCCGGCCTTAAGTATCTTCAGAGAGATAAAAGGTGGGTGAGGCGTACGTTTTACCAGTGGGAGAGGTGATTTGAAAACAGTATCGTCTGTCCTCGCACTCCACAGCCATGACTGAGCTGTTATCCAGGTCCAGGACCATACCCCCTGCCACCGCTCCGCGTGGCTGGCACATGAGATTCCCTCCCTGGGTAAAGAAGTACAGCCGATCCCAGGCTGTGGTGACAAGGCCCGTTTTACTGTGGAGCGGAAAAAAACTCAAAGTTACAGTGTGAACTGTAAATTACATTGACATGTATGCATTTTATCTTCACAAAAGAGGTCACTGATCATAACAACGAGATAGCCCCAGACATTGCAAGCAGCAAACCCATGAAGCACACATTGTGAAAAACCAAATAAGTGCCAAAGGGAAGAACCATAAGAGCATGCAGTTAAACAAGTTACAATTAAACAACATGAAACTCAAAAAGTGTAAGGGCGTACTTTTAGAAAAACAATCAACAGTAAAAAAAAAAAAAAAAAAGTTCACAGTGAGTACAATAATTTAAAACTGTTACAACTAACCAACAAGAGCAACAAGTCTCTCAATAAGAGTCATTGTGGTCCTGCAGGAAACTAACATCAGGTCCAGCCAAGCATTCCTAAGTGCCGTTGTACTCCCAGAACAAGAGCGTCTTGAGCCTTTTCTTGAAGGTGGGGAGACAGGCAGTGTCCCTGATGGAGGTGGGGAGTTGATTCCACCATTGGGGGGCCAGACAGGAGAAGAGCTTGGGCTGGGAAATGACAGTGTTCATGACTCAGCTAAGGCATTTCCTTCTGCACTGCAGCAGGCTTCTCCTCAATCAAGAAGATGATTGTGTTCATGGCCATGATGTAGGAGTTGTTGTGACTCATGCCACCAAACGGAGAACAACATGGCTGCTGATGACTTTGACAAGCACTTGAAGGGAAGGTATTCAAATAAATGCCATTCATTCTGCTGAAATTGTCTTCCCTGTGTGTTTCAGATATTTGATAAAGACGGATAGAAAGATTGCTTCTTGAAAGATGAAAAGACATCTGACAGCACTGGCATTTTACTAAATCACAGTGTCAATGGTGCAGATATTCCAACCCCAGCTGTCAAGTGGTGTTCTCTCCTCATGCATCCACACAGAAACACAATCTGACAGTAACCATCTCAACAAACTGTCGACACATTCAATTGCCCTTCTGGAACGGGTTACCTAACAGATATGTGTTTGTTTTTCCATCTAGTGTTTTTCAACTGTAATGTTAACACTCAATTACTTCCATCGCTCAAATTCCTATCTTCAGCTCTTCACGTTTCAAAGATAAGCCATGACCTGTTTTGAAAATATGAGTGACTGAAATAAGAATAGGTCAGTTGGTGAAATTGAATGAGAGCAAATCTGAAACTTCTCGTCAGGGCGAAAGACAGGAAACTTACAAAAGCAAAAGCGTAGATTTCCCTTACAAAAAATAAGTATATTAAAGTATACTATGAGTATACTGAAATATGGATAGTACACTTTTAGTTCACTTTTGATATACTTTTAAGAAGTATACTTAGAAATAGTTTACTTTTAATATACTTTTAAGTATGCTTTGAAAATAGTTCACTTTTGATATACTTTTAAGGAGTATGCTTAGAAAATAGTTCACTTTTTTTAAAGTATACTTAGAAAAAAGTTCACTTTTGATGTACTTTTTAGTATGCTTTGAAAATAGTTTACTTTTGATATACTTTTAAGAAGCATGTTTAGAAACAGAAAATGGTATACATTTCTTCTGGAGTAGGATGTACGTTGGGAGTTTTTCTGGGAGTTTTTCCTTGTCTTCCTTGAGGGTTTAGGTTGGTTGCGGGGCAGTTCTATGGGCGTATGTGAAGCCCTCTGTGACATACTTGCGTGTAAAAAGGGCTATACAAATAAATTTGATTTGATTTGATTTCTATTATTATACAGCAAAAACAGTCAAAATAATTTTTAAGTACATTACAGGTTACATTTTTTAGGTCAATCTCATTCTAATTATTCATGTCTATGAAAATCTATTATGCATTGCACATTGAATCTTCTTTTGTTACTGAAGCTGTAACCTTAATTACTGCCAAAACATTCTGAAGCCCTATACTCATACTAATAATTATCAATTGGAGTATTAATGGAAAAAAGACTAAAAAGCTACTTGAGAATTTGAAGGTTATACTGTCAAACTGACTGAAGAACGAAATAACAACGTGAAAAAATAGTGTTAAAATTTGCTGATAAGTTTGCCGTTTGTTCGAAATACAAATGTAACTTCATGAATTTCGTTTTTTGAATGTGTCTGCTTAGAATGTAGTGTTTTGTTGCGTGGTAATTGTCATTGTTGTGCTGGTTTACCATTGTAACCATGAGTTAAATGACTGTTACGTTTCATTAGAACAGCTGAATTCAGTAAATGTTTATGCCTGTGCAATAAGTAGCTTCTTTCTTTCAGAATCTGCAGTGTAACTTTGTGAGGGCCCCCGTTCTCGCCATGTGACGCAAGATCTGAGGCGTCTGAGGGGCCCCTAAACATTTTAATTTATTAGTAAGTCATAGTAAAATTAAATGTATTAAGTTTACTCCTTGAGGTACTTACATTAATTTAAAGTGCACTTGAAAGTATTGCAAAGTATACTTTGAGGCTCTTTAGTAAGTATACTTCATGAACTGAAAGTGCACTACACAGGTTACTTTAGAGTATTCCAAGGTATACTTTTAAGTACTTTAGGAAGTATACTTTATGAACTGAAAGTGCACTACAGAGGTTACTTTAGAGTATTCCAAAGTATACTTTGAAGTACTTTAGGAAGTATACTTGATGAACTGAAAGTGAACTACACAGGCTAATTTACAGTATTCAAAATTAAACCTTGAAATACAATATAAGTGTACTTTAAAGTGTACTAAATGACCTAAGTGGGCCAATTCAGTTTACTTAGTACAAGAATAGTATATAAATAAGTACACTGCTAGTATACTTTAAGTAACATAATAATAGTATACTTTTTATACTAAGTATACTTACAAAATAAACTTGAAGTATACTTTTTTTTCTAAAGGGTTGATTGGCAGTGCGCGTATGTGTGTCTGTACGTATGTATATACGTGTGCGTGTTGTTAAGGTTCTGCTTACTTCCTGATGTTGAGGTAGCCGGCCCTCTGTATGAGCGTACGGTTGACCGGCTCAGGGTCGCGGTCGGGCATGTAGACTGTGTCCTCCACAGACAGCAGCTCTCGCTGGGACGCACGCATGACCTCTGCCTCGGAATCCAGCTGGCCCTGGATGCTAACACACGCATACACACAAAAACACACAAACACATGCACATACAGAAGGAAGTTAAGAAGTTAAGGACAGTTAAGGGGTCATGGTTATGAACCATTGTACCCCCAAAAAACGTATTTCCATAAATGTTTTGGGGAAACATCTCCATACCTTTGTGTCATGGTAGATACTGAGGCTAGGAAAGTGTCCATTTTCTTGGAGACCAGATCAATGCCTTTCTTAAAGAAGCTGATCTGAGAGAGAAGGAACAGGACCAAATTCAGCCCCCTTTCTTTTCCAGGAACAATCCAGTACCATGACCTACTGACTATGAAAGCACAGTGTGTGTGTGTGTGTACGGTGGGGGGGGGGTCCAGGGGCTAGGTCTAAATACTGGGCGTTTTGCAGAGTGGTAAGGCTATGTGTGCAGTGTAGTGTGTGCATGGCAGAAGCACCTGGGCCTGTGTGTATCCCAGCATGGGCTCCAGCATGGCCACTCTCTTGCGGTACTGCAGGGCGTTCAGGGCGCAGTAATACTGCATGGACGCTTGGTGCTGCTTCCTGCGAGTGTAGGCCACCTCGCCCACTAACTCTGACTTCACCTGGAGGACCAGAGAGGGTTAGTGATTCACACGCATACACACACACACACTCGACTGAAAACAGCTCTTTGTGTGACCAGGTTGTTCCTGGGCTGTTGAGTTAAGTGCCATCCTTAAAGAGCACTCTCCCAGCATTTACAGTGCATTATTGTGGTACAGTCTGTTGTATATTTCAATCAATGAGAAAACTGTTGATCAATGCAGTCTAGAAAGTACTCCATTGCCCTCCGTCCTTACCTTCTCATTCTCCTTCTTCTTGGGCAGTCTGCTGTACCTGACCATAGCTGCTTCATGCTCTGCCCATGGAGACACATCGAGAAGACAATTTGAACACTGGTTGCGAATTGAATAAACTCAAAGTAAAATCTAATTGTTTTGTCGCTTTCTACATACCATCAGTGGCAATGCCAAATATCTCTCTCAGTGTGCTTATCTCTGAAAAAGTCAAATTCAAAGGTCAGAGATTCAAAAAAATGTACATAACAGACACCAAACCTGATGACTCACCACAGTCACACAGCAGAACAGCAAAGCTACATCACCAGCTATGTTGTCTGTGATGAACAGATGTTTACCTGTGAGGTCCTTTTCTCTGAACTGAATCATGGGAAACACCATCTTGTCAGCCATTTGTGTGGCCAGCTCAGAGTGCAAAGCATTTAGCTGTGAAGGGGGGAGAACACATGAGATGTTCAGTCATAGCTCTGCATTAGGACATCATAAAGAAAACTACAATAACCAGAAGTACCACATCCATTTCCTGTTTATGTCAGCCATTAGGTGTGTTCGACTTCATGCGGCGACGGCGGCGCCGACAGACGGCTGCAGTCGGCTGCATTGAAGCTGAGAATGCCTTTGGCTGCTTCAAGTCAGCCGGGCTGCATGTGGCTGCAGGCGACGCCGGCGTGCATGAAGTCGAACGCACCTATTATCTTTGACTGGCTGACCCTTAATAATAATACAAATAATAATACTGCATGTTATTTATAGTGTGCCCTTTATTGGCAAGGCACTGTCAGGGTGCTATAGATTTTAAAAAGAAGAAAGGTCCCTTGGTGATTACACAGATATTTGAATTCGTAAGAATTCTAAAGCAACACTAACATTCAGAAACAAACTGTGTTAAACCCTTAATGAACACGATCATCTTGCCACCCCTTCCAGTTCAGTGTGGGACAAATTCCACCTGCTCAGGCTTAGCCTATATCCTGCCATCTGATGTCTGCTCCAAGTTGTTAGTCCACATGGGCAAGCCCACAAGCACCGTGTTAGTTTCTGCTCCAAAGCCCGTGTCGTCGGACAGGCTATGCCCCCCCCCCCCCCCCTCCCCCTGCTGCTGAGGAAGACTAGTCCATCTGTTCCTTCTCTTTCTACCCCTCTAACTCTCTTCCTCCACCATTCTGATCCTTCACCGACTCCTCTTCCACAGACATCCGGCCCCGTCTGTGGCAGGGTGACAGTCTAGGATCAGTGACAGCGCAGTTTAGTGTCATGCTGGTGGACCCCGTATTGTTACTTCAGCAGACACTTTTATGCAATGTGACATACGGAGGAGAATTTTGAACCTGTGACCTCTTGATCCGCGGTCAAATCTCAATCCCTGAGCTCTAATTCCTGTACAGTGTTCACACTGTCGGGCTGGCAGAGAACTCCTTCTTTTCTAATGTTTCACTCCTCCCCTTTTCACTTTCTTTGTCACCACATACGGATGCAAACAGGTACACACAAATATTTGCACGCTCAACATTTAATAAACACTGAATATAAAGAGTTCTCACCTCCCCCACAGTTTTGGCAAAATGCTGTAGTGTGTTGATCACCTCCTCGTCACCTTTTCCAAGAGCAAAGTTCTGATGAAGACAGAAGGAGTTTTAGGTTGAACCACAAAAAACCCAGAATCCAACACACCTACAGGACATAATAGTTAGCACTGGGGCTGTGAAAATAGAAATACAGACTTCTTCCTAGAATTTGTCATGTTTGTGTCCTTGGCAGCTAAACCGTTCCCTCACTCTGACGACCATAATACTGTTAGAACTATTACTTCTGATCCTTGATCTTCTGCTGTACTTTCTACATGTGTGATATTTGTCGGTTGCTTTGGATAAAAGTGTCTGCTAAATGAATACATTGAAATATAAGTAAAAAGTGACTGGAAAACTTATGGTCCAATATGCAAATCAAATCCTTCATAATATATTGACACAGTCCCAACACCAATCCAGTATATACAACTGTATGCAATCTCTGTGATACTTACTTTCTTCTCATATTCCAGGAGCTGCTTGGAAAGCTGTTCGGTGGCCAGTCCCATCTCACTCTTGGATGAGGGGCAGAGGGGGGGGCAGACAGGGGGAGGGGCAGCGGGGGGGGGGGGGGGGGGCAGAAGGGGGGGGGGGGCAAAGGGAGTTTGTTGTGTTAGTGAATTTGTCAGTTTATTTCCTGAGACCTCCAGAAAGCTATCTTACGATACATCAATCAACACATACCGGTAATTGGACTGTGTTTGTGTGTGAGGGAGTGTGTATGGTGTGTATAATGTGTGTGTGTGCGTGTGTGAGTGAGTGTTCAAGACGTACATGAAGTGTGCATGTATGTGTGTGTGCATTATATGTGTGTGTTACCTGGGCTCCGTACACCCTCTGCATAGACTGCAGCAGCTGGTTGGTATAGTCTGTGAGAGTCCCAGCATCCTCCTCAAACACACTGAGCAAGGAGCGCGTCTGTGGAGCAAACAGGAAGTGAGTCGGGGAGTTGACTGTTTCACAGACAGACAAGGATGTGCAGAAAGGCACACAAAGCCACGCACAGTGAAGCAGGCACACACAACACAACTGGTTGGCAACCTTGCTGTTGGCAGACCTAATATTCAACAACCCACACTGACAGACAGAATTTATTAGACAGCTAAGCAGCAGGTGTTTGCACAGACACATAGTCTTGACTCCTTAAAGGCCTGGTAAACAAACAGGTAAGGGTTTGTATATGTATATAGACGGGTGTGGAAACCTGTTGGTACTGAATAAAATCACACACCTAGCAATCGTGCATGACACATTTAACATAAATGACGTAAAACAACACATGGTTTATAATTCACATTTACTATCCCAATTCAGCTAAATCTGTGCCTTAATTTAAAGTGCAATTTAATCAAAGCTTAAGACTTCATGTCCTAATAGTTCAATAAAACTGAAATTCCAAAGTGGTGATAATTCACAAGGACATTGCAAAGTAGGCCTATACTTCCAGCCTATTATGTGGCCTACATTACATTTATTTTGACTACTTTTTACAGTGTAATGAGCTTAATGTGTGTCTATAGTCTGTTACAGTTCAATGCAACTGGAAAATTAAACTGCAAATGAAATGTTATTCTAGACAAAACGTAGACAATTCGTGAGTAATGGCATGCTTATTTGTTTATTTATTTCGTAGAATGCATTTTACTTGTAGCTCTGACAGTAAAAGCATCGTTTGAGCCGCGTGACTACAGATCTATGTCGTATCAGACTTGAAACGTTGTCTTATTGACCACTATTGGTCAAGGCCAATGGAGTCTAACATTCAAACCCCTCCCACTACAGACCATAAAATAGGCCCAATCTAAAACCAAATAATAGGGGGACTGCATATAAATAAGGTTGATGTAATCTGCTGTAAGGTTTCACACACACACACACACACACTTTGACTGGCACTAAAAAGGGATTCTTGTTAGAATACCCACTTTCTTGTTAACAGTCGAGCTTCGGTAGGAAGCGAGCATCACGTCACCCAACCAAGGGGAAAGCACATTTTCGAGTAATATGCATACGAGATGTAGACATGTAACTAGATAACAATCGCTATTATTTTGGATCAACTTCCATGGGGATACACAGCTTGAGACCTTACAACATTCCCACAACAATGAAGCAATTTAGAGCTGTCACTGTCGTGCTGCGTAAATAGGCTACTACGAAGAACGACAATGATATTTTGCGTTATCGTTCATCTCTCCACAGCACAGGATGTATCAAACATAGCATGGCCTTACCTGGGGACTGTCCTGCAAAGAATCTTCTAAGAGCAATTTATGGACGGCCGGCATCTTGTTAGTAACAGTGAGAATAGGAGAATAGGCTTGAATTATTTAGGGAGTGGACTCTCTTTCCCAGAGAGCTTTGTGCGGATGTGGGTGACACGTGAAAGATGCAGGCGGTCCTTTCCTGACCATCCCTTATCATCAGCAAACAGTAGCTTAGTTAAACAAATTACGGATCTCAGCCATATTGACTTGAATGCAATGGAGGCAATTATTGTTTAGAATGGTAAATATATTCAGTTCACCATGGTTTTTCCCCCAGTTTTAAGCAGGACACATCTCTGAGACAACAGCGTCCCCTGCTGGATACGATTTTAACGTCAAGATAAACATGTCGATTTTACTATGATCAGAGAAGGATTTGAACATGAGGGTTCTCGGCCTGTAATTTTTTTTTTGACGAGGAATCAATAACACGATATGAAGATCATGGTACATTTAAAAAAGGTATTCTCAAAAGTTTTTAAGGATACAAAAACATCACCGTTAAGTTACATTCGTTTTCCAATGAAAAAACGAAAACATTTGGAAATGAGTCATTAAATAAATGGAGAGAAAGGGGTAGGCTTTTGTTAAAGCTTTTTTTAAATCCATCAAAATTAGCCAGCACTAATGTATATTGCACTAATTTCTCACCAGGGATATTTGTAATTACCGTTCTTGTTTACTTCTGTGGGAAATGTTTCCCTGAAACTATGTCTATGGATGCAAAAAGCTTTTAAGGATTATTTTGATATGACTGTAAATGGTCACTGACAAAGCTGTTTACTGGACAGACTGATCTAGAACACCACTGCTGTATAATGTTTAGTGAAAAGTATTAATCATATTCAGTTTTTGTCTGTGTGTGTCTGTGTGTGTATGTACTGTATGTTTGAGTGTCTGCATGAATGTAGATGCATGTATGCATGAATGAAGATGCATGTATGCATGTGTGTGTAATTGTGCTTAAGGAGCATCAATTCCTTCTACCACACAGGGCCTACAATGTGTTGTTGGTTGTAACTATTTTGTAACTGGAGAAGTTTAACTATTTATAATTGGAGTTGGGTAGGAGGTGATATTGAGGTGATAATCTAGTATGTATACAAAAGACTGCAACCTCAATGAACCCTACATGACCAAGCGCCTGAAGTACAACTTGTGACCAAATTAGATGAACTTACTTTCTTAAAATGTTTAGTGAATTAGAGTCTTGTGGTTGGATTACAAAATAATTACATAATCACAGTGACTGAGACATGCATTTCCTTCTCTACAATGCAAAAAAATCTCAGCTCTTTTAGAACACTATTCATTATTGAATGATGTTATTTCATGACCTAGTTTAAGTTTACAGCTACCAATCTCAACTCAAGTCATATGACTATACAGACTAAGAACTTTCAGCGGTTCACAAGGCCAGGGGGAGGGGAAGGAAGATGCAGTGTAGAAGCAACACAAAGCTGACTTCAGTCACAACTGGAAATGTTTGTTGTGAGAGCAGGAACTTGAAAGGCTGTTAGCTGACATATTGCTGTCCCTCGAACACAATTGTTCATGTTTTCTCACATGAAAAATTGGAATCTCGCTATTGGCTGAAATCCACCCCACCCTCCTCCCCATTCCCCCGTTTCCCGGGCAACCATGTCAGGGTGGAGGAAAAGAGCAAATCATGTGAGGGCAGAGCATCTCTCTCTCTCTCTCCTCTGTATAAAACAGTCTTTCTCCATGCTGCCACACCAATCAGTTCTCTGTTGCAAAGGGATCTAGAGTATACCACCAACAGAGAAACCAGTGTGACTAAGAAAGATAGAAACGCTCCCTGCTACCTTCTGTCTCTCTCTTACTCTCTTTCTTTCTCTCTCACTCTCTATTTAATTTGTAATCATGGTTTCTGCTTTTCACTGTTTTTCCACCTGTTTTCTCTGAACGTTTCCTGTGTTCCTGTGTGCCTGGACAGTGGCTGCATCGATGGGTTGTGGCAATTCCTCTGCCACCAGCACGTCAGGAGGGGGTGAGTGTTCCAGAACATCTGTTGGCTTGGCAATGCCTGCCCGTGTGTGGAAGCGTGAGCGTGTCTGTGGAAGCGTGAGCGTGTGTGTGTCTAGATCGAAGGTGTTTCATAGCAAACAGCGTTAGTCTAACGTATGTGTGCTCTGTGGTGTGTTGAGCTGTATGGTGAGTGTGTGTTTGAGGTGGTCTAGCATGTAAGAGACAGGTGCCTTGGGGTCTCCAGACCCACACTGTAGACTTTGAGCTCTGGTAGCCGGGAGACTGCAGAGTGTCTGGAGGAATTTAATGACTTAATGGCTGTAAGGTTTCCAAAGAAGAGTCTATATAATGTGTGTGAATGTGTGTGTGTGTGTTTTAGGTTCAGCTAAGCTTTAGTGTCAGTGGGGTTGGTAGGTGAAAGAAAAGACATCTAGACAGCAGCTGTCTCTTGCTTTTTCTTCAGGTGATTGATACCGGACGTCAACGTCTTTGATTCTCATTCTATTGCCGTCTTTCATTCAGTCAGAAGCTGCCTCATTCTGGACCAACACAGCAAGCTCTCACACACATATTTAAATGTGTTTCCGGCCGATGCCTCTCAGTCCTATTTCTTCCCCCACCATACTCTACTGGAGCTTACTTCACTAGATCAATGAAATTCTTGATGTGCGTGTGCCTGGAATGGATGAAATACAAATGTGTATTTGTGCTCTGCATATAGAAGGTGAACGAAAAGGAACGCCCGCAGAATGATGGCTGTCATACAAGGGTGTGTGTCTGGATGTGGGATCTGGTTTGTGTGATCTTGTGTGTCTGTGCACACATGGCTGTGTGCGTGTGCATGTGTCTGTTTGCGTGTGTCTAATCAGCTGCCACCAGACAGGCACCGTTCAACAGAACTGCAGGCAGCTAATGGGACGAGCGGATCCATGAGGTCTTCTCTTTGATTTGACTCCAGTTCACAGTCAGGAACAGTCCTTAGTGAGGTCAGTGGTTGTGTGGGTCCAGGAGTGAGAGTGCGAGGGAGAGAGCTTTCGTTCCTTTTGTTTCTGTCTGTTCTAGGTCACCCCCTGCACAGGGACAAGGACACTGAAAAGCCTGTCATTTTGAATAATAAGGGCCAGTGTTAGAAGTCATCTGTCTCTCTACTGTGTGCACCTAGTGGCAGTGACATCAAGCTGAAGGACATCGCCCTGCTTTAGTCACACAGATTTGGGTCAACCACTTCTGTTTGCGTGTGAAGATCTTTATAGATTTAGCTGACATTTATTTTACACCCACCATATCCTCCACAAGAATAAAAAACTATGATGATTATGTTCAATCATTATTATTTTGTTCTTGCAACCTTTGGATAAAACAAAAAATATCAAGGTGGCTTGTCTCTTAAAAAAAACGATTTTTCAGTTCCACTCAACCTGTTCCTCCATTACAAAGGCAAGTGAATGGACTGTCTGGTTGGAGGAAGTGGAGGTCAGACTCTAAAGTTTTCTTTCTGTATTTTTCTGAGGAATCGAGGGCAGTATCACAAATCCAGACATTAGGCTGCCTGCGGCGCAAAGGAGACAGTTGTTCATTTAACGGCTGATGATGGCAACCTTATCCTTAGTAACTCTCTGGAGTAACTCTGGAGTAACTCTCTGGAGTAACTCTGGAGTAACTCTCTGGAGTAACTCTGGAGTAACTCTCTGCTCCTCTGGCAAATAATTGCCAGCTCAGCCAAGAGTGTGCGTGCCTGTGAGTGTGTGTACGCATCTATGTGCAACACGTGTGTGTGTGTTTGTATGTGGTTGTGTATCCGTGTGTGCATCTGTATTTCTGTGTGTGTTTTATGAGTGTGTGTGTTTTTGTGTCTGGGTGCAAAAACATTTGTGAAAGTGTGTGTGTTAGTGTCTGTCCAGTATATTATTTTCCTCGTTTTGCCTTCGTATAATTAAAGTAACATTTACTGTGGAGACATGCATGAAAGCAAATTAATAAAGCCTCATTGATTTCTATTACCCGCATGAGAAGAGAAAAGAGTTAAGAGGGATTTAAATCCTTCAACCTGGACCATTCTGTGTTTCTTTTTTACTCTGAATTTGACACAAGAAAATATTGAACAATCATGTTTTTCTGTGTTTTGGGTTTAGTCCCAGACACTTTCACTTTCATCTTAATTCCTTGGCTTTTATCGGCTGTTGTGTTGCAGATTGTTTGATGTTTTTACCATACATTTGTAACCTTTGGTACATTCCGGAAATCATATTTAAACCGTCCCCTCTGATTACAAACTCAAGGGAATGGATGAGCAATGCTAATGGTGAAGTAACTCAAACAGCAAGGGAAAAATACCCCTTCATTCATGCATTGACTGTGTATGTGCTTTGCTTCCCTGTGCTTACAGGTCCAGCAGACGTCTCCAAAGATGTGTAAGTATGCACATTGTGTTGCTGCTTTTCTAGGTGGGAAGATTTAGCATTAAAAAAAAACAACAACAAAAAACAAAGTATGATCCTTTCTTCAGGCCTTCAAATAATCCGTATTCAAACATTTATGCATTTGAGAATAGACAGACAAGTAATTCACTACATACACTCAAGACTGTCTTGCCATGTTTTTTTTTTATATTTCTGTCAAAGGCAGAAGTATCAACAATTTCTGAAAAACCACAATGAGCTGAACTGATCTGTTTTTGTGTACATGTGTCTCTGACTTTGTTTGCATGACCACCATTCAAGCAAAAGCGTTTGTGAATGTGACATGTGTCTCTGTATATCTATGTGTGTGTGTGTATGAGTGTGTAAGTGTTTAAGTCAGTGAGCGTGTGTGTATGTTGGAATGAGGTTTGTGCTGTGCTGTGCTGTCTCTGATAAACATCTAAGAAGCTATTGCACCCCCACACACATTCACACACACACTCACGCACACATACAGACACACCCAGGACATCCTCCCACTCATACACAGTACACACACACACTCACAGACACTAACACCAACACACACACACACTCACAGACACTAACACCAACACACACACACACTCACAGACACTAACACCAACACACACACACACACACACTCACAGACACTAACACCAACACACACACACACACTCACAGACACTAACACCAACACACACACACACACTCACAGACACTCACACAAACATACAGACACACCCAGGACATTTTCCCACTCACATACAGTAGACACACACACACACACACACACAAATGCACAAACCTCTCCCCCTCCAACCTCACACGTACACTCACATACATGCAGACAGACTAGCTGTCTCATGTAAAGCTTAACTTCATCTGACTGGTTCTGTTGTTGACATTAAGCATTACCTCTCTCTCCATGCATCCAGCATGTTTACAGAGAGTAAAAGTAAGAGTAAGGTAGACAATACAGTCAGCCTGATTGCTGGCCAGAGTGTTCTACCTGTGTTTAGAAAACAAGGTTCATGGTCGATCATCCTCAACATCCAGACAAAAACCTCAGGGTTTCCTGTTTAGCAATCGGATCCGTCACAATTCTAGTTATCATCAAACATGCTTCATCGACTTGAGTAAGCCATGTTTAGTTCCGAATTCGAATTCAACTCCCTGTCTCAGTATGTCTGAGGTACAGTACCAGATATCATGTATCGTTTTTTCTCTGCGGTTGGATCTAACGTGAGGTTTTCCTCTCCACCAGGACAGAGGAGCCCTCTCCAGATGAGGAGAAAAGACGGTAAGAGATTCATTGTTTTATTTTCAACTGGGAGTTTTAGAGGAAGGTAGTATTGCCGGTTTCCTTCACAGTAAACATAGCTTTTCATTATTATTCCTCTTGTCTCACACCTTTAAAAAAAAGCTGAACCGTACAGGTGTTTGAACAGTGAGAAATCAGAGCTTTAATGAAGGAAGCAAATTCCAGGATAGCAATCAGTATTTACTGGGGTCTCACCTTTCAGAAATGTTTAGTTCAGTGTTCAGTGACATGAAATGTAAAAAAAAACATATTTGAGACGGGTATAGCTGAGCCCCCCCCCCCTCTTCATGCTATAAGATTACATCGGCACTGACTTTAATATTTGTAAGAATCATCAATTAAAGGAGAGACTTTTGAGAGGCAGTTCTTGTGTCTGGGCCCAACATTGACCTTTGTATTTCCTCTCAGGAACTATGGAGGGGTGTATGTGGGCCTGCCAACTGACATGACTGCCGTAGCATCCAGCCAGTCAAAGTCCACACGCAAAGGTAAATAATCACATGCGCGTAAATAGCAAACCACAACGTATGTGTGTGTGTGTGTGTGTGTGTGTGTGTGTGTGTGTGTGCGTGTATGTATGTATGTATGTATGTAAGTGTAAGACCTCCATTCCACCTCAGAACAGTGGACCAAATCAGCCTCCAGAAAAAGTTTTTACCAAACAATTTATATTGACTAAAACCTTAACTATTCATCAACTACTGTATTCAGAAGAGGTTAGATTTCAGGTTTGTATCGTCCTTGAGTCATTCTTCCAACTTGAATGACTTAAACTTTTGTTTATGTACAGTCTGTGTCCTTCTGCAGTCAACCCCTGAAAAAAAACTGTTATTCTCTTGGTTCTTTAAGTAGGTGTGTGTGTGTGTGTGTGTGTGTGGTACTGAACTCCTACTCATCTTTTTATTGTCTGTTAGGATGATGTAGAGCTGGTCCAGGGCTTAATACGATTACGTTCAGGACAAGGGATGGGGATCGTTAATTTGTATCGATATCGATATCATTTTCGAGACTGCTTAACGATCCGAATCTTTATCGATACAACTATCGATACTTTTCTGGGGTGAGCTTGAGCTAACCACCATCTAATGAATGAATTTGGCAAATGTTGAACATCTAGCAGCCCCACACAATCCACGCCACACTTTATGTAAACAAGATTACTGAACAACATTTACTATAACAATAACTTAAGTAAAAGTAAAACAGATAATCAGAATTAAGAGAGAACAGAGTTAAGTAAAACAGATTTCAAATAGAACAAGGGGAATGTGTTGCTCTCAGGAGGAGGCTGGATGAAGGAGCACGTATTCACAATGGATCCTGGCTCTGGCTAAATCTACAATTGTCCACTACAGATGTACTATCCACAACCTGGATGACTAACTAGTATAAATGACTGGGATTGGTTGGTTGACAAAAAGTGACATTGACAAGCCGTCATTGTTCAAGACTTAGGGTGAGTTCAGGTAATGCGGGACATCAGGTAAAGTGGGACAGTTATGCATTTTGATGATTTTATATGTGCAAAACCGACATCCAATCACCAGAGCTGATCTTGACTCGTAAATACAACACTTCTAGTCACTATGCAGTGGTTTTTATTTGTCTGACATCATCAGAGTAGGCGTGATCTGGCTTGACAAGAGGGCTATACAGAAAAACGCATAGAACGTTCAGCGGCATATGACATTATATTTCTCAATGATAAGGCTGGCAAAATAATTTAAATGAAGTTACAATGAGTACTATTGCAGCATATTGAAGGGGGTTAACCACTGATTGAAACACACACAAAAATGTGTAAAATAATGCTTTGTTAGAAGAAAAAAAAACATTTTATGTGACTGTCCCACATGTCAGGTAATGTGGGACAGCATTTTTCAGGTAAAGTGGGGCATCTACTAATTCTGGATTTATATCTGGTTGGTAACAAGTCAAATTAAGTATCAATAAGTGTAATAAAAATGGCAAACCTCTTGCTCTAAATGTATAATGTTGTATTCATTGAGATTTCTATGTATTTATTTTTGCAAATTAGAAAGCATCAACCCAGAATCATTATTGTTGTATACTTTTCAAAAATCTTATATGTAAGTAAAAACATGCTTCAAAACATCTGTTTCA
Source organism: Hypomesus nipponensis (assembly GCF_054491055.1). NCBI lineage: Eukaryota > Metazoa > Chordata > Actinopteri > Osmeriformes > Osmeridae > Hypomesus > Hypomesus nipponensis. The sequence continues at coordinate 6,253,767 of NC_140374.1, read as the reverse complement.
CCATTAGTATTGTTTTTATTGTTCCTACTACTACTATTACTACTACTACTACTGCTACTACCACTATTACTATTACTACTACTACTACTACTACCACTACTACTACTACTACTACTACACAACTTCTATAAAGATTCTTCACAGAGCTTCAAAAGGTTCTTCAGGTAACCTTATGAAGGGGTTCTTCTAAGAACCTTTTCTTGAAGGTTCCTCAAAGCATCATAAGAGGTTCCTCAACAGTTTCAAGATCTGGTTGTTTTGAAAGTTGCTTGTTGAAAGTTGGTAAGTGTGCCAGTGATCCAAATGACTGAGCAAAGGTGTAGACGTTTAACTTTCTTATTTGGAAGGGTCAGCAGCACAAAAACCCTTGCTTACATGGTGATGACAGAAAAGAGGGCAGTCCCTGATGTTTGTCACGGTTGGTGTTACTGTAGATGGAAAGTCTCTCTTATCAGTGGAAATGAAAGGCCCTCTTGATCTTCTCAAAGAAGCCACATTTTGGCAAAGACCTAATTTCCAGTTTTCCTTTTTCCGCCTTTTTCTCTTCCTTTTTTTTCTCAATGTCCTTCCTCTGCTCTTCTGCTGACCTTTGCATCTCTTTCCTTTCTAGATCTTTCATTTTGCGTCTCTCATTCTCTAGCTTTTTTTGAATCTCCATGTTTCTTTTTTCTGCTTGCTCCAGCTGCTTCCTCTGTTTCTTCTCCATCTTCTCCTGCGCCAGCTTTTCTGCTTTCTTCTGCTTTTCCATGAACTCCCTCTCTTTCTTTGCTGCTTTCCCCTCCTCGGCCTTTATCACATTCTCAATTTTCCATGTGTCACTGTTGGAATTCTCCTCAACAGATGCCTCCAGTACATGCATCCTCGCCAGTTCACTCTCTAATTCTTCGTCCTGGTTGGCCAAGGGGTGGGTGTAGATTTGAGTGTCCTCAAGAAGAGGTGTGCAGGTGGGATCCTTGACCGTGGGGGTGCCTGGCCTGGACTTCCAGGGGATTGGTGGTGGTGAGGCCCAAGTATGCTCCATCTTTACCCAGTGGGAGGGGTGTGGGGGTTGGGGAGACTGGCTGATGGACAGGGGACATTGATGGAACTTTGATATCCGCTGTCTGTGTTGGAGACAAGAAAATTGTTAGCACTGGAATACCAAACACAAAGGACACTATTCTGAAGTAAAAAAAAACAAATTACATGGCTATAGTCTTACCTCCTCAAGCAGTTCATCCAACATCTTCAACTCCTCCAGGATGGTAAGAGACTTAACCACCGGTGTGTGAGGTGTCTTGGTCTCCTGCAGACCTTCAAGTTTCTTCTTGGAGGAGTTGAGCCTGAGTCCTGCTCTTTTCGTCTCTGCTCTGCTTCCCACAGCTCTCGCTCCTTCTGCATCCACTCTCTCCACCTCTCCTGCCTCTGCATGTCCAGCCTGTCTTCTGCCAGCCTTTTCTCTGCTTCCCTTAGCTCTGCCTGCTTCTTTTCAGGCGGCTTCTGTAATATCTTTTTTAGATCTACCCACCTTTTAATTTTACGCCTCGTTTCTGCATCCTTCTGTGCTTTCTGCATCTCCCGGACCCATCTTTGTTCAGTTGGTATCTGTGGCCCGCTTTTTACCACCAGTGTCCGTTCTTTCTTTTTCTTATCCATCTGCTTCTTTTCTGGAAGTCCGCTCATGTTCTCTGTTCTATTGGAAAAGAAAGTGACTGCAGTGTTGTGTTGACATAGACTTTTACAGTTATTTTACTCATTATGACCAACACACAGGCCTATGACACATTAGAAATGACACATTGCTTTGTGACATCATAGCTTGTGACAAATTTCTGAGTCGCCCGCTGGACATTTCATTCTCCGATGTTTTTCTGAGAAAAGCTATTTCATGGCAAAAACACGGCACATGTATCCCCCCCCCCCCCCCTCCCCTTTATTTGAGCGTAAAATGTTTTTTTGAGCTTTGTGTAACATAAACATTTTACAAGCCGTTTATCAATTGTTGTAATACGGGTGGATGAAATCAAGCATTCTGATTGGTTCCGGGGCCGGCATCATTGAGCGATAAAGTACTGTACGCCTTTTTACATTTACCTTAAAAGGGGAGCGTTCCATTTTAGTGCGCACTCACAATAGTAGTTCACAGTAGCAGTTCACAATGGTGTTTGTCCGTTGCATAGCAACAACCACACGTACGGGACTATTTTCTCTCGGCTTCTGTATGTATGTATGTATGTATGTATGTATGTATGTATGTATGTATGTATGTATGTATGTATGTATGTATGTATGTATGTATGTATGTATGTATGTATGTATGTATGTATGTATGTATGTATGTATGTATGTATGTATGTATGTATGTATGTATGTATGTATGTATGTATGTATGTATGTATGTATGTATGTATGTATGTATGTATGTATGTATGTATGTATGTATGTATGTATGTATGTATGTATGTATGTATGTATGTATGTATGTATGTATGTATGTATGTATGTATGTATGTATGTATGTATGTATGTATGTATGTATGTATGTATGTATGTATGTATGTATGTATGTATGTATGTATGTATGTATGTATGTATGTATGTATGTATGTATGTATGTATGTATGTATGTATGTATGTATGTATGTATGTATGTATGTATGTATGTATGTATGTATGTATGTATGTATGTATGTATGTATGTATGTATGTATGTATGTATGTATGTATGTAAAGACCTTCATTCCACCTCAGAACAGTGGACCAAATCAGCCTCCAAAAAAGGGTTTTTACCAAACAATTGATATTCACTAAAACCTTAACTATTCATCAACTACTGTATTCAGAAGAGGTTAGATTTCAAGTTTGTACCGTCCGTGAGTCATTCTTCCAACTTGAATGACTTAAACTTATGTTTTTGTACAGTCTGTGTCCTTCTGCAGTCAACCCCAGAAAAAAAATGTTATTCTCTTGGTTCTTTAAGTAGGTGTGTGTGTGTGTGCGTGTGTGTGTGTGGTACTGAACTCCTACTCATCTTTTTATTGTCTGATAGGATGATGTAGAGCTGGTCCAGGGCTTAATACGATTACGTTCAGGACTAGGGATGGGGATCGTTAATTTGTATCGATATCGATAGCATTTTCGAGACTGCTTAACGATCCGAGTCTTTATCGATTCGATACCACTATTGATACTTTTCTGGGGTGAGCTTGAGCTAACCACCATCTAAATGAATGAATTTGGCAAATGTTGAACATCTAGCAGCACCCACACAATCCACGCCACACTTTATGTAAACAAGATTACTGAACAACATTTACTATAACAATAACTTAAGTAAAAGTAAAACAGATAATCAGAATTAAGAGAGAACAGAGTTAAGTAAAACAGATGTCTAAAAGAACAAGGGGAATGTGTTGCTCTCAAGAGGAGGTTGGATAAAAGGGCACATTTTCACAATGGATCCTGGCTCTTGCTAAATCTACAATTGTCCACTACAGATGTACTATCCACAACCTGGATGACTTCTAGTATAAATGACTGGGATTGGTTGGTTGACAAAAAGTGACATTGACAAGCCGTCATTGTTCAAGACTTAGCCTAATGAAAAATGTAACACGTTTCAACAAAAGGCCCCTGATATAGCTAAATGATATAGCTGCCAAACCTTCCTTATCTCATCACTATTTTATTCTGTCCATGTTTATTGTTTAACATGAAGTTTAAGCACCCCACAGAGCCATGCTCCCGGTGACTATGTTTTGAATGATCAGCAGCGGGGCGGGAGAGGTTAGTCTTTATCACAGGCCTACTGACAGTGCTCGTAAAAAAAATCCACACGCATCAAATTTCAGGTGCATATCTGTGTGAAATAGTTGTACTGTAAAGCCGTGGCTCTTATTGTTGAGGCTTATTACTGTCAACGATGATGTTGCTACGAAGTTCGGTGCGCCGCTGACTGCGCTCACCAATGCATACCTTGGGTGGAGGAGGAAGACAATCGAATGCATTTTACTTTTAATTCACGAACAACGTTGAGGAGTAGGCCGAGTGTTCCCCCCTTACAAGAAATTATCTTGGAACGTATATTACGTCGCTTCGCCCTTATCTTTGGCTTTATTAAAATGTAGCCAAGCCTTTGACCGCATACGCTCAGCCATCTTAGCTAGCAATAAAATGAGAAACGAAGCAAAGTATGGCCTGAGCCAATTAAATTCTTATTTTAGTTTAAAGGCGGTTGGCAGGCCATTCAATTCAATTTAGTAGGCTAATTATATTAGACAATCGATGTACGTTTGTGCACCATGGTCACAGTGGCCACTGCAGTGATTTGATTTAAATGACATGACTTATCTCTCGAGACATAAGTTACATTATATTAGCCTACCTAGTCTCAATAGCGGTATCGATAAGCTCGGACCTTATTGATCTTTGGTTTTGAGAAATTTGGAACCGGTCCTTGCAGAACGGGTTTCGATCCCCATCCCTATTCAGGACCAACAGTTCGATGCTGCACATGTGGAATATCCCAGAGCAGGCATGGGGAGGTGGGGTCACCTGTGGATCTGTTGGTGTGTGTGTCTGCTTTCATTTGTGTGTGCGTGTGCCGGTGTTTGTGTGCTTTCATTTGTGTGTGTGCTTGCAGGTGTGTGTGCATGTGTGTGTATGTGTGTCTGTGTTTGCACTTGTGTGCGTGTGTTTGCTTGCACTTCTGTTTGTGTGTTTGTGTCTAGTATTTGTGTGTACCCATGCGAATGAGAGAAAGTGAGAAAGAGGGAAGTGTGTGTTCAGTATCAAGCCAGTAATGCTCCAAGTCTTCATCTACTCAACTATTTTTCATGTTGACTATTGTAGTGTTGAACACTCAAGCAGAGCTTTGCTGTTTTCCCTGTCTCTGTTCTTCAGACTAGACGTGACTGAAGAAACATAATCACAAACAACACAGGTACTGTACATGACCTTACTTACAGAGTTACTATGTTTCTGTCCAAAGTACAATAAGACAGAATTGTGTACTGAATTTGTTCTCTACCAGAATTATTTGTGCTTGCGAGCCTCTGAATAGGCTACAGAGAGAAGAGATCGCATGACCTTGCCTCACGGCACTGACCTTCCTCCTTTGTCCTTTTCACCAGGATTGTACATATTCACCCACCAACAGACCTTCCCAGAGACAGGGCAACGCTTGCTCCCACACTGACTCACCAGTCACCACCGTCTGGAATGAGGCTGTGTCCATCTGCCGGGCCATGAAGGGGAATGAGGCATCTGCCTGCTGGGGGCTTGTTGAACCTGTCTCCGACTGGCACAGGGACCCGCAATGGAGGCCTTTGTCTGGGAGCACCAGCTCTCTGTAGGGCACCACTCGTCTGTGGGACTCTGACTGAGGATGAGCTGGGGGAGGTGGATGCACGACTGGAACCCCACTGGGACTCTGCAGCCTCTGCAATAATAATCAAAGCATCTACTTTCAAGCTGGATTTTAAGGATTCATGAGTTGTCTGGTTTCGATGTTGAATGTAGAGCGAGGGAGAGAGCAAATGAGGAGAGAAGAGGGGGAGGGGCGGAGGGGGAGTAAAAGCCTAGGAAAGTCACACAAGGGAGCATGAGTGCAGAGACCCCTCAGACAAACACAGTTATTGAAGAGATATTCAGATATTATTGACTGTGTGTTTCTTCACTGTTAAATGAAGCACTGATGTCTGGTTTTAAAAAAAGGTAGACGATCCGTGCCCACAATCACGTTGCAGTTATACCTAACATGAACTAGCATCCCTCTCTCATAGGACAGTATTGTGTATCTCAGCTGTAACCCCAACCCCGAACCACATGACCAAACGTGCGTGTGGCGGAAGAGTCCAGATGGGATCTGAGATTGTAATGTGTCCGCTTATCTGACGCTCTTTCAAAGCGACGCGCAGGAAAGGCGGGATTTCAAACCTGCAACCTCTTGATCGGCATTCAAATGCTCTTCCACTGAGCTATACCCCTCCCGATTCTCCACCACTGAGATATACTCATCCCTATGCTCTTCATGGACCAGTGAGATCTGACGGTCTGGGGTCTATGCATGTCTGAAATTGTATTGCAGAACTTGTACCAGATTTTTATCTCACAGCCTCTCTCATTAGCTAATGCTCAAATGTGTGTCATCCTGTTCAGTTTTAAATGGTGTTCATCTGTAATGACTCATAATGGGCCTTTTTGCAAAAAGAGCTGGGGAGTGTTTTGGGTGTTGTTCTGGTCAGGATGAAAGATTACCAATTACCCGTGGAAAGCACAGACTTCCCATTACTATGTTTCACTTGTGTGATAACTGACGCTAAACCACGTTGAAGTGTAATGTAGCAGTTCCATGTCCCTACAATGTCGTCACAATAGGTTTTTCTACGTAGTTACATGTTCAATAATGTCACCGTAATGTCAAGTGTTGCCCCCCAATAGTTCAGGAGGAGACGACCACACCACAACTCCCCTCTGCTACCACGTCGACACACCTGAGGATCATCAGCCAATCATGGGAACGACACATCTGGCGAATCACAGCTAAGGCTAGAAAAGATGCTGCTGTGAATACTGTCAGTCACCCCCCCCCCCATCTCCTCCTCTCCTCCTCCTGGTTCTGCTATTCAGGCACCTCGAGGGGGATCTGTCAGCCTGCAGGAAGCCCAGCTGACACCCCAGCACCCCCCCCCCCCCCCCACACACACACACACCCACACACACTCCCAGAGCCTGCTGCCTGGATCACTCTTATATATTCAGTTTGTAATCCATTCATTCAGTATTATTCCTTCTAGTAAAACTACAAAACACAATCAGTTGTTGGTGTGGTTTTTATACTCATGACTCAAAGCCAATCATAGGTCTAGTGGGAGGGCTAGGGGGGCCCAGGGTGGGGGGTGGGGGGGGGGGGTGGGTCCAAGGTCATTCGTCACGCCTCCTGTCAGCTTTTTCCTTAAGTGAACGTGCGGCAGGAGAGAGGGAGCTTGGAGGACGATGGAAGTAGGCCAGGCTGACACACTTGAGATTCAAGTGCTGTTCCTTCCTCCTGGAAGCTGCTGGGAAGCTTTCTACCAACTTGAACCTGGTCTGACTTTATGTATGGATGAAGTACATTCAATAACACAATACATACTGCTTGCGGCAACACACTGTGAAGTGTGTGTAAGATGTGAATGAGAAACGTGGAAACATGAATAGTCATAGTGTATGGGATGTGGAATAACTCATGGATTGTTAAACAACATGGAGTAAGGATTGGAATATGAATGCGCTGCGCTGATGTATGTCAAGGAGAATTAGCCTTATGAACGTGATTGGTGAACGCCCCTCAGATGGTCTCCAGCACAACCCTCCGTTGGTACAGCTCATGCTGTCTCTGGTTGATGTCTGTTCTGTGCAAGCCCTGCCTTCTCTGGTTTCATTGTGTCAGCTCTCTGGCCTCTCTGTCGCTCTCTCCTGCCTATGTCTACCTCTCTTTCTATCTCTCCTCTCTCTCTCTCTCTCTCTCTCTCTCTCTCTCTCTCTCTCTCTCTCTCTCTCTCTCTCTCTCTCTCTCTCTCTCTCTCTCTCTCTCTCTATATCTCTCTCTCTCTCTCTCTCTCTCTCTCTCTCTCTCTCTCTCTCTCTCTCTCTCTCTCTCTCTCTCTCTCTCTCTCTCTCTCTCTCTCTCTCTCTCTCTCTCTCTCTCTCTCTCTCTCTCTCTCTCTCTCTCTCTCTCTCTCTCTCTCTCTCGCTGTCTCTGTCTCCGAGCCTGTGTTCTCTCTGTTCCTCTCTGCTCCGACCCTGCTGCCCCTATAATGCATTCTGACTATGAGACTGTGATGAATGTCAGCATTGTTAGCCTGCGTTCAAAGTGCTGCTCGTGGTTAGGCTATTATGGGCTGTCGACGTGAGAACATTGCACATTGAGAACGATGTGTTGTTCGATGTCAGAGCAACAAACTTATGCTTGTGCTATCTTTACATACAGTAGCAGCACAACATGAGGAATGGAACCAGAGGGGGATTTGATTCAAGTTTTCAGTTGATGGTCTCTTCCATCACCATATACACTTTGTACTATTACCATTCACACAACTTCACATCACGTGTGCCATTGATAACCAGGGTATTTATACAAATAGCAGTCCCCATCGAGACTGTAAAATACACACGCGTGCAATCAATGAAATAATTACAAGGTGACTGGTAAGAACATTAACTGTCCTGAACAGCTTGTTCTCTGTTTTATGTTGTCTGTGTATAGTGGGGGTTTTGATTGTGGTATCTGGTCATCTTACTGTAATCAATAGAAAGCTGGCCTGTGGTGTTCTGTGTAGTCTTAAACTGTGGGAGAGTGAGAAACAGTAGTGAGTTACCTTGGTCCATGTGGAACCACGTCCCACAATCCATTGACACAACACACACCAATCAATGGTAGTTTGATTGTGTGAATAATTGAGGATGGGAAAGAAGAGGTGAAGGAGGAGAGGACAGAACTAAAAAAAAAAAAAAAAAATATTCTTCACTCTGTTGTTCCCCTCATTTGTTGTTATCCTCCTGAGATTTAAAAAATGTTTTAATGTTCACATTTGACATAACATGAGAGAGTGGTTGTAATGATCATATTTTAAGTCAGATAAAAGTAATCACACAATTGTATTATTTCTTACTGTTACGCATATGTTACTTTATTGACAAACTGGAATGATATTGCTATTCTGGAGGTTGTTCAAATTTGTAGAATCTGTAGAAAGCCCTGTATGTCCTCTCAATTGAACAAAATAAATAAATACAAATTGCAGTATGGTGGCAAAGGCACCGGCTCAAACCCAGTATCCAACACAGGGGACGTCCAGTACTTCCTGGGTCTGAGGAGGATGATGATGAGCAGAGATGATCCTGCTGAAACGAGGAAAGAATAACGACAACAATGAAAGTATGAACACCTTCTAATGAGATAGAATGATTGATCTCTATGCCTTAAGTCAAAGGATGAGGAAATGCACTAACACACATACACACACATACACACACACACACACACAGTAAAATGATTTACTGTGTATCAAAATAAATACAATGGAAAGGTTTTGCCCCATGATCTACCATTCAATATGAATGGAAAGTCCTGGCTTGACTTTACTGATAGGACAAATATTTTCCTCTGGCAAATGTTTTAAAATATCACGTTACATTATTTTCGAATACTGTACTGTACTTTATTGTCTTCATGAAGGATAAAGTGTTTGTTTGGCCTCTTGGAATTAATGAAAGGGCCTGGTTCAGCTCTTGGAAAGAGCCTGATCAAGGATTGTGTCATGTGGGTTTTTGATGTATGTGTGTGTCTATGTGTATACGTGTAGGTGTGTGTGCATGTGTGTGTTTGTTTATATATGTGTATGTGTGTGTAAAGCAAAACAGAGTTACTGTACCTCAAAGATGGCTGTGTTCTGATTGTCGGTGTTGGTGGTGGTCAGTGATAGGGATTTGCGTGTGTGTGTGTCCATGCGGACATGTGCATGTGAGTGTGTGTGTGTGTTGCATTACGTAAAACAGCGAGATTCTGTATCTCATAGATGGCTCTTGCTGTTCTGCTGGTGGTGTTTGTGGGGGTCAGTGATAAGGATCCGTGTGTGTGCGTGTGTGTGTCTGTGTGCCGGTGCACAAATGTGCACGTGAGTGTGTGTGTGTGTGAAGCCTACGTGATGGAGTACACGTCCTTAATCACATCATCGGTGCATCTGTTCCCCCCAGCATCCCAGCTGCTCTGCATCCCGCTGAGATCTCCTATCAACACTGGCCTTTCTTCCCTTCTGCTCTCTGCACACGACGAGGCTGGCTGTGTTGGGGAAGGACGAGAAGGGACAAAGAGACTGTGGCCTGGACATCTCAACGACATCGAACACATCCGTTGTACATCGCCACACAATGAGATAGATAGGCTTCAGCCTATCACCCCAGCCGTACAACCTTGAAGAGTCTGAGACACATTGCGTCTCCGCGAGTTGCGCATCGCCTGCATTTTCAGTTTCTTGCCAGCAGATGTCGCTGCAGCACAACCAAAGAGTGTCACCCCACCGATCACAGGCGCTCCTGTCACCATCCACAACACTGCATGGTTTAATCGCAACATTTTGACCGTGTCATCCATGGAGACTGAGATGCCTGGTCTTCTCCGGCCCCCAGAGACCTCCGGAGTCTTTCCGATCTGCCTGGTGACCCAGGCCAGCGCTGCTCCAGCACAGCCCTCTCGTCTTGGCTGCCGAAGAGAAACAAACGCAGCCCAATGACTCTAACAGGGTGCTAATCACTGTTTGGTTGGGAGTGCAGCCCTCAAGCTTTTCCACTGCAATCAAAGCCACTTAGAGGCCCTATGCCTGGAGAGCCCGGCCCAATGACTTTCTGACTGGTGTCAGACACAATCAGGGACAGCGTTTTATGCTTTCCAAAATAATGAGTCAGAGAGCTAAAAACGGGTTGATGTTTGGGTACCCAGCGAAACGTCCTGATGAATGTGGTCGGACTCCATCCGCGTGCTGTGAAACCCAGTCCTGAAGGAGGATTCGGTGTTCGGTTTGTGATCGTTTTATAACAATGCTTCTCCTTCCCTAGTTACACAGGTTCAGTGACCTCGTGTGAAGGTGTGAAGATTGCTTCGACGGTGTGGTGCAGAATGCACGGCCCCATATCGCCACCAGACGACAGAACGTTCCTGCTCTGTATCCTGGGAGGATGGGGCCAAAAGAACGAGACCCATGATGTTAGCAGAACCCATGCGAAACCAGCGCAGCTCTTATGTAACGTCCCCGTGGTGCTGACGGACGGAGCAGAGGACCAGTAAAGGCAGGGTGTGCAGGACGTCTAGGCCCTGTGTTCTCACAGCATGTGAGACCCTGGTGTCAAGGCCTCATGTGACTCCTCACTTCCAGCCTCGCTGGGTCTGTTTGAAGTGTGTTGGGGGGGGGGGGGGTGCGAGAGATCAGGGCGATCATGTTAACAATGCGCTCATTTGGCAGACACGTTCGTGTCCAAAGTGACGTGCAGGACAGGAGGGACATCAGACCTGCAACCCTGGGATTTGCAGACCAGGGGAGGCCCTGCTGAATCTGTAGCTCTGACATACTCTTCCTCTCTCTCTCTCTCTCTCTCTCTCTCTCTCTCTCTCTCTCTCTCTCTCTCTCTCTCTCTCTCTCTCTCGTTCTCTCTCTCTCTCTCTCTCTCTCTCTCTCTCTCTCACTCTCTCACTCTCTCCCCATGCTCACTCTCTCTCTCGTTCTCTCTTCTTCTCTCTATTGCTCCCTCTG